>NC_140585.1:1011489053-1012089053 GCF_964204655.1 Triturus cristatus | reverse complement strand
TATTAGTTAATAACTTCTTGCCATGTTAACCTATGTGGCAGGATAATTGCAATGGGAAAAGGTAATTTTTCCATCACCTAGGCTGATAAGAATTTCTTTAATAAGAAACCCTGCCTATAGCTACAGGACTCCCATCCCTGGGACACCTAGGGGAGACTTTAGTGGTTCTGAATATGTAAAAGTATTGTAGGACCTCCCTCCACAGTAGTCCTATCACAAAAGTCTATTTTGTGAAGCACTTTAACACAAGGTGTGAAGTGAAATGTGAAATTTCACTCTACCAGGGACATTTAAAACTCATTGTATAAGGGTCCTCCTTATAAATATCTGGCCCCCACCCCTGGGAAACATAGAAGGGACCCTGGAGTTATCGAATATGCCCAAATATAGTAGTTTGTTCATTTTTAAGTGCCCCAAACACCAAAGTCAAGTTTGAGCACGATTTGTATTTTAAAAGCAGTCCTGCAACACAGGGCTGCTTTTAAACTGACTTCAGACTCCAGCAGTGCACATATGCAAAGGCAGCTGGCCTCTTAACTGCCCTGCCCTATTATATACTAGGGACGTATTTTCAATCCCATTACCCTATTATGCACTAGGGCCTTATAGGGTAGGTCAAGCCAACCCTAGAGTTACCCTAACCCATAGTGTACCCTAGTGTATGTAGTTGTTTTCACTGTATTGTAAGTGTGTCTTCAGCAAAGCACTGGTCTTGGGCCTGGCTAGGCAGCGCCCAGGGCCAGTCAGAGTCAGTTGCCGCCAGTGCCAGTCAGCAAAATGTTGGGGGGTGCCCAGGGGACAGGATGACTTTGCAACACCTGTCAATCTTAATTTGCAAATAAATAAGTGCCAGGGCTCTGCTCAGGAGGCCTCTGCCGTTGCACCACCCATTGCCACTGCCAGCATTGCCAATGACAGTACCTACACAACTACTAACCAGCACACTGCTGCAAGTGTGACAGTTCAGCCTATTCAAGGCTCCCAAAGCTACAAAAATTGCTTGGACGAAAGGAATTTGTTGTTTTTGATGCATACTGAGTTCATAAACAATTGCTGTTCATCTCAAAATTGTACAAACAGTGCTACCATGTGGCAGTTGTCATAAGAGTAGTTGCCGACCTTTACGTGCTGGTGCAGGCAATTAAGTACTGTTGCCGAGCACTGGAAACCACCGGCTCAAATTAAGCACTGATTCACTTCCTTTCTGCCAGCACCGGCACACAAACTGCAGTTGAGCGCCAATGCACGTGCTGGAGCAGAGTTTTCTGTTGAAAATTTATCGGGTTTTTAAGCTCCGGTTTTGTCTATATGTGTTGACTTAAAATACTAATTTTGTAATTAATAATTATTTGTCTTGTGTGAAAATTTTGATTAACCAACATGATTAACAAAGATAAATTACACGTGGGAATGCATACATGTTGCTTAATAATAATGTGCAGGTTTTATTAAATAAATGTTGCTAAGTGCTGTTTGTTTAAGCACAAAACGCTTTTGAAATAACGTGTACTAATGCTTAAATATGTTGCAGATGGCTAGTTAATTGCATACACATAAAGGTATTAGTGGGAATTAACACTGTTTAATCATTTCGATGATGTAGTAACGTTGTTTGTATTTCTTTCGATTAAGATGGTTCGTTTTGGCCTAAGAGAAAATGGCTGCCGTTTACAGCCTGTATTCGAGTGATCGAATTTTGATGAGAGGGCCTTGCTGAACATGGTCGAGAGTCACCTGACCATAGCCTTCGCCTGGTTTAAAAGTTTTCCGTGAGGACAGCAGCTCTGGGCGTAAGTCCAAGCGCCTTGGACAAGGATAAGGCCACAATGAACAATGACAATGCTGCGGTGGCTCTGCTAGAGATATCAAGGAAGAGCGGCTTCGAAAGAAACATTTGTAAACTCGAGTTTCCTTCTTCCGTCTTTTTATTTTTGTGATTTTTCTGAGCGGAGATTTTCCAAATGTAACGATGCTACATCCTTTCCTGCTCGCTCTGCTCAGCAGCTCAACGGAAATTCAGAACATTTTATGTTGCTTTATTTTGTAAGTTTTGTTATAAATATACTAGACTAGAGAGGGTCTGTGGTCATTGCATTCGGGATTTTTTGAGGCCACTTCTTCCCAAACTTGCGTTGGTGAGGATCGATGCTGTGAGGACGGCGACTTGGGAGACTTCTACTAAGAGACCTGTCCTGACCCATTTATGACATTTAGCTAGAATAGGTAACTATGAGAATAATGATTTATTTTGATTGCCTTTCCATTTGAACTAATTTTAGATAAAAGTACCATAATTTTAAATACAGTGTTGGTGGTTATTTCTTGTCAATTATTGAGTACTCTATTGTGATTATTGTTGTTTAAATCATGACTCAAGACAGTATCAATTTGGTCTCATTGACCTCGTTATAGATGCAGGGTGTTTAGGAGGTTTCCTCTCCCATGGTTGGTACTGATAGAGTAATCTGAGTGTATATTAGTGAAATGGGCCCAAGCGTATGGTGAGTGTATGTGCGTGTACCTGTGAAATTACTCTATCCGTGGAAGTAGGGAGAATTTATATGCCCTGATCTGCACCAATTTCCTGGTATCTGCACCACACGCACCCTTGCACCATGGTGCATGGGTGTCTGTGTTGTTGGCATGATTGTTTTTATGCAGGACGGAATATCTTACTGCACAAAAACAATCAAAAGAGGTGTTTTATTTGTTCTATGTGTGCTGCAGAATGCAACACACATGGAAAGAGGAATAAACGATGAGAAATGTAAACATTTCTCCTCGTTATGCCTACTTTGGGAAAGGGTTAGCTTTGGTGCTGCTCAAGATTTTGCTATGTTGTAAATCTAGGGCAATGTCAAAATCCTTGAGTGTTGCATGGGAACACTCACATCAACACTCATGCAATGCCTCTTCCATGCAGATTTAGGCATTGCCTTTCTCAATATTTACAAGGCCATGAAAAGCAATGCATGGGGCTTTGCGTAGCCTTGTAAATATGGCCCGGCACACTGCGCCTCGGGAGCGTCAGAAAAATGACACTCCGGCATCGTAAAAGTGTGGCAGGGGCATTGTAAATATGTTCCACTGTGCTTTCTTAATTTGAACTCTGGTGCTAAAACATTTTACCACATGCAGTGGATGAAAGTTGGGCCCTCCAATCTGTTTTACACACCAACAAAACAGTAAAATATAGGCTCACTCCAGTTTATAAATATGGCAATCACAAGAGATTTGGGTGGTTTGCTGAGGAAGATGATAGCTCCAGTAACAGGAATGAAACCAGGAAGCACTTCAGCACCGTGCACATAGGATGAGTTCCAAAGCCCCCTTAAATGATAGGGGATAGAATGCATGCAAAGGCCAAAGCTGCCGTCTTTGGAGCTTGGGGAACCAGGTTTGTGTCTCGACATCAGCTCAACATCCTGTGATTCTTGGCAAAGCACTTAGGGCCTGATTTAGATCTTGTTGGATGGGTTAATAAGTCGTAGGATATAATGAGAATTATATTTCAGCGGACAGAATATCCTGAGATTTATATTTCAGTGGACAGGATATCTGTCACCTGTCAATTTTACTCACATTTCTGCAGGAACGCCATGCAAAGATGAAAGGACCCCAACCTCTCCTGGTCATCTATTGTACCCAACAGAGTCAAAGTACCAAAAGTAAACTGGGGAAGAAGGGAAAAAACAAGGAAGGAGAAAATGTCCGACAAAGCGCCCCACTTTGGGACAGGACCAGTCAGCCAGGAGCAATCTCTGTTAAACAAAGAATAGGAAAGGTAAGTATACAAAGAATTGCTAATCCTAAAGTCTGTATAGTTATGTGTGTAATAATAGACTACCTGGATGAATCCCTTCTTACGTTTATCTTCATAACTGTTGTGAGTGAAGAGGTGTGCCCTTGTATAGAGGTAAAAAGGAAGAGTAGGACATAAGGGTTTGAGTTTTTAGAAATTAAAAGAATCATATGAGGAAAAGCACCCTTAAACCTACCTATGGACAAATCATGACTGGATGCATAGAAACTCCTATAGCAGAAGGATCATAAAAATGTGCAATACTATAGAGGAATAAAATCCACCTTAACCTCAAGTGGACTAAATTGGAATTCCTATACTTTCAGGAATATTCTGGGAAGAATACCAAAGCAGGGAAAAGAAAAACAGATCTCCACAGACACGGAATCCGACTCAGATAAGAATTTGTTGTACATATATACAAAAACATAATTAGTTCAGTGCAGGAAACGCTGTTACCATGAGGAATAAATGCAGCTTTCTGTATTCTCTTTTCTTTTCTGCAGGAATGCAACACCTAGCCACAATGAAACGGAAACTGTCACCGGAACGTAAGAGGTCTCAACAGGACGGCTGAGAGGAAGCCACTGGAGGGGCATTTGAGGCAGAAACAAAGAAACAAAGGAGCAAGCTGGACGCTGGAGAACCAACGCAGGATTCGCTGATCCGATGACCCGGTAGTTCAGGTGAAGCCCCGGACGTGGAAATGATAATCCTAAACTTGAACCCAAAGTGTTTCCGCTCTGGTGCAGTAAGACTTTAAGCTGGTCTGCCTGTACCCGTGCATGCTTGTTGGGGGTGTTTGCCGAGCGAGCCCGGCAAACCTGACATCACCATTGTGATGGAGTAACCTGTCCACCAAGATCTGAGTCAAGCCCTTAATCTCCCCATAGCAAAAAAAAAATGAACAAAAATATGTGTCCTTGTGTAACGTTACTGGTGCTCACATAAAGTGCTCCAATATCGTTAAGTTGATTGGAGTGGGGGTGGTTTGGCTGAAACCACAGGGAGTGGTAGAAGCGGGCAGGGCTGAAGGAGAGGGACTGCAGATGTATGCAATCTCTTAGAGTGCATGTGGAGAATTGAAAAAAAGAGTACCTGCGACCAGTGGAAGGATAATGACCACAGGAGAAAATACTTGGTCCACACTTGACGGCATGGTCGAAGACTTTGAAGCTCAGGAGAAATCCTGAGGCCAGGAAGCAAGAATGACGTGGGAGCCAACCAATGGTAAGGAAAGGTAAGTAATTTGCAGGCTCTAAGTCCCATTTAGGAGTTTTGTTTTCATTGCAAGAGATTTCGCAAGAACAGGTCAAGCGTTGTACAGGCAAAACCCAGTGGCAGCTGGCATGGATTGGAGGTGGCGAGACGCAGGACAGGGGCGAGGGTGGGGGATTTAAAAAAATCAAATAAAAATCTTAACCTCATCTCCCTGTCTCTCCATGGGGGATGTTCACAAGGACTTATCTCTGATTTATCTCCACCTTAACGCAATCAAAAGTGGAGATAGATTTAACACCCCATTCACAAGCCGGTGCAAACTGCAGACAACGCCAGTATTCCCGCGATAAATGCCCCAAAAGTTATCCCCATAGTAGACACCACCAACTAACCCTAATGAGATGCAGAGTAGGCGTTCCCGTGCAAAAACACACAAAAAAATCACGACACCACTTTTACAAAGAACTGCCAGATCTGCAAAGCGAACCAAAAACAGGCGATAAGCTGCGGTAGCAGCAGGGAATTAACACCTGCTTCTTGCTGGTGTTAAGCAGGACTACCTGCAGCATTAATGGGAGCCCAGCCAAGTGCCACACCGGAAGATCCACTGATGCCATTGAGACAATGATCATGCAACGCACCCCAGGCCAACCACCAGCCCCAGGACCCGTCCCGCCCCCCCGGACATACACATACCATGCACGACACAAGAGCCACAAAATGCACATGATGACACACATTGGCAAAATGAAAACACACATGTGTGGCCAGAAGAATGAGAAACAGTCCCACAGCATTGAAGTAACAACCAAAAACTTTATTGAAATACAACACAAAACACCAATGCGGAAGACTCCTGTCGGGTCCGTCAGGGACAATCTCGACGTCACAGCCTGGAAAATAAAGCACAAAATCAGGATGTGTGTCATGCGCACATCAAAGAAGTGAGACACAGAGAAACATGGAAAGAAAGCCAGAGAGATAAAGAGAGGGAAGGAAAGGAAGGGAGAGAGAGAGAGAGAAAGAGAAGGGAGAGAGAGTGAGAGTGAGAAAGAGAAGGAAAGAAAGGGAGAGAGAGAGAGAGAGAGACACCACCACCCCTGCGCACTCAGGCCCCACTGCTCACCTGCTGCCACTGGTGTGTCCACCAGTGGGCACACCACGTGCCTGTGCAAGCTCCAGGCCCTGGTCCCGCCACCATGACATGGTCCACATCATACGGACCCGCCCCGCGGTCCCGCAGGTCCCACACATGACGCTGAGTTCTGATTCATCAATGGCTGAGACCACATCAGTGCAAACGTCATCATCGCAGGCTGCACACCCGCTCAGCTATTTCGGTGCCACTAACCAAGTGCAAATCCAGTCAGCGCCATGTGGTGGTAGGCCTGTGATGGCCACAAGGCTTTGGGTGCCACTAACCCTGTGCAACCCCAGTCAGCGCCACGTGGTGGTAGGCCCGTGACGGCCGCAAGGCTTCGGGTGCCACTAACCCTGTGCAACCCCAGTCAGCACCACATGGTGGTAGGCCAGTGACCGCCGCAAGTCTTTGGGTGCCACTAACCCTGTGCATAACAACTCATGGGCCCTTTATGATTGAGAACCGTGGAGCGTCCGTCATCCTGTCACCACCAGCAGAGGGTAATGTGACGTTGTCGGCCCCTTATATTTGTGTGGTCACATGGCCTGTGATGCCTGTGCCAGATGGGTGTGGTGTGTGTGCAAACCTGCCCTCAGTGAGTGGCCGTGACATGCTGACAACTAGACCAGTGACCTGCACACCACCAGCGAGTACACCTGCGACAGGTAGCTCTGTATGCCCCCTCTCGGATCGTAAGTGGAGAGGCCTGGCCTGGCGTACCCCGGACCTGCGCAGGGCTTGCAAAAATGACTCGGGGGGGCTAGTCTGGTTGCCGTGTCATTGGTCATCAGACAGGATATGGCAGTCCATGTCACGGTGCAAGGTGAGTGCAGCGGAGTGTATTGGGGGTCCATGGAAGGTCATGGGGTCATGTGCGGCACCAAGCAGAAACAGGGCAGGTGGTGGAAATGAATGCTGGTGCCTACTTCTGAACACAAACCCATTCATGCCCTCGCCCTCGGATGTGTGCTCTGCCCTGCCTGTGGGTGTTGCAGTACCGGCTGCAGCACTGTGTGCCATTGACACATCAGGGGCCGGACGAGGATTGTCGGCCACACTGTGTGACAGTGACACAACAGGTCTCGGAGTGGATACGCCTGCCGCACTGTGAGGCACTGACACACCAGGGGGCAGAGATGTGGATGGTGTGAGGGCAGCAGCATTCATCAGTGCCACACCTTGTGGCAGCAATGCCATGATGAGGATCTGCAGAGCATGGTAGATCCCAGCTACATTCCGCTGATGTGCAGCGGTGGCTACCATCCTTTCCGCCCCCATCCACACCATGCCCTCAATGAGACTCCGCATGTGTGCTAGCTCACGGCTGTCATCGCTGGAGCCACTCTGAGCGGACAGGTGTTCTTCTCTCCACGTCATGACTCCAGTGATGTCAGACAGGGCTCGTTGGAGACCATGGAGTGGGCCGTGGGTGTCCGTTAGGGACTGGAGCTGGTCCCTGATGGGACCTAGACACCCAGGGATGGCGTCCTATTTGGTAGCTATGATGGTGAACCCCACCCGCACCTGCTCAGCAGTCTCCCTCTGGCACACCAGCACACGGTGTTGGAAGGCCATGTGTTGTTCCTGGGGGTCTTGGGAGATTGCCGGGGCTGTGGGTGCCTCCTGCTGGGAGGTTTGGGTAGTGGATGGGGTCTCCTTGATGCAGCTGGGCTGCCCTGGGCTGCCCTGATCCTGGCGATGATGTCAATGATGTCTTGGAGGACTTGGGTGTCTATGCTGGGGGTGTCCTCTCGTCATCAGTGAAGAGTGGCTGGGACTGCTCTTCAGGAGGTGTTGACGGTGCCCCTGCAATTTGAAGGGGAGAGGGTGTATTACAATGTGTCCACATATATGTAGCTCCATGGTACATGTTGACATTCAGACAGCATGGCTTTGTACATTGTGACAGTCTGTGGATCAGGGCCATGACCCAGAGTCATTGTGGGTGTACACTGTGCTCTGCTTGATTGTGCATGTGTGCCATTGTGGCCATCTCCTCCCATCCCCCCAGTACCTGGTGGGCACTCACCCTGTTGTGGTTGTGTTGTGTCCTGTCAAGCAGTGTCCGGTCCCCCGACTCCAGCCACAGTCTCCACACTGATGACTGCAACACCAGCTCCTCCATGTCATCCAGCTTGAGCTGTGGCGCTGGGCCACCACCTTCAGTCTGCATTGCTGCCTTCTGGTTGGCTGCGAGTTTCTCCTTGGTCTTCTGCTTGATGTCAATCCATCGCCTCTTGGCCTCGTCCATTGACCTCTTGTGCTCTCCGACGGCATTCAACTTGTCCACGATGTCCCGCCATATTACATTTTTGGTGCCCAATAATATGCTGGAGGTGACGAACAGTTGTTGATGGTGGTCCATCACCTCCGTGACTAGGATCCTGTTTTCCTGCGGACTGAACTTCGTTTTCCTCTTCTTCTTGTCCTTGCCCTTCCCTGTCCCTGAGGTCCCAGGATGGTCATCCAGGGTGCTTGTGGGGTTGCGCTCGTCCTCTGAGCCTGCTCTGGCTGCCTCCATGGTGCTTGGTTGTTGGTCAGTTAGTGTTTGATGTTTTTTTCTATTTTTATAGTGATTTTTCCCACCTGCCATGTGTGTATTGCAGGCTTGGCGCTGCTTATCACTGATTTCCTCATCGCACTTTAGCCCATCGCATGTTTTTTTGCATTGAGGTTTGTGTTTTTATCTCTGTCGAGATGGTTGTATCGCAGACATTAGCCGCAGTTTCGGCAGACTATCGCATGGTACCGCCTTGTTGTGAATTCCACGTTGACACAGGGTTGTTTTGCCGCGATAGGCTGCGATGTGTAAAGTTGCGTTAGCATTTTCTGGAGATGTTTAGCACACGGTCTTGTGTATATACCCCCATCTCTTTTCTGCGGTGGCCTAGGGCCGGAACAGAAAGCAAGACACTCCCAGGAAGCACCCAGGCTTCCCTGACCAATCACAAAGCTGATTGGTGTGATTGGTTTAAGCGCTGAGGTTGGACTTGGGGCCTGGGCATGTTCTCCATCCAGGCTGTAATGCAGCCTGCGTGGAGAACATGCAAAGTGTGCATGACTGTTTGGCCGGCCCGAGAGAGCCTCTTCCTCCTGAGAGCAGAGCAGCCCCGCCCGACCCGGCCGCAAAGCAGCAGGAACAAATAAAATTATAATAACATTGAGATATTATAATTTTTTTCTGTTAGTTACACTGCTTAAAAGCAGTGGGGCGACGCTTCTCCGCCTTAGCGAGGAGCAGCCACTGCCAAAACCTGAAAATGACAGCAGCTCCCGACTCCGCGATATGTGGTATACTGAAAGTCCTCTGTGATGATATCAAAAGGATTGGCGTACTGCTATGTAGTTTTTGGTGGTCACAGGCTGCTGCTAAATATAGGCCCCTGTTGTCTTTCTGGCATCACTTACCATCAGGGCTGGACTGGCTGTAGCAGGCACCGGGCAATCCCCCGGTGCGCCGCACGGGTGGGGGCCGGTTTTGGGCCCCTGGGGGCCGTTTTTGTTACAGGGCCGTTTTTGCTGCATAGCTGCAAAATCGGCCCTGGAACAAAATCGGCCGAAAACCTGCCGGCAAAGAGCTCGGCAGCAACCCCAACCCACCGCGGGGAGGCGGGGGAAAGGAGGGGGGGGAGAGGGGGGCACTTTGCCAGGGCCGGTTTTGGTTCCCAGTCCGGCCCTGATTCCCATCCTAAAATCAAACTGGATTAAAGCTAGTAGCAAGCGAGTCTGTTTTAGCACCGTCGCGCATGGTTCATTTCTGACGTCAAAGGTCAAGTAATAAGGCAAAAGTAGAGATCTACTGCCATCAAGTGGTTCGATTGCGAATTATTTCAAACGCTTTGTTTCACTGCACATTCTCTGATTGCTCCTCATACTAATTTTTATAATTCCACCTTATTTACCGTCGCAACCTGCAAAGGTGCGGGCAACAGTGTAATGAAGAGAGAAACATTTATGTCAAGTTGTTTGGTAAAGCCATGCAAAACCTTTCTTACAGCATTTACTGCAAGACATGAAGTTCTCTCTCTCTATCTCTCGATTTTCTCTCCATTTTCATCTCTCTTTCTCTCTGTTGCTCTCCCTCTTTGACTTTCTTTTATTTTCCCTCTCTCTCTTCCTTTCTCTTTAGTTCGCTCTCGCTGCTTCTTTCTCTTCCTCCTTCCTGATTGACTCCTCACTCCCTAACTCTCTGCTTCTCTCTCTTTCTATTGCTCTCTATTTCACTCTTTCAATTTCTCTCCGTATCCCCTTTTTATTTCTCTTCTCTTCCTCTCCGTCTCTCTTGTTTTCTTTCTCTTTCTGTGTCTTTCTCACCCTTTTCCCTCCCTTGACTAAAATTCGAATAGGTTGGGGGAAATGGTGCGCAGACCAAGTACATTTTCGTTTTTTACCTGGAGTCATTGTTATGGGAGCTTTAGCCAAGATGTGGTCGAGGTACAGCTTTACTTTGCTGTCATTAGGCTAAACGCTTACCCCGTATCCAGACGCAGGATGCTGCGGGTTAGATTGAAGCCTCCTTCGTAGCGCCAGGATATTGTTTAAAATGTGTCAGGAATCAGATAAATAACTACATTAAAATGTATTACATTCCTGCAAGTTATCCGGGGTCAGCTCAGTTGCAACAGTTTTTTGAGCCTCAGACAAAATTACATTTTTCTCTTTGGGCACTCCCCTTTTCCCAGTAACAAGGCCAGTTTTGAGTCCACTTGTTGAAATCTGGTGCTCTCCTATGGTCGGTTGCAGTGACCTATATTCCATCTGAATGGGGTGGCCTTGGTGAAGCACCAACCCTGCTCAGGCCAAAGTTATTCTGGGGCTACATAGGTATCAGAGAACTGACCAATTATTCTTTTTGATTCATCTCTGAAACACTACAAATCGTCTTGAGGCCTGACCGTGAATTCAAACGGCATCCTCTAAATAGGGCAGTAACACCTGATAATGAGAGCACCATGATCTGAAGATCCATGTCATGTCTATTAACCTTGTACTGGGAAAACATCTGGCCTTGAAAAAATGGCAGCTGGGTCGAGGCTCTCTGAAAAGAAAGACCTCTTTTTGCATGATTAGCCCCTCAATGTTTTGACAGATTCTGCTGATTTTCCCTGTCTTGCACTAGGGCCCTGCTAACCCGGCCCCAGTGCATGTGTTCTCACCACTAAAACATGTGTGCAATGTTCTAACCCTTGATTGACATATTGAACCTACTTGTATGTCTCCAGTATATCATTGTCAGTGTTCCCAGGGCCTCAGCAGCGTAGATATTTTTAGATATCTGGGGATACGTCATTACAAACAGGATATAATTGTGATGCTACCCAGAATACTATAGCTTTATGCCAATCTACCATAACAACTCAGAGTGCACTATTTCAAAGAACTGGGCTCGTTATTACTGCAGTTGATTTGGGCAGGGTAGACAGACAGCGTCAATAGCAAAGGCACAACTACCCATTTCCTGAGGAGGCTTACAAGTCCCCAACTTTATCCACTGCCAGATAGCCACCAAGCTACAATGGGACACACATGTGCTGACAGAAGTACCTCTGCCAGAGCCGTGGTGGGGTGGATGGTTCCAGCATGATGGCTCGGGAGGGGTGTGCTGGAGAAACCTATCTGTTGTTGCCTGACTTCACACAAACTTGTTTCACATAACAATGGAAATACATAAGCCTTGTGCCTTACTCCCTCAATCTGCTGTTAGGATCCTGCCAAAGGGCAGCGGCCATGACACAGACCTAGGAGACACAAAATAGTGGAAGTGCATGCCATTTATGAATTGGGCAGGCCGAGAACATTTCAAGAGATCAGGGAAATGTTCTGTCTGTGTGTCTCTTCATAACTTTCCTAAATGGGGCATTGCACAAATGATGAACAGCCATGACATGGAAGGTGCCAGCTGGCCCATGACTGCAACCATGTACCAAATCTGAGCTGCAGTGGGCCTACATTGAGTGGTCTCATTGCACAGGGACAACTATAAAGGGCGGGCAGCCATGTCCACACAAGACACTGGGAGGAGACACTGACAGAATTCAGGGGTCTGGTAAAATGGCCCCCGGAGTAACAAGTGAACATTTGGATGTGCTGATGCAATAACCCAGGACTCAATGGCGATGGGTGTGATACGAGGCAGGCCAGGAAAAGCCGCCATCATCCAGAAAGCATCTCAATGCTGGAATGACCATGGCATTTCTATGGACCTCATGATGTCCCTACCTCTTCTTCGGAAAGAGGACATCACCTACTGTAACCTACAGAGAGAAACCCAAACGGCTGGACTCTATCACTTGAACCCAGCATAGAAGAGTGGACTCTAAGGGCTAGTTGGCTAGCCTCCCATTAAGGTACAGAGACACAAAATCTACAAGAAGCCATTGATGACTTGCTTTGGACATTGATCTTGACTTCCTCTGGAGTGAGTCCTGAGACCCATATGGTGTCCCTAAGTTCCCTAAGTTCGGGCCCTTGGGTAAGTTTTAGAGTTCACTCCTCCTGCTTAACCCTAAAAGAAACTATTTCAAGGAGTTTTTATAAAAGAACCAGGGGCTACCACCAGACCACCACCAAGCCTCAGCTGCCGATGTTGTACTGCTGCAACAAACAAATGATGGACGGAATGCTGACAATGCAGACATTCTCCCCCAGTCAAGAGATCTGGGTTAAATCCATCGTTCTTTTGCCCACTACACCACCCCAGTTTAGACATGGCCATATGCAAATCAGTCTTGACCCTGTGCCTCATGGGAACAGTCCAGCCCGAACTGCCAAGCCATGTCTTCCCTGGACCGGAATCAAGCATCCTAGGACCGGTTTCTGGCTATCAGCCGTCATCAGCCAGGATAGCTTGACTCCAGTGGCGTAGTGAGCACGGGTCCCACGTCTGGGAATACCCATCCCACTTAGGGCGAAAAGCGCTACAACAAACAAATGATGGACGGAATGCTGACAATGCAGACATTCTCCCCCAGTCAAGAGATCTGGGTTAAATCCATTGTTCTTTTGCCCACTACACCACCCCAGTTTAGACATAGCCATATGCAAATCAGTCTTGACCCTGTGCCTCATGGGAACAGTCCGGCCCAAACTGCCAAGCCATGTCTTCCCTGGACCGGAATCAAGCATCCTAGGACCGGTTTCTGGCTATCAGCCGTCATCAGCCAGGATAGCTTGACTCCAGTGGCGTAGTGAGCACGGGTCCCACGTCTGGGAATACCCATCCCACTTAGGGCGAAAAGCGCTACAACAAACAAATGATGGACGGAATGCTGACAATGCAGACATTCTCCCCCAGTCAAGAGATCTGGGTTAAATCCATCGTTCTTTTGCCCACTACACCACCCCAGTTTAGACATGGCCATATGCAAATCAGTCTTGACCCAGCCCGAACTGCCAAGCCATGTCTTCCCTGGACCGGAATCAAGCATCCTAGGACCGGTTTCTGGCTATCAGCCGTCATCAGCCAGGATAGCTTGACTCCAGTGGCGTAGTGAGCACGGGTCCCACGTCTGGGAATACCCATCCCACTTAGGGCGAAAAGCGCTACAACAAACAAATGATGGACGGAATGCTGACAATGCAGACATTCTCCCCCAGTCAAGAGATCTGGGTTAAATCCATCGTTCTTTTGCCCACTACACCACCCCAGTTTAGACATGGCCATATACAAATCAGTCTTGACCCTGTGCCTCATGGGAACAGTCCAGCCCGAACTGCCAAGCCATGTCTTCCCTGGACCGGAATCAAGCATCCTAGGACCGGTTTCTGGCTATCAGCCGTCATCAGCCAGGATAGCTTGACTCCAGTGGCGTAGTGAGCACGGGTCCCACGTCTGGGAATACCCATCCCACTTAGGGCGAAAAGCGCTACAACAAACAAATGATGGACGGAATGCTGACAATGCAGACATTCTCCCCCAGTCAAGAGATCTGGGTTAAATCCATCGTTCTTTTGCCCACTACACCACCCCAGTTTAGACATGGCCATATGCAAATCAGTCTTGACCCTGTGCCTCATGGGAACAGTCCAGCCCGAACTGCCAAGCCATGTCTTCCCTGGACCGGAATCAAGCATCCTAGGACCGGTTTCTGGCTATCAGCCGTCATCAGCCAGGATAGCTTGACTCCAGTGGCGTAGTGAGCACGGGTCCCACGTCTGGGAATACCCATCCCACTTAGGGCGAAAAGCGCTACAACAAACAAATGATGGACGGAATGCTGACAATGCAGACATTCTCCCCCAGTCAAGAGATCTGGGTTAAATCCATCGTTCTTTTGCCCACTACACCACCCCAGTTTAGACATGGCCATATGCAAATCAGTCTTGACCCTGTGCCTCATGGGAACAGTCCAGACACTGGGAGGAGACACTGACAGAATTCAGGGGTCTGGTAAAATGGCCCCCGGAGTAACAAGTGAACATTTGGATGTGCTGATGCAATAACCCAGGACTCAATGGCGATGGGTGTGATACGAGGCAGGCCAGGAAAAGCCGCCATTATCCAGAAAGCATCTCAATGCTGGAATGACCATGGCATTTCTATGGACCTCATGATGTCCCTACCTCTTCTTCGGAAAGAGGACATCACCTACTGTAACCTACAGAGAGAAACCCAAACGGCTGGACTCTATCACTTGAACCCAGCATAGAAGAGTGGACTCTAAGGGCTAGTTGGCTAGCCTCCCATTAAGGTACAGAGACACAAAATCTACAAGAAGCCCTTGATGACTTGCTTTGGACATTGATCTTGACTTCCTCTGGAGTGAGTCCTGAGACCCATATGGTGTCCCTAAGTTCCCTAAGTTCGGGCCCTTGGGTAAGTGTTAGAGTTCACTCCTCCTGCTTAACCCTAAAAGAAACTATTTCAAGGAGTTTTTATAAAAGAACCAGGGGCTACCACCAGACCACCACCAAGCCTCAGCTGCCGATGTTGTACTGCTGGTCGCACTCAACTTGCTGGCTTGCCCTAGTGAAAGAGCCCTGACTTTCAAAAATGAAGAGAGCTTCACTGGGACCAATGCTGACCAATGACAAGCAGCACCGCCAATAACAACACCTTTCTAAGTCTGATTTCCTGACTTTGCCCACTCTGAGTTTTACCATCTTTGACATTTAGAGTCTTGAAACTTCTCACCAAATGCCGAGGCTTTCACTAAGGTCTTGCGTTTCAGTTAGCTGACATCAATGAGCTCCTCTATGGATCCAGCTGGCTCCTGGACCCACTGACGGCCCTGCCAGCAAGTATTTTCTTCAAGAAAAAGATTAAGTCAGAAGGTAAACTTTCTACTGGACTGAAACTGGTCCCAGTATCTAACCTGTGTTCCATCGCTGTTGGCCTTAACTTTTTTTTTTTTTTAAACCAACTTTTATTGATTTTAAAGGTCTTGCAAGAGTCCATACACAGCTTACTCGCCTACAACCATAGAGGCCGGCAGCAGATGTCTACTCATTACCAGGAGCAAAAGCACCTAAAGGAGAACGAAAAGAACTATCTGTAACCCATAAGCAGGTCCACATACAGTCTTCCACAAGCAGACTCTCCCGCCTTAGTGGCACCGTGCCCTCAGTAGGCCTCCCGCCCGGCAAACATGCTTATACCACTGTACCATTGCTATATTAGCTTGTATAGAGTGGACTGTACCCACCGCACCCTCGCCGGGCCCCTGTCCCCTCATCATAGAAATCTTAGGCATCCTGGCTGCTATACATTTGCCATTAGGGCTGAGCTGTGCCAGCACTGACTTCATCTGGTATAGAGGACAGGACAATCATGTCAAACAGTGTGTCACAGCTTTCACAGTCTAGTGGAACGGGCAACGCATAAATGAGTCCTCAACGGTGCCCCAATCGTGTAATGCGACAGACAGAGCTTGATAGGACTGATATCGTCCAGGTGAGGCGCTGTGTAGGCACAGTAGCTGTCATCAATGACATACAGGGCGCTATGGAATTCGGCCACCAGCAGGCATGTCACTACAAGATAGCAACAAGAGATTAGGCGCTCTACCCTTACTACCCTGCGGCAGCGCCAGGGCAGGCAAATCGCTATAGATCCTGCATCAAAGATTGCCAATGAGGCGACCAACCAACCAGGGGGGTCAGAACAAGGGAAAGAGAGGAGGTAGGACAGGATGAAAGGAAGCAAGCTTGGCGGGGAGGAAGGGGTGTGGGCTCCACTATAGACGTCGGGTGAAGGCTATGGGTTTTAATCTGCCAGAGGCGAGGTCCTCTCCTCCGGGAGGGCGATCGCAAGGGGCGTATACTGTACACCCTCCACAGGTTTCCAGAAACCCCCTGGTTCCGTAGGATCTATCACATCATCAAAAAGCTTTAAGGCCCGGAGCCGTGGTGGTTGCAATCGAGCATGTTCCAGTCGCCCCAGGTAATCCACCAAAGGCTTCCAGAGCTTCCTATACTTGGCGTCTCGGAGCTGCAGACGTGCCGTGAGGAACTCCATCGCCACCACATGCCATTGACGGGTAAACCACACGTTTACAGAAGGCGAATCTGGTTTCTTCCAATAGAGGGCCACTGTTTGTTTTGCAGCGCCCAGCATGTGGAGACTAAGGTGTCGATCACGGCCCGTCATGGCTCGTAGGGTTGTTGGTTTAATGCCCAAAAGAACTACAAGCGGATCCTCCGGAAGGGGGTACCCAAGCACCTTTTTTATATGGCTAAGGACCTCCTTCCAAAAGATATTCAGAAGAGGGCATGTCCACCAAATATGTATGAAATCTCCCTGCGCCTGGGTGCAATGCCAGCATAGGGGGGATGTGTTGGGAAACATTCTGTGGAGCCTAGCGGGGGTGTAGTACCATTGGGTCATCACTTTGTAAGCCGACTCTTGTTGGGGAATGCTGCGCAGGATTTTGGGGATGTCTCCCCAGAGCCTGGCCCATTGGGAAGGGGTAACACCTGAGCCAGGAACGTTTTGCCATCTCAATTGGTATGGGTGAGGGTCCGACCGCTGTGAGTGTTGGAGCACCTTATATATGCGAGATATCAGCCCCTTGTAGGTGCCGAAGGTGCGTGCCAGCTTCTCGAACGGAGTATAGGGTCGCGTGGCCGCCTGCGTCAGGGAAAAGCCTTGTATCCAGTGGCGCAATTGTATATACTGGAATTTGTCTCTTTCTAGGAGCCCGAACTCTTGCTTGCACTGAGCAAAGGATTTAAGACAGTCACCGAGAAATAGGTCCCGTATCGTCCTGCATCCGGATTCCGTCCAGTTTGCGAAGTGGGGTGGGCGACATGCCGGCGGGAATTGCGGGTTTCGAGCAATCGGAGTGTGTGGGGACGGAAAAGTGGTCAGGCCCCTACGCACTGCCACTTTGTCCCAGATCTCAAGGACCGTTTTGGTAGGGACGGCCATGTAAGCGCTGCGGTGACGTGCCTCCCGGGGCAGCCAAGCATGGTCCCACAGCGGACGACAAGTGACTGCCCTATCCATGTGAAACCACACCTTCTCACTCTCCCATGCTCCCCACTCCAGTACAAAGCGGAGGTGCGACGCCCAATAGTAATCAACGAGATTAGGGCAGGCAAGTCCGCCCCTATCCCGGGGGAGTTTCAAGATTTTATTTGAAAAGCGTGGTTTCTTCCCCCCCATACAAATGCGATAAGCTCGCCTTGAAGCCCCTGGATTTGATGTTCCGGAGTGGGTGTCGGCAGAGTTTGAAAAAGATAGAGGATCTTCGGCAGTATCGACATTTTCACTGTGTTGAGGCGTCCAAGCCAGGAGAGTGGTAAGGCCTTCCACGCCCATAAGTCGGCTTGGACAGAGAGTTTGTATTCCAGTTGGCCTGCATCCAGGTGGTCAGGTCTGGGGTCAAGTTAAGACCCAGGTAGCGCACCGATGTGTCCGCCCACTGATACGGAACAGAAGCTTGGATGGCCGGAAGCTCCCCGTCCGGGATCGAAATATTGAGGGCCCAGGACTTTGCGTGGTTAATTTTAAGTCCGAAGGCGCGTTCGTAGGTTTGGAGCAACGAGTGCACCGCCGGCAGCGAGCGTAAAGGATCAGAAAGGGTGAGGAGAAGATCGTCCGCGAAGAGAGCGATCTTATGCTGCACGCCGCGGAGAGATATACCGCAGATATCAGGGGACCGCCGTATCATAATGGCAAGGGGTTCCACCCCAAGGGCGAACAACAGGGGCGATAAGGGGCAGCCCTGCCGAGTGCCTCTACAGATGGGGAATGGTTGCGTAAGCTGGCCGTTAACTCTTACCCGGGCTACCGGTGAAATATAGGGGGCCATAATACGCGCCACCATCTTAGGGCCCAAACCCACTTTCTGCAGGACCGCCCGAAGAAAATTCCAGTCCACCCGATCAAACGCTTTTTCAGCGTCAAGCGATAGTAGGCAGGCCGGTATCTTCCAGTGCTTAGCCTTCCCAATGATATGCGCTATACGTCGCACATTATCCGCGCCCTGACGCTGATGTATAAACCCCACCTGATCGGGCTCGATGAGGTTGGGTAGGTGAGTACTAAGTCGTTTAGCTAGGATTTTAGTGTATAGTTTTAAGTCCGTATTCAACAGGACGATGGGCCGGTACGAGGAGCACAAAGTATGGTCCTTCCCGGGTTTCGGAATAAGGGTTATGTCAGCCATTGCCATGTCTGACGAGGGCCCAACCGACTCCGCGAATGAGTTAAAGAGACGCAGAAGATACGGCTGCAATTGCGGGAGAAAGACGCGATAAAACGACACTGAGAGCCCATCCGGGCCAGGTGTTTTGCCGAGCGGGAGATCGCGTAGGGCGCCAGCTATTTCTGCCTGAGTGATAGAGTCCTCCAAGAGCCCAGATTGATGCTCGCTCAACGGTTCCCAGTGACATGTGTCTATGGCATCAGAGATCAGCTCCGCCGCGGGCGAATCGCTAGCGTAGAGAGTCGCATAGTAGTCGCGGAACGTTTGGAGATTTGCCGATTCCGCAACGGCCCAGGACCCGTCCGCCTTCTGCAATTTCGCTATATGCGCTTTGGCTGCCCGCGTTCGCAAGCGTCGCGCTAAGACAGTGCCTACCTTGTCGCCCCCCTCGTAGTAGCGCTGCTTGAGCGCAAGCAGGGCGCGTTCAGCCTTGTTGGTCCTGTGCGCACGGAGCTGTCCTCTAAGAACGGCTAAGCGACGCTTGCGCATTGCCAGCGGGCGCTCCTTGTCCATCTGCTCGAGCGTCTGAAATTCCCGCGTAAGTTTAGTCTCGTAGAGCTGGGCCTCTCGCGCTCTAGCGACAGCCAAGGCTGTGAGGGCACCCCTTATCGTGGCTTTGAAGGCGTCCCAGAGAAGGGGGAGAGGAGTCCCCGGCAAGTCATTATCCTCGAAATATGCCAGGATGGCTGCCTGGATTTCCTCCCTTTCTACCGGATCTCGTAGAACGTGATCTGGGAATCTCCATCGGCTCGACCGCAGTGGGTGGGTAGGACCCTCCCGTAAGAGCAGCTCGACATGGGCGTGATCGGAGACCGAAATGGTAGAGTGGGACACCGAGACGGCGTCCTTGAGCAAAGAGTGCGATACGAGGAGGAGGTCTATGCGAGAGTAGGAGCGGTGTACATGGGAGTAAAAGGTGTAGTCCCGCAGCCCTGGGGAGTGATACCGCCAGACATCCACTAAATTTAAGGTGGTTAGGGAGTGTTTCACCGCCGCGGACATGGCTCCCACCCGGTGAAAAGCACCCCCACAGCGGTCGAGCTCCGCGTCCCACACCCAATTGAAGTCCCCTCCGACTATGAGGTCGGTGTTCACTGGCTCAAGGTGCTCCCTGATTATCCTGCGCAAGAAGGCATCCTGACCCTGATTGGGGGCATATATATTACACAGAGTAAGTGCGCGGTTCCCTCGCCGGACCTCTACCCGTAAAAACCGACCCTCAGCATCCCTAAGAGCTTTGGTGTCCCCCTGGGGTATCCCTGCCCTGCACAGAATCGCCACTCCCGCTGTCTTAGAGGGTGCCGAGGACCAGAACTGAAGGGGGAAGCGTGGGTGCGCCATCCGACCCACATCGGACTTAAGGAGGTGGTTCTCCTGGAGGAAGATTATATCGGGGCTCTGTAGGAGCAGATAGCGCCATATTTGGCGTCTTTTGTTGGGAGAATTGAGCCCTTTCATATTAAGGGAGAGAATCTTCCAGAAAGGCGTGTTATTCATTGTCCCAGGACCCCTAGTGGAATGCCCCCCGTGCAGCCATCCCACCCATGCGTAGGTCCCCCCCACCAAGAGGAGAGTAAAAGAAGGGGAAGAGAGGGAAACGGGTAAGAGCGAGTAAAACCATGAAAACATTCAATCGGCCAACAGGGCCAGCAGAACCTATTCCAGTCTAGGGAGTAGCCCGGCACCACGGCACAGGCTGTCCCGGAGATGTCACTCTCCCAGAAATAGGAGTGGGGGTGTGTCATCGCTTAACCACTAAACTATGGCATCGAGGGTCCGTTCCGGGCCACCGCCCCAGCCGTACAGGTAGCGCGCCGAAGGATAGGCAAGGGTGCGCCCCCAAGGGAGGCATCAGGGATATTCAAGTCGTGGGAGATCAATGCAGCCCGGGGCCGACCGCGCCACCAGCCGTCCCAGTTGTAAAGCCATAATCAGGTATGATGGTCCTCAAGGAGATAATTTACTTAAGGGCAAACGCCTGTGAGCCGGCCGGTGATGAGACGTCCTCCAGGGATTTTATGTGTTCTATGATATCTTGTTTGTCTCGGGAGGATCTGCTGCCCTCCGGTGAGGATGGGTGTCGAGGGCGTCGCACCGTGGACCACTGCTGTTTCAACGGGACTCTGAGATTGGCAGGGCGCCGCGTGGGGCTGGCTGGTGGGGTATCAGGGATCTGGAGCAGCTGAGCCGCCTCTCTGTATGATCGCAGCACCCGCCGCTTGGATTCCCACTGAAACATGAGGGCGAAGGGATGGGCCCATTGATAGCGGATGTTGAGCTCTCTCAGTTTGTCCATGATGGGTCGGAAGTCCCTCCGGCGCCGGAGTGTTGTGGGGGCCAGGTCCTGGAACAGTTGAATGGGCTTACCCCCACAGAGGATTTCGGGTTTGCCTCTGGCCGCCTTGAGGATGGCTTCTTTCTCAACAAAGAAATGGACCCGTGTCAAAATGTCAGGGATAAGTCCCGGCCTCCCAATCGGTCCCGAGACCCTATGTGCGCGGTCCAGGGTGGGCGGCGAAGTATCATCATCTCCTCGGATGTCATGAAGCAGGTCCGCCACGAAGGACATGATATCCGCCCCTTCTGCCCCAGGTGGCACCCCCCGGATGCGTATGTTGTTCCGGCGCCCCCTATTTTCCAAATCCTCTTGTTTAATCTGGAGCTCAACATGCTGCTCTTCCAAGGTTGCAAGCCTCTGCCATAGGTGCTCTTGGTCCTCTGTACGCGCGTCCAAGGTCTTCTCTAAGTCATCCACTCGGCCTCTCAGCTCCCCCACATCTCTCCGAAGCTCCTTAACACACGCCTGGACTTCCGTGCGGAGGGACCCAATTTCGGACTTGAGTTCCTGCATGAACGCCGTCATGAAGGACTGCGTGACGGGTTCCACAGAGGCACCTGTTCCCGATGTCTCCGCGCCCGTTGGCGCGGTGCCGGGCTTGCTCCACAAGTCCTTGACGGAAGCGTCCTTGTGGGTCGCCGACAGCTCCTTCCCCGGTTTCGTGCGGGTCATGGTGTAGCAGCGCCTGAGGTCAGCCTCTCAGCATGAGGGAGCAAGAACACTGAGCCCCGCAATCGCACACTGAGTGTACAACTTGGATCTCCCAGCCCCGAAGACCATGGGATGCAAGGGGGAACGCAGTCAATGAATCTGTGGCCCAAGGCGCCGCGTTCCAGAGGACTCCCTAAACACAGCGCTGCAGAGACGAGACTAAGGAGGACGTCACAACGCAGGGGAGCCAGGGGCAGCCGACAATGTAGATTGCACGCGGTGGGGTATCCCGGGCCTCTCCCCTCCTGCAAGCCAAGTCCCGGTTCAGGGCAGCTCTGCCACCGACTGCCCACTACAAGTCAGACAGAGCCCAGGCAGCGGCCTGCCAGTTGTGGCTGTCAAGCAGCACTCCTACGCGGGACCCACCGCCAACTCCGGGTCCGAGCTCCTCTGCCGTCAGGGACCCCACGCTGCGTGTCGGGGGCCTCGAAGCAACTCCAGGGATGATTCACAGCCCGGGGGGTGGCTGCCGCGCCTGCGGTATGGGCCTCCAGCAAGTTCCCAGGGCGAGGTGCAGCAACAGTTCCCACCCCACCCCGAACCAGCCTACCACCTCGTGGTCCGGGGGTGCAGGAAGAGGGGCGCAGGACGACGCTCTCTGCCCGCCCAGGGAGGGGGTCAGGCAGGCCGCAGGCAACAGTTCACAGGGGTCCAGGCTCACCCGGAGCAATGCTCTCCCTCAGTCGCCGCCCTCGTCTAGTCGCCGCATGGACCAGGCCTCTCTCGCTTCAAATCGCAAGGTGGCAGCTGGCACACCTCGTCTCCCGGCGCAGATCGCGCCCGCCAGGCCACCGTTTGCGTTCTTCCACACCGGGCCACCTCATACACCCAGCGCCGCCAGCTGTCACCTCCGGGCCCCGCCACTGATCCGGCCCCCAACAAACTCACAGCGCTCCCGGGAGTTCCCGGCCTACCAGGTCTGGGCGTTGCAGGAGACGGCAGCTGCACAGGTCGAAAGGTTCACGCTGTCTCGCCACTCTCGCACTCCGTGGTCCGCTGGCGCCCCCCAGGCACAGTCTCCCTGCCAGCCAGGAGCACGGTACGCCGTCCCAGGCCAGGTGGGCCCAAAACAGGCCCCTCAGTTCCACAGGGCACAGGTAGCAGGACAAGCAGTACTGCCACAGCGACAGCAGCACACGTGGGCAGCGAGGTGCAGTGTTCGCCGTAGAGCGCTCCCCAAACCAGCTTCGGCGGTCTGCCCCAGGTCCGGTGCCACAGTGTCGCCTACCACCACCGTGGCGCTGCCGGTCACGGAGCCGGAATCACAGTCCAGGGCCAGACGCGGACCACAAGATGGCGGCCGCTGCCGTCTCCACCCTCGCAGCCCGGGCGCCCCCGCTGTCCAGCCCGAAAGGTCAAGGGGCCGTCACCATCCGATCGTTTTTCGCCGATCCGCAACCCGCCAACATTGCTCCTGCGGCGTCTCCCTACCCGGGGGTGCGAGGTTCAGCCCCTCCTCAGCGCGGCGGGTTAGGGCGCCCAAGATGGCGGTCGCGCTCTCTCCCGCCGATGCCTTTCCTCGAACGCGGTGTTTCCTCACAACCGCTCAGCTCAGGGGTCTCCAAGTCGCCAAACAGTCGCCCGCACTCTGCAGCCAGCCGATCTCCCCCAGCCAGGGCGTCTCCACAGCCGTCACCCTGCATTAGAGGCTGTTTTTGTCGGCGGCGGCCCGGAGCCTCGGCAACGCGCGACTCACATCGTTAGCGGTGAGACCACGCCCCCCTGGCCTTAACTTTTGACTTGAACTCAGTCTAGTGCGACCAGATAACCGGTGGTTAGCGGTTTGTGCTTCTTGTTTCTCGAAACACTTAAAGCTTTTTGTTTTGGTGTCCATTTGCTCATTACACTTCTTTTTTCTCAATAAATTGTAGTGGGATTTTTATTGCGTTGTGTTTTTTACTTTTTAACTGTTTAAGTACTGATAAGTGCTTTATACATTTCCGCTAAGTCAAGCCAGTCTACTCTGCGCTACAGCTACCAAATGTTGAGCTCATGTTTTAATTATTGAGTCCTAACAGGACCTAGTAAAGGAATAGTGCCTTTATTACTTGAAGAGGACTACCATTTCCTTCAACTAATAATCAATTTTTTCACACCCTCATCTTCCTGGTGGAAGACAGTATTCTGTAGTACAAGGTCACCTCTTGCCTGGTAGGAATAGATTTGCTGAGAGTGCAACTGGTTGTGTGACTAAAGCAGTTTCATCAATACTCAATGCAGGTTAGAGGCATGATACATTGGGCCAGACGTACAAAGATTAGGAATAGCGAATTCCAAATAGCAATTTTACCTGTATCGCTGTTTTGAAATTGCTACCACTTATGTATGAAACCTTTTGTTTCATGCTTGCAATTCCTAGTGGGTTGCAAAGAGATCTGCCTTATGAATATTAAAGTGGTAGGTCGCAGTCTGTGACCCATTAGGAATGCCTGCCATCACAGGGTTGGTGGCCTGTTTGGTGTCCACCATGTCTGTGATGACTTTAGAATACAGTTTTTTTTTTGTTGAAACACAACCTTTTTCCGCAAAGGATAATGGGATGTGTTTCAACAAATAACTTTAATTTTTTAGAGCAGGTAGTAGTCTGTGGGACCACTGCCTGCTCCTAAAAAATATTTTTCAAACATTCGCAAAGGGGAAGGGGTCCACGGTTGAACCTTTCCCCTTTGCAAATGCATTACCTCTAACTTTGAGTTGGTGATAAAATATCAACCTCCTTTTGGTCGCTCAATCTTAATACATAACACTAGAAATTGCCATTTGGAAGGGACACCCTAAACAGGCCCCTACCAAATAGCAATTTCTACACCTAAACTGCGAAACTGGAGAATTCTCAGTTTGGATGTTTGCACATCAGGAAAAGCATTGTTACCATCGCAAACTACCCAATATTGCAAATCGGGCTGTTTGCGACTGCAAAAATGCTTCATATATAAATGGCCCTTTGAAACATGTTTGAAATATCATAAGGAAATTATTTCTTTCCTATTTAGGTACATCTCTGTGCACTCATGCATCTAATGCACCAGAGATATAATAGTATGGCTGTGCAAGCGAAATATTCCTTTGGGATGATCAAAAATATAAATGACGCTTTTATCAAACAATGCCTAAAGGGGCTGACCCAAAGCCACTCTCTGTATATTTTATTTATTAATAATTCATGAGAGCCTGCAATCCCTATAGAAGAGCCAGTCTCCAATTTTCTTAGTACAGGCAATTTGTGACACTCCTAGATGCCTGTAATAAAGAAATGACTTAGCCTCTCAACTGCAATAAGTTATTACAGTTGAGTTCAGTCGTCACAATGCCTGCTGCCACAGCCAGTGTGAATGGCAGGTCATGGAGCACATCTACAGCCACAGTTTAAAGGAGGAAAATAATATCTATTTATTTTTCGCAGGCCATAGGTAATTATCGGAAAGATAAATCTCTCTGCATGTTTATACACATTCTGAGCTACAGCGGTTTTAAGACTTGTATTAAACAGATTCTAATTTCTTCTTGCAAAAAGTATCCAACTGCTTTTAGTGTGCTTTGTACTACAGATTCTACTTTTATTCTTCACGTCTGCAAACACCCAATCTTTTTACATGAAAAAGAAGCACACCAAAGATTTAAGCGGTTTGTGGGAAGGGTGATGGTGTGACCTTGTATTATAAGGAATAAAGTGCCACCTGCCCTACATTATGAGGTTATTGAAAGCCACCTCAGAGTTCACTGATTTTATAAAGGAACTCGTACTTCGGTCTCGTTCCTCTGAATTGTCACAGAAATCTTTGGTGACTTGCAATATCCTTATAATACATGAAGGGGGTACTTTATCCCATACATCACAACTCCTGAACAACAGCTTACACTGACTCAAGCAAGACCTAAAAATGGTTGTTCCTCCTCACTTCGTGTAGTTGTTAATTTTCTATGCTATTCCGCCCTTCCAATATTTATTTCAACTATATATTGCTTTTCACTGATTGTTGTGATTCTGTCTGTGTTACTATGTAACTGTACATCTTTACATTGCCATAGACTACCACATCAAAGGCTCATCTATTAGTATTGCCAACGCTTGCTTTATTTCTTAACGACATAGGGGGTCATTAGGATGGCAGGCGGACTTTAGTCCGCCCGCCACAATAGCGGTAATGGGACCGCCCGCCTGCCATGCGGCGGTCCCGCTACCCCAATTATGATGCGACCGCCACCGCGGCGGTCACATCCGACATTTTAACATTGCGGCGGGTGCTGCTGTCTGCAGCACCTGCCGCAATGGTAAAAATCCCATGTTGTGCATTGCCATGCACAACGAGGCAGGCACCGCGCGGTGCCTGCCACCTTTTGCATGGTAATGTAGGGTGGTACCTATGGTACCCCCCAAGTGCAGCCCCACCCCACTCCACACACCCCCCACACACCCTGGGGCCCGCAACAGGCCCCCAAAGCAAATACCCGCCGGCCCTACCATGGCGGCTCTTTCATCCATCGTCAGAACCTCATGTCACGTTTTCTTATACTTGTAACTTCTTTTTTCACCCTGTTTTTGTTCACTGATTTGCTGTCTTTCTCTTCCTCCATGTTTTTCTCTCTCTTGTTCTGGTTAAAAATGTAATGAGTTAAAATGTGTTGGTCCAAAAAAGTGGTGCCTGTGGGCACCCCATGGAGCCACCGGCTCAAATTAATCACTGGATAGAACTTTGAATTTCTAAATAGTAGGTAGCCTAGGGCCATATTATAGAAGTGCCCTGGGGGTGCAAAGGGCATTTGCACCCTTTCTGCGCACCCTGGAGCACTTTGATATTACAGAAGGGGACGCAGACTTGTGTGCATCCACTTCTGCAATACTGAAAGTGCTGGCGCACAAACAGCATCAGTAGTGGATTCCCTCATTTGCATGGGGGCAAGGCCCCATGCAAAGGAGGAAATCCATTTGCCTCTGCGCCATTGCCACATTACAGATGCGAGCACAGAGACAAAGAAGCTGTCAGGAGGCGCACTGACATTGGGTGCACTGTCAGTGAGCCCCCTGATGGTAAGAGGACCAATGCCAGTGGGATGAGGAAGACCTGGCCCATGCTGACTATACTAGGAGGACCATGATAGTGGGGACCAGGGTTAGATTGATAAGAACAAGGTGGGATAGGCAAACAAGGAGAACTTGAGGACTAGTCGGATTAGGATGGGGCAGACAGACCTGGGACTGGGAGGGCTAAGGAAACCAAGGTCAGTGGGACCAGCTCCAGAAGGGCCGATACAGGAGTACCAAAAAAAGAAGTTCTAAGGTTAGCTGCAGAGCTATGAGGGCAAGGAGCAGGAGGACTTGGGCTAGGAGGACCAGGACCAGGCTGAAGAGAACTATGAAGATCAGAACCTGCAGGGCAATTAACAGAAGCACCAGGAAACAAGGTTAAGCAGGAAAGGGACTAGGAATACCAATGTGTTGGAACTGGTCCTTTTTGCCTGCTTATCCCCAAACTTTTTGCCTTTTTGTTGTATTTTCTCTGACCGGTTTTTGTTGGTTTTATGGCTCTGGGCACTTTACCACTGCTGATCAGTGCTAAAGTGCATGGGCTCTCTCTTGTAAACTTGATAAGATTGGTCTAGACCTGTTTGGTATATTTAATTTACCTGTAAATCCCTTGTACAGTAGTATCTTTCACTTTTAGAAGTGGGCATTTCTGTGCGCTTATGACTCTTTATGCTCTGCCTTGTTGTGTATTCAGCGTCTGGCCTAGACTGAAAGGAGCATGGGATGTGCATTCACTCTACACAGTCACAATGGGGGTTGAGGTGTGTCCTGCCTTTCCTGGGTGACTCAGCGCTGGGCTGAATGGACCTTGGCTGCATTCACAGTGGTTGGAGGAGTTTCCCTTTCACCTGAATAGGCCTGGTCTGCATTTAGAGTGGTGGGAGGAGTTGCACCTGCACCTGAATAGGCTGTGCCTGACTTTCAAAATGCTGTCTCCGCCACCCTGCAGTGTGTCTGGGGCCAAGGCTTGGGATATGTCGTTTTTTTACCTTGCATTTGTCAGGATAACGAGCAGTTTTCCAGGATTTGTCTTAGATGTGAAGCGATGATGGTTTTTTAACGTGTGCAATCTACTGGATTAACTGTGTATTAACTGGATTGTACTAGCTTGCAATGTTATGCTAATTGCCTGGTTGGCAAAGAGATTTTATGATCTATGTGAGATCATGTAAAAAGAACAATTGATGGACAGAATGCAGAACAATGTCTTACATTCACCCCAGTACAGAGATCTGGGCCTAAATCCATCGTATTCTTGCTTACCATGCCATTCCAGTTTGGACCCAGCCATATGCAAATCAGTCTTTACCCTACGCCCAATGGGAACAGTCCAGACCGAACTGTCAAGCCAGGTCTTCCCTGGACTGGATGCAAGCATCCTAGGACCAGTTTCGGGCCTTCAGCCCTCATCAGCCAGGATAGCTTGACTTCAGTGGCATGGAGAGCACGGGACCCACGTCTGGGCATACCCGTCCCACTCGGGGTGATGAATGCAAAAACAATTGATGGACAGAATGCAGAACAATGTCATACATTCACCCCAGTATAGAGATCTGGGCCTAAATCCAACTTTTTTTGCTCACCATGCCATTCCAGTTTGGGCCCAGCCATATGGAAATCAGTCTTGACCCTGCGCCCAATGGGAACAGTCGAGCCCGAACTGCCAAGCCACGTCTTCCCTAGACTGGATACAAGCATCTTAGGACCGGTTTCAGGCTTTCAGCCCTCATCAGCCAGGATAGCTTGACTCCAGTGGCATGGAGAGCATGGGACCCACGTCTGGGCATACCCGTCACACTCGGAGTGACGAATCCAAAAAGAACAATTGATGGACAGAATGCAGAACAATGTCATACATTCACCCCAGTATAGAGATCTGGGCCTAAATCCAACTTTTTTTGCTCACCATGGCATTCCAGTTTGGACCCAGCCATATGGAAATCAGTCTTGACCCTGCGCCCAATGGGAACAGTTGAGCCCGAACTGCCAAGCCAGGTCTTCCCTAGACTGGATACAAGCATCTTAGGACCGGTTTCGGACTTTCAGCCCTCATCAGCCAGGATAGCTTGACTCCAGTGGCATGGAGAGCATGGGACCCATGTCTGGGCATACCCGTCCCACTCGGGGTGATGAATGCAAAAAGAACAATTGATGGAAAGAATGTAGAACAATGTCAGACATTCACCCCAGTACAGAGATCTGGGCCTAAATCCATTGTTTATTTGCTCACCATGCCATTCAGTTTGGACCCAGCCATATGCAAATCAGTCTTGACCCTGCGCCCAATGGGAACAGTCCAGTCCGAACTGCCTAGCCAGGTCTTCCCTGGACTGGATGCAAGCACCCTAGGACCGGTTTCGGGCTTTCAGCCCTCATCAGACAGGATAGCTTGACTCCAGTGGCATGGAGAGCACGGGACCCGCGTCTGGGCATACCCGTCCCACTCGGGGTGACAAATGCAAAAAGAACAGTTGATGGAAAGAATGCAGTACAATGTCAGACATTAACCCCAGAACAGAGATCTGGGCCTACACCCATCGTTTTTTTTGCTCACATCATGACCAGTGCCTAGTGGCCCAGTGATTTATGTGATTGTGGTGTAATGTGTGTTTATGTATAATACAAAGGATATGTATATATAACTTTGTGTGGAGTCTCTTTTTGTGGTGTGCCTGGTGTGTGTGTGTGTTGCGCAAGTGCTTTACACATTGCCTCTGGGATAAGCCTGACTGCTCTGCCAAGCTACCAAGGGGGTAAGCAGGGGTTATCTTAGGTGTGTAACTGACTAGAGTGGTGAGCTCTGCCTGGCTTAGGTGCATACCCTTGCAAGCCAGAAACCCCATTTCTAACACAATGGCACCCAAAAGACCAGAGCAAGGAGGACTAGGTAAGGTAAAAGGATCATGAACATGCCAGGGCTAGGAGGTCCATGAAAATTTGGACCTAGGGGACCAGGGCTCAAGTGAGACAACTGGGGCTGAGCAAGGGGACTGGATAGTGGTGGCCAGGAGGACCAGAGCCACAATAACCAGGCTCAGGAGAACCCAAACAAGGAGAACCTGGATCAAGAAGGGCCAAGATCAATGGTTGCAGTATCAGTGGTACTAAAAAGACAAGGAAAGGTCCAGGAGGACCAAGAACAACCCAAACCAGGAGGACAAAAACAAAGAGGCTTAGGACAGAAGAGATCCGATGGACAAGGAGCTGCAGTACTGGGCTGGGAGGTTCAGCGTGAGAAGAACAAGGACAAGGTGACCAGGCCAAGAGGACAAGAAAGGAACAGAGCCAGGAGTAAAACAACTGGGCCAGGATGGCCAAATGGCAGGATTACAAGCACAATGCAACAAGAAGGACCAGGATGACCAGGCCAAGGGAACCACGGCTAGGATGGTTGGTGAGCCAGGTCCATAAGAACTAATCACAGATAAAACAAAACTGTAAGGATTGGGACCAAGAGAATACGGAACAATGGGGCACATCATATCGAGAAGGACAAGGGCTACGAAAAACAAGAATAGCTCGATCCTGGCCAGCAGTGTTATGGAGGTGAGACCAGGGACACAGGCAACGAGAAGGAAAAGGGTGAGGAAGATCAAGAGGACCAGACCAGTCAAAACTAAGAAGACTAAGGCGACTGGGTCCGGATGTCCAGGAGGACCAGGACCAAAATTATGAGGCTCAGAGGACCCAGACAAAGAGAACCAGGACTGAGAGAGCCCAGATCATTTGGTGCAGTACCAGAAGGGCAGGGTTTTGTCAAGAAGAACACCCAGGTTTTTAGCTGTTTTCCTGGGCCAAGGCGCTGATCCTAACTCAGAGGGCCACCAATCATCTGACCAATATGCCTGAGTTTTTCAAACAACAGAATCTCGGCCTTGTCTGCATTTAGCTGTATGCAATTCCGAGTCATCCATGTGGCAATTTTCCTCATGCAGTCGAAAAACCTATATTTGAGGTTGAAGAGTTGAGTATCATCTGTGTAGGATATTATTACAAAACCACAGGACTTGAGTATGTGCTAGACGGTGATGCATGGGGGAGCATGGGCATTCTTGTGCATCCACCCATGGATTTTGACTCAGTCCCAGATTTACTAAGATGAGAAAACCTGGAATTCCATCAAAATGGTATACCTTTCCAAGTGAGCCATAATCAAGAGAAATATCTGTATTGCTCCTTGTTACTTCCTCTTTCTATGTGTACTAGTTTCTGCAGCACACATATAAAGAGGAAAATCCTTCAAAGGATTGTGTTTGTGCAGGAAGGGGCCCCTTCCTACACAATAACAATCGTACTCATAATACAGGCACCCTTAAACCATTGCACAAGGGTGCCTGTGTGGGGTCTAGGCAGCACACAGTGCACCAGGAAGAGAGCAGAAATATGTCTTATCTTAGTAGATATGGGACATTTCTGCTCTCTCTCTGTCATGCAATGCAGCAGAGTAAGCTGTCCTGCTGCCTTGCATTGTGTGACTTCTTAGTAAATCTTGCCCTTGCTGCATACCCACCTCACATACACACATGGAATGTTAGCACAAAGATCTGGGGTCACACAGAATGCCTCTTTGGGACATCTGAGAAGATCTATTTGGCGCCTCCATCACTGTCTCTTCTGCTCTGTAGAGCAATCAGGAGCTTCCCTTAGCTGATTGTCACATCCCTTTGACCCCTTTGTTGGCCGTTACCCATTTTTCCTGACTTCAGCTATCTGAGTTTCTCAAACCCTTTTTGCCATTCTTCACAAACCACACTCATTTTTGCCCACTCACCTTTAAACTACTCTCCCAAGTTTCAGTGCCTATGGTTTTAGATCAACCCTATGACTACTGCAGCCGCATCAGACCATGTCGTCTACACTTGTTAGTCAGTGTGTAATAGTCCTGTTTTTTGTCACTTTTCATGCTCTGATTTTTCAGCAAATACTTACCAGTTCTATATGTGGGCTGAAGAGGAGAGGCTTAATAGGTGTTGGCAGTAAAATAAGCATAAACAAGAACCATTTATAAAAGGGATTTCCTAATACATGTGCCCTAGACTCACATAGGTGTGCTCTTGCTCCTGGTATTCTTCTTTCACTTCCAAGTCCTTTTCTGCCTTTAGGCTGTGGTCCTCCTCCTAGTCCTGCTTCAAGTCCTTCTTTTCTGGATTGTTTTGTTTCTCCTGATCATCATCGTGTCACTGGTATAACCAGTTCCGGTCACCCTTGTACTGGTTCCTTGAATCTGGGGGTCCTGGTTGTAATTCTTCTGACCCTGGTCTTCCTTGCCCTGCTCCTTGCTCATCCTTGTATTAGCCCTTCCTGGGCCTCCTGATTCTGGTACCACTGATCCAGATTCTGATCCTGCTTGTCTGCTGGGTCCTTATCCACCTAGCTCTGTCGTCCTGGCTTTCCTAGGACAGGCACTCCTAGTCTGGTTTTGGTCATCCTGATTCTCCTTGCTTTGGTCCTTGTGGTTCAGCTGGTATTGCGTCTACTGGTCCTGGTTCTCCTTACTAGATCTTCCTGGGTTGGGTTTAGTCATTTTGGCCCTTCTCTGGTCCCATTGGTCCTCGTTGCACTGGTTGTCCTGGTTCCCCTGTTCTTCGCCAGCCTGGACCTATTACTCTTCAGGTCCTGAACCCATGGTACTGACCGCTCTGGTCTTCTTAGCCCAATACCTGTTTATTCCAATCCTTCTAATCTACCTAATCCTCCCCATCTGGTTCCTAGTTTTAATGGCCCTAGACAATCTACTCCTGATGTGACTCGTTTTCCGGGTCCTCCTCCAACATGTCATGATACTCTTGGCCCTGGCCCTCCTGCTCGTTGTCATCTTGGACTAACGTCCTGATCCTACTTGTTCGGGTCATCCTGTTTTCAGCCATTCTTAGCCACCCAGCTTGGTCATCATGGATCATTTCATCCTGGCCTTTCTTTCCTTGTCCTCCTCAATCTGGTCCTGCTGGTCCTGGTATGTCAGGTTATGATACTCTAGGCCTCTGTGAATTCAGCTTCCTTTTCCCCTAGGTTGTGCTCCCACTGGCCCTCCTTTCCCTGGTACTCCTAGCTCTTGTATTGTTGGCTCTGGTTGCCTAGCCATCTACTCTTTATTCTTCAGGTCCTGTTCTCTTTGTCTTCCTTATTCTTAGTCTGGTTTGCCTAGCAATGGTCTTCCTATTTCTATTCCTCATAGTCTATGATCTCTTCCTGGTTCTGTGCACACTAGACTTAATTATTTTCTTTCTGGTACTCCTTTTTGGGTCTTTGTATGCCTAATCCTCTTGATATTCATCCTTCTGATTATCTTGGTCCTTTGGGGCTCCCTTTTATATCTCACTTTTCTTTCCGGATCCACTTGACCCTCATATATTAAACCTGTTCAATCTGATACCTTCTCATCCTGCTCATCTGATTCCCAGTACATCAGTTCCTGGTCCTGCTGCTTTCCTCTGTCTACCTGGCGTCTTGTAGCCTGGCCCTCTTAGGCCTGGCCCTTTTAGCTTTTGTCTTCCTGCTTTGAATTATCTTTGTCCTCCTGGCCCGTGCCTTGTCCATATGGTGCTTCTGGGCCCTCTTGATCCTGGTGCTCTTTATTTAGGTACTTTTGAGTCTGATCATTTAGGTCCTGGCTCTCCTGGACATCCAAGTCCCTTTGCCTTATGTTGGCCTGGTAGTTCAGTTCTTCCTGATATTCCTCACTCTGGCCCTGTTACTTTCAGTTCCAGTCCTTTATGCTCTAATTAGTACTCCGAGCCTTAGTGTTATTGTCATGGGCGCCTCACATTCCTAGGCCTGTTCCTGATCCTATTGGAGCTGATCCTTCTAATCCTCCTTGCTCTGGTCCTGGTCTTCCTGGTGCTGGTCCTTCTTGGCACTGACCGCCTCATCTTCCTTGCTTATTATAGCCCCTGATCCCATTGGCCTTCATCTTGTCTTCCTGGATCAAGTTCTGATCCTCTTGGCCCTGGTCTTCCTGCTGCTTGTACTCATGCTGCTAAACAAACTCATCATGGTTCTCCTTTATCTGGTCCTCCTGGGCCTGGCCATCCTGTTGCTCATATTCCTCCACCTGGTCATCCTGTTTCTAGCCCTATGGTCTGGACCTCCAGGCTGGGATCATCCTGGTCCTGATGTCCTTGGTCCCTATCGTCCTTTTTCTCCTCACCCTGATCCTCCTGGTCCTGGTACTCAAGGCTCTGATCTTCTTTGCCCTGACCTAACTGGTCCCCTTAGACCTTTGTTTGCTGGTCCTCTTAGAATGTTTCCTTCTGACTCTGGCTGCCTGTGCCCTTGGTCTCAGCTACCTGCCACTCTGGGCCAAGGCCAAGTTATTCTTGTTTTTTATAGTGTTTGTCCTTCTCATAATTCTGTGCATATTGTCCCTGATCCTCTTGGTCTTGTTCCTTATCGTTTGGGTTCTCCTGGACCTAGTTGTCCTGGACCTGATCCACCTTATATCATAGTCTTGGTCTCCCTGGTCATTCTGGTCCTTCTTGTACTATTGTTATCATAAACATTGCCTTTTAGTCATCATGGCGCTTTTGGGTCCCCCCAGTCTTCTTCAGCCATCTGGCCCTGTTCTTTTGTGGTCCTCTTGGTCCTAGCAACCTTGTCCTGGTTCTCCTCACCATCAACCGAATAGCCTGGGTAGCACAGTTTCTGGTCCCTCTTGCATCTTGTGTCCTTGAACTCTTAGTCTTTGTCCTCCTGGTTTGGGCTGTCCTTTTTCTCATGGATCTGTTCCTTGTCTATTTAATCCTACTGGTACTGCAGCCATTGATCCAGGTTCTCCTTGTACAGGTCCTCCTGAGCCTGATAATTTTAGTCTTGGTCCTCTTTCCCACCACTGTCCATTCTACTTGATCTTCCAGATACTTGTTGGCCTTCTTACCACATATCCTCTCACACTGGTCCTGCTAGTTGTAATGATTGCTCTGCCCCACTTGGTAATCTGAGCCCTATGCCCCTAGGTCCTGAAAATTGTGACCCTCTAAGCCCTGTTTCCAGTCCTCATGGTCATGATCCTTTTAGTTAACCTACTCCTCTTGCTCCAGTCTTCTGGGTACCCTTGGTGCTGCTTCTCTCGGTCTTCCTAATCCCTCTCTTGCTTATCCTTGTAGCCTGGATATAGTGGCCACTGCCCTTCAGGTCCTGATCTTCTTAGTCAACTTCAATCTAGTTCTGATCCTCCTGGTCCTGATCCTCTGGCTCTTTGCCTGCATGGCTCTGTAATAACTTGCCCTGTCACAGACCCTCCTAACCTTTCCTAGGTCCTTGACCTATGGTTCATGGTAGTCTAAGAACTTCCAACCTATGCTTCCTGGTCCTGGTTTGACTGGTCGACATTCCCGTGTACTCTTGTTCCTAGCAGTTTGGAGTTTCACAGGCTCCTGGTCCTGCACCGTTGACTCTCCTGGTTTATCAGTTTGTTAGCCTGTTCATAATCCTTCTGATGCTTTTCACTTTAGACCATGCAGTCCTGGTCTCAGTTCTGGTACTTCTTTGTCTGGCCCCCATGTATCAGCTTTTCTGATGCTAGGTTCCCTGGCCTTGGTTTTCCTAGCCCTCCTAGTCCCTGGCCCTCCTGATCCATCCAATTCTACTAGTCCTCCTGGTTCATGTACTTCAAGTCACCCTGGTTTAGGATGCTCCTAAGTCTGACACTCCTCGACCTTCTGATCCTGTTCCCACTGAACTTAGACTTTCTTATCCTTTACAACCTCCTAGTCATTCTAATCTAGGGTCTCAAGGTCCTGTTACTCCTGGTCCTTACTGGTTGTGGTCTTTATGGTCCTTTAACTTCTCGCTCCTTGGTCCTCCTTGATCTGAAGAGTGTAGTATTGGCCCTCCTATCTCTTGTCCTTCGCTCTGTCTCCTCGTACTGGTCCTCTTTGATCTGTCTACTTGGGTCAGCTAATTTTGGCCCGGGTTATCTTTATCCCTTTGGTCCTAGGCGGTGCGTACAGGCCTTGATAGCCCACTGTGTTGTTATAGTCCAAGGCCTTCTGTTTCATTTACCTATGGCCTTTCTGTTCCTTTGGGCCCTTGTCCACTGGGTCCAGAGCCCATGTTCCTCATCCTCCTGGCCCTCTTGATCCTCTCACCCTGGTCTCAGCACCGCTAGTGTCGATTTTCATTGTCCTGTTCCTCATCTTCTATTTGTTTCAGGTCCTCTCTGGCATTAGAAACCCTGGTCTTTATATGGTCCTTGTGGCTCTGGTCATCCTAGCGTTCCAAGGGGTCTGCCTCTTGGCCCTTATTCTCCTACTTTTTATCCTCGTCCTTCTACTGCTTGCTTCCCAAGAACCCACTCCACAATGACCTTTGTCAGGTGCAGCCTCCAAGCCTGTCACACAGATTTTTACTTCCAGATTTCTTTTGCTGAGACAGCACTGTCAAGTGCAGAAATTAGTGCCCAGTAGAGACAGGACTTTGCCCACTTAACACGGCTTAACATATTGAAAGTAAAAACTCCCATTCCCTAAATGCATTGTGCAAGTGACTACAATGTCAGTGTGCCTGAAGGGGTCACTCATGACATGGGACCAATAAGCATCAATGCCCTAAACCTACTTTGCTCTGTGAATACCATGAAAAGTGGATCACTGACGAAATATCGAGAAGGAGAATATCAACTTGCCAAAATATCAAGGAAAAAATATAGAATGCCAAAATATTGAATCCCTATCTACAAACAGGTAAGTACAAAAATATAGAATCCAAAATATTGTTGTAAAAAATATAGTTGGTCAAAATATCGAATTTTTTAAATGTCTTAAAAGTAATGTAAAATTAATGAAATAATACATATAATTAACTAAAACATACTTAAAAATACTTAAATAAATAATTAATGTAAGTAAAAAAAATTATTACATATTTATTAACGTAATATTAATTAAAATTATTCAATATTTTTTGCGTAGGATAGCGGGCGGGTAAAATTTACTATTACCACTCCAGGAAGTGCAATATTAGGGAAAGCGTTGGATAGCGGGAGGGTAAAAATTACTATTCCCACTCCAGAGATTGCAACAGTAGGGAAAGCGTGGGATAGCGGGAGGGTAAAAATTACTATTCCCACTCCAGAGAGTGCAATAATAGGGAAAGCATTGGATAGCGTAGGGGTAAAAATTACTATTCCCACTCCAGTGAGTGCAACAGTAGGGAAAGCGTTGGATAGCGTAGGGGTAAAAATTACTATTCCCACTCCAAAGAGTGCAACAGTAGGGAAAGCATTGGATAGAGTAGGCGTAAAAATTACTATTCCCACTCCAGAGAGTGCAACAGTAGGGAAAGCGTTGGATAGCGGGAGGGTATAAATTACTATTCCCACTCCAGAGAGTGCAATAATAGGGAAAGCATTGGACAGCGTAGGGGTAAAAATTACTATTCCCACTCCAGAGAGCGCAACAGTAGGGAAAGCGTTGGATAGCGTAGGGGTAAAAATTACTATTCCCACTCCAGAGAGTGCAACAGTAGGGAAAGCGTTGTATAGCGGGAGGGCAAAATGTACTATTCCCACTTCAGTGAGTGCAACAGTAGGGAAAACGTCAGATGGCGTAGGGGTAAAAATTACTATTCCCACTCCAAAGAGTGCAACAGTAGGGAAAGCGTTGGATAGCGGGAGGGTAAAAATTACTCTTCCCACTCCACCCACCCCCCCACGTACGCGCCGTACCCCCAGCCCAACCCCCCACGTACGCGTCGTACCCGCAGCCCCACCCCCCCACGTACACACCGTACCCCCAGCCCACCCCCCCACGTATGCGCCGTATCCCCAGCCCCACCCCCCCACATACCCGCCGTACCACCACCCCTGTAGGTACGGAGCGTACCACCACCCCCGTAGGTACGGAGCGTACCACCACCCCCTTAGGTACGGTGCGTACCCCCACCCCCGTAGGTACGGAGCATACCCCCACCCCACCCCCATAGGTACGGAGTTTACCCCCACCCCCATAGGTACGGTGCGTACCACCACCCCCGTAGGTACGGAGCGTACCCCCACCCCACCCCCATAGGTATGGAGCGTACTACCACCCCCGTAGGTACGGAGCGTACCACCACCCCCCGTAGGTACGGTGCGTACCCCCACCCCTGTAGGTACGGAGCGTACCCCCACCCCACCCCCATAGGTACGGAGCATACCCCCACCCCCGTAGGTACAGTGCGTACCATCACCCCCGTAGGTACGAAAGTGGTGTTTCTGTACGAATCGTACTTGCGGGTTTGTAAGGTGTTTTTCCCGGGTACGAGTCAGACGGAGACAACGCTCCGTCCGACGGTTCGTACCCGGGTTTTACAGGATCGGAATCGGCTCCTAAGTGGCTAACGTGAGATTATCGCTGGAAACCCAGCGATAATCTCACGTTAGCTTGTTGATAGGGACAGACAAACTTAGCCATGATATCCTCCTTCCATAGGATATCATGGCTAAGTCAGAAAAATACCAGACGTAAAAAAGCAGCGTTAACCGCGGTTAGCGCTGCTTTTTTTGTCTCTAACAGGGTTAGCGATATTCTTGATAATAGGAGAAATGTCGCTTAGCGACATTTCTCCTATTATTTTATTCTGGAACGCCCCCAAGGGGAAGCGTAGAGTAAAAGGGTGCTAACATGCAAATATGCATGTTAGCACCCTGTTGTTGATAGGGTGCTAGTTTTATCTCTGCTTTTTTGGATTTTAAAGCCAAAAAAGCAGAGATAAAGCCCTTGTTGATTTGCCCCTAGGTTTGTCATTCTCCCAGCAGTGGCACTCCTGCCTTTATCACTAGTAGAGGTTAGATTTCCTGCAGTTAATGATGGGGGCCCAATTTTAGAGAAACTTGTGTATTGGACTGATGTGTGAAAAGCAGAAAAGTTCTTTTGATAATGGAAATATGTACAAGTGGCCAAACTACTGAGTACAGGTGTGTCACTGTTCATTGGTTGTGCTGCTTTTATCTATTACTAGAAGTCCTTGGAGACTTGTTTGGTCTGTGGTGACTTTGGCGTCAACATTGACTGTGGCTTCAGGACTGGCAATCATAATCCTGCATCAAGTTAGCATGGTACTTCTTTAAAAATCATTTCTTATCAAAATGAGAAGGCGCCTATAATGTACTGGCCAGCACTCAAAGAACATTCTTGCATTTTATTCATTTGCAGCAAGGCAGGGTGCGTACAGCGTGCCTCCTTGAATGACCATTGTCATGAACTTTTTTATTATGATGAATTGTTCAATGGCATTTTGGCATTGACAAACTCGTCACATTTAAATAGTTACCTTCTTGTACACTATTTGATGAGGCATTTTGTATTGATGCATTTCAGATCCATTAATATCTCATGCCTGTCTTGTTGCCTGCGTTGTGCATTTGTTTTTTGGTGTAGTAATACTTGTTAACCAGGTATATTGCTTGTTTTATTTTTTATAAAGACTTGCATGGTAGGGTATTTCAATGAGGAAATACCTTACCATGCCCTTACTTTTCTAACGCTCATACCACCCCCACCTAGAGCTAGTTATGACTGATTTCCCCATTTCGTCCCCCAAAATGGAAATCAATTGCCTTCAATGGGGAAGACGCCATTTAATCAACAATTTACACACCCAAGATCGCCACTCACCCATCTCCACCTCCACCCTTTTGCCTTTGTTGTTACTGGTGCTGCTGCAAATACTTCTGTCTTGAGCTATCTACACTTAATACTCTAGCAGCAACAGCCTCTGGGACATTCTACGGGTGGGACTGTACACTTGGTTGCACCCTCGCTTCAGGGTCTGCTACATCGTGGCAATGTGCTCAGCCATTCTACAGGGCCCAGTGCAGGCAATGCTAAACACTGCTAGGGAAGGGGTAGTCTTTCTACAGTGCGTAGTACAGTACACACTAGAAAGACCTTTTCCACATTGTGCGTCTTTCCCAGGGTAACTTTCAGAAAATACTGTTAACGGACGAAGCTATTTTTCAAACCTATATGTTCCCACTGCTTTATAAGCCTTATTTTATCACTAAATTAATGTGCACTAAAATGCACCATTTACCAATCTGTTTTTCTATTTTTTTCCCTGGAGGAGGATCCAACCTGAACCCCATGTTTGTCCATTAAGCTTGCCCGCACCACTCAGTACATAAAAGTCATACCAAACTTTTACGCTCCATCACATTCAAATGTCACCAGCCACATCTGCAACAAGGTATACAATCAGGAGTAGGAGGCCTTTCTGATCTGGGAAGAAAGAGACAGACACAGCACCAAACAAATGCTCCTGAGCAAACTAATGTCTTTTTTTTATTTGCAGTTTTATGTAACGCAAACTCGAGCCAAGGGCATTGGAGCGCTTTACATAAACACCAATTACATTACACAAGGTCAGACTCAATTTTGTATATAGGCGCTGGGAGGTGAAGTAATTTGCCTAGAATCACAGAATGTTGAGCCGACGCCATGACTCATACCTGGTTCCCCATTTCCAAGGTCAACAGCTTTGGCTGTAATGCCTCACCCTCACAAAAAGCGGCTTAAGGCAGGAAATATTGGGTAAAGGTAGGAAAAGTTATTTGAAATACTTCAGAATAAAACAAAATGAGCTGAGCAAAAATCATAGGGAAGTATGCACAAATTGCATTTGTAGTACAATTTATATGGCTACAATAGTAGTACAAATGTACTACAAAATGGTATTCGCAAACCTAAGTGCAGAGGTTGCTCCCCCACATCTCCTATCCTTTTTGGTGCAGATATCTCCAGCCCAGCTGCAGTCTCCCACACATAAGTATATATTTTAGAAGTAACTGTGAGAGAGACAGAGGGGAGTGGCTGGAATATGTGGAATATTTACTAATAAAGGGGAAGGAATTAGGGAGAAGTAAGGAGGGGTTTTATAGAGTGGTTGAGGGAGGAACATGCACCCACCCACAAACGAGTAAGCCCATTGCTATTCCCAAACTGCACTTCTAAAGTTACTACAGCAAAAAAGGGACAAAAACAGTAGAACTTTACTCATTTTCAGAGCAGACATAAGATCATCACCATATGTGGACAATGACTGGCACTCCACATCCCTCCCGTAGAAAATAACAGAGATGGAAACTTAAAAATTAAACCCCATAGGGAATAAGGTTAAATTAAATAACATTATTTAAATAGTTACAAATATAAATATCATTTATTGTAAAAAAATATATAAAAATAAACCATGTTTATTATTTTCATATAAAACATAAAACATTAAAAAAAGTTTTGAATTGGAAAATTATTGCAAGATTACGTTTTAATAAAAGAGAATTAAATCACTTTCAAGTAATTCAATGCATACCTTTAATAATAATTATTGCTTAATAAACATTTTTTTGTTTTCCTCTGAATTGGAATTTTATTTTTTAATTTAAACTTCAGAAAAATTATTTTATTAAAATGCAATACATTTACATTAATTTAAGATACATTAATTTAAGTTTAATTCAAAATTAAGATTAAGTTAATAGCGCTGTAGCATTTGGTTTTTTTTTGTTCTAAATTTAAACCCAAAAAACTTTTAAAATGAAAATGTTTGCATTTTTTTGTAAAGTAAACTTTTTTACTTTTCTCTAATTAATCACTCAAGAGATACTCCACATCTACAAAGTTGCTTAATGATTGAACCTTGGGAAATATTTTTAATATTTTCAATTAGATCCAAATGATGGAGAGTTACATAACAAGGATTACAACACTTGCAACACACCAGTTAATTAAATGAGTGATTGTTCTCAGTGCCACCACCCATCCACAGCTAAACAATTTTTTCAAAAACTAAGATTGTTGAGACCTGTTGAGTGTTGTACAACATCGCCATACGAAGGGGCATAACCATAAATCTTGACCCTGATCTATGCCTACATCCAGGTACCCGGGCGGTATAGAATAGAGGTTGGGGAATGGAGGTGTGGGATCGACTGGTCAACTAATTTTTCTCTTGAGCTGCTATTTTGGTTGCTGCATTTATGTGATTGGACAGTCTGTTGTCAATGATGAATAGTAGATGACTAGCACACTGTCCATCGATACCATCCTGAGGCAACTTTGTTTACTTCGCATAATGTCGCTTACTAACATGCTATGCTCAAGATTAAAAATACTTGACTATTCATTTTCTCAAACATTTTAACGCTTACCATTGCTAACACACAAACACAATATCTCACATACAATACTTATGTTTTGGAGCAAACATGCTAAATTCCTTAGCACACATATATTAGGTACAAAAGCCACGCTTGCTTTACTATATCACATTTGGAATTCTTGTAGTACATGTGATGTGTCTTCCTCCATACTAGTGCCCCCCGTGTGCGCAGGCTACTCTTCACATGTGGGATGAGGCTCTGAAATCAGGATGGAGGTCTCTGCCCACCTCAACGAACAGGAAATTACATACAAAAAGAGGAAGTTGCCATTTTGTGATCATTCTGAAGCATCCTCTTTTCAAAGCTCCATCCCCCTTCATTCTGCTGCTCTTTACACAATTCTTGCCCCTAACCCGTGCTTAATTTGATCCGGTGATTTCCAGTGCTCAGCACCAGCACTTAATTGGTTTCCAGTGCTTGGCATCACTACCTAATTGTCAACACCATACTTAGAACAGTTCACACATGGTGGCGCTGCTCATCTAATTTAGAGATGAGCAGAACAACAGTAGTTTAGGACTACAATATACATTAAAATAGCTAATACCTGCCTCCCCAACCATTCCTTTAGCTTTGGGGACCTGGAATAATCTGAACTGTAGTATTTACATGCAAGAGAGATGGTTAGTAGTTGTTTTGGCAACGATGACAAGGGTGACGGGTGGTGCAAGCTGCAGTGGCCTCCTGGTCAGAGCCTTGGCATGCAAAATTTTACAAATTAAGTACTGACCCCAACAGGGCTTGTTGTCAAGCCCACCCATTCTCTGAGAGAAAATTAAATATCATCATACAGGGGATCACCATCAAGTGGAGGAAGCTATGTCACAAGCCCTGAAAGGACCTTTGTCGCTGGGCCAGGATAACGGGCTAGCCTTTCCACCCATATACGCAGCATCCCCACAGTACACCACTGTGCCAGAGCACATCTGCCTGGCCAACCCTCCATGACCAGTTTGAAGAGTTTGAGCAGCAGGGAGACTGTAAGTAAGTGTATATTAGTATTTGGCACTTAGATACACATGCGTTTTGAGAGTGCTTTCCTGTTGTGTGATTGCTGTGAGCTTTTCTAGAACCTTACATTTTCTATTTCACATGTTTTTGTGATATGAAAGCTTTGAAAGTTCATCTACACAAAAAAGTATGTTTATTTGCTGTTTTCTTTGGATTGACTACGCATCTAATCTTGACACCAAGGACATGCTTTTAAAATATTATGTATTTCTGCCGACATTAAAAGTTTTAAAACTCAGATTATACATAAGAAATCTGTAACATTTCCATTTTGCCAATTCTACTTTATGTGATGCTGACATTGTGTACTTTTACCTTACGTCCAAGCCACTATATGTTTATTTTATTTTAACTTCAAAGTTCAAACAATTGATGAGTAATGTGTACTTTTGATGCTCAAAGAAATAGACCAGTTTAAAATCCTTTAACATACTAGTCTGTTGAAAAACCGTTTCCTTTAAGGTAACTAATGTGTGGAACCAGTTGAGAACCTACATTTCCAACACGTCAAATTACATTTTTCCCACACCCAAACCATTACCAACTCTTTCAACGCCCATGAATGACTCATTCTTCAGCTACGCAATTGGAGAGGTTTCAGGGAGTGATCTCTTGGGATATCCCACACTTAGTGCCCTATTACGATGTTGCTTGGAAACTGTCCTGAACTAATCAGTTTCGGACTAGTTTCCAAACGAATCAGGTCTTGTGAGTCTGGACGACCGATTACAATATGTCGGACTCACATTGACTTCAATGGGAGCCTGTTGGACTTGGCCCTTTTTGCAGGGTCAGCCCTGAACTTTTTGCTTTCCTCCTAGTCTTTTTTCTGACATGGTATTGGTGGTTTTAGGACTCTGGGCACTTTATCACTGCTGTCCAGTGTAAAGTGCATGTGCTCTCTATGGTACAACATGGTAAGATTGGTCAACACCCGTTTGGCATATTTAATTTACATATCAGTTGCCAGTAAAGTGATATCTCATATACTCGGGCCAGTAAATTAAATGTGGGCATGCAGCGCTGCTTGTGCCACCCACCAAAATAGCCTTTCAAACCTGTCTCAGGCCGCTGCCATTGCATGGCCTGTGCGTGCAGTTTACTGGCGCTGTGATGTGACATATAAAGTAAGTGCCACGTCTGTGACTCCCCTTTTACTACATATCAGCCACCCCTAAGTTAGGTCCTAGCTAGCCCTATGGGCAGGGTACAATGTAGGTAAAAGGTAGGACATGTGCCTTACCTGTGTGGCATTTCATGGTAGTGACAAACAGCCATTTTGGTTTCTCACTGCTGTGAGGCTGCCCTCTCACAAGAATGCATTGGGGATTCCCTGATAAGTGTTTCATTGGTAATTCCTGATATGAGAGGAGCAGCGTGGTCAAGTTTAGTATGGTTGGAATAGTAATGATAAATGCTGCGTAACAGTGTGTGCAGATTTATTATCACTATTTTAGAACTGCCACTTTTAGAAGTTGGCATTTCTGTGTGCTATGTGTCTTTGTGCCTGCCTGATGTGTATTGCATGTCTGGCTCTGGAGTGACAGGGGCTGGTGAGGTGCAGTGGCTCCAGGGGGGCTGGGTGAGTCAGCACTAGGCTGAATGGGCCTGATCTGCATTTGGAGTAGTGGGAGGAGTATCCCCTGACCCTGAATAGGTCTGTACCTGCCTTGTACAATGCTGGCTCAGCCCCCCTGTGGTGTGTCTGGGGCCAGAGCATACACTGACAAAGGAGGGTGTTTGTGCACTGAAAGGATGTTCCTAAGTGCCCCCCAAAACTGGTTTTGACTGGGCTAAGGCCTGTGCCAGGGGGAGAGAACAAAGGCATGGCTGGCATAAGTATTGGGGCTGTGACCCCATGTAGGTGTGTAGCTGTGTGCTTACTTGAGACCTAAGGAACAATCTACCAGGAGGAACCGCCGTGGGGCTACTACCTGCTGGGAGGCCCTGCGTGCTGGCCTGCCTGTGCCCAGCACTGCCTTGTGGATGCCTGAAAAAGAAGTGCTGCCTGCTCCCCGTTTCGTGCCTTTAAGTGGAAGATAGGCTGAGCACTTTAGATTCTTCTGGTGCTCTGAAACGCCCGGAGCAGCACGTAGAGCAATCTAGGGGCTCTGTGTCCGGTATAGGTGAGCCCTGATGTGAGCTTGTGTAGCATTTGTCACCCGTGTCATAGCGAGCTGGAAAAGCACTGAGAAACCTATGGTGTGTGCCCCTGCTTGGTACAGCACAGGGAGGGCGCTTCTAATTTGACCTTCCAAGCCCGAGAAGGGGGCTGCAACGGTGAACCCAGCGAGAGCAGCCATTCCGAGAAAAGAGAAGCAGGCGCCCATAGCCTGATTGTGGGCGGGGCTCCCATAAGAAGAGGAGAGCCCCGCATGGTTGCCAAGCCTGGTGGGAGGCATGGCCACACTCCCAGAAGAAGACAGAGCCTGCCGCTGTACAGGCTGCGTGGAAGGGACAAAGCTGAGGGAGTCTTAGCTCCGCGTCCCTGCATGCCGTGGCGAAGGATCCAGCACAGCCCGAGATTGATGGGGTGAGTGGCCCCACCATACTTGGTGCCCTGGCCGGTGGCAAAAACAAGACGGAGACTCATGGGCTCCTGGAGCAGTCCAGAGGAGGGCCTGCTCACTGGCAAGAGACTGACAAGACCTCGGTGAGGAGCCCTGTTGTCTTTCTTTTCTTTTGGTTGCCAGCATTTCTGTCATCAGTGGGGTGGCTGGGAAAGGTTGCCCCGCTGGAGCAAACAGTGGATGTTCCTCCCGCCCTCAGGGGCATCTGTGTGCAAGGGGAATATGGCCTTGCTTGTTTATGGGACACTGGCAGGCTTACCCCCAGGTGCTTTTCCTAGCACCGGAGTGACTTGAGCATTTCCTGGTGTATGTGGGCGAGTAGCCTAGAAACCTACGGGAGGGACACCAAGTACCATCACCAGAGCACGGGTTGCGCTCTAACTGTTGTGTTACCCTAGGATAGTGTCGCCACTGAGGTGGTGTGCCCTGACGTTGCTAATGTGCACCATGAGTGGTTGGCATATGTCTAATGTTGACATGATGTATTTGTAATGAGCACCTAATACGTATTCATGGTATGATGCCCTACAGCTGAGGGCTGTGGGTAAGGTGCTCTGCTAATCCCCCCTTATTTTGTTATGCCTAAGAGGGGCCTGATGGGCAGAATGTGCTATGTTGATGAATATGATGTGTGCCCAGCTATAAGTGGGTACTTCAGTATACTGCTGATGAGGGTTTATGCCTAATGTGTTTTGCTATGTGCAAGGTTAACCAGTAATTACTGGGTGTTTCTTTATTTTCATTACTTGTGTGTTCTAATGGTTCTGACAGTGGCCCGATTGGTCCTGTCATGTTAATAATCCCTTAAAAGTGATACCTAGTGCCAGGTGGCACAGTGTATATATGTGATTATGCTCTAAGGTTTTCTTAGTAATACAAAGGCTATTTTTAAAGAACCTTGTGTGGAGTTTCTTTTGTGGTGGGCCCAGTGTGTCGCTGCTGTGTGAGTGTGTTGCGCAAACGCTTTGCACATTGTCTCTGGGATAGGCCTGACTGCTCGTGCCAAGCTACCAAGCGGGTAAGCAGGGGTTATCTTCAGTGTGTAACTCCCTTGCCCTGAATCAAGTGGTGGTTTCTGCCTGACTGAGGCGCTTGCCCTGGCCAACCAGAAATCCCATTTCTAACAGGGCCTGTGTCCTGAATGCGAACACAGGCTCCTATTGAGAAAATGTGTGGGTGGGGAAAACCTTGCACCCTGTGGCGAGCAAGCCATGGTGCCTGCCACATTGTGCATGGTTGGGAAGTGGGGCCCCTTGGGTACCCCCTTGGGCTACATTCGTATGTCTCTGGGTGTAGGGGAGCCCACAACAGGCCCCAAAACACTGATTCCGGAAGCCGTTTCTTCTTTCGCAAACTGCATTGGTACGGCTGTCCGAATTGGTCATCGTAATTGCTTGTCTAGAAACCGTGTTTATAGAGCTGTACGAATCCGCTCTGAAAGACTCGGGCTGTCCGGATGCCTTTCGGAAGCAATTCAGTCTGATCGAATAGTTTTTGGACATCGTAATCGGTCGCTGGGAAAACTGTAAGAATCATTAGGAAACAAAGGTTCCGAATCGGATTCGACAATACCGAATCCCATCTGGAGCCCTTCCTAGTGTCATTTTAATCGGCCCCTTAGTTGGGAAGGTCCTCACACGCAGAGAGACAGTTACTGAGCAGCACCAAGCTTTACATAGCTTCATTATCTTATTGACAGCAGCTCTAATGTCTCATTTGCTCCCCCCAACCTACCCCACCTGCAGTTGTTCCATCTCCAATTCATATCTGATCCCTGTTTCTGCTGCCACCCATCTGTATTGTTCTTCCAGTGAAGTCTCTGGTCCTGTCATGACCAACCATTTGATGTCAGCTCCACAGAAGGATTTATGGATCCTGGTCAACCCGGAGAGTGAGGATGGGCAATAACTTTTATTCCCAGGCCATTAACCTGAGTTGGACACTCCCTCTGGATTGGGTATCTGACTTTATTGGAATTCTAGATAGTGGGCTCTTGCACTATCAACTTGTTTGTTCCCCCTTTGTATTTAGATTGGGTCCCTTGACGCTACCTGACAGGTTTTTATTAGTTGGACAAAACCCTCAAAGCTAGTATTTCCCCAGTGATTAAAGTCCGCATTTTCATTTAATTTGGGTCCTTCTCACAGACAGATTATATTTTCCCAAAATTATCTATTTTTCTGTTCGCAAATTATTTTTCACACATATAAAAAAAACTTGAAACTGTAACAAAAATCTCTTTCCAGCATTTACAAATCTTACTGTATCATGCATTGTATGTCAGCTAAAGGAAATGTTTTGTTAATCAGAAGACGCTTTCTATGCCTAACAGCATTTTTAAATGCATTACACTTTGAAGATATCATACATAACACCATCCTATCCAGTAAATGCAACATCAAACATTCAATACAGTTGAAGATTTGACACGTTTGTAATGGAACATTTATTCCAATTTTTATAAATGAGAAATTGCGAAAGAAAAGAAGAGAATGCGGACTTCATGAAAGGTTGAGACACCCTTTGTGCTATCCCTTTAATAAAAAGTAGAAACTCTATGGGTGTATCAGGAGAGAAAGGATTCAGTCCAGTGAGTGGGAATTGAACTCCTCCTAGCTCCCATTTTCTTGACTTCCATTTTAGAGGCTAAGGGCATCATTGACTGTCAATCCAAGGACGAAATTGTAAATAGTGGCAATTACTGATTTGCAATTTGTTTTTATTTGGTATGTATTATAATAGATTTGGTTGAAGTGGTCGCAATCTGCACACTGACTTGTACTGAATCTGTTGCTATTTTGAGAACCGAACAATGCATTAATAGGTTGGTTCACAAAATGCCAAATTGTAGTGGGTCACCATTCGACCTACCTATTATAGGCAAGCGGTTGGTCGCGAATTGCAACCCACTATGATTGGCTAGAGTCACAGGCATGGAAGCCTGCTGGGGTCACCAGACCAACATGTCTTTGATTATGTTTAAGTAAATCATTTTTATTTAAGTGCAGCCCGGTTTCCTAAAAGCAAAACGGGATGTGTTTTAAAAAAAATGTTTTATGAAACTTTTTTAGGAGCAGGCAGTTGTCCCATTCAGAAAGAGGAGGGGTCCCTTGTGTTGTGAAGCACTTCCAACATGTGAATGGCTTACCACCTCCTTTGAGGAGCTAGTCAAATATTAAAGTTTTGCTACTAGATTTTGTTTTTAAAATATTAAAACCTAACTTAAGGAATCAGTATTTGGAAGGGACGCCCTTTACACACCCTTTTCGAATACCGATATGAAATTGACTTAAAAACCCAATTTGTGATTTGGTAACGTGTGACTGAATAGCAATCCGAATTTTGTGAATACAAAAATGCCATTTTGCAGTCACCAAGATCTCCGATTCAATGAGTCAGAGAGTTTGCGAAAGTAAAATTGCTTTGTACACGAGGACGTAAGTTCGAAGGTAACATTTCTAACCTGATCACACCTAGGTACTGATCAAGAACAACCACATGACCCCGGTTGGAGCTGAACTCTTTTTGGTGCAGTTTTTACTTAAAATTGTAAAAATTCTTATCTCTGGTTGCTCTTATTGGACTTTTGTTGGTTTGGTGCAATTTTGTTCATTAAATTATCCTCTATTTTTATGAATTGGAGTGGGATTTTTTTTGCTGACACCAGAAGCACCATCATGCAGGCCATTGTCACCAGCAGACTGGACTACGGAAACACACTCTATGCAAGAATCACTGCACATCACCAGAAAAGACTCCAGGCAATATAGAATGCAGCAGCAGCAAGACTCCTCCTTTTTTAAATTTTTTTATTTCTTCATCCTTGACCTCCCCAGAAGGACCCTCATCACATTCCACCTCAAGAAACTTCACTGGCTTCCGATCTAGAAGAGATGCCAGTTCAGGATGCTGACCCACGCTTACAAGGCCTTGCACAACAAATGACCGGCATACATTATCAAGCAACATCAACAAGCGCCTGACTCTCCACCAACCAACCAGACACCTTCGATCTGCTTCCCTCTCCCTTGCAGACACCACATGGATCTGCCGACCTAACAGTGGAGGATTCTCCTTCTAGCATCTGGCAGCCAAGGAATGGGACAAACCCCTCTGCATCTCAGGACCACACTGTTGCTTCAGCAGTTCAGTAGAGAACTCAAGGCCAGGATGTTGGAATGAGCAAAGCACAGCACAGCAACCAACATCTTCAGCGCCCCGAGACTCTCACGGGTGCTTTGTTTTGGTCTGCTCGGTGTCATAGCTACTAGGGGTGGAGCTCAGGTTTAAACTACTGAAACCTTTACTGGACCTAGCAAGGATAGTGGTATTATTACTTGTGGTAGACTCCCATCCACTGCTACTAAGAATCCACTTTCTTACAGAAGACTTTTGCCCCCCCCCCTCAAATTCCTCGAGTCCCGCTCCTTAGATTGGCACGAAGCTTTCCATAAAGGAGCCAGAGTGGCTGACCTTCATTTGGGAATGTTTCTGCTGATTCGCCAAACGACATCAAAGTTATTGTCGAAAAAAAATTGCCTTTCATATGGAAACTCTGACTTAAATGAAATTACAAAGTGGAGACTGACACTTGCCCGGATTTTTGAGTCCCTGTGCATGAGGATGTTGCGCCAATTTTGTTTTGTCCATTTTTAACTATGATTTAATTCACACTTGTTGTTGTGGTTAGGATTTCCTGGAGTGTGATGCCCTTAACTAGAATGAACTAATAGAGTACAATTCGTTAGTATTCATGGGCAAGTTTTAGTGCATGGCACTATATCTTAAACGTTTTAAATCATAGGTGCCATGTGATTATTAACGACATCTTAGATGCAAGACTCTAGTTACTATGGCATTTTTACATATTCAGATTTTTCTATCAGGATCCTATCGATGCACTGGCACCTTATTGATAGTTATAGGATGCTGTCTCCTACTGTTATTGTAAGTTTATAACAACGAGCCTTAACGTACTTTGCACATTTATTGCTTATTTGCACACTGTTCTGCAATTTTGTACAACTGTGGCTAATTGAGTATATATATATAAAAAGATTTTTTTCAGTAGGATTCTATTAATTCACTGGCACTTTAAAGATCTCTATAGGATGCTGTTTCATATTGCCATTACAGGTTTACAACAATGAGCCTTAGTGTATTTTGCACAATTACTGCTTATTTGCACACTGTTTTGCAATTTTGTACAATTGTTTCCACCTACTGCGTTATTTTGCACATTTTAATCTAACTGTGTGTAATTATACTACTTGAATATATTCAACTATTGTTCAGTTCAGCAATATAGGCCTATGTGTTACCGATACATTACAACAGTATAGTCTGTTTTTCATTTTCACTAAACAATGGGCAAATGTTTTCACAGGCACTAGTGCACAATTTGTATATATGGGGTTTCCTGTTAGTGGCGCGTCATGTGATCAAGCTCGCAGTTGGTGAGCGAAACGCGTCATGGCGAGCACTATGCTCGATTAAGAAGGGACAATTTGGCAATAAATTTGACAATTTGACACTGCATTTTCACCGAACAACGGAGTATCTGTGTCTTTCTGGAGATCGTTGAGGTCTGTGCCTGGGTGTGTCGCCAAAGGATTGGCAGATAGTTATAGTTAGGATCGTGTTTCCATAGGAAATCCACAACATTCTATTTGGAATAACTTTGGCGCCGATTGACGAATCCTCGCGAAATTTTCAAAATACGTGGGCGCTCCGATCCGCTCCTTCCCTGAAAGTCTCGGGGGGATTCGTCAAGCGGGGGCTGAGAAAAAGGGGGGGTCCCAAAACGCGTTTTCCCCATGCATTTTTCCATAGGACCTTTAGTCCAAGCTACAGCCCGAACGGCTGAACAGAATTACTTGAAATTTGGCAGAGAGGTAGTCCTCAGGCCAGGGATGTGCCTTTTGCAGGTCTGGTGTAAATCTGTTCAGTATTTCCTGAGAAAATTACAATTAAAAGTACATAAATATCTATACCGTGCCGTGCGCGAGTGTAATTCTGATTGGTGGTTACATGTCAGTCAACATTCGAATCGGTCGAAATCAGGAGGTGTCGGCTGCCATTTTGTGTGTTGTGTGTGTGACAGGGAAAAAGAAAGGTGGAGAATGTGAAAAGGGGGCAGGGTAGAGAGTTCCTGACCGCCTAGCCTTTGTCAGGGGGTCACTGAAGGACACCGAAGGGTAAAAAAAACATATTTTTTTTCAAAAAATCGTGGGGTGCGCGCACCGTGTGCGCACCCCCGAGCCACCATTTTGAGTTTTAGAGGCAGAAGAGAGTTAAAAACACAAGTGGAGAACGTTAAAAGGGGGCAGGGTAGAGAGTTCCTGACCCCCTAGGCCTTCTCAGGGGGACCATGAAAGACCCCTTAGGTCCCAAAATAAAAAACATTAAAAAAAATTATCGCGGAGTGCACGCACGGTGCACGCACGGCGGCAAAAAAACATTAAAAAAATAGAATTAAAAATCAAGTTTAAGTGATTAGATGTTGGTTGGCTCTAAAAAGAGCCGTTGTGTTCATTGAGTGTTTTTTTGTACCTACAAGTAAGTACCGATGCAGAGTCTAAAGTTCAAGAGGAAGACTCTGTTGCCTTCATCTGTGAAATGTACACCGTCTCCTCTATAAATGCCTTTCATGTTGTAACGCAAGTTGTTGTGGTATATAGAACCCATACCATAGTCTCTGAGGAAAGCAGAAACAGACTTATTGACGTGCTTTCTTGCTTTGTAAATCTACGGACAATATTGGTTGGACCAGTTCCACTTTTGCCTTTGGCATATATTAGAATATACAAAGGTAGTTTGTGGAAAAAGTGACATCAATTGCACAAAGGTGTCCTTAACAAGAATTTCCAGACCTGCCCCAGTTAAAGTGCCTAGGTCATTTCCATCACAGTGCACAATTATAAGGTCAGGCTGTGGGAGATGTAGAAAGGATTTCACCAAAGGCATTAATTGGTGCCACTTTAACCCTCTCTGACCAATCCATTTAATGTCTACATTTGGCAAAGCAAGGTCTTTCCCAATACCTCTTTTTTCTGCATACTTTTCACTCCAGAAGACATAGCTATGACCTACAATCCACACTGTGAACATCTTTCAGTAGAATGGCAATATGAAAAGAAAGATAGTTGTAAAATGGAGGCTTACATACTTTTTTATTTAATAAAAAGAACTCATTGGCTGTTTCAGACCATTCAACACTAAAAACTAGGCTGTATGTTTAAATTTTTAAAAGCATGTTTTGTATTGGTTCAGAAAAATGTGTTCCCACAGAACATTACTTTGGATTTGCTGTTAGGTTTGAAAAGTCAAGCACTCTTGCTCTTTGGATTAGAAACATTGTGTGCTGAACTTCTGACCTCTCTGCTCACACCAGTGTTCCATGACCTGTTGCTATGGTAGCAGGCAGAAGTCATGTTGGGGGTAGGGATCATTTGGAAAGGGTTGAAATTTGCAGCCAATAGAAATGTGTGTTTCCATTTGAAAAAATGTGGGAAGCACTGTGATTTGAAGTTAACATGTATATGTGTGAAAAAAGAGAGGGAAAGATTGCCATTTACTGGTTCTGGTGAGAGGTGTACAGCTCAGAGATTCTGGCTCTGATAATCTGCTGTTGAGTGCCACATTTCTTTCTCAACTAACTACTTTTAAAGGTGAGTTATGAATTTGAGAGGGGATGTATGTGGTGCATTTTGATATAAATAATAGAAATGTGATTCTTGTTTTAAAGTTGTGTTTTACATTTTATGTTTTGGAAGATATTTAACTGCCTTGAACTTGTAAGATATTATGGAGTATGTCTTCACCATAAGTTAAGGTGTACTGGTATCACCCAGGAATACTGTTTTCTGCCTAGAATCACACCATGAGTCTGTGTGCACAAAGGAATTGTTGTCAGAGATTTAATTTGTGTTGGTCTGGTTCTGTAAGACTTGCATTCATAGGAAAGGGGCAGCTTGTTTTCTTGAACTGTGATGGCTACCATTCACCACAAATCAATATCTCACAAATGAGAGGCAAATGCTAACACATTTGAAATCAACATGGTAGATTTTCCTTACACTCCTGCAATAGGTGAGGTAGATCCTACATGTTCAAAAGTCCAATTAACCCTTACCACACATGTACTCTTACATATATCTCTGCAGTCTTCATGCAGTTAAGCAAGTGTCCATGCAGATCTCTCTTGCACCTGACAATACACAGTCTCCAGAAGCACGCTCTTAGCACACAGGCAGCTGCTTCTCCTGCACTCGCATGCTAAGTATTCAGCACTGTGTGGTATTTCAGATAGCAGTGTGTAACGCAAACACATTCAACATCACCAAAGCTCATTTCCTTTTCTCTAGTTTAATCACTCACCCAGGTTCCACATGCTCATGGTCTCAAGTAGCTGGTAGGACATGTGCTCTTTTCTGCTTCTCTAAACTATAAGGAAAATGTGTCAGGCTGTTACAGTAATTATCACTTGCAAAACCACAGTAGTAAATTTGCTTTGAAATTGCCAATCAAATATCATTTTCTGCCTAGAATCACACCATGAGTCTGTGTGCACAAAGGAATTGTTGTCAGAGATTTAATTTGTGTTGGTCTGGTTCTGTAAGACTTGCATTCGTAGGAAAGGGGCAGCTTGTTTTCTTGAACTGTGATGGCTAGAATTCAGCACAAATCAATATCTCACAAATGAGAGGCAAATGCTAACACATTTGAAAACAACAGGGTAAATTTTCCTTACACTCCTGCAATGGGTGAGGTAGATCCTACATGTTCAAAACTCCAATTAACCCTTACCACACATGTACTCTTACATATATCTCTGCAGTCTTCATGGAGTTATGCAAGTGTCCATGCAGATCTCTCTTGCACCTGACAATACACAGTCTCCAGAAGCACGCTCTTAGCACACAGGCAGCTGCTTCTGCTGCACTCGCGTGCTAAGTATTCAGCACTGTGTGGTATTTCAGATAGCAGTGTGTAATGCAAACACATTCAACATCACCAAAGATCATTTCCTTTGCTCTAGTCTAATCTATCAAGCAGGTTCCACATGCTCATGGTCTCAAGTAGCTGGTAGGACATGTGCTCTTTTCTGCTTCTCTAAACTATAAGGAAAATGTGTCAGGCTGTTACAGTAATTATCACTTGCAAAACCACAGTAGTAAATGTGCTTTGAAATTGCCAATCAAATATCATTTTCTGCCTAGAACCACACCATGAGTCTGTGTGCACAAAGGAATTGTTGTCAGAGATTTAATTTGTGTTGGTCTGGTTCTGTAAGACTTGCATTCGTAGGAAAGGGGCAGCTTGTTTTCTTGAACTGTGATGGCTAGAATTCAGCACAGATCAATATCTCACAAATGAGAGGCAAATGCTAACACATTTGAAAACAACAGGGTAGATTTTCCTTCCACTTCTGCAATGGGTGAGGTAGTTCCTACATGTTACAAACTCAAATTAAAACTTACCACACATGTACTCTTACATACATCTCTGCAGTCTTCATGCAGTTGTGAAAGTGTCCATGCAGATCTCTCTTGCACCTGACAATACACAGTCTCCAGAAGCACGCTCTTAGCACACAGGCAGCTGCTTCTCCTGCACTCCCATGCTAAGTATTCAGCACTGTGTGGTATTTCAGATAGCAGTGTGTAACGCTAACACATTCAACATCACCAAGGCTCATTTCCTTTGCTGGAATCTAATCACTCACCCAGGTTACACATGCTCATAGTCTCAAGTAGCTGGTAGGACATGTGCTCTTTTCTGCTTCTCTAAACTATAAGGATAATGTGTCAGGCTTTTACAGTAATTATCACTTGCAAAACCACAGTAGTAAATGTGCTTTGAAATTGCCAATCAAATATCGTTTTCTGCCTAGAATCACACCATGAGTCTGTGTGCACAAAGGAATTGTTGTCAGAGATTTAATTTGTGTTGGTCTGGTTCTGTAAGACTTGCATTCGTAGGAAAGGGGCAGCTTGTTTTCTTGAACTGTGATGGCTGGCATTCGGCACAAATCAAAATCTCACAAATGAGAGGCAAATGCTAACACATTTGAAATCAACATGGTAGATTTTCCTTACACTCCTGCCATGGGTGAGGTAGATCCTACATGTTCAAAACTCCAATTAACCCTTACCACACATGTACTCTTACATACATCTGTGCAGTCTTCATGCAGTTGTGAAAGCGTCCATGCAGATCTCTCTTGCACCTGACAATACACAGTCTCCAGAAGTACGCTCTTAGCACACAGCCAGCTGCTTCTCCTGCACTCTCATGCTTACTATTCAGCACTGTGTGGTATTTCAGATAGCAGTGAGTAACGCTAACACAATCAATATCACTAAGGCTCATTTCCTTTGCTGTAGTCTAATCACTCACCCAGGTTACACATGCTCATAGTCTCAAGTAGCTGGTAGGACATGTGCTCTTTTCTGCTTCTCTAAACTATAAGGAAAATGTGTCAGGCCGTTACAGTAATTATCACTTGCAAAACCACAGTAGTAAATGTGCTTTGAAATTGCCAATCAAATATCGTTTTCTGCCTAGAATCACACCATGAGTCTGTGTGCACACATGAATTGTTGTCAGAGATTTAATTTGTGTTGCTCTTGTTCTGTAAGACTTGCACTCGTAGGAAAGGGGCAGCTTGTTTTCTTGAACTGTGATGGTTAGCATACTTCACACATCACTATCTCACAGATGAAAGGCAAATGCAAACACATTTGAAATCAACATGGTAGATTTTCCTTACACTCCTGCAATGGGTGAGGTAGTTCCTACATGTTCAAAACTCCAATTAATCCTTACCATACATATACTCTTATATACATCTCTGCAGTCTTCATGCAGTTGTGGAAGCATCCATGCAGATCTCTCTTGCACCTGACAATACACAGTCTCCAGAAACACACTTTTAGCACACAGGCAGTTGCTTCTCCTTCAGTCCCATGCTAAGTATTCAGCACTGTGTGGTATATCAGATAGCAGTGTGTAACGCTAACACATTCAATGTCACCAAGGCTAATTTCCTTTGCTCTAGTCTAATCACTCACCCAGGTTCCACATGCTCATGGTCTCAAGTAGCTGTTAGGACATGTGCTCTTTTCTACCTCTCTCAACTATAAGGAAAATGTGTCAGGCTGTTACAGTAATTATCACTTGCTCTACCACAGTAGTAAATGTGCTTTGAAATTGCTAATCAAATATCGTTTTCTGCCTAGAATCACACCATGAGTCTGTGTGCACACAGGAATTGTTGTCAGAGATTTAACTTGTGTAGCTTTTATTGTGTAAGACTTGCAGTCGTAGGAAAGGGACAGCTCATATGATAGGATTTGAAAAGCTCATAAAAAATATAGTAATATATTTAAATTACATAAAGGTATTTTTTTTTAGTTTCTTTCAGGCATTACTGAACAACACCGAAATAAATTAAAGATGTCTATAAAATCAAGAAAGAGAAAAGAACAGCAACAACATCTATATTTGAAGACAACTGGACAACAAAAATTAGTTGAAGAACCTCATGTTGGAAAAAAGAAAAAAACTCTGGTAAGCAGACTAAGGATTTTATAAAAAATATCCTCAAGCAAAGAAAAAATGTAAAAAATATATCCACTGCAAATAGTGTTTCAAGTATAAACAACATGACAATCGACAGAATATACTAAATGCTAATGTACAATCAGAAGTAAGAAAGAATGACTTAAAAGAAAAATAGATTTTAAAAACATTCATAGAAAAACGTTTCAGAGAAGAGTGATGTTCAATTTGCTAAAGGATGTGAAAAAATATAGGAAGAAAGCCAAATTGTATAAGAAAAAGAAACATATTGAATCAATTGTTGCAAAGGCTTTGGAATTAAAAAGAAAACTATTCATTTTAATTTTGAACAGGATCCGTACATTAGATAAATTAGTGAATGTAATGAAGTCAAAAAGAAAAAGAGAAGTGAAAAAAAAAAACTTTTGTAAAGTGTTCTTAGGAGAATGGAAGCATAGTTCAAGTACTGAACCATTTTTTAATGAAGAGAGTTATCTTCAAAGTAATAGTTTGCTGCATGCAGTTGACACCAGTGGTCGAGCATATGAAGTTAAAGATGGTTGCGTAATGGAAAAGGAGAAAGTGGTTCCAAGAAATGAGGAAGAAGTGTTAGCTGATGAGGTTATGGGGAGACGTCCTAAAGCCCCAGTGTACACTTAGAATTGTAGTAGTATTTGTACTGTACGACAGGAATCTATTGATAAATTATGTGACTTTCTAAGAGAATATAGTTAAGAAATGTTAAACAGAAGATTAAGGTGCTTCACAGACTAGATCCATGCAGAGTGAGAGAGAATACTGGTTTGCAAGGACATTCTCTGGCTTGTCTTTCTAGGAAAGTTTGTCAAAGTGTTTTTCACCATTTTAGGATGCTGGCAGTTCATCATACTGAAATGAGAAAATTTGTGAGAAGATTGTATTTTGCTAAAAGTCCAGCACTAAAGTTAAATGAGTTGAATAGTGCTCTGTTCCATGGATCTGTATCAGATGTGAAGAAGGTTTGTGTGGATATTGAGTTTTGTTACTTTGGTCCAGAGCAAGAAAGTGCAGGAAATGACACAGTTATTGAAGAAAATGTGGAAGAGAATGTAGAACTCACTGTTAGTAAAAATTTTGAAGATCAAATGACAAAATTTACTATCATCTCTAATGAAAGACCAAATATTACTTGTATTTGTTGCTGGAGAAGCCATTATAAAACTCAAACAAGGAATGTTGATCGATATAAAAAAAAGTGAAAAAGAAAATAATTCTAAGTGGAAGGATTTTGCTACATATTTATTTCTGGAAAATTGTTTTGATTTGGGTGAAGATCAGCGTATTTGTAAATACTGTTATAACAAGTTAGAAGAAAATAAAATGCCAGCTAGAGCTGTACATAATAATTTAGAATTGGTTGATATTCCTGCAGAACTTTCTGATTTAAATACGTATGAGTCTATACTCATTCAGTGTGTCCATCCGTTTCAGACTATAGTTCGTATGGAGCCCAAAACAGGTAAATTACCTCCTTCAGAATTACAAAGAGGTTTAAAAGGAAGACTTGTCTATTTGCCATTAGATTTGAAAACAAATATTGAAACAATTGATGCAGATAGTTTGGAAACTGAACCATTAGTTATTCTGGTTAATGGTGTACCTACAAAGAATAAGAAAATTTGGCAGGAGCTGGTAGATGTACGAAAAGTACAAAGAGCAAATTTATATTTGAAAAGAAATAATAAATGGTATGAATCAATTTATATTGATGAAGATGAAGAAGTTTTACTAGCAGACACAGGAATACCAACTGGGCAAATTGAAAAAGTGGATAAGTCAAAAGAAGAAGAAATTTATGAACATTTCAGCATACATCCTCTTCATTCTAAAGAAGTTATGGGAAACACTATTGATCTGTTTCAGATGAAAAAAGCAAAAGGAATTCCCGTGAGTGTATGGGAGGAGAGCTTGGAAGCTCGTTGTTTTCCCCAGCTGTTTCATACAGGAAAAGGTGGACGATATGATGAACGTCCAGTACAGATTCCTGCTTCTGAGTATCGGACTGCAAGATTATATGCAGAAGATCCAAGATTTCGTCAAAGTATTCCTTATTTGTTCCATCTTTTATTTGAAAGTGACTTGTCTGCAGTATCTTATGCAGTAAACCACATTTTAAAAACTGGAGTACATCTATATAATGTGTCTGCAAAGGATTTTCTGAACAAAGTGCAACAGCGAGATGATCATTTGGAATCTCAATTGATTAATCTGATGGCTTGTCAGCGTGGGACTAATGAATATTGGTACCGACGCCATGGAGAATTGAAATATATGTTACGGAATTTAGGAACTCCTACATGGTTCCTTACCCTAAGCTGTGCTGAGTACGCTTGGGATGATTTACTGGATTTTCTTCGAGAGGCAAATTCAAATATTGAAAACATCCAATACAAGACAGCAGGAGAATTGTGCTCATTGGATCCGGTTAATGTTTGCAGATATTTCAATCATAGATTTGAGGCTATGATGTCCTTCATCTGCAAAAAAAAAATGCACCTCTTGGAGAAGTTGTGGATTTCTTTTGGAGAAAAGAGTACCAAGCAAGAGGTGCTCCTCATATTCATATGCTGTTGTGGATCAAGGATGCCCCAAAATTTGGAACAGATTCTGATGATGCAGTTTTATCTTTCATTGAAGGATATGCAACATGTGCTATACCTAAAAGCACAGAAGAAAAAAACCTTAAAAGAGCAAGTTTTACGTTTTCAAAGTCATCGGTGTGGAAAATACTGTCGACGAAAGTACAAGAGTAAAGATAAATTCTACACAAAATGTCGATTTGGATTTCCACGACCTGTTCTTTCAAAAGGAAGAGTAAACAGTTTTATGTCAGCTGTGCGACATACTATTACAAGAAAATCGCCTAAAAATACCTATAACCTAAGAAGAAAAGAAGAGTCAAAATATATAAATGACTACAACCCAGTCATTTTATCCATGTGGAATGCTAACATGGATATCCAGTATGTAGCTGACAATTCTATTGCTGTTGCTCGGTATGTCACATCTTACATCACTAAATCTGAGAAAACGGAATTGAAAGAAATGTGGGAAGAGATTTCTCACGAGAAGAGTGTCAGTAAAAAGCTATACAGTTTCAGTTTAAAGATGTTATCGCATCGAGAAATTGGGTCATACGAATGCTCAGATAGGTTATCATCTGCAAGTCTGTACTCCAAATCCAGAAGAATAATTTGGGTAAGTATAGGCCTTGCAGGAATGCGAAATCGGGTATTGAAATCTATTCGAGAAATTGAATATTTAGCAGAGTACGAACCAGAAAGTACATACATTTTAATCACAAACATGTTGGACACATATTACCCAAAGAGAAGTCATCATCTTGAGAACATGTGTCTCTATGAAGTGCTGCAGAACTACATTTTTAAACAGAATACCACAGAAGACATCAACAATGGAAAATATAAAGTCATTGGTGAGGAAGGATGTTTGGTAAAACAAACAAAAGGAAGTTTGATTAATCACAGAAAGCTGAGTTGCGACACTACTGACAAGAAGGAATTTTACTACTTAGCACATTTACAGTTGTTTAACCCCTTGTGTGCCACGCCCTTTCCCCGCCCTGTGCCGGCGTTGCATTAGCGGGCGGGGTTCATGACGAGCTGGACTCGTCATGGGCACAGCGCAACCGCGGCCCATGACGAGTCCAGCTCGTCATGGGCACACAAGGGGTTAAACCATGGCGTTCAGAGGGTGAATTACTTGGACATTTTCAAAGCTATGAAGATTCCTTTAATGCATGCAAAGATACCATAGAATGCAGTACTTTCACAACTTATGTACAAATGTTAAATGAAGAAATTGAACAAGAAGCAACAATTGCAGCTGAAGTAGCTAGAGACAGTTCTCAAGACAGTCAAAGTTCTGGGATGCTCAGTCAAGATCCTCTAGGACAACCAATCGTAGAAAATGAAGCTGCAATAGCCATGACTGAAGTAGAAACAGCTATGAATCAAGCTCAGGAAGATTTAATAAACTTACCAAATTTGGAACAACAACTAAATGATGAACAACAACAAATTTATGAGGAAGTCACAAAACAAATTGATCATGGATTACTACATGAAAATAAAGAGTGCTCATGCACATCATTTCAACCAATCAGAATGTATGTGAGTGGACAAGCTGGAACTGGAAAAAGTTTCTTAATTAAAGTAATTAGAAGCTACCTACAGAAAAAAACGTATTCAACTTTGTCTTGTGTTGTTACTGCTCCAACTGGGTTAGCAGCATATAACATAAAAGGAATTACCCTCCATCGTTTGCTAATGTTACCAGCAGAGCATGAGAACAAAATACAATACCACAAGCTAACAGGAGAAGCATGTTTTGAAGTTTCAAGAGTATTGAAAAAAATGAAAGTTCTCATTATTGATGAGGTAAGCATGGTATCAAACTTAATGCTTGCCTTTGTGCATTTAAGAATGCAGCAAATTCTAAAGACAGACTATGACGTGCTATTTGGAGGAAAACATGTTATAGTTTTTGGGGATCTACTGCAGCTCACTCCAGTTAAAGGACAACCAGTATTTCATACTCTTACACATGAAGACATGAAAAAGTTGTTAGGAAGTATAGGTAATGTGTATATTTGGACATACTTTGAGTACAAAGAACTCATTACCAATATGCGGCAAGCAAATGATGATGATTATGCAAGTATTCTCAAAGATATCAGAATTGGACCACTCACAGAACATGGCAAAAAAGCTTTACAGAGTCGTTTGCTATGTAATTTGTTTCCAACAGAACAAATAGTTCCAGAGAAAATATACAAGAAAATTGCAGGAAAAAATACTGTAATCTGCTTAATGCCAACACTACATGAATGCTCTATATCCAATCAAGAACTTTTGAAATTGGAAAATGAAGAGATTATAAAACTGGAAGCTATGGATAAAATACAGCATGAAGGAATAACTATTATATTGACAAGCAAATTGACAAACTAAATTGGATTCTCTAGAGAAAAACATATTGAAAACAGCTGGTTTAGAAAAGAATCTTTATGTATGTATGAACTGTCGAGTAATTTTAAGACGAAATTTGGATGTAGAAAAAGGTTTAGTGAATGGAGCTATGGGTAAAGTTGAGGGTTTTGTTAATTACCAGAAAAAAGATGGAATTGAATTTTTAAAAATAAAATTTGATCAGATTGAAGAGGTTGAAGACATTAGTTGTTGTTCAGTTCGTTTCTTGCTTGTGAAAGACTTATATGTACGTAGGAAGCAGTTTCCGTTTTCTCTAGCATATGCCGTAACTATTCACAAATCTCAAGGATTAACTGTAGATAGAGCTTTTGTAAACATTGGATCTAGTGTGTTTAAAGAAGGTATGGCATATGTTGCTTTGTCACGCGTGAAAAAAATATCTGGTTTATTCATGATAGACTTTGATGAGTCAAAAGTTAGTGCTGATGCAAACTGTGTAAAGGAGTATAATAGATTAAGAAGAAGCTATGCTCCTCATTTAGGTCAGTATCCTGTGTTTGAAAAACGTGTTGTTTGTCGGAAAAGGAGAATTGAGAATATCTGTAATGAGGATGTACAGAAGAGTAAACAAATAGAGACTGATGTGATTGCAAGCAAAAAGAAAAAGGACAATGCTGAAGAGGTTGTTGGTTGTCATTTTGAAAATAGCTCTGGTGTCAACTGCTACGCTAATGTAGTGCTGAATGTTGTATTTTATCTTGAAAGTTTGAAAGAGCAGATAATACTAAATCATGAAAAAAGATTATGTTCTCTGCTGAGTTTCCTTTATGAGAAGCTGAGTAATGATAAAACTAAAATAGAAAGTGCTTCTGATGTTAGAAATCTTTTATATGTATGTTCTGGTTGTACACAGTTTACTCAAAATGTCCAGAAAGATGCACAGGAATTCTTAATGTATATGCTTATGGTACTGGAAGATGAAGGGGTAGAAATAGAAAATATGTTTGGTCTCTCTTATAAATGGGAACATTGTTGTGAAAACTGTTTGAACACATGCAGCTCTAATGTTGATTCTGAAAGGTTCATATATTTAACATTACCAGAGAGTAAATCAGTGACTTTTAGTAAATTAGTTAAAGATGCAAATCACAACATGGAATGTTCTCAATGTAAATCAGAAATGTTATCAATGTTATTTTTAAAGAAATATGGACAGTATGTAATTTTAATGATGCAACGTTGTAGAGCTGATGGAACAAAATTGGACACTTTAATAAAGAAGTTTACAGGAAATCAATTATCAATATCAGGAAAGACTTTTGTTGCAGTTGCAATAATTTTCCATGATGGACCTTGTATAACTTCTGGTCATTACACAGTTTATCTAAAATGTGAAAAAGGCTGGACACTGTGTAATGATTCACAATTGATTTTCAAGCAACGTTTGCCTGCAGAATTACCAAATTCCTACTTAATTTTTCTAAAACCAAAATTTTAGATACAAATTGCAGTATCTGAAGAAACCATTATTTCGATTTTATTGGATTACCATTGGATATTTCTCCAAAAAAGAATTTAAAAATTACCATTTGGCCTCATGGAAAGGTAACTGTTTCTATTGTGGACTTCTTTGACAGACATTATTTTGGTGTATGTGCTTATGCAACAAGATTTACAGACGATATTTATTGCAAATAGTTCTTCGAAGATATTTTTAATATATATGTTACATTTCTATCAAGGTATGTTTTACTGAGGATAGATTCAGGGCTTTTTTTAAAAAATCTTTCAGATTGTTAATTTTTTTGCCCGCTGTTAAGTGATGAATGCAATTGATATCACTATTTTCAGTGAAATTCAATATATTCTGAAAACAGCAAAAAATTACTTTGTTAAATATCAAAATATGTGTACTGTTTTCTAAAATGTTTTGTTAAATATTAATACTTTTTTTCTTTTTTTTCAGATCGAGAAAGGAAATGTAGGAAATGTAATCCTTTTTCTAGCAATGAAAAAAAAAACATTTATTTCTAATTAAGTTATTTTGTTGGTCAGGTAAGTTTAAAATATCTGTATTTCTCACCTCTTCACTTTCATGCTCCCTTTTCTTCACTTCTCCTCACTCTGCTTTTCTCATTCCCCTTCCCTCTCTCTTCTTCCTCTACTGCTCTTTCATAACTACCTCACTCCTTCTCTAATACTCCCCTAGGTTTACTGCCTCCATCACTATTTTTTCAATCATGTTACTCTCCCTGTTTCCATATGTCTCAGTCATTCTAACTGCTTTACTCCTATTCAGTTCCTTCCTCTCTGTCTCTGTTTCTGTCTCTCTCCCTTTGTCTGTCTTACCCTTAATTTCCATAACATCTCTGGGGCAGATTTAGAAGCCCCTTGCGCCACCACTACGTCACTTTTCATGCTTCGAAACTAATGCAGCACGGCGCAGCAAAATTACTTGCTGCACCGTGCTGCATTAGTTTGTTATAAATCTGCCCCTCTGTTTCTACCACTCCTCCTCTCTTCATCACTCATTTTCCATCTATGTTAATTTTTTAACCTTCTCCGTCATTCTCCTTCCCTCACCTTCCCTAACTGTCACTATCCTTTACTCATAGTCACTCCTATTCTCCTACTTCATTTCCTCCTGTTTGTATCTCACACCTCTTCACCTTTTCGCATTCTTTCCTTCACTCTCCCTCACTCTGCTTTGCTCATTGAAATCCTGACTCCCTTTATCTCACTCCAGTTTCCTAAATCTCTCCATCCCCTCGCTCCCCATCTCTCACTTTCCCTTACCACCTTTTCTAATCCTCATACCCCTTATCTCACCATCACTCCACTTCTCTTACTTTTAATCCCTTTACCCTACTGTACTTCATCCGCTTCGTCTGTTACTCCCTTTTCCTATCTCCGTCCCTTACTCCCCTTTTCTCACTCCCCCTCCCTCACTCTCCATTACTCACTGCCATTCCCTTACTCATTCACTCTTCTTACCTGTATCCTCTACCCTTTGTCATTTTGTTGCAGTCAGTCTCTCACTTCCCTTTCATAACTGATCATACTTTCCTTGTCACTCTCATTCTGTCAGTCCTTTCCTCCTCTTCACTCAGTCATTTCATTCATTTCAATCATTCATGTATACACTACACATTCATTCAATTAATTTACAACACAGTATATATATTAAGAATATAGCTCTTCTTGGAGAAGTGAAGTGAGTTCTGAAAATAACTTTTTTTTTTTGTATTTGTATTTTTATTTTAAACAATTTTGTATTTTTTTGTGGATTTTTTTTAGAGCAACAAAAAAAAACTGTTCAACAGGAACAAAAATTATTTTAAAAAAAAATTAACGGGGGGAGCAAGTGTGCTGCTGGATCTTCTGCTCTATAAGATTGATGCTGGTCTCTCCATAACAGAGTGTGACATTGCACATGTTGCAATGAATGTGGATGTTTTTGAAGAGAGGACGGATGTCCAGAGATCTGGAGCATGGTGATTCTGCAGCCGAAGATGAAGTCCTCGGCTGAGCAGATTCAGGATTCTCCCTCATGGCCTGTGTTGACTCCTTAGCATATGCTATAGGGTGCATTTTTTTAAAGTGTCGAATCATTGAAAAAATACTGAAAGAGTATTTTTTGGTTGGGTCTCCACGTGATAAGACTGTCCCCCATACAGTGCAAGTAACTTTTGGTGCGTTTACCTTTTTTTGTCCATCAGGAAAAGTAAAAAATTTCCAAATGAAGGAGTGTTTCTGTTTCTTTTTTGTTGCTGGTTCAAAAAAGGTCTCTTCCTCACTTTCTGAAGTGGAGTGGTGCTCTGCCATTTTCAATTGAAGTTTTTGCTTCAAAAGGTTGTTTTGCTCCTTCTCCCAGGAAATTAGTAGAAAAAGTGAGGGGAGTGGGTGTGGTGTTTGAAGATTCTGAAACTGAAACTAATATGAACCAATGAAAAGTGTTGTTTGGTAATCACATGACTTGCCGTGCGCGCACCGTACGCGTACCGTGCGTGCTCATAAAAAAACAATGAAATTCCCCCGTTATAGTTAGTTCAGCTAACTATAACTCGCGCGCCCACAATCCACTGCTGATGACGTCACATATTACATCACTCATGACATGGTCAGTGACATCACTCATGACATCACTGATGACATCTCAAATGACATCACTGATGACATCACTGATGACATCATCCATTAAGTATGTGTTTCTTAACAATTTTAATATATTTAATATATATAGGGAAAGGCCTGAAGAATGAGTGGGTGTACAAGTGTGTAAATGGATGATTTTCTGTGGTGCGTAACTGACTCTATAAGTGAGTCATTAAATGTATCTTACTGCAGACTAGTGACTAAACTGTGTAAATGTCTGTATGTTTTTTAAATGCTAATTTCTAATTATAATGTTCATTAAACCTATGTTTTTTTCAGTGATTTTATCATTCCATTCTCACCCTAGTGAAAACAGCCGATATCGCCAGTTTTCCAGCAATAGCTTCCGCAAAAACAAAACCACCACAAATGAGAGCAACAACTAGCGCTAATAATAATAATAAAACAGGCGATAAGCTGCGTTAGCATTAGGAGTATAACATCTGACTTTTACTGGTGTAAAGTAGGACGACTACCTACAGTGTGAAAGAGAGCCCAGCCCAGAATGACATCTGAAGACCAACTCATGTCATAGAGCTACTGATCATGCACCTCCCACAGCCAAGAAGGCCAAAAAACCCACTGCCACCACCCTCAGGACCTCCCCCCGGACCACCACCCCTACTACCATGAGGCAGCACACAACAGGACAGCGAACCTTCCAAAAAGGGCATGGCCCCTCAGCCACACAATATCTGAATGTTGCGAGATTTGGCAATCAAACATGTGTGAAGGATGCAAGTCACCCACCAATAATAATGCACACAATACCAAGTGTAGCGGTGATGTGCTGGACAGACCTCACTATGCAGAGTACAAACCTCTCCATGTGTACATATACTGCTGGTGCTTGTAGTGTTGTGGACAGTGGACACAACCATGTTACCTCAGGCAGTGGGGAAGATCTCAGTCATGTGCTTGTGTCATTGATTCGTCCCCTGTAAGCGAAAGCACCGTGGGCTGGTCCAACGTACGCCACTCCAGCGTAGAAGTGTGAATAACTAGGCCGTGGCTCTGGGCGGGGCTCACTTGTGTGAAGGCCAATGTGTCTGCCAGAGCGGCGGCCCTCACCCTGTCACGTGGCTGCCACCATGACCGTGGGCCTCCTCTACACAGGCCCCCTCAGGACACAGCGGCAGAGCGGAGTTACGTCTGTACACACTACTGCCTTCGATCTACACTGCAGACAGCAGGGCTCACAATTCAGATGGAGTCGCGATTGCAGATGACGCAGTCCAGTAGGCAAGACACATTGCTCCTAGTGTGGCCCATACGGACCACGCATCATTGCACGCTGCATCCATGCTGAGCGCCAGAAGTACCACTAACTCAGTGCACCACAAGTCAACACCACGTGGCCTTATTAAGGCAGAAATCATTAGACACAAGACATTGCTACCAGTGCGGCCCGCCCGGACCACGCATCATTGCAGGGTGCGCTCACGCTGAGTGCTTCAGGTGCCACTAACTCAGTGCACCACAAGTCACCGCCACGTGGCCTTACTGAGGCAGAATTCATTAGACAAAAGAAATTGCTACCAGTGCGGCCCGCCCGGACCACGCATTAACGCAGGGTGAACACACACTCAGTGTTGCAGGTGCCACTTACTCACTGCATCACAAGTCATCACGACGTTGCCTTATTAAGGCAGAATTCATTAGACAAAAGACATTGCTACCAGTGCGGCCCGCCCGGACAACGCATCATCGCAGGCTCCGCACATGCTGTTGCTTCAGGTGCCACTAAGTGTGCAGCTCAACTCAACGCCACGTGGCTGTGGGCCCTTGCTGACCGCTGCCTCTGGCCTACACTGCAGTCAGCAGGGTTCACAATTAAAATTGAGTCCTGATCAATTAATTACAGAGTCCAGTACGCAACTAACTACAAAGTCTTCGAAACCTAAATAATATCCTTTTAGTTTCCTTGCTTCAAGAACTTTTTTGATGTCAATTATAGCTTTATTACTATGACCAAATTAACCTTGCAAGTCCAAAGGAACGCTGAATGGCAGTCTACACTATGGACAGCAGAGCTCACAGTTCGAATTCAGTTTTGATTTATTTATTGCAGCGTGAACTGTACTCTATGTCGTTGGATTTTCTCAAGAGGAAGTCACAAAAAGCATTCCTCGATGTCTGTGCTGAATACTGCCTTCAATCTACCCTGCGGACAGCAGGGCTCACAATTCAGATGGAGTCGTGATTGCAGATGACACAGTTCAGTAGGCAAGAGGCATTGCTGCCAGTGCGGCCTGTCCACACCACGCATCATCACTGGTTGCGCACACACTGAGCTCCACACCTACCACTAACTCTATACAGCTCAAGTCAACGCCACGTGGCTGTGGGCCCTTCCTGACCACTGCCTCCGGTCTACACTGCGGTCAGCAGGGCTCACAATTCAAGATTAGTACCAATGCAAATTGTGTAAGAGCCTACAATCGGTTAAGGAAACCAAATGCTCCCAATCTGTGCAGCTAAAGTTAATGCCCCGTGGCTGTGGGCCTTTGCTGACCGTTGCCTCCAGCCTACACTGTGGTCACCAGGGTTCATAATTCAAATTCAGTCTTGATTCATTAATTTCAGAGTCCAGTAGGCAACTAACTACAACATCCCCGAAACCTACACATTTCGACAATGTATTCCATACATATTTCATCTTTTGTTACCTACACTGCGGTCAGCAGAGCTCGCAATTTACATTGAGACATGATTTATTAATTGCAGACAGAATTGTACTCTGTGTCCTCAGATTTTGTCAGAAGGACGTGACAAAATGCATTCCTCGATGTCTGTGCTGACTACTGCCATCTACATTGCGGACTGCAGGGCTCACAATTCACATTGAGTTGCAATTGCAGATGACGCAGTCCAGTAGGCAACAGACATTGCTACCAATGTGGCCCTCCCAGACCACGCATCATCGCTAGCTGTGCAAACGCGGAATGCTTCTGATACCCCTACCTCAGTGCACCACAACTCATGGACCCTTTATGATAGAATCTTTTGTGTATGATTTCAGATCTGCTGCCCCTACCTCAGTGTACCACAAGTCATGAACCCTTTACGATAGAATCTTTTGTGTATTATTTCACATCTGGTGCCTCTAACTTAGTGCAGCACAAGCATGGACCCTTTATGATCGAATCTCTATGTATGATCCGATGATTACTGTTACGAGCACCAACCATTCCCAGAGGGCTGGCTTAAAGTCACCCCACACACATCCAGCACAGACATCACTGGACATGTGACCCTGGTAATAAAAAGAAATTGAACGCATGTGCCCATACCCAGTTCCACTATCTATCTGTGTCCGTGTGTTCATTATGTATGCAACATGCTGCCCCTGGGCCCTACCACATTACATTGTGCTCTGGACAGCGTATGCAACCAACTTACCTTTGACAGTGGGAGAAAACTTTGGTTATGTAACTTTGTCTCGGTCATTGTACAAGTACGTATGTAGAGACTGGATGATTAGAGTACAGCAAGGAGAGTGTATTGTGAATTTATAAGTGCGTGGGGATTGGCGGAGTGATTGTATAAGTACATATGTTGACGCAGCCTAACCCCGACAATGAGCTTGTCTCTAATTGGCTGCCCTCCCTGTCCCAAAAACTGAAATGTGGGCTTTGCATGGCACTGTATTGCTACAGCAGCAATACACTGAATGTGCAATAAACATTCACATCCACACAGATGTGTCATGTCCACCATCTTTCTTGTGTGGAACTATGGATGAATGTAGGGTCAGTGATTCCCCGTACCTTCCATGTTGGCCATGTCGTGGGACTTGGCTCACAGAGTGACACATTGACGCTTGCGACCCGAGTGACTGCAGCACTACAACAAGAACACCCGCATGCCAGTGTTGCCAGATTTTTTAAACATTCTCTGGCCCAAAGCCAACCAAAAAGTAGCCCAAAGTAGCCCAATATTGCAACTTTAAGGAAGGACGGGCAGGGACATCGTCAATCAGGCAGTGAATGCATTGGAAATGATGTTGCAGCAGGCTGCCAAGTAAATATTTGTATAATAAAGTGCTTTAACATACTACTTTGCTGTAGAGCTGTATATATATTTATAATCTGGCAACTAGCGCAAACCAAACTTTTACCACACAACCGGGAAAAATATAGCCCAATTATGCGGGATCTAGCCCAATATGGCAACAGTGATGCATCAGTTGATTCCTCATACAGCTCACGATGGAGCCAAACCCACAGCTCCAGAGTCATTCTTCACAGCCTCACGCAGGACTGGCATACGCCAGGCCAGCCCATTCTACTTACGCTTACAGGGAAGGACAACAATGCTACATGGCCCAGATTTTCAATGCAGTGATCTGCTGGTCACACCCTAGTTGTCAGTACGCCACAGACACTCCCTCACGGCTAGTATACACCCACACCACACACATCCAGCACAGGCGTCACAGGACATGTGACCCTCCCAATAAAAAAGACCGGGAGCACATGCTTGACGCCATTTTCATTTTAGTGTAGGCCTGAGCCATCGAACAGCGTGGCCTCACTGGTCACTGAGTTAGTGGCACTGCAAGTGCTGAGCGGGTGTGCAACCTGCGATGATGATGGGTGCACTGGTATGTCCTCTGCCATGGCAAAATCAAGACGCAGCACCAAATGTGAGACCTGTTGGGCTGCGGAGCGGGGCTGCATGATGTGGAGGATGCCCTGTTCGCTAAAAGGTGAGCAGTGAGACCTGGGTGCGCAGGGGCGGGCAGACACCTGTGGGCGGTGGGAGTGGATGGGGTGCAGCTGCCTGGGTGCGCAGCGGCGGGACAGCGATTTAGGCATGCGCACTCGTATATACTGTGTCATTACTAATTTGGTACTATGTTTCAGATGTGGGAGCTTGAGGTTTCCACTAGGTCCCGGCACGTGGTTGGAGACACAGCGGTGGCATAAAGGTGAGCAGTGAGGGTGTCTCCAGTATGGGCACTCACTGTATCTCTTCATCTCTTCCTTTCTATCCTTCACACTCTTTCTCTCTCTCTCTCTTCCTTTCACACTGTTTCTCTCTTTCTCTCTCTTCCTCTTTCTCACACTCTTCCTCTCTCTCTCTTCCTCTCTGTTTTCCTCTCACTTTTTTCTTTCTTTTTCTCTCTCTCTTCCTCTCACTCTTTCTCTCTGTATTCCTCTAACTCATTCTTTCTTTTTCTCTCTGTCTTCCTCTCACTCTTTCAATCTCTCGCTATCTTTTTCTTTCCTTTGATGGATGCATGACACACAATCTTATCTTGCTTTATGTTTAGCAGGCCTGCGATGATGCGTGGCCATCCTGCAATCAACACTCAACCTGAATTGTGAGCTCGGCTTCGCCACGTGTACACAATGGGTGAGGAGGTTCAGCACGTGGTGGACCCTCTTCGACACACACCGGTGGCGGAAGGTGAGCAGAGAGGCTTGTTTGCGCAGCGGCTGGCAGTCACCTCCGGGCAGTGGGAGTGGATGGGGTGCAGCAGCCTGGGTGTGCAGCGGCAGGCAGTCACCTCCAGGCAGTGGGAGTGCATGGGGTGCAGCAGCCTTGGATGTGCAGCGGCTGTTATACACCTCTGGGCAGTGGGAGTGGATGGGGTGCAGCAACTTGGGTGCGCAGCTGCGGGCAAACACCTATGGACAGTGGGAGTGGATGGGGTGCAGCAGCCTGGGTGTACAGCAGCGGGTAGACACCTCTGGGCAGTGGAAGTGGATGGGGTACACTAGCCTGGATACACAAAGGCGGGACAGCGATTTAGGCGTTCACAATTGTATGTACTCATCCATAACTGATTCCATACTATTCAACACAAATGGGTTCAGCACTATTCGCAAAGTAGATAAACAAATGTCCAAGACATGAATGGAATGTTCTTTGAGAAAATCCTTTTCTTTATTTCTTTATTTCATATTTTCATTTGCATGAAGAAGAATAGCCAACGCGTTTCGTCTCCTACACAGAGACTTCTTCAGGGCTATTAAAAAAACATATATAAAGTGTACTTTAATTCTAAGAAAAACTTGCTATATGTACAACATACAAGACAAACATTTAAAAACAGCAACAGAGTAAGTTAGTGAATTACTGAATAATTGACATTTGTGTGAAAATGTACAACCATTATTAATTGTTTTATGTTAGAGGGCCTATTTGCTCGTGAAACCAACATTTATACATCCTATTCAAATAACCATATTTTGACACACATTATGCAGCATAAATTCTTTAGACAATAATTATTCACATACCTTCAAGTATCGATGCGAATATATTCTCTGTATAGTTCCAATTACTAGCTGGAAGTTTCAATGTTACAAAAGCCTTATTGTAAGGTAATTTTTACCTGAGAGGAAAGAATAAAAATGCAGCCAATAGCAGCGATGCCAACTGATGTCCAACCAACATATCAATAATCTCTTGTGCAAGTCCCTTTTGTTTGATCCACAATATATATATGTACATGGTGTAATACAAAACACTAAATGTCAGTACCATCTCATTAAGTAGCCACACAAAAAAGTCAAGAATTAATTCATTGTCATGTGTTACACTCAAATACATAAACAGATAATTGCATTCCCCCCCAAAAATTTTCTTTTTAAAGTATATATGGCTGAAAATGTATCACTAAAAGCAGAGACTGAATGACACGTAGCTAAAAAGTCTATAACTTTAAGCAGCAATGGTACTCACTAAAATAACGTGGTAGCCCGTAATAGCGGTCTCTTAGTTTGCAAATAGTCAGGCGAACTACAGAGCGAGGGTATGTTTAGGTTACCCGCTCTGCAAGATGTTTCACCTATTGAAAAAGGTCAACGGAGATTTTAGACGCAGTGAAATGGCAAAAAAACAAAAGAAACAAATGTCTTAAAATCAGCAAATCGATAGATAAAGTGCATTAAGCGCAATCGTTTTGTGCAATGTTTATAAATACGTATCGTTTTAAGAAGGGAAAAACAAGTCCTAAAGATCATGAGGAATTGTATGAGGTAGAGAGACTCGAGCTCTACACTAAACATTAAAAATGAGGCGGCCATCTTAGACGATGGTTTAGTGTATAATATTCAGTATATACGATATAATGATACGTGAGCAATGGTATAAAACCAACCTAATGTTTACTTGAAAATTCAAGTTTTGCCCACTGTTAAACTGAACAAATTCAAACCATATATAACCAAGTTAATCGTAATACTAGACACCAATATGTACGTAGGCCTAGCGAACATTTGATATATCGAAAAACTAAGTATAGCTATTCCTAGAGTAAACTCATCAGAGTGGCATGGTAGCCCGTGCTCCTCAGTGTCATCAATTACAAGCATTAAGCCGAGCGCGTGTGCGGGAGCGTATTTAAATCACCCGCTCCATAATATGTGTCACCTGTCAAGTAATGGAAACCGATGACGACCTTGGACACAGTATAATAGTAGTAATAACAGCGGCCATCTTTAGATGGTAAAATACACCATTTTCTTGTGATATTTTGATGTATTTAACCAAAGTCACCGATTATTACAAATCCTAATAAATTAAACAATTGCAAAAACAAATATCAAGTTAAATATGGAGTTATGTGGTCCATGTTAGGCACCCGCTCCATAATATGTGTCACCTGTTAAATAATAAAAACCCGATGACAACCTTAGACACAGCATAATAGTAGTAATAACAGCGGCCATCTTTGGATGGGAAAATAGACCATTTTCTTGTGATGTTTAATATATTAATCCAAAGTGACCGATTATAAAATATCAAGTTAAATATGGAGTTATGTTGTCCAGAATAAGCAATAAGAAAACGCAACAACCTCCAACATGACAAGGAGAAAAAATGAAAATAGCGGCAATTTTTAAATAATATAGTGAGCGAGACTCCAGTAAATTTTTTATACATTTGTCACGAGTTTGTAAAATGATATCAATTCTAAATAAGTGAAAAAGTTTTTTTTTATATACTCAAAATAGGACCCAACACTTTATGGTATATGGCCCATGTTAAATTGTAAAAGTAAACAGCGACCTTGGACTTAACCACAGAAAAATGCAAAAACAGCGGCCATCTTTAAGTGATAAAGTGAGTAAAAATACTAGAAATTTGCAAAATCTATATCACAAGTTACACTATAATGTCAATTTTAATTAGTAGAAAAGATTATATTTCAGTACCAGTATTTGTTTAAAATTAGCTAATGTATAAAAACATCAGCAAATATTTGTTTAGACTTAACTTATGTGTAGAGACGTCAGCAAATATAGGTCTCTGGCGTCGCCAAAGACATAGGGGAACGGGAATAGTCTAATGCGGTGAGGACAGAAAAAGATCACAAAAAACAAGACTTTGTCGGTTGATCTATGTTAACATACTATGTTTCAGATGACTAAGCTTGAGGGCTGTCCTATATCCCAGCATGTGGTTGGAGACACACCGGTGGCAAAAAGGTGAGCTGTGAGAATTTTCTCCAGTGTCAACACTCCCTCTCCCTCTCCATCTCTTCCTTTCTGTCACTCACACTCTTTCTCTCTCTCTCGATCTCTATCTCCTCCTTTCTCTTTCTCACACTCTTTCTCTGTCTCTTCTTCTCTCTCTCATTCTTTCTTTCTCTCTCTTCCTCTCTCTCAGTCTTTCCCTCTCTCTGACACTGTTTCTCTCTCTCTTATCTATTACACTGCTTCTCTCTTTCTCTCTTCCTTGTATCTCAGTCTTTCTCTGTCTTCCTCTCTTTCACTCTTTCTGTTTCTCTCTCTCTCTTCCTCACTCTCACTCTTTCTCTCTCTTCCTTTCTCTCACTCTTTCTCTCTCTCTCTCCCTCTCTCTCACTCTTTCTCTCTCGCTCTTCTTCTCTCTCACTGTTTCTCTCTCTCTTCGTCTCTCTCACTCTTTCTCTCTGTCTTCCTCTCACTCTTTCTTTTTTCTCTCTCTCTCTTCCTCTCACTCCCACTTTCTCTCTGTCTTCCTCTCACTCTTTCTTTCTTTTTCTCTCTGACTTCCTCTCACTCTTTCTTTATCTCTCTCTCTCTCTCCTTTGATGGACGCATGACGCACAATCTTATCTTGCTTTTTATCTAACAGGCTGTGATTCACGAATCGACGTCCACCCCCCCAACACCACTACAGCTGAACGCATGTAGAACCTGCGATGATGCGTGGCCATCCTGACAACGCCTGAGAAAGTTGCTTCGGCATGTGGTGGACCCTCTTACACACACGCAGGAGGCGGAAGGTGAGCAGAGAGCAGTGGGCAGTCACCTCTTGGCGGTGGGAGTGGATAGTGTGCAGCAGCCTGGGTGCACAAGAGCGCACAGACACCTCCGAGCAGTGTGAGTGGATGGGCTGCAGCAGCCTGAGTACGCATTGGCGAAACAGAGAATTAGGCGTGTGCAGTTGTATGTACTCTGCAATTACTAATTCTATACTATCTTTCAGAAGACTAAACTTGAGGGTGCATTATGTTCCGGCACGTGGTTGGAGACACACCGGTGGCACAAAGGTGAGCTGCGAAGATTTTCTCCAGTGTCAACACTCCCTCTCCCTCTCCATCTCTTCCTTTCTCTCTCTCCCACACTTTCTCTCTTTCTCTGTCTCTTCCTCTCTTTCTCTCTCTTCCTCTATCTCACTCTTTCTCTCTCTTTCTTTCTCTCTCTTCCTCTCTCTCACACTGTTTCTCTCTCTCTCTTTTCCTTGTATCTTACTTTTTCTCTCTAGCGAGCCCCTGCTATTATTTTTTAAGAAATGCCCCTGGACCTAGCCCACCCCGGAGTCTTATTAAAATAAAACGCGGGAACCCATGACCCCAGCGCAAATTGCGCCGATATATATATATATATATATTTTTTAAGGGTTTATTTGACCCTGATGGTCCTTTTGGGACCCCTGAGCAGGCCTAGGGGGTCAGGGAGTTTCTACCCTACCCCCTTCTATTGTTTTATACCTTTGTTTCTCTGTTTTGTGGTGACTCGCTTCTACCGAGTCACAAGATGGCTGCCAACACTTCCTGGTTTGGAGTGTTGGCAGTCAATCACAGTGAAGCTCGTACTCGGGACTTAGGCTCCGCCCAGATATCAAAACTATTATTTTTCTAATTTCTCAGCAACTACTGAACGGATTTACACCATTTAAAAAACAGGTCACTTTCTGATCCAAGCACTACCTTTTTTGCCAAATTTGGGGTAATTCCGTTCAGTAGTTTCAGCTCTAGCCTTGCACAAAGTTTCCTATGGGAAATTGATTTTTTGACTCTTATGTTTTGAATTTCTCAAAAACTACTGAACGGATTTACACCATTTAAAAAAAGGTGATGTAATATCAGCAGCAGAGGATTGCGGTCGCGTGAGTTATAGTTGCCTGCACTAACTATAACGGGGGAATTTCATTGGTTTTTCACGAGTGAAATGTCCAGCTAACTATAACATGTGTGAAACCTATGGTTTTTTAAGTGAATTTGCAAGGTTTTTAAAATGCTAATTCCTAACTATAACGTGTGTGAAACCTGTGGTTTTTTCAGTGAATTTGTACGTTTTTTTAAATGCTAAGTTATTAATATATATATATTTTTTTGAAAAAATTTTACCGTTCACGCACCGTGCACGCGCAGTGGGGCACCGCGCGCCCACTTTACGCAGTTCGGACCATGCACACACGGTGCACAACGTTCGCAGAATTTTTTCCGTTTCCACCGTGCGCACGCGTTGCGTGCACTCCACGATTTTTCGCAAAAAAAATTTAAACTTTTTTCGGCCCTTGGGGGTCCTTCTGGGACCCCCTGACAAATGCTAGGGGTCAGGAACTGTCCAGCCTGCCCCCTTTTCACGTTCTCAACCTTTGTTTTTCACCCCCTCAGAGTGCGATTGACAAAATGGCGGCCGACACTTCCTGGTTTCGACCGATTCGAATGTTTACTAAGATCTAACAACCAATCAGAATTGCGCTCGCGCACGGCAGGGTGCACGCACCCAGCGCGCACGGTGCGCGCGTTTAGATATATATGCTTTTAAATGCTATTTTCTCAGGAAATACTGAACAGATTTACACCAGACCTGCAAAAGGCACTTCTTTGACCTTATGGCTACCTCTCTGCCAAATTTCACGTAATTCTGTTCAGTCGTTCGGGCTGTAGCTGCGACTAAAGTCCCTATGGAAAAATCCATGGGGAAAACGCGTTTTGGGACCCCCCTTTTTCTCGGCCCCCGCTTGACGAATCCCCCCGAGACTTTCAAGGAAGGAGCGGAGCGGAGCGCCCCATTAGTTTTAAAAATTTCGCGAGGATTCGTCAACCGGCGCCAAAGTTATTCAAAATAGAATTTTGAGATTTCCCATGGAAACTCGGTCCTAACTATAACTATCTACTGGCGACCGCCAGTAGATAATATATATATATGTATATATTATCTACTGGCGGTCGCCAGTAGATAGTTATAGTTAGGACCGTGTTTCCATAGGAAATCCGCAAAATTCTATTTGGAATAACTTTTGCGTCGATTGACGAATCCTCGCGAAATTTTCAAAATAGGTGGGGCGCTCCGCTCCGCTCCTTCCCTGAAAGTCTCGGGTGAATTCGTCAAGCGGGGGCTGAGAAAAAGGGGGGGTCCCAAAACGCGTTTTCCCCATGCATTTTCCCATAGGACCTTTAGTCCGCGCTGCAGCCCGAACGGCTGAACAGAAAACCTTGAAATTTGCCAGAGAGGTAGTCCTCAGGTCAGGGATGTGCCTTTTGCAGGTCTGGTGTAAATCTGTTCAGTATTTTCTGAGAAAATAGCATTTAAAAGCATATATATATCTATAGGCGCGGACCGTGCGCGTACGGTAAGCGCACCCTGCCGTGCGCGAGCGTGATTCTGATTGGTTGTTAGATCTTAGTAAACATTCGAATCGGTCGAAACCAGGAAGTGTCGGCCGCCATTTTGTCTCTCGCAGTCCGAGGGAGGTGAAAAATAAAGGTGGAGAACATGAAAAGGGGGCAGGGTGGACAGTTCCTGACCCCCTAGCCATTGTCAGGGGGTCCCTAAAGGACCCCCAAGGGCCATAAAGGTTTTTAATATTTTTACGAAAAATCGCGGAGTGCGCTTACCGTGCGCACACGGTAGAAACGGGAAAATTACGTGAACTGCGTAGCGTGGGCGCACGGTGCGCGAAGCGCACCGCGCGCGCACGGTACGCGCACGGTGAAAAACCTTAAAAAATAAATAAATAAATAATAAATACATAACTTAGCATTTAAAAAACCGTACAAATTCACTGAAAAAAACATAGGTTTCACACATGTTATAGTTAGGAATTAGCATTTAAAAAACCTTGCAAATTCACTTAAAAACCATAGGTTTCACACATATTATAGTTAGCTGGACATTTCCCTCATAAAAAACCAATGAAATTCCCCCGTTATAGTTAGTAAAGGGAACTATAACTCACGCGACCGCAATTCACTGCTGATGACGTCAGATATTACATCACTGATGACATATGTGTCTTTCTGTAAAATAAATATTTATTAAATATGTATAGCTAAAGGTTAAAGGAAAGAAAAATGGGTAAATAAGTGAATAAATACAGTGATGTAATATCTGACGTCATCAGCAGTGGATTGCGGTCGCGTGAGTTATAGTTCCCTTTACTAACTATAACGGGGGAATTTCATTGTTTTTTTACGAGGGAAATGTCCAGCTAACTATAACATGTGTGAAACCTATGGTTTTTTAAGTGAATATATATATACCTACTAGCACCTATGGAATACCATATATTGGATGATGCACAACAAAAATTTATAAAGTGTAGGCAGACACGTTTCGTCCTTCAATCAGAATCTTCAGTGCCCGTTTCTGTTGTAACCATTACCGAGGGTCCTTCGCTCAGATGTTTTTCAAAGCTGTGGCCAATTTCAATTTTGTGGCCACGCCCTTATTCTGCCTCACAGGTGCGAAGCTCGGTGTGCTGAACCTGCTCTCTCATTGCATTCTGGGTGTTGTGGTACACCACAGAAGCCCATACAGTGAAGGGATTCTCTGAACGCCAGGCGATGCTTCCATCAGTTGTGGGCGGTGTTCCACCGCCAATGCAGTCGTATCGCAGGAAATAAAGTCCTCCTTTGTTTCCCCTTAAACAGGCAGTCGGATACTGCCTCCTCACTCCCCTCGTGCTAATAGCTACCAAGTGGAACACCAGCACTGGGGGGTGACGCGATTGTAGTTCTGTGCAAATTCCACCAAAGTTATCAGGTAAGTCGAGTCACTCCAGATCAAGAGCCAGCACCTACTAGCTGGTAAAATACCAGAACCAGTCTCTCTCCCACTTTTAAGAAGAAAGTGTGACACAGCTCTGGGGTAACAATGGCAGGCTTTATTGCTGTAAGAGCGCAAACAAACACACGGTCCCTGAAACGCTAGGCAGACGCGTTTCATCCTTCAATCAGAATCTTCTTGCAAAATATCAGAACCAGTCTCTCTCCCACTTTTAAGAAGAAAGTGTATATATATATATATATATATATATATATATATGTATGCAGGAGACTCTGTCTGTAAATCCAACCTTGAACGCAGAAGACAAACACGGACCCAATAATAGGTGCAAAGTTCTTTTATTTAATCTAAACACCACGCTCCACCGCCATGATGCGGTTCGGCCTACAGGAGGACTTGATCACATGACGCTGTGACAGGAAACCAAGTATTTAAAGTGCTAGTGCAATATCACATGCAAACTCGGCAGATAGACATAAACAAAAGGTTTGTCTTGAAATCTTCATGGGAATACAGTAACAAGCGCTGAGTTTTATTAATTGACAAACTGTGTCAGAGGTAGCCACATATGCAGAGCTTAGACTGTGCAATTTGGCAAACATTTATGAAACCTGGTTAAAACATGTACTTTGAGATAACATCTCTAAAAATGCCAAAAAGTCAGTAAAAACACATACAATTCTATGAACAGATAGGTGCCGATCACGATCCGGCAAAAACCGGGTACGAACCGTCGGACGGAGCATATTCTCCGTCCGACGCGAACCAGGCCGTCAAAATATACAAACATGGAATTACGATTCGCACGGAAACACCATTTCCGTACAAATCGTACAAAACCCCGACCGACTAAAATAAACATACAAATGCGATCCGGGAAAGCGCCGACGTGACGTCGGGACGCACGCAGCCTGCCATTCACAAACCAGGAATCACGATTCGCACCGACGTCATCCCGCACGGTGAATATTTTCCGGCTGCCAAAAACTGCCAGGAAATCAGGACGACGCGAACAAGGAGTACCTGTACGCGACGGACAGACATGGACCCGAACCTACGTGTCATCCCGGCCCTCATAGCAGTCGACCTCCTCTACAGGTTCCGACGCAGACGCCGCAGAAGGTCAGAACAACACCCAGGGGCAAAGGGGGGGGGCAGGGGCAGGACACAAAACCCCCACCAAAGTCACAGAGCACACATGCCCTGGACATACCTGACCCCCAGGCCCTGGTCACTATGAGGGGGTGGGCGTGTGTCCAGCAAAGCCAGCGACCGCCACAACGGAAGTGCTTGACGACACGAACCGGCAACACAACAATACAGGTACGTCCCGTACCCACGCCTTAAGAGCGTGGGTACGAGTCGTACCCCGCCCACACCTACGTCATCCCAACTATGGCGGGACGGCTGTACCCACGTGGCAAAGGCCTGGGTACGGCCCACACAAGCATCACATAGCGTGGGGACGCATATGTACGGACCGCACCCCCACCCCCACCCCCCGTATGCATGGAGCGTACCCCCCACCCCAACAGTGTAAGTACGACCCGTACCCTCACCCGCGTACGTATGGAGCTTACCCCCACCCCAACAGTGTAAGTACGACCCGTACCCACACCCGCGGACGTAGGGAGCGTACCCTCACCCCAACAGTGTAACTACGACCCGTACCCACACCTGCGGACGTATGGAGCATACCCCCACCCCAACAGTGTAAGTATGACCCGTACCCTCACCCGCGTACGTATGGAGCATACCCCCACCCCAACAGTGTAAGTACGACCCGTACCCACACCAGCGGACGTATGGAGCGTACCCCCACCCCAACAATGTAAGTACGACCCGTACCCTCACCCGCGTACATATGGAGCGTACCCCCACCCCAACAGTGTAAGTACGACCCGTACCCACACCCGTGGACGTATGGAGCGTACCCCCACCCCAACAGTGTAAGTACAACCTGTACCCTCACCCGCGTACGTATGGAGCGTACCCCCACCCCAACAGTGTAAGTACGACCCGTACCCACACCCGCAGACGTATGGAGCATACCCCCACCCCAACAGTGTAAGTACGACCCGTACCCTCACCCGCGGACGTATGGAGCGTACCCCCACCCCAACAGTGTAAGTACGACCCGTACCCTCACCCGCGTACGTATGGAGCGTACCCCCACCCCAACAGTGTAAGTACGACCCGTACCCACACCCTGCGGACGTATGGAGCGTACCCCCACCCCAACAGTGTAAGTATGACCCGTACCCTCACCTCGTATGCATGGAGCGAACCCACACATGTGTATGTTCTAAGCGTACATATCGTGAAATAGGAGGGGTGGGTGCAGAGTCCTCCCAGCAGTATCCAGAGACAGGAGGGGTGTGTGCCTATCACTCCCAGCAGTGCCCAGACACAGGAGGGGTGTGTGCCTATCACTCCCAGCAGTGCCCAGACACAGGAGGGGTGTGTGCCTATCACTCCCAGCAGTGCCCAGACACAGGAGGGGTGTGTGCAGTGTCCTCCCAGCAGTGCCCAGAGACAGGAGGGGTGTGTGCCTATCACTCCCAGCAGTGCCCAGAGACAGGAGGGGTGTGTGCAGAGTCCTCCCAGCAGTGCCCAGAGACAGGAGGGGTGGGTGCTGAGTCCTCCCAGCAGTGCCCAGACACAGGAGGGGTGGGTGCAGAGACCTCCCAGCAGTGCCCAGAGACAGGAGGGGTGTGTGCCTATCACTCCCAGCAGTGCCCAGAGACAGGAGGGGTGTGTGCAGAGTCCTCCCAGCAGTGCCCAGAGACAGGAGGGGTGGATGAAGAGTCCTCCCAGCAGTGCCCAGAGACAGGAGGGGTGTGTGCCTATCACTCCCAGCAGTGCCCAGAGACAGGAGGGTGTGTGCAGAGTCCTCCCAGCAGTGACCAGAGACAGGAGGGGTGTGTGCCTTTCACTCCCAGCAGTGCCCAGAGACAGGAGGGGTGTGTGCAGAGTCCTCCCAGCAGTGCCCAGAGACAGGAGGGGTGTGTGCAGAGTCCTCCCACCAGTGCCCAGAGACAGGAGAGGTGGGTGCAGAGTCCTCCCAGCAGTGCCCAGAGACAGGAGGGGTGTGTGCCTATCACTCCCAGCAATGCCCAGAGACAGGAGGGGTGTGTGCCTATCACTCCCAGCAGTGCCCAGAGACAGGAGGGGTGTGTGCAGAGTCCTCCCAGCAGTGCCCAGAGACAGGAGGGGGTGTGTGCAGAGTCCTCCCAGCAGTGCCCAGAGACAGGAGGGGTGGGTGCAGAGTCCTCCCAGCAGTGCCCAGAGACAGGAGGGGTGTGTGCCTATCACTCCCAGCAGTGCCCAGAGACAGGAGGGGTGTGTGCCTATCACTCCCAGCAGTGCCCAGAGACAGGAGGGGTGTGTGAAGAGTCCTACCAGCAGTGCCCAGAGACAAGAGGGGTGGGTGCAGAGTCCTCCCAGCAGTGCCCAGAGACAGGAGGGGTGGGTTCAGAGTCCTCCCAGCAGTGCCCAGACACAGGAGGGGTGTGTGCCTATCACTCCCAGCAGTGCCCAGAGACAGGAGGGGTGTGTGCCTATCACTCCCAGCAGTGCCCAGAGACAGGAGGGGTGTGTGCCTATCACTCCCAGCAGTGCCCAGAGACAGGAGGGGTGTGTGCAGAGTCCTCCCAGCAGTGCCCAGAGACAGGAGGGGTGGGTGCAGAGTCCTCCCAGCAGTGCCCAGAGACAGGAGGGGTGGGTGCAGAGTCCTCCCAGCAGTGCCCAGACACAGGAGGGGTGGGTGCAGAGGCCACCAGCATTGCCCATGGAACAAAATAAGGGTGGAGTACCCACAGATCCAATTGCCACAATTGTCAGTCAGGTGCACAAAGACCCTGCAGTACATGTAACACATGTGTGCGAGGCTGGGAGTTCACACATCCATACAGCCTAAAAGGGAACATGTCCACATGAAGTCATGTCAACAGACTACATACACAAGTACAGTGATCACCAAGGATGCCACGAATGATGCAGGTGGAGACATCGCTCTGCATGCATGGCCAAAGTTGAAGGTGTCCGTCACAGACCCAGCTAATGTACACACAGCTCAGCGCTCAAAATTGGGAACACCCTGCAGGGAAGATGTCAGGGTACACAGAGGAAGGAATACACCTTGGGACAATTTCACCATGCAGTAACTGCTTACATGAACAGAGAAACCTAGCTAACACCTTGTGATGGCACACAGATACCAGGGTCCCCCCTATGACCAGCACACTACTACATTTCCCACACACCCAACACATGATCACCACCCAAAATCACGTAGCAGCCCCACCAACAGCAACACCACAAAAGCAGTAGTGTTCTAAGGAAAAAAAAGGCTTTATTCAGCATTTCCAAATAACGTGTGTGTGGATCAAGTTCAATATTTACAAAGCCCATAGGGCAGTCCATGAGTCACAGCTGGATGGGGGACACAGTGGGACGCGTGTCCCCTAGCTTGCCTGCACATTCAGACTCCTTCGTCTTCCACAGCGGGGAGGGCATCATGTGGGGGGGAAGGACCAGGCACCGCAGGGACATGAGGGCGAAGGTTAGGCATCGTGGGTGCAGGGATGGAGGACTCCACCACAGGGGGTGGTGCAAGGCCAAAGGCGGAGACCAGGATCTCGCTGCACACCTTAGCAAGGTCCTCCAGTGTCTCCCCTGCACCCGAAGGAACCACAGGCCCCAAGGAGGGGGGGGGGGCGGAGGGATGGGTCGCAGCGCCACTGGGGGAGGGTGCGGACGGGGGGGACTCAACCACCCTGACCGGGGACTCCCTTGACCGCTTGCGGGGTGGTGTCACAGTGGGGCTCAGGGACAGAGCGGCCATGAAGGAGTCCTTGCCGGATATGTGGCCAAGAGAGCTGAGGGGAGGGGATTTGGAGGGAGTGGATTGGGTGGAATGCGGACTCCCACTCCGGCTGCATGACTTACGTTTGCCCCCCGACCCAGTGGGTGTGCCTACTTCACCCTGTGTGTGCGTGCCAGGAGGAGTGCGTATGACCTTCCCTGCTGGTGTGGTGCCTGTGTCTGTTGTGGTGGGTGCATGCTGACGTCTGGGTGTACGTGGGACAGGCATGGGAGTGGGAAGTGTGGATGGGGCAGGGGTAGGGGGTGGGACGTAGCGCTGCAGGAGACCCACTGCTGCAGTCAGTGTTGAGTCGATGGACCTCAGCAACTGCCGTTGGTCAGCCTGCGATGAAAACATGCCCTCCAAGTATGCCTCCATGTTGTGCAGCACTTGGCTGTGGCCATGGAGGACATTAAGGATCGCAGCCTGACCAACCTGCAACTGCCGCTGGATGTCCACAGACTCGGCATTGGCGGCAGCAGTGGAGACAGGGGCAGAGGGTGCGGTGCCTGGCAGGAAGGAGACATGTGGTGACCGGGCACGCTGGTAAGGGACACGAGCAAGTGGGAGGCGGCTGATGGCAATGGAGGGGGCGGGGTGCGATGTTGTGCCGCTGTCAGCTGGTGGTGCAGCCCCCGCCCACTCGGAGAGATCATCCTCGGACCCATCAGCTTCATATTCTGTTGTGCCAGTAGACAGGGCCTCACTCTCCTCCGCCTCAATACCACTCAATGTGCCAGCCACGATGTCAACGCTGGCACTGGTGCTCGGTCCCTCCGCTCCGTCTGTGCTCATGTCTCCCTCCGTGTCCCCCGACGATGCTGTGGGCAAGGTGAAGAGACAGCAATTAATCACACACCTGTATACATATGTCACATGAGTCCAATCTACATAGGTTACAGTGCATAGCCTGAAAAGAAAGATCAGTAACATCTACAAAACAAGGTACAGATGTAGGGCATGCAATACACAGTTGGTTGACCCACCATGCCAATGAAAATCCATGGAGAGCATGACACAATAGCAAATGACATGAAATGGAGTTTGACATAGGAGCCAGGCCCTGGGGACAATCCAGCACTGCATCTGCACCACACAGCGTTGGCGAAAATAGGGATGAGGAGGGACCATATCCATTAACTTGAGGCACATGCTGCATAGGTAATACTGAAAACATGCCCACCATGACTGGCTCACTGCACCTTGAGTGTATGTCCAGACAAACATCACACACTGGCCAGACCTAGCAAGGAGAATTCTGGTTTTGACATGTAGGCTTGGCCCGCACCAACCACCCCCTACATGAGACAATTTGTTGAGACACAGGTGGCACTTACATCTCTTAGTCTGGGTGAAATACACAGGGGCTGCATAAATGCAAGATTGGACGCCAAATTCCCAAGGTGCGCCTGTCCAAATAATCATGTACAAATGGTCATCATCAGATGATTGTAACAAGACACACAGGTACTGGCCACTGTGACTATGAACAAGGAAAATCAGGTCAGGCTGTACAGTGGACACTACATTTCACGTCAATATACATGGTGCCAGGGGACAATGGCACAGAGCACAACCTATGCTGTAGACACTGAGAGTGTCCACGTTTTGTGATGACACACATGACACCTATGAACATATACCCCAGGGGACAGCAGTGGCCACACAACTCCATGGTCCTGAATGGGAATGACTGCAACACACGCCACCATCCCTGCACTATGCGTATCGCACACTCATGCACATCATGTCACAGGCCACAACATAGGACATGCGCGCTGTAAGGCCTGACACTTGAGAGACTAACACCCATGTCTGGACTCAGCATCAGTGCCAACTGACATGGAACCCACATGTACTGAACTGGACAGGGCACATGCAAGGTCCCCAAACCTGTTAGACACCACCCCCACACATGATGCTACAGGCATAGTTCACGTGGAGAAAGCGCCAGCCTACATTACCTTGTGAAGGAGTGACTACACACAGACCAGGGAACACATTGCAAGGAGGGGAAGGGAGGCAGGAGAGCACAGCTATACTGTGGGTAACTGGATCTGCACACCACCTTTAAACCCTGGCAGTGTATCCATGCAACTGTGCACTTACAAATGCTGGTGACACACAACAAACACACATGTACCTACCCCATTCCTGCTGCTGCTTCTCCTGTAAGCGCCTCTCCAAGTCTGGAAATACCACCGCCTGCACACGCTTGTGGATGTGGGTCAGACGGCGGCGCCCCCGGTTCTTATGGGTATCAGGTGAGTCCCCCAGCAGGACCCGTGCGATCCTCCGCGTCCAGCACCGGATATCCTGCCAGCGTTTCCTCACCTGGGCCAGGCGCCGCTTGCGACCATCCGCACTCCTCACGGCACTGACGGCGGTCAGCCATATCTGCTTCTTGGCAGAGGCGCCTACCTGTGAGGATGAACAAGTGACACTACATCAATACACCAGGCACATGTCACAGAGAGACATATTAGAACAAATGTGCTGTTTACAACAAGGCATAGTATGCATCCAACGCATTGCACCTTTGTCATAGGGACATGATCCTCTGGGGAAGGGCAAAAGCAGTACGTGCCATTGAAAGTACACAGGTGGAATGAGGGCAACGACACAATCAATGATCCAGGCTCACACTGTGCATCACAAGCTACACCAGGATAATGTGCAGCACCTCTAAGCAGTCACATGCCACAGGCCACTGACGCTACCGCAGCAGAGTACACAGACACACACAGGCACAAGACATTCACCTGCCATTGCCAAATGCTGCGACAAACCTCACTCTGCACATGTGCCACTAGACGGGGGGGCTCACAGGTGTGGGGCTGGCTCTGCACGTCAGACACACAGCACTGCTCCCTGCTTACATCACATGGACAGGGTATATCCATCCCTCATGCAGCTGGGGTGCTACACTCCACATATGCACCCACCCACATGACAGGGGACTTACACACACACCGATGTCCAGGGTATGAACACATCATGTGGACACTCTCAGCACAGGTACACAGAACTAACACACATCTGTGGGTACAGTCACCTGTCACACTGGGCTGACCACATAATCAAATGAGGACTGTAGAGGCTACATTCCCAGGAGGACAAGACAGGCAGAATGTGGCATGCACCATGCAGTGATTGTCACAGTAAACACAATGCAAGTGAGGACTGCAGACATGCACCACAGCATGCACTGGCTGGGAGACATCAGGCATTCCCCCCCCGGGACCCCCCCCTACAGTACATAGCATGTGTGCCACACCTGGACACAATGCCAGAAGTCACACTCACAAAAAAGGGACACAGTCTGTGTTGGTGGACTCTGCACTCACCTGATACCCTGGTCGCCCATACAGCATGGGGTACTGTGGGAGGATCACATCCAGCAAAGCCAGGTTCTCCTCCAGGGTGAAGGGCTGTGACCTCTCCACAGACCTTGACATGGTTCCAGGGAATCAGTAGCAGCAGCTGGGTCGTGGAATACAAAGATGTGCAGGCAAGTGCTCCCTCATGGGACCTGGCTGCCTTATATCTGCCTTGCTGGCCTGTTTCATGCACAGGAGTACAGAGTGATTGGTCACTCACATTTGCATCCTATGTTTCCTCCAATCCCTTCAAACCTAGCACAGTCAGTGGGTTCTCATTGTGGTTTTTTTCTTCAGCATGATGTCAACTCCTGAAGCACATTGCAACAAAGTAGATTCATTCAAACTGACTACTGCTGTGCACCTGGTTCAAAATATTCAAACTTTAAACTTGGTCTCCATGACAACCAGCATGCATGTAGGCCTTTATACTTGTCCCTCATGTGTCCCCTATGTAATTTGGAGCTTCACACACAGGTACGGTGCGTTCCGGGGCCCTAGGGCACCCCAAATGCATAGCAACGGCCCGTACAGGCGTGTGTACGGTCCGTATCGCTATGGGTGTGCTCGCGTATGCTTACTCATAGTGGTACGGACCGTACACACGCCTGTACGCTCACTATCACTATGAGTACGCATACGCGAGAACACCCATAGTGATAGTGAGCGTACAGGCGTGTGTATGGGCCGTACTACTATGGGTGTTCTAGCGTATGTGTACTCATAGTGATAGTGAGCGTACAGGCGTGTGTACGGTCCGTACCACTATGGGTGTGCTCGCGTATGCGTACTCATAGTGATAGTGAGCATACAGGCGTGTGTACGGTCCGTACCACTTTGAGTACGCATACGCGAGAACACCCATAGTGATAGTGAGCGTACAGGCGTGTGTACGGGCCGTACCACTATGGGTGTTCTCGCGTATGCGTACTCATAGTGATAGTGAGCGTACAGGCGTGTGTACGGTCCGTACCACTATGAGTACGCATACGCGAGAACACCCATAGTGATAGTGAGCGTACAGGCGTGTGTACGGGCCGTACCACTATGGGTGTTCTCGCGTATGCGTACTCATAGTGATAGTGAGCGTACAGGCGTGTGTACGGTCCGTACCACTATGAGTACGCATACGCGAGAACACCCATAGTGATAGTGAGCGTACAGGCGTGTGTATGGGCCGTACCACTATGGGTGTTCTCGCGTATGCGTACTCATAGTGATAGTGAGCGTACAGGCGTGTGTACGGGCCGTACCACTATGGGTGTTCTCGCGTATGCGTACTCATAGTGATAGTGAGCGTACAGGCGTTTGTACGGTCCGTACCACTATGAGTACGCATACGCGAGAACAGCCATAGTGGTACGGCCCGTACACACGCCTGTACGCTCACTATCACTATGGGTGTTCTCGCGTATGCGTACTCATAGTGGTACGGACCGTACACACGCCTGTACGCTCACTATCACTATGAGTACGCATACGCGAGAACACCCATAATGAGATGGACCGTACATGCGTGCGTACGCTCACTATCACTATGGGTACACATACGGCAGCACTCCCATAGTGATAGGGAACATACACAGGCCCTCTTAGCGAAAGTACGGTGCCTTTCACACCTCACAGTGGTGAGAGGCAGCACACAGGAAGGAATAGGGCTGACATACTTGTCCATGGATGGACATCAAGGCATTGTCTGGGCAGTACTACATGTGTGGGGCACAGGTGTGAAAGGCTGTGATGTGGCAACTTACTCCTGAGTCGAGAAGGCACCAGATGTATGATGAGATGTGTACAGATGTTATGTGTGACGGTGCAATGTGTGCCAGGCATGCCCTTGACTCCTTTGACATGTGTGCATGTCGTACTGCACACTTGGGATGAGCGTCACTGGCATGGCACGGTCAACAACACACGCAAGTGTCCCCTGATGCCCGCTACAGGGGTTACCACACCAGACAGGTCACTACCCACGGTGCACCATGTGACTATGTCATGTATGTGTGGGGGGTTCACATTGGGTTGATGTTGGTGCTCCCTCAAAAGCATCAGCTGTTGCAGCAACCAACATGTGTCTGTGTGTAGATTGACATGGCACACTGTTCCGCACACCAGGCCACATGTGGTATCCGATGTGAGGTGCGTATGTATGCATGGGACACAGAGTAGCGTAACAAGGACATGTCTGCATCCTCTCTATGAATGTGTGGTGAGTCATCACATGTACACCTTCATGGCAAGGTGTGTGGGCTGTCCTAGTGTAATGTCATGTGACCTGTGGCTCTAGTGTTCCGCTACCAGTCTCTGCAATCGGCATCCTACTTCTGCTGATGTGTGGATGTATGTCACTCCTGTCTTGCGTCTGGCTGTTCACTTACACTGGGACACAGCTAATCCCATGCCATGGCATGTGAAGGTTCACAATCTCCGTGTGTAGCTGGGTCTTGGTAGGAGTGTCACCTGCCAGCCATACGTGTCCAGGGCATGTGGCACATACCAGACTCCGTATGTCGCATATGTGTATTGACAGATTGACATGTGCTCAGTACATATAAATTGTTGTTGTAGTGCACTCACTCTTCCTTGTCACTTCCAAATTACTGCAGAGCGCCGCCTCTTTCCCGACCAATTCCGGACTTGGCTGCCATGCGGGAGAATGACTGTATACGGTGCTACCGCTTCCCCCAACCGTTGATTCTGGAGTTGACGGCGAGACTGGCACCACACCTGCAACCGCTGCACAGGTATCCTACGGCACTGACACCCAAGCTGAAGGTAATGGCAGCCCTACATTTTCTGGCCACGGGTACCTTTCAAAATACCATAGCTCATGTTGGTGGCATGTCACAGAGCATGTTCTGCCGTGTGCTGCATGATTTCTTAGAGGCCATGTTGCTTCACCTGGATGAGTTCATCCATTTCCCAACCCCTGAAATGCTGATTGGGTCAAGCGTGGATTCTATGCCCTGGGAGGGATGCCCCATGTCATTGGGTCCATAGATGGGACACATGTGGCTTTGGTACCACCACAGGCACAGGAGGTAGCGTACAGGAATCGCAAGCACTATCACTCCATCAATGCCCTTGTGGTGTGTCTGTCCAACATGGTGATTTCACATGTCTGTGCTCGTTTTCCAGGATCAGCACACGATGCCTACATCATGAGACGTAGCAGGGTGCCTGAAATGATGACGCAGCTGCGCAAAGAACGAGCATGTGTTGTTGGTGGGTACAGTCTGTCTGTCCTGTATTTTGCGTAGACTTCCAGCACGACCGCTTCTCCTGTCCTACTTATGTCCATGTGCTTTCCATGTAGGGGACGCTGGCTATCCCAACATGCCATGGCTGATCACACCTCTCCGCAACCCCATCACGCCGGCCCAGCTCTGCTACAACACCGCCCATGGCTGGACAAGGCGAGTGATAGAGAGGATGTTTGGCCTCCTGAAGAGCCAATTCCGATGCCTCCACAAGACCGGCGGCGCTCTCCCATATGCCCCGGCGAAGGTCTGCAAAATCTTCATGGTCTGCTGCATGCTGCACAACATGGCAGTTGAGAAAGCTGTGCCACTCATCCTGGATCAAGATGATCAGGACCATCCACCCGTGGAGGACGAAGGGCTTGGCAATGGGGCTAGTGATGGGGAGGACGTGGTTCTGCAAGAGGACATCCGGACTCGGCTCATACGTGACTTCTTTGCTTAGTGGTGAGTACCAGTGTCTGTGTGTGCACGCATTGGTCCTTGTGTGGCATGTGTTGCGATGTGTGTGTCCATCTGCATGTATGGCATGTGAGTCAGAGGTGTGTGTGGATGTGTCACTGGAGTGATGGTGGCAGTGATGTGTATTTCCCCAGTCATAATTGTGACCTGGCATGTTGTCATCCTTACATGTGTCGAGAACATGCACATGCAAGTGGCTGTGCTTTTTGTGGCTGACTTCTTGTGTGTCTCTCATCCCCAGGTACTTGCGCATGCCGTCTGCTGGTTGCATTGTTGTGGCACTGCTATTCCTTATGGACACGTCATCGTGTGCTGACTCAGCGTTACCCGCACGGACAAGTTTGGAAGTCTCCTTAGGGTAAGGGATGCATCAGGGGTGTATTGGGTGTGGCAGTTGTTTACGATGTATGCACACTGCCCCTGTCGATGTTTGGTTCCTCTGCAGACATGTCGCATCACCATGGTACACATTACATGCAGCTGGGTACACCTGAATAGATGGTCAGACTTGTTGACAGTCATCAGTGATGGGATTGTGGAATGTGATGATGGCATCAATGTGTGTTACACTGCCCTCGGACACATACGGTTTGCATTGGCTTGACATGGTGTGGGACTTCCACATCAGCGGATCAATGGTGTATGGCAGTCTCTCCGTGAGCAGCAGGGGGTGTTTAGCTGTTAGCCGACACTTGTGTGCCAGTTCCATGGCTATCACGCATTTGTGCTTCAGAAGGGGGGTGCCAGTGTTGGACCCACATGTTACTCCACATGAAGTGTTCATGTGTACTTCAAGTTGCCTCTGCAATCCCGAAAACATGACTAATAAAGGTGTCCCTATGCCGCCAAGGTGCCTCTTCTCAGTCAATGCTGGTGTGTTGCCACGGTGCATCCGGCATGTCTGGCATGGTTTTCTGTGATAGTGGCTATGTGTAGAGTAGCAAGATGCAAGTTGTTTGTGTGGGATTAGACTGTGTATTGTGCATGTAGTCCATGACTGTGTGGGTATTGTGACATGTGCCATCCCCATGCATCCAACGTTGGCCAGGCCACCATTCTCTGCATCCACCTGACTCAAGATTGCAGGACATGGTTCTGCCACCTGTCCACACATACCTGGGTGCCCCCCAGGACACTCCACATGATCCCTGACCTCTGCGCATGGCTGTCGCTGTACTCAATATGTCTGTCGGCACGGTTGTGCGGCCACCCCCTCAGCTGGTTGGGCCCATCACGGGTGTGTATGGTGCTCCATGTCTGTCTTGCCTACTACAATGTGACCCATGTGTGTCCTGTGCCAGACTCAGGCCCCAGGGTGTGGATGGTTGAAGTCAAATGAGAACTCAGGCATAGTTAGACTTTACAAGACACATGTAAGGAAATAATGCAATCAGTAGGCATCTTCTCTTTATGGTGTGACTTTTTATTTTGGTTGGGGTAGGTGGGGGTTTGACCGGGTGTGTGGAATCCAAAGTTCACTAGGGGAGTTGGTGTCCTTGCCATTTGAAATCCTCAGAGTGCATGCCACAGTCTTTGGCAACATTGGTCAGACAGTGACCAGCAAGTCCATGTGGCAGAGAATGTCTTTTGCTGCTGTGCTGCTGTTGCTCCAGTGGGCCAGGTGCCAGGCCAGGTGTCCTGGGAGATGGTGCTGTTGCGCCGACCCTCACGGTCTTTTCCGTGGACGACCCGCCCTCCTGCGGGGACCCTCAGAAGCAGGCTGTGACGATGTTTGGGATGCTCCGTCGGATGTCTCCTCCTCCTCCTCATCCCTCCCTGTGGGTGGTGATGTTCTACACCTGGTGGCACAGGGAGGCTTGCCCATGTTGTCGGCCATCCGACGGAGTGTACTGTGAATTCCCGTGAACACCGTCACGAGCTCAGCCTGTCTGTCCTCCATCCGCCATTGGTGTTGCAGTAGACAGGCATGTTGCTCCGCATGTTGCTGGGCCTGCTGGGTCTTGATCCCCTCGAGGATGGACACAACCTGGGCCATGCCCGTGGTGTCCTGCCGGTATGTGTCCAGGATGTTTCGGACATGGGAATATACCGGTTCCCCAGCCAACTGGTCAGGCTGGCGCCTCCGCCGTCCTCCACTCCCACCACCCCTGCCCACTTGCACCTGGCCTGCCCTTGTGGGCACATCGGGTCTCCGGGACCCCTGAGGGGTGGCATTTGCGTTGTCGCCTGCCTCCTCCTGGGTGCCCGGGACACCGTGTCCCTCCTGGCCAGCCTGGCTGCATTGTGGTGGTGGGGCAGGGATCCTGGGTGTCTCCTGGGATGTGGCAGGAGTGGGGGTGGTGGTTGGCCCAGTTGTACCTGACGCAGGTGCTGCAGGTCGTTGGACACCAGAGGGGCCAGGTTGGTCGGGGTCGGGTTCGTCCACAGAATGGTGAGAGTCGTCGCTGCCGGTGGCTCCGTCATCCCACCGAGCCGGGTCCTGTGAGTCTTCCCCCCCAGTGTTGGGGGGTGATCCACGACGTTGACCTATGTGTGAGAGAGACAATGTTAATTTTGTTCCATGCAACATCCATGTTTCATTGTTTTCAAAGTTGGCACATTTCCTCTGGGAATTTGGATATGTCTTGCATTCCACTCACAGTGCACTTGTGCATGGGTATGTCCCTTGGCCACAGCTTTTGCGACTTTACCTATGTATGGCACAGTCTTACTTGCTGCGTCAATTGTGACTGCAGTCAGCAGTGGAGTGGGCAGGTGTGGCGAGCCATGCATTGGCGCCTTCCGTGTAGCACTGTACGTGTGCACATGGAGTGGATCCACACACTTATATAATGCAGGTAGCTGTCGTTGTGCTCGTGCACAGGTTGTGACATGGCCCTGTGTTTTGCCATGGAGAATAGGGGGGGTTCTGGCACTGGCCACCCTTGTCTACATGCACGCAGTCCACCTGCTGACGAGCAGACATTCCCACACCCTATAAGGTTGATTTGCTCTCCCTGTGTGTCCCTTTCTCGCTCCCTCTCTGTCCCCTCTCCCTCCCTCTGTGTGTCAGCCTCCTCCCTCTGTCCGTCTCCCTGTGTCTCCCTCCCTCTCTGTCCCCCTCTCCCTCCCTCTGTGTGTCAGACTCCTCCCTCTGTCCGTCTCCCTGTGTCTCCCTCCCTCTCTGTCCCCCTCTCCCTCCCTCTGTGTGTCACCCTCTGTCACCTCAGCCCAGCTTCCTGGGCACACACTGTTAGCAGATCTTTGAATGGCCCTTGGATTGTTGATGTGAGTTTATTTCTGATCTCCAGGCACCCATTGGGTGTAGTGTCTGTGTCTGCACTGCTGCTGTGGTGGTGTGTGCTGCCACTCTTTCACAGTGTTGGCTGTTCATTAGCTGCTGTCATGTGCAAGAACGTGCCGTCACCCCCATGTGTTGATGCAAGGTGTCCGCCATTTGCTGGCGAGTCTTTCCTGTGTGGGGACACACTGTTTGTCTGGCTGTGACCTAGGCCATATGGGCAGGGGGCATTGTTGTCTGCTTCTGATTTGCACTATGTGATTTTTGGGGCCCACACTCCCGCCATCTGGCTTACCGTGTCATGTGTTGGTGTTTTCTGTGGCCTGTGACTTGACATTGTCTAGCTGGGTGCATGGGGCATGGTGGCGCCAGTGGCATGTGCGTGTTCATGGAGTGTGGTTGAGTCATGCGATAGCTTGGGGTGGTTGCGTGCCTGTTTGTTAGTTTGGTTGTGGATGACGTTCCCCCCATGTGAGGTGAGTTGTTTGTGTACTCACCCGGGTCTCGGAGTCCGTCTAATCCGTCCACTGCCACCACCGGCAGTATGGCCATCACCCTCTCCTCCCAGGGATGGTATTCTACGCGTCTGCGGGGCGGCCCTCCTCCAGTGACGTTGGCCTGGTTGTGTTCGTCCGTCATTTTGGCTCGGACCCTCCTCCGCAGATCGTACCACCTGGCTTGGCATTCATGCCTGGTCCTACTGGTGTCCGCAACAGCATTCACAGCATCGACGATGGTCTGCCACATGGATGTTTTTTCTGAAATGGTGGTCTGTCTGACCAATGTTCCAAAGAGGTGTGGCTCAACTCTGAGGATTTCATCGACAAGGACCTCCAACTCTCGGCTAGTGAACTTTGGATTCTTGTTAGTGGGCATGGTGAGGGGTGTGGGTGTGGATGGTGGGGGGGGTGTGGATGGTTGTGGGTGTGTGGGTGTGGTTGTGCAGGTGTGGGTGTGAATGTGATGTGGGGGTGTTAGTGAAGGTGTGTGTGTGAAAGGTGTGCAAATGTAAGGTGTGGTAAAGGTTCTAGTATGGTGCTGTAGGTTGTCTGTGGGGGCTGGCAGCAGTGAGTCTGTTGCAAAGGCTCATGGTTTGTGTGTGTGGGCCCTTTTTATTGGTCCATTGGTGGGTGTGGCTGTGTTTGAAGTTTGGGTGGGTGTGTTATAAGGAGTGGTTGTGTTTTGGGCCTCTGTTTGGGATTTTGGCAGTTGCAGGTCAGTGAATGTGTTGTTTTTGTGGTAGTTGGACATGTTTTGTGGCTTTGTGCCATTCGAATGGTGTATTCTTGTGTTGTTTTGCTTTGTCCTGGTTGTGTATGTGCGTTTTTAGCGTGTGTACGGTGTGTACATGGGCCATTTTGTTGTACAGTGCTGTCCTTGTGTCTGGCTTGGTACGACTCGTACATGCGCGATGTTGTGTGAAGGTGGTGATGTTGGGGCCTGGGGTACGCTCCATACGTACGCGGGTGAGGGTACGGGTCGTACATACACGGGTGGGGGTACGACTCGAACGTACACGGGTGTACATACACGGGGGTACGCCACGTACACGGGTGTACATACATGGGGGGTATGCCACGTACACGGGTGTACATACACGGGGGGTGCGAACGTACACAGGTGTACATACACGGGGGTACGCCACGTACACGGGTGTACATACACGGGTGGGGGTACGACTCGAACATACACGAGTGTACATACACGGGGGGGCGACACGTACACGGGTGTACATACACGGGTGGGGGTACGACTCGAACGTACACGGGTGTACATGCACGGGGGGGTACGACTCGTACACGGGTGTACATACACGGGTGGGGGTACGACTCGAACGTACACGGGTGTACATACACGGGGGTACGCCACGTACACGGGTGTACATACACGGGGGTACGCCACGTACACGGGTGTACATACACGGGTGGGGGTACGACTCGAACGTACACGGGTGTACATACACGGGGGTACGCCACGTACACGGGTGTACATACACGGGGGTACGCCACGTACACGGGTGTACATACACGGGTGGGGGTACGACTCGAACATACACGAGTGTACATACACGGGGGGGCGACTCGTACACGGGTGTACATACACGGGTGGGGGTACGACTCGAACGTACACGGGTGTACATGCACGGGGGGTACGACTCGTACACGGGTGTACATACACGGGTGGGGGTACGACTCGAACGTACACGGGTGTACATACACGGGGGTACGCCACGTACACGGGTGTACATACACGGGGGTACGCCACGTACACGGGTGTACATACACGGGTGGGGGTACGACTCGAACGTACATGGGTGTACATACACGGGGGGTACGCCACGTACACGGGTGTACATACACGGGTGGGGGTACGACTCGAAGGTACACGGGTGTACATACACGGGGGTACGCCACGTACACGGGTGTACATACACGGGTGGGGGTACGACTCGAAGGTACACGGGTGTACATACACGGGGGTACGCCACGTACACGGGTGTACATACACGGGTGGGGGTACGACTCGAAGGTACACGGGTGTACATACACGGGGGTACGCCACGTACACGGGTGTACATACACGGGTGGGGGTACGACTCGAAGGTACACGGGTGTACATACACGGGTGGGGGTACGACTCGAACGTACACGGGTGTACATACACGGGGGTACGCCACGTACACGGGTGTACATACACGGGGGGTACGCCACGTACACGGGTGTACATACACGGGTGGGGGTACGACTCGAACGTACACGGGTGTACATACACGGGGGGTACGCCACGTACACGGGTGTACATACACGGGTGGGGGTACGACTCGAAGGTACACGGGTGTACATACACGGGGGTACGCCACGTACATGGGTGTACATACACGGGTGGGGGTACGACTCGAAGGTACACGGGTGTACATACACGGGGGGTACGCCACGTACACAGGTGTACATACACGGGGGTACGCCACGTACATGGGTGTACATACACGGGGGTACGACACGTACACGGGTGTACATACATGGGGGTACGCCACGTACATGGGTGTACATACACGGGGGGTACGCCACGTACACGGGTGTACATACACAGGTGGGGGTACGACTCGAACGTACACGGGGGTACGCCACGTACACGGGTGTACATACACGGGTGGGGGTACGACTCGAACGTACATGGGTGTACATACACGGGGGTACGCCACGTACACTGGTGTACATACACGGGTGGGGGTACGACTCGAACGTACACGGGTGTACATACACGGGTGGGGGTACGACTCGAACGTACATGGGTGTACATGCACGGGGGGTATGACTCGTACACGGGTGTACATACACGGGTGGGGGTACAACTCGCACGTACACGGGTGTACATACACGGGTGGGGGTACGACTCGAACGTACACGGGGGGTACGACTCGAACGTACGGGGGCTGGGGGGGTGTTGGGCGCGTGTGCAGGCACATGTCTCTATGGTTGCTATGGGTGTTCGGTGCGGACGGTGTTTTTTGCATACGGTTGTAACATCGGACGCATGGGATGGATCGTGTTTCCGCGGTCGGACTTGACTTTTCACATTTGTACGGTAAATCGTCCGGGGACGTGTCGGACACAATTTCCGACCTGAGGACGTGTGGGGAATTGTTCCCAATGCGATTCGTATGGTCTTTTTCCCATGCGAATCGTAATTGGCAGTTTGTACGGCACTTGTACGATTCGTACGGTAAAAACACCGGATACGAGTCGTACGGGCTATTTTCTTACCGGATCGTGATCGGCACCTTAATGTCTTGTGCAAATACGCTATTCAGTGCTCTATTGACATGTGCAAACAGGGCAGTAACTGTGCAAAGACGCAAAATACCATACAACCTGATTGAAAACAAATGTTTAAGGGTAAAATAACATGTGCTATCACAAGTCTAAAAAACTTTTTACACCTTTTCATAGGTAAGCTGTTTTGTGCACACATGATTAACAGTGCTCCTTTAAATTATGTCAATGTACAGAATAGTAAAAAAATCATTAGTTTATTCAAAAAACATACATATTTGCATATGCAAAGGAAATTTACCAAATTGGGGTAATGCGTGCATCATGCGATACCATCATACCTGGCTTGTGTGCTTGAGTGCACACCAATATTACCCTAGTGGGTCCAAAGCCAGCTCTTAAAGATGTATGGCAAAACTGATACAGACATCCATCATACTGTTTTGCACCTAAGCCTTATCCTGATATTATGCGTATGTGTTTTGCAATGCCCCAAATGAAACCCTAGTGGGGCTGCATGGTATGTGTTTCCCACAAAATATGGTTATACTCTCATGTGCATGCTACTGTACAACCAATGTGGAGAAACAAACCAAAGGATGAAAGTGTAAAAGGGGACAGCGATGATCCTACTGATACATTTCAACTGATACTGTGTAAATGGTTCCTCAAAGATAATATTCTCCAATATAGGAGGGGTTACGTCGCCCTTAACGTTCCCACAGTGGCCAACCTCCATATGAGTTCAATTTCACATCTATTAAAGGTTGGACTACCACAGACAATTATACTTTGCCCGAAACCCTGATTCGATATTTATTAATTCATAAATGTTTAAATAACAGAACTGGGTTACTCAAATCTAAATATAGCCCTCTAAAAATCTTAAAACTTATTTAATAGATAAGATCCTAAAACCTTAATAAATATTTATTACACCATAAATATTTAAAATCAGATTCATTTCGTATTAGGATATGAAAATCCAAAGAATCACTTACTGCCCTTTCTACGTTCTAGCAGTGGCATCAAAATGGAGCCACAAGATGACTTAGTGTCTGTTCTGCCTTAACTACGTGCTTGTGCCTAAACATAAAGTGCAAAAAGTAAAAAAATAATACCTCTGGTAATCATGAGGAGTTTGGGTAACCGAATGCATGTTCAGGAAAAATCGTGCTGAAGCTGTCAAAAACTGTTCCTGGGTTAATTTATAGCCATGTGAAAAAGTCTTCACTCGAGTTCATTCCATTGGGTGTTTTAGTGTCCAACTCGAGGATGTACCTTGTTTCTAATTTTCTCAACAAGGCTTTACGATCACCCCCTCGTCTAAGTGGCGGAACCATGTCCACCACAAAGTAGCTGAGGTGATCCAGGCAACTACCATGGACCTCCGCAAAGTGCCTGGCTACTGGATAAGCTGCGTATTGATTTTTAATTGCCCTCATGTGCTGGAGTATACGTTTGTGAACCTGCAACTTGGTACTACCAACATATTGCAGGCCCACACGTACACTCCAGCACATAAATGGCAAATTCTGTCTTACAAGTCAATTTTTGGGATATTGTTAAGGGTGCATCGTGAAAGGGAGTTTTATACGTGGTTTTACTCTTACCCAATTTACAAGCTTTACATTATGAACATTTGATTAACCCTTTAGTAATCTGTAACCAAGTGCTGGTGGTCACTACCTCTGGACTGCTTTTCACAAGCATATCACTCATGGAGCGAGCTTTTCGGAAGGTCAGTTTTGGTGCCTCTGTTACAGATGCACCAATCACGGGGTCATTACGGATAACTACCCAATTCTTATTAAAGATTTTTCGCAGAGCATGATGTTGACGGCTATATGTTATTATCAGTCTTGGAGGGTCGGTGGATGTGGTAGGTATAACGGCCACTTCGTCTGACCTGGAACTGGGATCTAAGGCCATAGATCTAGAAATAGATCTGGTTGTCATAATTGCTTTGTCTACCATGTCTGAGTGGTATCCTCTGGCCAGAAACCGACTCCTATTTTCACTCTGGGCTTGAAAACAGTCATCATCTGCAGATGTGTCTGATGCGCAGCATCTCACCATAGGGGATGCTGCTTATCAGATGGTCTGGATGATGACTGGTGGCGTGGAGCACCGTATTGCCCACTGTGGTTTTGCGATGCAGCCTGTTTTCTAGCCTACCTTCCTGGACGTACACTTCCACATCCAGAAAGTTAACTGATTCCTGGCTGACATATATATCCAGTGAGAAAAATAAAGGTATTTTGATTTTATAATTCGGTGTTAAAATGAGAATAGAACTAAGGTTAAAAATGCCAAAACCCACTGAAGTATACTGAACTACTAACCCAATTTAATAGGACTGTAACTGCAGCAAGCTAAATATATGGCCCCGCATTCGAGGCGTTTTACAGGGCTGCAAATTAAACTAAATCATAATGTACTTTGGCATCTAAATCAAGGATAACTATATGCGCCTGTTAAATTAGGACATTTCCGTTTATCTGGGCAATGTATCAAGATTGCACCAAAAGTGCAAATAGCTTAACTAGTTCTACAATTACAAAACTGTTGAATAGCATTAGAAAACGCCATAATCTGTCGCTAATTTGTGATCAAATTCAAGTGTTCATAAATGCAAGCAGTGATTACAACTCCAGCTTGCAGCTATGGGACGTCCATCAGCTGTCAGTGACTTGACAGCGTACTTGAAAACATGATTCGAATATATCACATTGAAGCCTGATGTGTGAGGCGCTACACTGTGGTATTTGTGCGAAACGGAAGGTTTACTTCAGGTCGGATCAGTGCACTTCTACACTTTTGCATATGTTCAGGCTCTGAAGATTGAAGAATAGAAAGGTCTGAGAGGTAATCAGGTTTATTTTATGAAAGAGCCAATTATATCTGATTAGTTTAAACTTACTAATTGAAGCCGACAGTTTCAGATTAATAATATCGCTTAGTGTTGCACGTGACCCCCTGATTTAATTTGCAACTGGATTTGCAATTACACAAAAATATAATTAGCATTATGCAGGTTAATGTAATTCAAAATATAGACTATAGTTCTGATTTCGTGCGACACATTCAGCGAGTTTCTGTTATGTCTACAGAAGTATAGATTAATGATGTTTGTCACATTTCAGATCATTCTGTACAAAGGTTAGGTTTTTACCACTACACATCTAAGGCATTCATATAGAATAAATTCCACGGAGCAGTGAAATATTCGGTTGCAGGAGCAATGAATGAGTGCTGTACATAGAATACGAGGCAGCAGACTGAGGTACAGCAGACTGAGGTACAGCAGACTGAGGGGCGCATGTAGACCTCAGAGGAAGTATCCAGTTGTTCGCACCCTGGGCTAATAGCATTTACCCCAAGACATTAAGAACAACTTACTCTCAATTAAAGCTATTACTGTGGCTGCACACTTGCATTATGTCCATATGGACAAACCTGGTGATTTTTGCATGTGTGCGTTTTTTACTGGCATTCTTGCACAAATACTTTTGTGCTAGTACAAAAATCGTGCATGATGAACCCACGAGTAAAGAGAAAGTGAGTAAAAAACACACCACTGTATATGGCGAATCCACAGTGCAGTTGCAGTAGAGCCTGTTCCATAGCCATTTCCTGTGACGTAGTGCTGCCAAACCATCAAGAAACACAATAGCTGACCTGTGCCAAAATTTTAAAATTCGGAGGTCTGCACACAATTAACCACCATCCGCCCTTTGCACCATTAGAAGAATGGACATCTGTTCCACTGCTGCAGCTATGCCGACAACATGCCAAACACGAAGTTGTCCGATAAAAAGACTGTTTAGGCAGATGTATTGGTCAAAGTACATGCACACCTCTTTGGAAGCCTTGTGGTAAAGAACTGCACCCGGTAAGTCAAGGCAGTGTGGGTGTTAAGTGTTCACATAGCCCCACAATACCAGCATGTGTAGAAGAAGTGGATGTCCTCAGGCATGGAATGTAAGAGGTCGCTGACAAGTTGTCAAACGTAGGAGCTTGAGCCTTAGAACAGAAGGAGGCTCATCACCAGTATACACCTTAGGACGTGGGAGGAGTCAAGTCTGATGATACTCAATGCCACAGAAGTGAGAGGGGTGGAGCAACGTCTGAAGTAGCATCAGCAGCAATGATCATATCATCCAATATTGCAGCAGGTGCAGTGGCATGGAGGATTGAGAGGGACCTCAATGACTCAGTTAAGGATATTTCCCACTGTTTTGCATGGTCCATTTCCAATGCTTACATTAGGGACCATCACATCCTTGCTGACAGTCGTTAATTTGCAAAAGGTAAGTACCAGGGCCCTTCAGGAGTCCACCGCATCTTGCAACACCCATTGCCCCTGCGGGTGCTAACAATGACAGTACCAACAGAACTGCTAACCTAGGGGTGGGTAGAGCTCGTGGAGTGAACTCCGCGGAGTTACAGAAAATCTGCAGAATTCCACCCAGAGGTGGCAGGTGACATTTGAAATTGGTGAGGCGTAAAATTATGGTCATACTGCTTTTTGGCGAGCCAGCGTCGCGAGCAATCCCGAACAACCTACGGGCGATTTGGGGGGATCTCCCCCCGAGAAAATTTTGAAAAAAGATTGGACAAATGGTGCATTTTCCAGCAATTTTCTAATCAAGGTTCTGGGCGACCTGTAAACATTCTGCTCTTTTGACTGCCTTCATGACCCCTTAAACCAAGGCAGCAGAGACCGAGCCAGGTTTACTTCCTTGAAAAGACGGAGCCAAACCATTGGCATGCATGCTCATTAGTTATACTCCCTGTAGAAGTAAACGTGGGGCCTAGAAGCCTGAAGGGCCCACTGTACCTTGATTATGTCTGTAGTTCACAGTTCAAACAGTTGCCAGGAGACTCGTTTACTTCCTTGCACTGGGCACAAGACACACCACTGGCTAGGCCATTGTCACAGACAGCAGGAGTTAGCCCACATTAGTTATAAATAACAGAAAAGCCTTGCTTTGCTGAGTCATATCTGATTAAGTGCATAACCAGAGAACACAGAAGCAGGTAGCTTTGGGGAGAGAATCTTGCAGACAACTCTGGTGGAAAAAAAACCTTCAGAGGTGACTTGTGATACAGAGAAACCAAGGTGAACAGAAATGTGCACTGGGGCACATCGACAGCAGATTCTCACAACTGAGTGTTAGTGGATCATGAAATGTCAGATGCATCAGAGCAACCGAAAAAGTGCAATATAGGAGCAGAACTTTTCAAATTCAGAGAGACAGGGAGACAAGATTCCTGGGTGGAATTTAGAACCCAGATCAAGAACAATACACCCACCTCACAGAAAATATGATTCAGAAACGCTACGCTACAAAGACTGCCAGAGGTGCACCTAGGTTGTTGGATGGCCACAAGACCCATTGTTCTATCCAACAGCATGCTGGAGCTGACATGACTTAGATCCACGCCCTCTAGACCAGAACTCCCACTGTGATACCGTGCACATCTAACCCACCACACACTGCCATGAATTATACTGGTAGGAGCCATGGTCCCCCCTCTCTATTTACAGAACACCTCAGTGAGGATGAACCACGCCCTCACGACCGCCAAATTACAGATAATGCGGATATCAGAAATTTGTGGATGCATGAATACCATTTAATTGTGAGTTTTCACCTTAGGGTGCCCCGAGAAATAGGTAATTATGTCTTGAATCACAAATATAAAATCTGGTTCCAACAGTAATTCCATATTTTTGGACTTTTCACTCGAAATGAAATCATCAGCTTCCAACTGTCGAAACCTCAGCTGGTAGAGGGGATTTCCTGGGATGCGGTGTTCCTGTGCCCCTTTTAATTCCTGTTTGAATCATGAATTTTCTGAATTCAGCGCTGGAGCTCTGTATCTGTAAAACCCAGATGCTGCACAGATTAACATCCCTTTTTAGACGCCTCACAGTACTCACCAATATCAACGAAGCCGGAGCTACATCAACCACCCTCTGCATCAACCACCCTCTGCAGTGTATCTGCACTTGACCTGAGGAAGACCACACGTCAGAGGGAGTCTAGGTACCGCCCAATCAGATCTACGGGAAACAGAGGTCAGAGATACATGCAAGGAATGGCAAGAAATCGGCATGGCCTATCAAGCTCGTCGTTCCTGGCGTTCGAGGACGGGCGGCAGAGAAGTAACAGGACCCTGTCTTTTTCTTCTTACCCAGAGAAGAAAAATACAGTGTCCGCTTCTGCTCTGTAGCTTCAGCTGCCTTCCCCCCTCCCCCCAACTCTTTCCCTCTTCCCTCTCTTTCTGTCTAGCAGTTCTTCTCCTACTGAAAACCATGACTTCAAGAAGGGGTTTTCACTCTGTTTCCTCTCCTTTCTCTTATTTCCTCCCCTGTGAAATGGATCCAAAAATGAAAAGAATTTTTGCTGGAAATGTCGTATTTTACTTCCAAAGTGCAGCATCTGGAATAAAAGGTTAAAAATAGGAAAAATAACGAAGTAAAGTAAGACAGACTGGTAGCCAGAGGGCAAAGAAAATATTTCGGGGGGGTGGCTTAATCTTTAAGCAATAGGCAGAGTGGAGCTGCAGGGGCTCTTAGAAGGGGTGAAACAACAGCAAGGCCTCATTAACATGCAAATGGTCTTTAAAAGACCTGTGAAGTGCTCGGGTGCGGCTGTCTGGGTGCCCGGGAAGCTGTCTCATCCCGGGCTGCCACACACGATGGAGGGATAGGGGGGGGGGGGGCTGAAGCCCTTTGAGTCCAATGGGTGTTGCGCGCCTGCTGGTAGCAAACTGACCAGATTGATTTTATTCACACCCAAACACATTAGCTCCACTTTTACAGAGTTTGCCAGTGAAGTGCTATTTTAGTTTTCTTGTCTTTGTTTTCCCTGGGCTTGCAACTAGTGCACCAATCCTGGAGGTCCTGCAAAGTGTGGATTGGAAAACAAAATGTGTACTGCGGCTCTGCGTACAGGGATGTGGTCTTTTTACCATACTGCCTACGTTTTGTAAAGATATAAGCAATGGGCATTGAAATGGGTCCATTCAGGGCCCTGTAGTCATGTCCTTAACTTTTCAGGCAAGAGCACTCACTGATTTCTGAATAGTGAGTGTAAACGCATTAAGATAACCATGTTGTTCCTGCTTACAATTCACATGGTTTGCTAAATTTTGCATTCCCTATGAGTGTTTGCTTTTTCCAGGATGTTGTCACTTTTTTTTGTAGGCTGCATATTGCTCTGCGTCATTTAAATTGAGCCACATCCAGGTGTTTATAGCCGGCAGCAATTGGGTTGTAGTTGAAGGCAGTGTGAGTTTTTCTCAGTGGGGCAGTATGGTGTTCAGTGGGGGAGAGAATGTGGCACTATGGCCAGAGCTACTGAATTTGTAACTGGGGAACCAGGTTCAGCCTTAATAACCAGTCCACCAGACCACTCTCCTGAGAGAGCACAATCCCATGCTAGACCTTAGTAGGCTGCGCATTCCTTAGAAGCCCTGGTGTCTTAGCACCAGCAGGTGGACCCTAGCAGTGGCAAGTGTGGGTTAACCTTCAAGGTTTGTCCACCACAATCCATATTGAAGTTCACCTCCAGTCTTGCAGACAGGCCTATGAAGCAGCACACCCTAGAGCGACAGTGACTCTGTCACTGAGGTCACAGGACACTTGAGAAGGGCCAGCTCTAGGGCAGTGCAAACGGTGTGACCGCACTGGGTGCTGACTTTGGGTGGAGGCATTATGTTTGCAAGTATATTAAGGTTTTAAAAGTGCTTGCTGCCTTCTTCCTGGCCTCCAGCAATTTTCGGAAACAATAAAAATGTCATGATGACTCTAGTGTTTTAATGTTCTTTCTAGAGAGAGATCATTTTGTCTAGTGGAAGTTCTGATTCATGGAAAGGTAGCTCAGAGGGTTAATGTGCCTGCTGCAAAGAACATGCACCATACAGATTGTGAGAAGTTGGCCTGGTATGGCCTGGCTGTCCACTAGTTATAGTGGGCACCTTGTACCAGTCCAAACAACCCTTATTGATGATAGGTTTAAAGACAACCTTTATTGAAAGCTATCCTAGTGGTAGCTATGGAGAGCAGCCTTCAGGCTAAGTCTTGAAGGAGTGTAAAGCAGCTTGGTTTACCAGATTATAACGTCTTGAATTACTAAATGAAAGGAGATCCACACAAGGTATATATAAAATATATGTATTTATTTCTAAACACTCACTACTAATCTCTTTATGAGATTAGAGTCCAAGATGCACAATAATACAGTTCTAAAACGACAGTAAATAGCACAATATACAATGGGCCCTAGGGGCGGACCAAACCATATATTAAGAAAGTGGTATAAGAACCACGACTTTACTAGACACAGTGCCTAAAGCACGTAGAATCGCTGGGACCCCAAGGAACCACCCAAGGTAGTGACACAGGAGACCCACAGGGGACGTGTGCAGTGTGAGAACACAGGAACGAGCCCCGTACTATTTTATGGGAAAGTCACGGTTGGAATTTTAGAAGTTAAGGACACTTAGGAGAGGACTTTGAGAAAACCCCTTTAGACTTAGGGGGTACTTGGGCCAGCACCCATGGGAGCACCGGAGTACTTGAGTTACCTCACCCAGGGAAGCTGGGTGCAAAGGTGTCATATGGTGTCGGGGATCGTCGTTGATTTCAATGGCGATCTACTGCAAAGTGCTGCTGCCGGGAAGGAGAAAAGTGTACGGTGTGATCCAAGCCTGGATCGAAGATCAGAAGAACCTGAAAGCAGAGGGTACAGAGTCTGGGTCACTTGCCAGTGACCAGGGGCACGGTAGACAAAAACACACCGATGTTGGGTGATTCAAGTGCGAAGAGGCGAATCTTGACTCTGCAGCCACGAGGACCAGGAGGCGTCGACGACAACCAGAAGCTGGATTTGAGCTGTCCCACAAAGGATGTCGAGTGCTGGGGTGTCGGTCCTCGTATTAAACAGAACAAGCCTTGCCAACAGCAACCCACGCAGAAAGAGAAAAGATGCTTTGGTGCGGACCAGCAAGGTCCTGGGGACTCCCCAAGCAATGGAGAGTCAGGACACGTCTGGAGCAATCAGGTAAGCCTAATTAGAGTTAAAGTTGCCTTCACAGGGACCCACCAGTCGACGGACTAGGGATCGCAAAGGGACCTCGAGAGAAAACACTAAGGGCCAGCTCACGGAACACTTGTGGAGTGTAGGCGGGAAATCTTCAGTGCAAATGCTGCTCGGGGTAAGGGCTATAAGTAATCCAAAGCTTAGCTGCAGGAGTTGTTGGAAAGCTGATGCTTCTGCAAAGTGACGTGGTGTCTAGGGGTTCGGTTTGCACGGTCGACACGAGGGATACGGGCCTCAGACTTGCTGTGGGCACTGTTCTACCTCTAAGACCACGGAAACCCACCTCCTGCCCACCTCCTGTGTTGCAAAGTTCTTCGGAGTCTGGCGGGAGCTTCTGAGCTGCAAACCGGTCAGATCTGTCTTTGGTGCCTGCCTTGCAGGGGAGTAACTCCTTTACTCCAAGGGAGATTCTTTCCTTATCTAGTACAATGTAGATCGTCGAAGTTCCAGGATTCAGTATCAGAGTTTCGTCCAGGTGTAATCTAAAGTCCTGTAGCCAGTGGTTCCTTTCTTATACCCAAGGAAGGGGTGGGACAAACTCTAGGGACCCACCTATGGGAAGGTCAGGAAAGAGGGGTGGCTACACCCATTTCCTTTGTCCAGTTTCGCGCCAGAGCAGGGGCTGGTAGCCCCTGCAACCGGTTTGAGCTGGACTATGCACAGGGACACCAAATGTGCCCCCAGTGCTGAACTTCAAAGCACTCTTGGAGTGCACCCAACCAGCCCCAATACACTAAAGCCTTTCTGGGAGGTGGTGACACCTCCCTGTGACAGGAAACCTATTGTCCAGGCCTCCCCTGCCGTAGTTTCATCCAGCAACAGGAGGGCAGACTCGTGTCTGTGGCTGGCAGCATCTATTTTGTGATGCCAGGGCTCTGTTAGCTGGTACCGGGTATACCGGTGCTGTCATGTCTCTCCCTCTAGAAGGGTGGGATCATACTCCCCCACCAGTTACTTGTGTGGGGGTATGATTCCAAAGTGTTTGACACCAAATACAACATGTTTCCGTGCAGCCATTCCAAAGTTAGCATTTACCGTTTGGTTATAATGCACTTAAGAGTGTATGGTTTGGCAGCATCACAAACAACCCCAGAATAAAGGTTCTGAAGGATGCTGAGGGGCTCTGCTCATGCATGGGCACCCTATCACATAAAACCCAGCACCCTGCCTTCAGGATTGGTAAGGCATGCCATAGGGATGAATGATAGGTTTATATGTGCAGTAATATGGAGAGATATGGTGAACCTATATCTCAGTAAGGGGTGCATGCACCACCTTACCCAGGCTGCAGTAGCAGACCTGTGGTGTCATTTTGGAAGGCTTCCCAGGAGTGACACAATACATGCTGCAGCCCCTGGTAGGCCTCTGGGGTACCTATGCCCTTGGTACATAGTATACCATATACTAGGGACTTATAAGGGTACCCCAGAATCCAATCTGGAGTGTACCTATAGTACTTGTAATCAATTTAAGGGAGAAAGCAGATAGGCTGGGGTCCTGAATAGCAGGATCCCAGCCAGACTAAGTCGAAAACCAGCAAAACACCAGGAAAAAAAGTGGGGGCAACCATGTAGTCAGATTCCACCTTCCTACACAGATCACAAAGTGCACATAATGTAAATAGGTCAGTGAGCTACTGCTTTTGTCAGAGAGATCCTTTTGTTACTTGCAGTTTATAAGTTAAAATCCTAACATAGAACAGTGAGCTATTAACTTTCATCTAAGAGCTGCATACAAACAGCAAGGTATAGATTAGAGCGTTATGTTTTCTCCCCTAGTCATTGATTATCCCAATGTTGTAAAAAGTGTTCTTTTGGACAGAAATCAATTCTGATTATTAAAGAGAACCCCCAACCATGGTATTATGTTTTAAAATTCTGAGTTTGTTTCTCCAGACCAATCACTATTAAACTATACCGCCTAGTAGTATGGTTGTCATGTGACTCCTACACCTTCTAGTCCTTAGTCTTATGTAACATTTTCTATACAGTGATTTACACACATATTGATTGTCTCTGAGTAATGTGTGTGATGTAAAGTGCTCTGACACCCTACACTGGTATGAATGGCGCTGTAAATCAAATTAAATGCACCTGAGAGAGAGTGTGGTTATGGAGACTTGAGGGGCACTGTTAAAGGGTGGTAGTGAGGGAATCCATGGCAGAGGTGTATATTGGGGGGTACTAACAAACATTAATGCAGAGGGCACCACCAGTGCTAAGACCGGCCCTGCCCTTAAGGCCAGTCTGCCTCAACCATAGTTAGCTCCATTGGCCTTGTTTCAGAAGTAGTAGCTGCAACTCACCAGGGATTGGCAATGCAGATTTTGGCACGCACACCAAACTAAGTTCGCAAACTTTACAGTCTCTCTGCTTCATTCACAAGCACTTTTAACATGTGCTGCTTGCTGTGGGGTCACTGGAATTACATATGCAGCAAAGGAGGACAAAATTATGCCACAGTGTTGACTAAATTATGCATTTAAAAAAAGGCTGCAGCTTAATGCAGTATATTTTGTGATATTTTATTTTTTTGACGTGTACACATGCTAACAGTCTTTGGAAAGATTTTGCCTTATTAGCACCAGTGTAACATACAAATGCAACAGTGATAAAGATGATCAGTCAACCTTTGCAATAAGCCATCCACTCCACAGCAAAACAAGTCACATTTTTTGTTAACTTTTGATACATTTGAGCTATAAACAATTTATTAGTTTAAATGGTCAGATCATGCAGCAGATCTTGCATTAGGAGGCAAATATGGCAGAGCCAGAGTTATATAGAAAACATTTGCAAACTAGGATATTTTGCCATTCATGTTTGAACTGCTGTTGTGGAAAAAGGGAGAAGTGCTGATGATAAACACCATGGCTCTGCGAAAAATGGCCTGTGCTTCCACATTTTATCGTATTTGGGACAGTTTTAATGTCAATAACTCATTATAACCTTATATAATCATGTGTATCCATTGGTTGATTAAACTGGGCAGTGAAATACCAAACAAATACTAAAACTTGGGATATTTGCGCATTCTGGCCACACCTCTGGCTCCGCCCACTGAGCCAATCCTTGGGTTATTCCCACCCTCTGATTCTCCGCCCACAGTTCCCCTACTTTTTTCCCCCCACTTCGACCACTGGCTAAACCTGAGCAGTGGTCAGATCTGCCAGTGTGCCAGCGTGTATGGATTCCAGGCTTCTCTTGCTATCGACCTCATGGGCTGTCATTTAGGCCTGGCCCGGGCTGCAAGTGCCGTTCCGCTTGGCCTGTACCTTTGCTGACCCCTTGCCTGCTCCACCGTGCCCCTGCTGTGCGGCATCCCAAGGGCACTATTCGGGCAGCCCTTCAATCCTGGCTGCCCCTGTGTGCTGTCGCATGCTCACCTGTGCCCCTGCCATGAGGCATCCCTAGGGCACTGTCTGAGCACTTTTTCTACCTAATTTATTCTGTTTTGTAGGTACCTTTCTGTGGTGCTACCACCTCGCTGCCAACAGTTCCCCAACCGATGGCAGCTCCCCCATGCAGCCTGGGCTCTCATGAAAACTCTATCTGCTCCAGGACCCCGACTATGTTTAAAAGGAACATGTCCACGCCCACTCCAGTCAGATGCACCCCATCCTCAGTGTGGTAACCTGGTGACCTAATGTTGATGAGCCCATGTCTCACGAATCCCCAGCAGTTGTCCCTGCAAATCTTTGCCATTCTCATGTTGAGCTTTTTTCCAGACCTATCCACTGCCCCTGGGTCAATGGCCCCCCGCCACACCCATCGTGCTATCATTTCTGACCAGATCAGCTCCGCTGGGTGAAGTATTTTTGCCAGAGCCACCATCCCTGAGATCATGGTGCTCAGCGATTCCTTCCTCCCTATATTCACCAGGTCGTTCCCTCCCAAGTGAACGATGATCGCATCCAGCCTCCTTCTGGTCCGTAGTTCTCTTTGCATTGTCGGGAGTAGCTGCTACCACCTCATGCCTGGTTTTCCCATCCATTTCACATCCATGTGTCTCAGTCATATTCCCTGGAAGTCCTTGCGTGTCGCCGCCCAGCATTGCACCTGCGTGACGTATGTGTGCCCCACGATCCATACCATGCACCGACCCCCCATCAGATCTGTATGCCTTGTCCACAATGCAGTTGATGCATGTGTCCCTCCGTTTGCCGTTTTGATCAGGTTTTGACCTTCTCAGTTGAACTATCATGAAGATGTCCCCTAAGTGTAGATCTCCCATCTGTATTCATGCGTTTCTCCTGGCTGGCGCCACCAGTTCGCTCACTCTGTAGGCCCCAAAGAAGGCCAGAGTGAAAGATGCTCTGAATAACTGTCTTTCGTGCCCCTCCGGGCATATTTCCTCCAGCTCCTACAGGGCTACCTTTAATACGTTAAAGTTGATAGGTCTCCTCCTGTCCTGCTGTCTGGGCTGTAGCTTCCACCATCTCTTCATTGCTGCTCTGCATCTGCCAAGAAACCTTCCGCTTCTGTTTACGTGACCCTGTCGGGAGAGACTCCGGCCTCGTTGCCCTCTTTAAAGTTTCCCAGCACTTACTGTATATGCCTGCAGTTTTCGGAGCCAGCACGTTGCCCACCAGTGTTTTCAGTGTACTTCCATGATATCCCATATTTGCCCAGGCAATGGAGTCATGTCCCGTTCTGCCTGGGGTGCCAGCTCCCTGAATCTGTCCCACTGAAAATGAGAGATGTCATCCACTATTGAGCTGTCCATTCCTTGAATGAGTCGCATCCTAACTGTAATGTTCACCCCTAGTTGGAGGTCTGCCATCCACTGCTAGGCATTTTGCAGATCCCATGTTGATTGCCTGTACTACTGCGTGGTTGTCTGACCACAGCGTGATCTGCCTGTTCGCTAGCCTCTCTTTCCAGACGGTAAAATCCACTATGATGGGAAAGAGTTCAAGCAATGTGATATTTTTTGTGACCCCTGTCCGATGCCAGCGGCATCTGTAAATAGTTACAGCTGCTCTGAAGTCACCCACATGAGCGACCCATTGAACCCACCTAAGAAGGCATCCCATTGGCCCAGATCCTCTTTAACCCTCTGTGAGGCCAACCCAGTGGTGCTTTTTTGATAGTCCTTTCGTCAACCATGCTATTCTCCTAGCAAAAGGATGTCCGGCCGGGATCACTCAGCCTGCAAAATTCAGTTTCCCTATCAGTTGTTGTACTTCTGTCAAGGTGGCCTTCCGCTTTGGAGCTGCCTTATCAACTGCTGCAGCTCTTTTACTTTGTCCTTGGGTAACCTATACATCCCTTCCATAGTGTTCGACTGTATGCTCAGAAAGGATAGCCTTGTCATTGGGCCTTCTGTTTTTCTGGTGCCAGTGGCACCCCCAGCTCCTCTGCTAACTCTTTGAACTGTTGTAGTAGGCTTGCGCATTCGTTGGTCCCTGGCTGCAGTATAAACAGGAAGTCATCGAAGTAATGTAGGCATCCTCCCGCCGAGTGGCGTCTCCTCACTTCCCATTCCAAGAAATTACTGAATGCTTCAAAATAGGGACAAGATATTGCACAAACCATAGGTAGACATTTGTCATAGTAGTATGCCCTGTCCATCTGGAAACCCAACAGGTGAATACTGTTGGGGTGTACAGGCTGGAGGCGGAAAGCTGCTTCTATGTCAGTCTTTGCTAGGAAAGTTACCCGTCCCATATGTCTAATCTGATCCACTGCTTCGTCCAGCGACGTGTAGGACACAGAGCAGCTCCCTAGATCTAGACCATCATTCATTGACTCGCCCTCTGGGTAGGATAGGTGATGAATGAGGTGATACTGCCCCACTCCCTTTTTTGGCACCACCCCTAGTGGGGATACCATCAATCTTTCCATTGGAAGGAGCCTGCTACTGTTCCTAGTCTGACCTCTTTTTCCACTTTCTGCCTAGCCACCTCCTAATTTTCCCTCACAGATTTAAAATTCTGGATACTTCTTGGGAGCACCTAGCCTTTGCATGGTATTTTGAAACCTTCTGTGAAACCCCTAGCTAAGAGTTGTTCATCTGTCTGCTTTGGGTATGTGCCCAGTGAATGCAGCAGTCTTTGAACTATTATAGGGGTGGGTAGTGTTTGTGTTGGTGCCATGTTTGTTCCCTCCCTTTGCCCGGTGCCTGTTCCTCTCTATTTCTTGTGTTTGCTGTCATCGCCCTCCCGCGCTCCCTTGGGCTGCTTACATCGGATGGCCAGGTGGGTGCTGCCACAATTCCCACAGCAGTGTCTAAACCTGCAGGCCAGACCCCATTTCCATTTGTCCTCGTCATATTTCCAACATGCGGCCGTTCGGCCTTTCCCTGCTTTGCCCCCAGAGGTGCTCTTGTACTTTGCACCCTGTGTGCCACTCTTAAATTTTCCTTTACACCCTGAGGAATTAAAATTGATTTCACGGGCTCCAACCCCTTCTCTGGCAGATACCATGTGGCTTGTGAAACCCTCCAAATCCTGGTGGTCCCATTCAATAACTGGCCATGTTTGCATTTTTTCTCGGAAGCCCACGTTGTAGTGTAACCAAGCCTCCCCGTGGAACTTCTGCTGTGCCTCATGCACCTCCTGTTCGTGCAAAAACAGCGCTGCTGTGCTCTGTGGGAATGTTTCTACAAATACGCATGCCAAGGTTCCCATTGCCAGCTCTCTATGGTCCTCTCTACCCCCGGGCTTGCGTCTCTCCCTCCTACCTTCCTACTTTTTTTCCTGTATGGTGAGGTCTAGCCCTGCCTGGCGCACTTCTAGTAAGGAAAAGATGTCTATGACTCCTTCCTCCATATTCTCTCTTTTACTGCCAGTGGTATCAGGTTGGTGAGGCCGGTTAACCTTGTCGTGATGGGAGGGGTCCCCCGGGGAGGTGCGGTGGTATTTGCTTGCAGGCTTGGACCCGTCCCCCTGGGTCCCTTCGTTCACCCTGCCACGTTTGGGTTCACCCCTTTCTCTCCCCTCGTGCTCCTGGGGCGCTGCTCCCTGTGCGCTGTCACCTTGGCCTCTTCTCCACTACGCCTGTAGCTCCATCTGTCTTTTGGTGAGCACCCTGTGGGCACTCCCAGCCTCACCTGGGTGGTGCTGCAGGGGCAACTGAGCTGGGCTGGTGATGTGGCCTTGGCAATGGCCACCATGGCATGAAGGGGGGCGTGGTCGCCCATGCTCTGTAGAGCTGTTAGACCCGGCCTCGTAGCATGGCTCTTCCTGTCCTCGCACAACCTAACCGGGTACCAGGGACCCCAAGCACACGGCCCAGCCGATCCTTCCCACCAGAACACACACACGCGACCCGGGCCTCCCCGTCCATGGCCTCTCTCCTTTCGGCCACCCCGGGCACGCGTGCCCACTTCGTGCACCAAGATGGCCGCCCGGCCCCAGCACAACCCGGGCCTAGAGGCGCCACTCCGGCTGGAGGACATCACGCTTCCAGGGGATGAGAGAGGGAGGAGCAGTTTCTATCGCACCTCTGAACTCCCCTGGGACGATGGGTTTCGATCGGCCCTCCGGCCTCCCTGAGGGCTGGCTCCACGCCTGCTGGGTGTCTGGGACTCCTCCCGACCCGGCCCTGAAAGGATCAAAAGACAATGGCAGGAAACCTCGACAAGCGACCCCCAGGTGACAAGACCCCTGCCTGCACAGACTCCGGACATCAAAGAGGGGTCGACCTATAACAAGGGGTGCTCTGGGACTGTCCGGCAGATTCGCCTTGGAACATCTGAGCCCTGCTGAGTGACTCGCGGCTCCCCGAAGATCGTAAGACCTCCGAACTGGTACCTGAGCCTGCTGAGTGACTCGCGGCTCCCTGAAGATCGTAAGACCTCCGAACTTGTGCTTGAGCCCTGCTGAGTGACTCGCGGCTCCCTGAAGATCGTAAGACCTCCGAACTTGTGCTTGAGCCCTGCTGAGTGACTCGCGGCTCCCTGAAGATCGTAAGACCTCCGAACTTGTGCTTGAGCCTGCTGAGTGACTCGCGGCTCCCCCAGACTCTCTTTGGTCCCGCCGGACCCCACGACGACAAGCGTATCCCCCAGCTCGAGGATTGTGAGCTGTGCACTGGGTACGCTCCTGCATTTGATCCATATCCCCCCAAAGACTGTCCCGCTACCTCCTATCCCCGCCAAGACTCTGTGAGCCCACGCTCTGCTTGTAAATATCTGCCTTGCTGATCATAAAGATCTTACCACTTCGATTTGATAAAGCTTGAATCCTAAGAACCCTCGGTGTGGTGTCTCTTTGTCGTGTGGTGCCGAGTGTACGATCCTAGATACGAGATTCCTCCCCTGCGGAATCTCCCGCCAGTGCCCGGCTACGATACCTTGAGGGTGGGTCTCAGGACAGCCAGGGCCCCCTCCGGGCTCCTCTGAGGTCGCCTTCTAACAAGAGCCATGGGGCCCCATGATTCACCCTGAAACCCCTCCCCCCTGAAGGGCCAGCACTTGTAATGGCCTGCCAATGGTAAGGGGAGACCCACGGACCCTGCGTTGTGGCATTAGTCACCCCAAGTTGTGTCCCACAATTGGCAACACTGCCCGGTCCCCCTGGGATTGCCCCCTACCCCTTTTTGCTGCACATTATGCTGACCAGAGGTGTTCTCCCGCCTCTCCTGGGGGCCGCCGATGTGGCCACAGGTCCCCTTTAGGATTCGCTGCTGCAGATGTCTTCCATTATCTCGATATCCACTGCAGCTTGCCAGCTTTGTATGGACGCCGCACCCTTTGCCGCCCACTTCCCCTTGTCCTCCTTCCTTCTTGGGTGTCGGGCGTCCTCTCGTGGTCCTGGAGTCTTTTTTCCAGGGGGAGCCGCCGTTCTGGCTGCATGCCCCCTCCTGCGTGGCTCAGCCCCCTTTCTATTATCCAGCTGGAGTCTCTTTACAGGGCCTCTTTCAGCCCCTTCACCATCTGCTGGTCCACCCATCCCTTCCCTTTGGTTTCGATCAGGGCTCTGGCTGTTTGCAGCATTGCCTACAGGTCGTCATCCAACATCGGTCCTGAGTCCCTCGCCCTGTCTCTGCCCGGCCTCAGTTGCTCCTCTTCATCCTGAAAGCGCACCGGCCATCGTCGTGTTCTTCCCGCCATCCGGTCGGTGTGTCCTTTTTTTTCCACACATGACCCATGTGTAATCTGCTGCACTTTGCAGACACTTCTTTAACCAAAAAGGGAGTGCCGAGTAATGCCGCCAGATCTTATAGTCCCACAGGCTCCGCAGCGTTCTCCTCTTTATTGGCCCACCTTCTCCCGCAGGCCCTTGCTGCTTTAAGAACACAGGCCAAGACTCTCAGCACTCGCGAGTGCTGCAAAAGCCCTCGATTGAGCAGGCACTTACCAGAGTTCCACCCTCTCCTGCATTTGTGCCTGGGAACTGTGCCCACTTGCTCGCCGCCACTGAGTCAGATCTGTGGAGGCTCCGACAGGCCCATTGGACAGGGGCCACGTGGCGGTGAGTGCATCAATGAATGAGGGACACAACACTCATGGTAGTGGTCTGGGCCGGAAGTCCCGAGCGACCTCCGCCCATTTATTTATTGTCTCTCTGGCCACACCTGGCCAGAGAGTGTTACAATGTGTGCATGTGCTTCCTGCAACCTTACGTTCCTTGTGACAACTAGACCGCTACATCCCATCCCAAATCAGTTCTTTTCTTTCCGACCTAGCTGTGCACTCCATGCAAACTCCGATAGCTGGCTGTTCGGCTGTGGATTAGGACGTAGATTGTACCTGTGTCACACTGTCTCTGTGCCTCTGGTCGGGCTACCCGTTCCGGACCCACATGGTGTTTCTGTTGGGTTGCTCGCCTCCGTTCTTATCATGGTCGGGGACCTCGGTTGCGGACTGATAGGGTGATCGATGCTCGGATCTATGTCCGCTATGCCGGTACAAGGGGTTCTTTCTGCCCCAGGGCGATCTTCCTCTGCCTCCGGAACTTCTTTGAACCAGGATATATTTCTGGTTACTACTTCGCCGTTCCTTTCTGCTGTCACAGCGGTACCTCTGACCTCCTGCACCAACCATGATCCTGCCTCATAGGGTGTTCGGAACTTTCCTCCTGGTCTACGATTTCTTATCAGCACACGGCACCCTGGCCTCAGAGTCCGACTCTTCGCTCTTCTCCGTTGACTGGCTCTGATATTGGTCATGGTTCTCCTGTGCTGAGTTGCAGATGCATCGTACGGTTCTTGTTCCCACGTTTCCGACACCGGGAAACTGTCTCGCCGAGGTCCAGCCAACATTAGCGACCACGGGGTCCTCTGAGTCGTGCAGTGTGGTGTGCTGCGATATTCTTGCAGAAATTTCTGCAGCACTACTTCGGGGTCAGATTGTTCTGCCATGGCGATGCGCAGGATCTTATTCAGAGTTCTCATGAACTGCTCTGCTGTGCCATTGGCTTGGGGCCATTGGGGAGTTATGCGATGGTGTTTTATTCCCAACCGCGCCAGGAACTCCTTGAACTCCCCTCCTTGAAAGGGGGGCCCATTGTCAGTCTTGAGGGATCCAGGCAGTCCGAAAAGTGCGAATATTTTTAGGAGCGCTGGAGCGAGGTGATTGAACGCTGTGGATGGTAGTACTTCTACACACGGGTATTTTGAGTAGCTATCCACCAGCACTGCAGTGACCCTCCCATCTGGGAAACTCCCAAAGTCTAAGCTCACACTTGCCCACGGGGCAGGTGCGGGGTCCTCCGTGATCACTGGGGCCGGTGCCTCGGCAGTCCCAGTCAATTGGCACGCTCGGCAGTTCCTGACTACCTGCTCCACAGCCTCCTCTAGTCCGGGGAACCACAGCTTTTCTCGCAGACGGGACTTCATTCTGTTGACCCCTTGATGGCCTTCATGTGCCAGGTTAGTGATCCTATCCTGCAAGCTTTGTGGAATGACGATTTTTGACCCTCGCAGTAGAACGCCGCTCTCCGTTGTGCTGAGTTTGTCTCGCACTCTCCATATTTTCCCGAGACACGTTCTCTCTGCCTCATTCCACCCTTGCACATTGTTGAGAAAACCGTCCCACGCCCCTGTCCTTATAGTGTCTACTGTCTTCTTGAGGACTATGTCTGAAGCCATGTTTGCACTCACTTCTTCACACGACACCGCTTGGGGGCACGCCCATTGGGACACCATGTTCACAAAGTCTTCGGTCCTCCGTTCCTGTGACGTGTCCCCTTCTTCTTGCCGGCTCGGGTGGCGTGACAGAAAGTCTGCTGGGTTTTTAGCACCTGGCCGGTATGCCAGTTCCATCTGGTATTGTTGAAGTTGTATCGCCCACCTTTCAATCCTCGGTGGTGGGTGTGGGGCTGTCCCTCGAAATAAAGGGAGCAGTGGTTGGTGGTCGGTCACTACTCGGAACGGGTGCCCGCTGACGTATAAGTGAAAATGGTTGCATGCCCACTTGATAGCGAGGGCCTCTCGCTCAATTTGCGAATACCTGGATTCTGTTGCGGTTAGAGCTTTGCTGGCGAACGCTAGCGGCACCCATGTTCCTGGTTCCGTCTCTTGGGTCAGGACTGCTCCCAGTCCCACCGGACTGGCGTCCACGATCAACTCTGTTTGCCGATTGGTGTCAAAGTACGCCATTGTCGTGCTGGCTAGCAACGCTGTCTTGATTTTCAGGAAAGCGTCTTCCTCTCTCTTGGACCATTGCCATCCGGCGTCCTTTTTCGTGAGCTGGCGCTACGGCTCAGCTATTGTCGCCAGGTTCGAGATGAACCTCCCGCAGTACGTCGCCATGCCCATGAAGCTCCGTACCTCTGATGCAGTGTTCGGTGCTGGTGCCAGTTGGATCGCTTCCGACTTTTTTGGGTCAACTTTTACTCCCTCAGGACCAAACACGTACCCGAAGAACTCAATGGACCGCTGGAAAAATTGGCATTTTTCCTTATGTAATGTCACTCCATGTTCTGCTAGCCGCTTCAGCGTTGCCTTTAGTCGGCGGTGGTGCTCCTCGAGTGTGGCAGAATGTATCAGGATGTCATCACTCACATTCATGACTCCTTGCAGCCCTGTTAGCACTTCCTTCACTGCATTTTGGAATATTTCCGCGGCGGATGAAATTCCAAAATTCATCCTGCGGTATCTTCGTAGTCCTAGATGTGTTGAGAAGGTGGTGATGTACCGACTGTCCTTATCCAGCTTTAGCTGATGATACCCAGCATTCAAATCTAGTTTTGAAAACCATTGTGCGCCGTTGAGATCGGCTAGAATGTCATCGACTGTGGGTGTCAAATGTCGTTCTCTCTTAATGGCTCAATTAGGTATTCTCATATCAATGCATATGCGGATTTTCCCCGGTTGACGAGGTTTTTCCGCAATCACCATTGGGGACACCCACGGGGTCGGACCGGACACCTTCTCAATTACACCTTGCTGTTCCAGCTTTGTCAGTTCTTGCTCGACCAGTGGGCGCAGGTGAAACGGTATTCTTCTGTGACGTAGGGCTATTGGTTTTATCGCCGTGTCAATGTGTAACTTAATAGGAGGTCTTTTGATCGTACCTAGACCTTGAAACAACTGTGGGAACTGTGTTAGGATTTCTTCCGTTTGTGTTGTCTTGACCGCGTTGGCGAACGTGACTAACGACAGGTCTTCTGCCGTGTGGCTTCCAATCAAAATGTCTGCTTCTTTGTCCACCACGTGGAACGTGGTAGTAACTTCTTGGTCTTCTGCCTGCACGGTCACTGTCATTTTCCCCTTTAGCGGGAGTGGTACCTGGCTTCCGTACGTGAGGATTCTTACTTTGGACGGCATTAACTGAGGTTTTGCCTTGAGCGCTCCGTAGTGTTGAGACCCCATCACATTCACAGAGGCCCCAGTGTCTATTAGTGCGGTGACTCGTGTCCCTGCGATTGAGACTTCGCATGTTGCTTGAGGACGACGTTGTCTCTTCAGGTCACACACGAACGACACAAAATGGCATTCTTCCTCTTCTTCTTCGGACGAAGAGGCTTCGACATACCGTGGATGCCCTGATCCGGTTCGTTGTGACGTTGCCTGCGCTGTCTCTTCCAGCGTTAACTGCTTCACTTGCCTGTATGGCGCCTTTCGTCCTGTCCAGCCTCTCAGACGTGGGCCTCCTCTGCATACGCTTGCAAAGTGGTTGAGGGTGCCGCATTTGGTGCACGTTTTCCCCCTTGCTGGACAGCTCTCTGGAGGGTGGTCTTCCTTCCCACAGTATCCGCACTGAGGTCTCCTGGGTGTTCGGGTGGGCCGCCTCCCTCGAGTACCACGTGCCACCGTACGAAGTGCGTCCGCTCTCTCCGTCTTGGCGGTGACCGTCGGTTCCGCCGCAGTGTGGAGGGCCGCCTCCATCGCAGACGCGCGGACATCAGACAGTTCATGTGACCTGGCTAGAATGAGTATGTCTTCTAGCGCAATGCGCGGTTGACGGAGTATGAGTGTCCTTAGTGTTTTGTTGCGACACCCCTGGATCAATTGAGCTTGGGCTTCCTTCACGGGCTAGCCAACTCTCTCAGGCGGGCATGAAAAGCGTCCATTGACTCCCCTTCCCTCTGCTTCGCTTGACACAATTTGAACCTCTCATAGTCAGGGTTTAGCTGGGGATCAAAATGTGCGTTTAAGGCCCTGACCGCAGCGTCATAGTCGGTTGCCGGTCCAGTGTTTGGTAAGTGCGCAAATAGTTTGTAGATCTCATCCCCTGCAAAGTGTAGCAACAACGACCGTTTTACCTTATCATCCGTTTCTCTAGTGGCAATGAAATAGTTGTCGAGGCGACCCAGCCACACTTTCCATCTTGGGGACGCCGTCGCAGGGTCGATCAGCTCACTGAAGGGAGGCAGGGCGCTTACTTGGGTGTGTGTCGGTGTCGCGACAGGCGCAGGTGTCACCTGTTGTCTGCTCGTGCTTGCCACCTGGTCCACCATCGCCGCTATATGACAAGTAGCCTCCCAACACCAACAGCCGTGGATAGATAGACCCGCTTCTGGGTGTGTCTTGAAGTATGCGCGGCCGCCCCGTGCTGCGCTACGGCGAGACAGAGCAGACTCAGTCCAGCCTGCTGTCACACCAATGCACAAGACCACCTCCGCTGGCGAGCAGTGCAACCTAAAATATGCCTCTCAATCAGGTGCAAAATACAGTCTCAAAGTCTATCCCACTGTTGCATGCGCCAATACTTGATGGTGATGATGATAACTGCTGCATGAGCCAATGCTTGATTGCACTTTCTTTCCGTGCTCCAGGGAGGTACACAGCCGCTCTGGAGGCCAGGGAGATCATACACGGGATGCGTGCAGAGCAGCACAGGCAGGACAACACGTGCGCACCAACAGGCCTCAGAGCATGCTCCCGCGTCGCGTCTCACCGTCAGGCAGGTGCTGCTCCCGTTGCGCGCGACTCGCGCTGCTGGCGTCAAAGGGAGACGTGGGACCACACCACCGGCATACAGCCGCTCCGCATTACCGGGCAGGCAGCCCAGGGAGCCCGGACAACAGACTCGGTCCGTCGCGGGGCAGCACCCGCATCACCAGGGCAGCGATCGTTGCAGCAGCCGACCAACGCCCACACCGAGGCACACGCTCACGGGGCCACGCAGGACAGGTGGTGCCCACCCTCGTCGCCAGTGTGGAGGCTCCGACAGGCCCATTGGACAGGGGCCACGTGGCGGTGAGTGCATCAATGAATGAGGGACACAACACTCATGGTAGTGGTCTGGGCCGGAAGTCCCGAGCGACCTCCGCCCATTTATTTATAGTCTCTCTGGCCACGCCTGGCCAGAGAGTGTTACAATGTGTGCATGTGCTTCCTGCAACCTTACGTTCCTTGCGACAACTAGACCGCTACAAGATCCTCCATTCCTCCCTGCAGCACTGCTCCGGAATGGGAGGAACCGGCTGGTCCTTAACAGCTGTCCGCTGCAGTGCTCCCTCTGCCGCCGCCAACTGCCTGCAACTCTCGCTCCTCTCCTCCCCACTCCGCACTTCAGGGGGGACGGAAATTTCCCCAGCCGATATTCCGTACCACGTGGTCGCCCGTTGGTTTGGTGATGGTTCAGTGATTGCGACCTCTAGAAATGCCGATCTCAATGGTGAGGTTAGTGTAACTGGGAAGAATTGCCTTGTTCTGGGGATCCTACCCCCTTTTTACTTCCTGGTCCCGGTCACCTCCTACTCGCCCATTGGGTGACTTTTCCTATTTAAATGTCGCGCCAAATCCTGGCGCGCTTATTTTTGCTGCTTTCGCCCCTCGATTTCGTTCCTGCCACCGTGAGGGCTTCCCCGTGGGCCTCTATTGGTCCACTGAGCTTCCCGGCCCACGCCCCCAGTCCACTTCAGATGCGATAGTAGCAGGCCCAACCACTGTCCACCTTAAATTGACTTCCTTGTACAGAATACCATCACCCACCACAGTCTACTTTTAGTGTGTTTCCCATACAAAACAGCAGCACTCCCATTCCAGTCCAGCTTTAACTGCCTCCCAGTGCACACACAGAGCAGTGACACATATAACAGCTCAATTGTAATGTGCATCACACTCACAAACAGACCAGCAGCACCCACCGCACAGTGGGCATCAAGTGCTGGACAAACAGGGCAGCACCCAAAGTACCGTTATCTTGAACAAGCAGAGGGGCATCACTCCGAAAGAATAAACAGAAGCTGAATCTCACTCTAGACTAGAAGGTACATACAACATATTTGAAATGCAAACATTTTGTATAATAAATAAATTACTCTTATTTTTACTGAACAACTTGATCATATGCCTAGAGCATTTTTTTTGCTGTGGCTGTTAACAATTTATCCTCTAAAGGATACTTTTTTTTACAAACCAACACCATCTGCTCTTAGATAATTGCTTGCCTGCACATATATGTATACACACACTTTGCAGAGTGCTCAATGTCATGATCCTGCGGCCAATGTAGAGGTCCACCTGTTCGAGAGAATCTTACCTTTGCAGTTCGTTATCACCAGCTTCAGGACAGATTCACGCTTGCTGCTGGTGAAGTTGGGGACCGTTGCTGACTTGGTGAGGCCATTGGCATGGTGCCCACCAAGTCGAATTGAGAAAGGCAGGTAATCGAGCAGTGGTCGATGGGCCGGGGCCTCAGGGACTTTAATGTGGCACCAGCATCGCAGAGCACTCCCCTGACATGCTATTAACTGAGGCTGAGGTCCAGGTGTTGCTTTAGCCTTTGAGGCATTCTCATCTTAGCACTCTGCCTCTCATTCTCAGCCAGGAGGCCACTTCTCTTACCCCCTCCCCAGCCCATTATAGCCTCATGGCATTTAGCTGGCAAGAGAGGTGTCAAAAGCAGTGTTATCCCCCACAGGACCATCTCTCTTAGACAATGGGTGTGGAGGAGGGCACAAGGAGGGTGTGTTGTATGCAGGGGCCTCACAGGGGTGCAGGTGATATTTGGTTATTCTTACCTAACTTTCCCCCCTTGAGGCTGTAATGGGTTGGGGAGGGGGTAAGAGAAGTGGCATCCTTAGCATCCAGTTGCTGTCACCTCAGCCCCAGTGTCTTTAAGGCCTTTTTGGGGGCTGAGGAGAGGGTTGCATATAATTGAATGCAGTACCATGGGCAGAGCTGCAGATGTTGAAACTGGGTTCGAGTTCCAGTGTCATCTCAACATCCTGTGATTCTAGGCACATCCCTTAATCTCCATACTAAAAATGAAAATGAATTTGATCTTGTGTAATGTAACTGGTTCTCATATCTCCAATGACTTTGGACTGAGTTCATGCTATACAAAACTATAAAAAAAATAATGAGCCTGATTCTAGTGAGACTAACCAGATGGAGAATGTGGGCCACTTTTTTGGGAGTGAACGGGCCTAATTGTGATCCCCTTCTGACCCTGGTGCCCAACCCAATGGGGGGGAGGAGACTCTTGCTCTTCAGGTGCTAGAGGGTGCATGATGATGAGGAGGCAACAGAAGGCTTTTCTGCCGACTCACATTGAGTCCAATATAGTCCATCGAATCCTCAAAGCGTAGCCACTTCTGGATGTGGTTGGCCATGAGAATTTGGTGTTTTATGGAGACAAGATGGATAACACCCTTCCCTGAACTACTGTTATTGAGCTTCCTCTTCTTAAAAGCACCTCCAGCACTCCTCACACATGGTTACATTATCTGTTGCAATGAATTATGGGAATAGGCATCAGACAACTCCTGATGCCGGGTGAATGGGCTTGTATCACATCCCCTGTATAAGCCAGATGTCCTGTGACTTTGACAATATACATATATACTGTGTACTGTGTGTACAGGCACCAGCGTAACCGTCACCCACCGGAAGTGCTCTTGCCCGGTTCTTTCATAATGCTTCTCGCCGATCTCTTCCTCAGAGCATAGTGGCTCTGGACTCCCCGTGGCTTGCTCTATGTGAAATTACACTCTGATTGGCTGTTGCCATTTATTTATAACATCATCATGCATGTTTTATGGGGGTGAGTGCTTAGCACACCGGAAAACTCTGTTCCTCTGGTGGTTTTTTGCCAAACTCTGCACCCCAATTGAAGCATGGAGTCGGAAAACTTCACGAAATCCACTGGTGGAGCATAGTTCACCACCCACCCCTACCAACCACCACACTCCTTCAAATGTGACAAGTCAGACTTGGCCAGAAATAAAAAGATATCGGCAGCAGGGAATATTCATTTTTAATGTATATTGAATGATTAAATGTCTGTTATTTCGCTCATCTCAAAATTAGACAACAGCGCCACCAAGTGGCAAGCTGTCATTAGAGCCCGTGCTGAGCAACGGAAACTACTGTCTCAAATTAAGCACTGCATGAATGGTCAGCATGTGGCAAGAATGTATAATAATGCACACACCACCACTTTCAGTAAATGCATTATTATTACACCAATCACTTTACATGTCACACACACACATTGACAGAATGAGGAGTCATATGTTAGTACAGACATACATCCACAAATATTGAGGACCACTAGGCCTGCACCACAGACTCGCCAAAATACTAGCTCTATCCCACTTGTGGCAGTCTCAATCAATACCTCTGCTTTTTGACAGCAGGACCACTAACATGGAGACATTTTTATTGTAGTTCAGAAAAAGGAACCCTAATGTGAATGAGGAGCAAATACTTCACTGAAGCTCCAAAGCCTCTTACAAAGCAGACAGTGAGCCACTGCTATAATCCCTACATGTATAACCAGTACCACTGACACCTGTCCCAACAGCCAGTAATTGTTGTCCAATACAGCCAGAGGAACTCTCTAAACCCGTAGACTGTTAGGAGATAACTATTACCAAAATGTTTTTGTTTTGTGCCAAGAACAACATTACTGAACCACTTACCGAATCTACCACTCCATTCCATTGTCCATATAAACACACACACATATGTGTGTGTATGTTTATATATATTCACTGAATAAAAAAACCTTGGAAATCCACTGAAAAAAACCAAAGGTTACAGGAATGTTATAATTAGGCTCAGATTTCACTCATTCAAAACCAGTGAAATTCAACAGTTTTAGTTACCTGAGCTACCCATAACTTACACCCCCGCAATGCGCTGCTTATGACCTCACATATTACATCACTCATGACATAGTCAGTGACATCACTGATGACATCACTGATGACATCTCACATGACATCATTGATGACATCATCTAGTAATTATGAAAAAAAGTTTTTGTGTGTTAAACGTATATACTAATGTTTCACAAAAGTTATATTTGTATATTTTGTTTACTACTAATGAGTGATTCCATTTTTAACATAGTTTATGTGAGTCCCTGTGTAACTATGTGCATATGTGTGTGTGAGTGGGTGTCTGAGTGACTGTACAGGTGTGTGAGTTGGTGTGTGAGTGACTGTATGGGTGTACAAGTGGGTGTCTGAGTAGCTGTGTGGGCGACTAAGTGGCTGTGTGAGTGGCTATATTGGTGAGTTAGTGGGTGTGTCAGTGGCTGTATGGGTGGGTGAATTAGTGGCTGTGTGAGTGGCTCTATGGGTGGGTGAGTGGATGTTTCAGTGACTATGCATGCATGAGTGGGTGTCTGAATGGCTGTATGAGTGAGTGACAGTGTGTACGTGGCTGTATGTGTGAGTAGCTGTTTGAGTGAGTGTTTGAGTAAGTGAGTTGGTGTGTGAGTGGCAGTATAGAACAGTGAATGTCTGTGGGATTGGCTGTATGGGCGAATGAGTGGCTGTGTGAGTGTTTGTATGGATGTGCGAATGGGTATGTAAGTGGCTGTATGGTTAAGTTAGTGTGCGAGTGGTTGTATGGGTGAGTGAGTGGCTCTGTTGAGAGGATGTATGGAAGAGTGGGGTTGTGAGTGTCTGTATATATGAATAACTGGGCATGCCATTAGCTGTATGGGTGAGTATGTATCTATATAAGTGGCTGCATGGGTGAATGACTGTTTGTGTGATCAGGCTCTATGAGTGAGTGGGTGGGTATGTGAGTGGCTCTATGGATATGTGAATGGTTGTGTAGGTACTTGTATGGGTATGTGAATGGTATGTGAGTGGTTGTGTGGGTTTGTGAGTGGGTGTATGAGAGGTTGTCTGGGGTGTGAGTGGTTGTGTGGGTGATATCATCAGTGATATCATCTGTGATGTCACTGACCATATCATGAGTGATGTAATATGTGAGGTCACAAGCACTGCATTGCAGAGACATAAGTTATAGTTAGCTCAGGTAACTAACTGCTTAATTTCACTGGTTTTGTAGTAGTGAAATCTGAGCCTAACTATAACGTCCCTGCAACCTTTTTTAGTGAATTTCTAAGGTTTTTTTAATTCTATTTCCTAACAATAATGTGCCTGTAACCTTTGTTTTTTAAGTGAATTTGTAAGGCTTTTTTTAATTGTATTTCCTAACTGTATCCACTAACCTTTGACACTGAGTGTGTGAGTGAGTGCATGAGTGTCTTAGTGGATGTTTGAGTAGGTTTATAATTGGGTGTGAGACAGTATGAGTGGGGCTGTAAGTTGGTGTATGAGTGTCTGAGTGGGTCTGTTAGTGGGTGTGTGAGTCTCTGAGAGGTCTGTGAGTTGATGTGTGAGTCTCTGAGCAGATCTGTGAGTGGTTGAGAGAGAGTATGAGTGATTCTGTAAGTGTATGCCTGAGTGTCTGACTGTGTCTGTGAGTGGGTGTACGGTGTACGTGTCTGAGTTAATCTGTGAATGGGTGCATGAGTGAATTGGTCTGTGAGTGGCTATGAGAGTGTCTGAGTTGTTCTGTGAGTTGGTGCATGAGTGCCTGAGTGGGTTCTGCTCATTTTCTGTAGGCCTTGGCAGAGCTTGCGGAGTTGTAATCTGAGGAATTCCACAGAGTTACTGAAAAACTCTGCCAAGTTCTGCAGAGTTACGTGAGTGGGTGGAGTATTGCTCAGTCATCCCTAATGAAGTTCCCTTGGCTGCTGAGGGATATTGGGGGCCAATAACACCTATTGTTCCCCCTAGTAAGTTTCCCACAGCAGGATTGCTGAGACCTCGTCAGAGGCCCCCTTATCACCCACTCTGCAGATGCTCCGCCAGCTGCACTACTGGTTAGGGGATGAAGTCTCCTTGGCTGCTGAGGGTTGTTGGGGGCCAAGAACCCCTATTATTGCCACTGGTTAGTCACACACAACAGGATTGCTGACATCTCATCGGAGGCCATGCCCCCTTTCTCAACACTCTGCAAAGGGCCTCCTGGCTCATTACTGGTTGGGGGATGAAGTCCCCTTGGCTGCTGAGGGTCACTGGGAGCCAAGAACCCCTATTGTTGCCATAATTAAGTCCCCCAAAGCGGAATTGCTGAAACCTCATTGGAGGCACCTCCCCCTTTATCAACCACTCTTAGGAGGGGCTTCCTGGAGCACTACTGTTGAGGGATGTAGTCCCTTTGCCTGCTGAGCGTCATTGAGGCCAGGAAGCCCTATTGTTGCCACAAGCAAGTCACCCACACTGGGATTGCTGAGGCCTTGTTGGAGGCCCGCCTCCTTTCTCAATCGCTCTGCAAATGCACCTTCTTTCGCACTACTGGTTGGGGATGAACTTCCCTTGACTGCTGATGGTCATTGGGGGCCAAGAATCTCTATTGTTGCCACAAGTAAGTCACCCACAGCATGATTGCTGAGACCTCATTGGAGGTCCAGCCCCCTTTCTCAACCACTCTGCTAAGGAGTCTCCTGGAACACTACTAGTTGGGGGATGAAATCCCGTAGGTTGCTGAGGGTCGTTGGGGGCCAAGAACCCTTAGAGTTGCCACAAGTAGGTCCCCCACAGCAGGATTGCTGAGATCTCATCGGAGGTCCTACCCACTTTCTCAACCACTCTGAAAATACGCCTCATAGTGCACTACTGGTTGAGGTAAGAAGTCCCTTTGGCTTATGAGGGTCATTGGGGGCCAAGAACTCCTATTGTTGCCACAAGTAAACCCCCAAAGTGTGATTGCTGAGATCTCATCAGAGGCCCCACCCCCTTTTTAAACTACTCTGCAAAGAGGCCTCTTGGCACTGTACTGGTTGTGGGATGAATTCCCTTGGCTGTTGCTGGTTGTTGGGGGCCAAGAGCCCTATTGTTGCCACAAGTAAGTACCCCACAGCGGGATTGCTGAGACCTTGTTGGAGGCCCCACCCCCTTTCTTAACCACTCTGTAAAAGGCCTCCTGACGCACTACTGATTGGTGGATGAAGTCCCGTAGGCTGCTGAGGGTCATTGGGGGCCAAGAACCCTTATTGTTACCACAAGTAAGTCCACCACATCAGGATTGCAGAGACTAGCGGTGAGTGTACCTTAAACTCCTCTCCGCCAGTGGATTGGTAGAGTTTTCTGTGGAACTCCGCATTCCAAGTGGAGCACAGAGTGGCAAAACTCCGCAAACTCAGTAACCGGAGCAGAGTTTACGGCCTACCTCTGCTTTGCACTTAGTCACTTTTTTGAAGCTTTTCTCTTGTTGATGTACTCATCGGTGAGTCCTTGGGTCTTTTGGATCTGATGCTCATTTTGATGAAAGCAGACTGACTCAGTGCAATACCTCGTTGTGTCTCTGGAGGTCTTTGTCCTTGACATCGACAATGTGGAGTGCTGGTGGAGCATTAAGTGGAACAAGCTAGCATGGTCAGGCCGATTCTCAAGTCGATGATGTTGGCTTAACTCATCATATTAAGCCAGTCTTCTCCTGGAGCTTTTTACCAAACTTTTGTAAAAAGATCCTAAACTTTCAGAACTTCTTCTGAGTAGTTTTCTTTGGGCCAGAAAGTGTCCAGCAACATCAGCCAAGTGTTCAAAAGCTCTGGATTGCCTCTTTGGGTCTGGGACTTAATCTCCCACAATGCATCTGGTCAGTCAAGGAAAATCCAGTAGTAGCTGGTCAGCTGGAGTAGTCCTTTCAGTGACTGTTGCAGGTGGTTTTTCCCTGCCCTTTTCTAACTGTTGCTGCTCAGGAAGTCTACTCCTTTTCCCTCAATTATGCACAGTCCTTCTTTTGTGAAGTCCTGAGAGTGCAGCAGGTGCAGGCTTTCTGAGTGCAAGCCTTCTGTGGTGCTGTCCAAAGGTCCAGCAGGGAAGTCTTTCTTCTCCTGATGTTTCAAGCAGGGATTTGAGGGGCTCCTGTAGATCGTCCATGTTTATTCCACATTCTGCACTGGCAAGAGGGGGGATACCCCAACCAATGGGGTTCAAATTGCCACAGAGGAAGCATCCACAAACCACCTCCTGGGAAGTGTGTCATATTTCTGACCCAGAATGGACTATTTATCATAAATCTAAATAGAGAAATGTTCTCTTTAGAGTGTGTGTCTGGCTAACACAACCCAGATGTGTGGTTAACATTCACTACACTCTCTTTTCAGCCCCTCTCCTTATCTAATTAGGATCTTCCAATCTGGCTGGGGATCAAGGAAGTGGATGCTAGCTTGGGTCTTGTGACATCTGTTCTTCTACCTTTGAATTTCACTTTATCTCATTATCCCCTTCCTGTCCCTGGCTTCAAAAGAAAGCAAATCTCCTCTTTCCAAATGGCTGTATTGTTTCAGCCCCAGGCCTTTTCACATCTACCCAGGGAGCAGCTTGGCTTAGGCTGTCAGAGGATGGCCAATCAGAAGAGGCTACTACAGGGCTTTTTAGGTAACTTCAGGATAGTAAGTAAAACTACTTTCCTGTAATAGTTATAATAAATCTGACCATGACAGGTTGTTGGATTTATAGTAGCTAATCATGTTGCTAGCTAACTCCAATCAAAAGTTAGACTTTATTAATGTTTAATAAAGCCTTCCCATGTTAGTCTCTGCAGCTAGCAGCACTACAATGGGAAAAAACAACGTTGATTGTTTTTCCCCGAAGAGGGCATATAAAACATATTTTATAATGTCCCTGATTTTTATAGCAAGGCACCCCACCCTTGGGGCACTTAGGGCAGACCTTAAGGTTGACTTCTAAGGAATAAAAAAGTAGTTTTGGCCTTTGGAATACTTTTAATTCCAAAATTGAATTTAGAAACAGTTTATTCTAAAACTAGCCTGCAAGGCAGGCCTGGCTTTAAAGTGACACTGCAGCAGTGCACACTTAAGTGCATTAAGTCCACTGGGGTCTCTAAAGCTATATGCCCTACCATATACTAGGGATTTACAGGTATGTTGTCTTAGAAAATTCATACATGTGCTTAAGGTCAGCAGTGGCTTGAATTTACTGCTTCTTGGATTACAGAGACGGACATGATTTCAGATCTGGTTGCTTCGCAGTATACCACCAGAACTTCATCACCACTTCTCACTGATAGGATTGCTAATAGCAGATTATATGATAAAATATTTAAGACCCCGACAATGCTGCTGCAAAACTGTTTAGATTTGTTGCTAGGGGTGAACAGTTACATAACTAGATCGCTCAGTTCAAAGGAAAGTGTTTTTGCTTCTACAGGTAGCAAATAAGGAGGTAAAGGATTTAGGGAACTGTCTAACTTGTGCATTTGTGTCTTCTGTTTGCATGCATTCCTGCAGCTCCCTAGTGCTTCATTGGGTTCTTCCTCTGCTGAATCAAATGCAGGAGATTACCTGGGAAATACACGTTGCTTCTATGGTTATGGAACCTGGTCTTTACTCTGACACACAGTCAGTCAGTCAGTTAGTAAGAATATCCAGAATGAATTTTCCCTATGTTTTATTGTTGTTTTTATAAGATTTTGTAGTGTACTTTAATGGTTTTAATTAACCCAATAAAGTGATTACTCTGACACACCTTATTGAGAGTCTTCTTGAGGCCAAAGGTTGGCACTACGCAGCCCAAAATGCACCAGCGCAAGGAGGAGCTGAATAGCTAGTATCTGTGTTATTAAATACTTGGGTAGACCCACATAGTCAGAAGAATAGTAGATGATGCAAGGCAGAGCCAGAGTTTGCAACAGTACCTTTAAGGAAGAAATTGAGATAAGTGTTCTGAATTTATGAGTATTGAACAGCAGGTATGAACAAGTTGTTAGAACAGAAGCTATTTCATGAGCCAAACTCAAGGACAAATTAAACTGAGAGCTCAGATTCTGGACCGGCACAGAAAATGGCACAGCACTGGGGGCAAAATAGTGAGAGGAACAGGATAAGAAGAAACAGCAGAGGAGAAATGTGCCTCAGTTTTAATGGGATTAAATTTTGAGAAGATGGTGACCATCCAGGCCTTGGTAGCCTAATAGACAGACAACTTCCTAGGACTTCACCATATCAGTGCTATGAGGCCAATTGTTGCCCCATGCCCCTTTGTTTGGAGCATGGGGCAGTTCAGAGGTTTGCCCTGCATCATGATGTCATACGGAGGTTGGCATACATGTACTCTTGCAATTGTGCTATCAGAAAGTGCCCGGCTGCCTGACCTTCACAGTCAGACGAGGATCTGACTATAAGTTGGGAGCAGGAGGAGCCACAACATTCGATTGAAGGGGCCATCTCTGTTTCTGCCCTTTCAGAGGATAATGATTACCTTGGGCTCCTCAAGGGGGCTTACAGAATGAGGGTAGCAAGGAGGGAGCATTTGCACCGGGTGAGACAGTCTCCTCCTATTAGATCTTACATTTTAAAACTGGTGCTGATGGAAAGAAAAGTGCCTCATATTTGCTGAAGACTACGAGGAAGTCAGGCAGTTCCTCTTCTGGCCCATACACATTCGGAGTCCATTACCGGACTTCCACTAACACAATGTGCATGTGCAGAAGACCTTAATCTTTGGTGAGGTAGGAAGACGATGACCAAAATATTCTGCAGTCCCCCAAAGATGAGGGTAGCAAGGGAGGAGTAACCTCACCAGGTGAGACGCAAGAGGAGTACATGTAGAATTATATGGTGTTCGACTGGGGTGCACTCCACTGAGGGCTATATTTGACTACTAGTACCTACCAAAGGCATATGCTTCAAGTTGTTCCTATAAAAATTGAATTCCAGATTTTCATAGGACAGTATGGTAAATCAAAATTACATTTCCATGTATAACAATGATGCATGCCTCAGAGAATCATCTTGTTATGCAGATGATATACAATAAATAATGTCTACGTGGCTGAACCACTAAACCCCTTATTTTGAGTGGTCGAATTTCACGGTTAATGCCAGATGAAGTTAAGCCACCCACAATTTCAGGTACCTGTACCCCTGGAATTATGGGGTTCATAAACTCTGACTGAATAATTACAGAACTGGAAATTTCAGGCCCTTTTCCAGGATGCAAGGGCTGCACGCAATAGGACAATGCTACTCCTGCCAAACCCATGTGGCAGCAAGAGGTAAGAGACATTTCTCCCTCCTGGCCTGAAGTCTGCCCTGACCCCCACTCCCCACTCAAAAATCACCCTCCGCAATCTCCACCTGACACTTTCCACCTGCCCTGAGTCAGCAGAAAACGCCACAGGAATCAGAACAACATGGAAAAGGTTATGTGGGGTTATTCCTCATTCCAGGAAAAGAGTCATCATTGACGGTCTTCAGTTCGGTGATACCAGACGGAATCCCATCTACAAAACCTACCAGGCTCATAATGGACCTTAGCCATCTGTGCACTAGGGGGCAGATTTACTACAAAGTAACGCAGCACGGTGCAGAAAGTCCTTTTGCTGTGCTGTGCTGCGTTAGTTTGGAAAGCACAGAATTGCGACATATTTACAAGAATATGTCGCATCTCTGTGCTTCCCCTGTGCTGGTGCACAAACTGCAGCCATGCGCCGGCACAGTCACCCTTACACCATGGTGCAAGGATGCCTGCATTGTGGGGAGATTGTTTTTGTGCAGAAAGGAACACCTTCCTGCACAAAAACAATCACAAGAGGCTTTTTCCTCTTTCAATGCGTGCTGTAGAATGCAGCATGCATTGAAAGAGGAAAAACGAGGAGAAATGAAGACATTTCTCCTCGTTGCGCCTCGCTACGCCACCTCTAGGGTGGCGTAGCATTCACAAGCATCTCCAGATTTACGATTTCTCGTAAATCTGGAGATGTGTCCTGTTCCATGGGTGTTGCGTGGGAACACCCACAGCAACCCCCATGGAATGCCCCTTCCACGCACAGTGCTGCGTGTGCAGGGGCCGTATTTACAAGGAGAGGAAAAGTAACGCAGGGTGGCTTTTTCTCTCCTTGTAAATATGGAGGAGCCCCCTACGCGCAAGGCCCCTGGCGCCATGATAAACTTTCTGTTCTTTTGGAACGTGGCAACAAGGATGGAAGTGGAAAATGTATTACACTCATGTGATGTAGAGGCAAGCATTACATGTAGTCTTCACTTGGTGTTTTGAATTGCACAGATTTCTTAGATTTACTCCCGTGCCTATGGTGGGACCAGTGGAATGAGAGGGTGGTCCACTGGTCTATGCTATATTCAGGAAACCCAACGTGGCATATAGCTTTGCCTTTAGTGCATGGTGTGCTCGTTCCCATGCCTTAGCAGTGCTTCCATGACCTGTGTAAGGATTTGCAAACATGGGGGCAGATTTACAAGCCCCTTGCGCCTCATTTGCGCCACCGTTGCGTCACTTCTGTGACGCAGCGGCAGCGTAAACCTTGCGCCACGTTGTGCCCTATTTACAATGTGACACATCTAGGGAGATGTGTCACGTTGTAAAACTCTGCGCCACATGAAACCTGCGTCAGGTTTCATGTGGACGTTACAGCGCAGGGTGGGCGTGCCCTCACAGGTACGCCTCGTAAACGTGACGCAGTGAAATCTACAAAAATTCACGGAGTCACTTTTACGGCAATGCTGCGTCAAAATTCTGCGCCTGCTTGAAGCAGGCGCAAGGAGTGATGCAGCATGTTGGGCATAGGGCGCCCCTGAGCCTTGCTGGAGCCGCGTCGCGCTTGCAACGTGACTCCAGCAATGCGCTACCTTTACGACAGGGGATGCGACAGGCATCTGCCCATCCGTGCGCCACGGCACGCCGCATTGTAAATGCGGCGCATCAGTGGTGGCGCACGGGTGGTTTTGCCTGTTGCAAGTGCAAGTGTTCTGGCGCATCCCTGTTGATTTGCAGAGATGCGCCAGACCTTGTAAATATGCCCCATGGTGGCTGGGACAGCCCATAAATCAGTACAAATATTCAGTGTATGAACGCCAAATGTGAAATCTTAGTATTGTCAGTAACTTCATCCAGGGTACTAGGATCCATTTTACATGTTCGCTCTAGGTCTTGCCAGTAGCACTGGTGGTGTCCCTGTTCCACATGTACATTCTCAGCATCTGGGCGTTTCGTGTTCTTTGGGTTTTACCTCACGTGGACGATCAGGGGCATCCTTCACATTGTTGAAACGTCGGGTGCTCATGGCCACTGTGCAGCCTGCTTCTCATTCTCCTCTTTTTCCTTGTGTGTCGTGTCTTCATCGTGTCTTCATCAAGTCGTGTGAAGACCTGACATCGCATAAGCGCGTTTTGTGCAGCAGTTTGTATTTGCTGTCTAAGGCTTGATTGCTTGCTGGTGCTGCATTTGTTGTGATGAATAGACATAAAATCAAATCTGTTTGTGGGAGGTGTTGCTGGTTGCATATGGTAACAGTTTTTTGTTTGAACTGCTTCTCTTCATTTTGTGCTTTGTGTCATTTATATCAGCAGATATGCGGTGTCATGGCACGCTCGTTTTGACTCTTATTTCCATTGATGTGGTGCCAGGGCCCTATGGATCTATAACATTGTGTTGTTTTGAGGCACAAATGTGGATGTGGATGCATTTGTCACCTACTTTGAGGTTAGTTGAGAATCTCAGTGCAAACTGTTGCATAGTGATTGTTTTTTTATTTTACAGTGTTTTATATAGCGCGAACCTGACCCGAATAGGGTATCAGAACGCTTTACATAGCACCAGTTGCATTACATGAGAACACATTCTGGTTTTTTTATTAGGCACAGGAAGATTACGTGATTTGCCCAGAATCACAGGATGTTCAGCGTCATTGCTGAGACTCGAACCCAGTTCCCCAGTTTCGAGGTCGACCGCCCAAGCCGTTAGGCCAACTCCTCTCCTAGAGTGTGACCTTGATCTGTGCCTGTAGTTTGCCACCCATGACTGTCGGACTGCTAGATAGGGCGCTGATGTTAAAATTTGCTACTACAAAACTGAGAACAAACAATTGTAAATAATCACAATGGCTGTTTGTTGATGGCATTCCTGTTCGGACATATCATTGGGAATACCACTAGGGAGGTTAATTGCTTTCTGATGTCACAAAACTCCAAAGTAAGCTATTCTACATCATACGATACAGGTGACCTATTTAAACCAAGTAGTATCACTTACAATAAAACACACAGATGTGCAAGCACACACATGTTAGAAGTTTGCGAGTTAAAAATAAAGAATGCATTTCATATGTATTCAGTGCATCTTCATATTTAAAGCCCACCCTTTTCCATGAGAGGCTGTTAGAACACGCTCTTGGCAAAGTGAACCAGCTCCTGTTTTGTGCAAATATCTCAACACTTGTCAGAGGAAGACCAAAAAAAGATCATCAAAACAAAAAGTGTCTCGAACTGTGATATGAGAACTAGAGCTATGTAATATATAAGGCTGGCTTGACATAAGTTATAATCAGCTACAGAAATATCAGGTAATACCTGTCACTTTAACATTATTAAATTCAGAAGAAGGACATTTCTGTGGTTTGAAATGAGCTGATAGGCTGCTGACAAAATAGTCAGGTTGTCTTTTTTGCAATCTTGCTACAGATAGCTTTAGCTGTCTGTCGTAGACAGCATCTGATAGAGTAATACATAGAGTGGGCTTTGGGCCAGATCTTTGCTCTTGACTGTTTGGCTTTTTGTCCTTTTCTGTACCCTGCTCTTTATTTGGATGGCTTGCCTTCTCATTTTGTGTTTGTCCCACCTCTGTAGTACAACATATGTACCCTTGTTTTTCATTGAATAAAAAAATGTATCCTTCCACTGCTGACATCAAGGATCTACCTTTGTTTTTTGTTTCCCCATTTAATTTTTGATTTAGAACTCCATTGGAGTGCACATTTGCTCCTTCCTCTTCTTTAATGCTTGGAAGCATCCTTGCACTCTTTCCTTGTGCTTCAAACCACCTGCACTTTGTCTTTCTACTCCTACTCTTCCTCCCACTAATTCTTTACGACTCACCAGGCACTACATTTAATGATACCCTGGATGTTTCACCAAGTCGTGAACCTCTCCTACCCCGTCACTCCCAACCATTACTTCTATACAGCATGCCACAACCTGCATGGCAGGCACAGTGATGACCTGGATGTTGTCCAGCAGCACTTTCCTGTGCTTAGTGGTGCCCCTATTCCCTGTATTCTCACCCTCACCTCTGACCATCTCCCACCCAATGGTGGATGTTGCTAGTGGGCTTGGGCAAGTATAGAAAACAATGTGTTCGAGGCATGTGAGCTGTATATCACATCCTGTTCATAGCTCGCCATCTAGTGTTGGATCTGGATGTTTGCACTTTGTTTTTGTTCAAAGAAGTCTTTCCAGTCACAAAGTAGGCTACTCCTCCTTTTGGTGATACTGCACATGGACATTGGCTCCATCGTTAGATTGTTTTTTTTCTGCAATCGGGTCCGGATTTGTATTGCTACGCTCCGGTTTGGCACTGTTTCTCGGACCCCTTCGACGCGCAATCCACTACCCTCGACGGTATTGTTATCGATCGTGGTTTCCCATTCTTCGCGTATCGTCTCAACTCAAAACAACTTTGGTCGGAAAACTCGTGGTGGGCCTTCAGGCCTACACATAGCGACTTGCACGAAGTGTGCAACCTCTGCCTGTCCCCAGGACACGATGAGAAAGACTGCGAAGTGTGCCGATCGTTTCGATCAAAGAAGACACTTCACGACCGTCAGGCTCGACTTCACGAGATGCAACACCAATGCGCCTCCACACTGGACATCTTTGGCGAAGATTCCGACACAGAACATCATGGTCAAGGAGCAGAGGAAGAAGAACAACATATCCCCGTGCCCAAAGTGGACTCCGACATGGAAGAGGAGGAGCAGGTTACTCCGGGTCAGTGTACCGTGAGTAAAGATGCCCCCTTGCCCCCTCGACAAACAAAGAAAAAGGCTCCAGTTCCTCCTCTGCCTTCGAGCCAAGGTCGGCGCCGACAAAAGGTTTCAGACGCCATGCCCTCTGGCCCGGCTCTGAAACACAAAGACAAGCCTTCTGGCACGGGCTTGAGCTGGCCCCATATCTGTGCCGAACCGACACCTTCGGCACCAAAACCGAAATCGAAACAGCTCTTGATAACAATTCCACCATTACTGAAGAATCCACCTTCCACACCAAAAGGCTCGAAGCCGAAACCTTTCGGCGAGTAATGAGAAAGACATTCCATCTAAAGAGCCTTGGCCCGGTGCTCCGCCTTCGGATCTGAAGCAGACAAAACTGGCTATAAACCCTGATACAGGACATATTCATGCCACCCTTCCAAAGAAATGTAAATAGACCAGCCAGAGAATTACAACATTCCTCTCAAAAAGAAAAGTGTGGGTACTAACCCTTCTCCCCCTTACATTACACCTCCAATTTACTTATGACACCCTCAAATTTACCACCACCACCACTGTCACTTGACCCTCAGAATGACGGGGATGGGGATGAAAATCAGGGTAGGCCACAGGACATTGACCCTTGGGAGGTTTAACATACAGACCCTAATACAGATAATGACCCTGATCTGTATCCGTCCAGACCCTCCCCACCTGATGATAACATCGGATATGTTGAGCTTCTTAACAGGGCTGCTCAATATCATGGGGTGGATCTCCATAAAGAGACGTGAGAAGAGGATTTCCTCTTTGAGACCATATTTCCTCCCAAAGAGCCACTCATACATTGCAAATGCTTAAAGGCATGTTAAAACACACAGATGACACATTTAAAGATCCTTTAAGGGCAATAATTATTACACCTAGCGTGGAGAAAAATATAAGCCTGCCCCTACTGACCCCGCTTATATCAGAGGTCAGTTGCCCTTAGACTCTCTTGTGGTTCCCAACGCTCGCAAGACAGCTAAATCACAGACCACAGGTGAGGCTCCTCCTTCCGATAAGGAGTCTAAGCTCATTGATGCCTCTGGCAAGAGAGTGGACTCACAAGCAGGCAATCATTGGTGCATTGACAATGCTCAAGCTTTGATGGCTTCCTACGATAGGGCTCATTACGATGAGTTGGAAAAACTCATGCAATTCCTGCCTGATGAACACAAGACTAAGGCTAGTGATCTTAGCCAAGAAGGTAAACTCATCACCAATACCTCTATCAGGTGTGCTCTAGATGCAGCAGACACTGCAACCCGTGCAGTAAATACTTGCTTGCTCCTATGCAGGCATACTTGGTTGAGAATCTCAGGATTCAAGCCCGAGGTGCAAACCTCCATTCTCAATCAACCATTTGATAAGGAACATCTCTTTGGCCCAGGGGTTGATACCTCACTGGAGAAAATGCAGAAGGACACAGAGGTCGCAACATCCATGAGGGTTTTGTAGTTACCTACCAATAGGGGTTCCTTTCACCGCTCCTTTTACAGGGGTGGTTCCAAAAATGTATCCACCGAAAATCTCTCCTCCACTTACAAGGGCAACAATGAATCCCCTTCATCAAGAGGTTATTTCAGAGGAGGTTTTAGAGGAAACAACGGTAAGGGAAGAGGCAGAGGCAACCCCACCCGCAGTTCCCCCGCAAACAAACAGTGACTTCCTTCAGTTACCCCCTGGTCATTCCACTCCTGTCGGGGGCGTCTCTCCCAATTCCCACCTGTCTGGAATTCAATCATCTCAGACAAGTGGGTACTACAAATTATCCAGTATGATTACTGCCTGGAGCTTACAGACACTCCACCAAATATTCTTCCAAGATCACATGCAATGTCACAGGAGTATCTTACCCTTCTAAGGCAAGAGGTTCTCTCTCTGTTGGAAAAACATGCTATAGAGCCAGTCCCATTACAATACCAGGGGACCAGAGTATACTCCCTGTACTTCTTAATTCCCCAAAATGACGACTCTATCAGGCCTATACTAGACCTCAGAGAACAAAATTTATACATTCAGTCGGACCACTTTGACATGGTCACACTCCAACAAGTACTCCCACTCCTTCAGCAAGGCGACTTTCTGTCCACTCTGGACTAAAGGACGCCTATTTCCATATTCCCATTCACCCTGCTCACCGCAAATACCTCAGGTTTGTGTTAGACAGCCAACATTATCAATTCAAGGTCCTCCCATTCGGAGTAACTACCGCACCCAGGGTTTTCACACAATTCCTGGCAGTAGCCGCGGCTCATCTAAGAAGACAGCACATCCACGTCTTCCCTTACCTAGACGACTGGCTCATAAAAGCCAACTCGCAGCAAAGCTGCGTATGCCACACTAGAAAAACAGTGCAACTACTTCATGTCCTTGGGTTCACTGTAAACCTTACCAAATCTCATCTTCAGCCGTCCAACATACAAGTGTATCTAGGAGCCACAATAGACACTCACAGAGCTCTAGTGTGTCCCATCCCAATCAAAATCCACAACATGCAGACGCCAATCTCTCAGTTTCAGCCCCAACACTCATTATCAGCTCAAATGTTTATGCAATTGCTAGGAATGATGGTGTCTTGCATTTTAATCGTTCCTTACGCAAGACTCCAAATATGCCCCCTTCAAGAGTGCTTAGCACGTCAGTGGAACAAGGCTCAGGGTCAGTTGCCAGATCTAGTGTTGGTGAACGGCCGCACCCATCACTCTCTGCAGTGGTGGAATATACAAAACCTTTCAAAGGGGCGGCCCTTCATTGACCCAGTTCCACACATAGTGCTAACAGCAGAGGCATCGCTCACTGGTTGGGGAACACATCTCCAAAAGCATACCATTCAGGGTATGTGGACTCCACAACAAAAGCAACTCTACATAAACCATCTCGAGCTGCTAGCAATTTTTCTAGCACTCAAAGCATTGCAACTTCATCTAGTAGGAAAAGCTGTCCTAATTCGCACAGACAACATGACAGCAATATACTACAAACAAAACCAGGGGGGACACACTCTCTCCAGCTGTGACAATTAGCTCAGAACATCTGGAGATGGGCCATAACTCACAAAATATATCTCCTTGCAAAAAGCCTTCCAGGAGTAAACAACCAGATTGCAGATCTTCTCAGTCATCAACGACAACAGATCCGCGAATGGGAACTCCACCCTCAGGTTCTCCTCCCATTCTTTCAAATGTGGGGCTTCCCAGAGATAGATCTTTTCACCTCACATCTAAATGCAAAATGCCCAAGCTTCGTGTCCAGGTATCCACACCCATTGTCCATAGGCAATGCACTATGGATGAACTGGTCAGGGACATTTTCTTATGCTTTTCTGCCTCTCCCACTCATTCCATCAGTGGTTCGGAAGCTCAGACAGCAGTCCCTGACACTAATCCTAGTTGCTCCCACATGGGCCATCTACCCTGGTTCACAACCCTGTTGGAGTTATCAGTAGTTCTTTGCCAAAAATGACACCTTACTCCCAATCTCCTCACTCAGAACTGTGGAGGGATAAGACATCCAGATCCCAGTCATCTCAACCTTGTAATCTGTCACCTGAAATCTTGGAGTTTTGCTATCTCAATCTTCCCCCAGACTGCATGAATATCATCAAAGAGGCTAGATCCGTACTACAAGAGCATGCTATGCAGCAAAATGGAAGGGGTTTGTGATATACTATAATAACAATCAAATGAATCCACTGGATGCTTCAATCCAAAACATCATTTGCTATCTGTTACATCTACAGCATTCCAATTTAGCGTACATATCCATACGCTTACATCGTGCTGCAATAGCCACATATCTGCAGAACAGACATCTGTCTCTTTTCAGAGGGCCTGCTATTAAAGCATTTAAGGAAGGACTTAAAAGAGTCATTCCCCCAACACTTACACCTGCTCCAGTGTGGAACCTCAACATCGTCCTTACCAGACTCACAGGTCCACCTTTTGAGCCATTGCACAGATGTGAACTACAATTTCTCACTTGAAAGGTAGCTTTCCTCATAGCCATCACATCTCCGAGGATAGTGAGTGAGCTTCAGGCATTAACCATAGAAGAACCATTTTTTCAAATACATGAAAACAAAGTGGTTCTTAGGACTAACCCCAAATTCCTACCTAAAGTCATTTCTGCCTTTCATATCAACCAATCTGTTGAGTTGCCTGTGTTCTTCACTCAACCAGATTTCATGGCAGAACGCCCTCTTCACACCCTATATGCGAAAAGAGCATTACTATACTACATTGAAAGGACAAAACCTTTCCGTAAGACCAAGCAACTCTTTGTTGCTTTTGCTCCACCACATAAAGGGAATCCTATATCAAAATCAGGTATTGCACGGTGGATAGTCAAGTGCATTCAAACATGTTACATTAAAGCAAAACGCACATTGACAATTCCCCCTAGAGCGCACTCCACTCACAAACTAGGGGCCTCTATGGCATTTTTAGGACACATACCCTGCAAAGCTGCAACATGGTCTGGCATGTAGAGCTGTAGAATCACATACGCCCACCCACCTCCCCGAGTACCGGTACCTGTTGCAGTACTATCTTACTTAGATACAATCTACATGGACATCTCTCTTTACTACTCTTACTAACTCCATCATCACCCTCTGCGGCAAAACAATCTAACAATGGAACCGATGCCCATGCGCACTATCACCGAAAGGAGGAGTCACCTACCTCGTGACTGGAAAGACTTCTACGAACAAAAACAAAGTGCAAACATCCGGACCCAACACTAGATGGCGAGCTATGCACAGCATGTGAATATACAGCTCTACATGCCAAGAACAGATGCATACTGTGGTAAGTAGCATTTTCCTTACTATAGTTTTAAAATGGTGAATTACTACTATTGGCTTTGCCGATGTCGGTCTATCCAATCACAACTTGAGATGGGAAGGAAAAATGCATACCATACATCCTCCAAAGATAGACAGCTATAAAAGCAAAGTGTACGGGACAGCAAAACGTACACAGAACAGATAGTATATCTGGTTTTCATTGGCCCTAGGCTCGAATCCTGGATCCTGAATTTCTAGCTGAGGAAGCCTTCTTATGTGGTCGCCTGCCAACATGTTTCTGCCCTTTTTGTAGTCTTATAAATGTTCAAGGGCATTCATCAAGGCTAATAATAAAAAGGATCCCTACTCAACTTTAATCCAAATCTCCATGCAGGTGAAATGATTTCCTACCTTTACCTAGTGGAATGTAGCGCCTATGGAAAGATTAGAGGGCAACACTCATGATTATGAATATTATCATAAAGGCAGTAATAAATGCTTAAACCAAGGAATGCAATCAGCACAGGTGGTTCTGTTTTTTGTCACTGCAAGATAAGCAGCAAGATCTCACGTGAAGATGTGATTCTGTGGGGACAAAACACATACATGCATCCTGACTTGCCCCACTGTTGGCAGTCGCTTTCACAAGGGTTAAGAACCAATGGCTATGGCTCCTGTAGTCACACTTAAAAAATGATATATTTTGCAAACATAAGCATTAGAACAGAGGCATTTTCTGCCTGTATGAAAACGTCAATCATAGTTTTCTTTACAGACAAGAGAAGAGGGGACTCAAAAAAGCAGGTTGGTCAGTGAATATCCCACATGGAGAAGGATAGTCAGCTAATAACAGCAATTCTCTGTGGTATGAGTCTCAGTTTGGCCATTTGACAGTATATCGTCAGGCAGGCCTACACAGAGGGCCTCCAAATATTGGGAGCACGACCCAAACGGGAGACAAGACACTCACACACCATACATGGCATTAGGGTAAAACCTACTTCATCAAAGAGCAGCGTCCGCCAGTCAGCCTGAACTACCTCCGTCAGTTGGCTGAATCTGAGGCTGAATACAAGGGAGATGCATTGATAAAGAGGCGGACGCCATGTTGGGGCGTGGCTTGCCAGTGTGTGCGCCACCATGTCATAGTAACATGACGACGCATAGGCACATAGGTGGATGTGGAAGGCAGAGAGCAGGGACCGCTCTTACCAGTAAATATGCTTGCTTGTGAGTGTTTCAGGGAATCATATGCTGGCACGTTTTAAAATCATCCAGCATTGGTAAAGCCAATAGTGGTAGCAGCACAGCACACACAATACGGACACACAAATGCCTCTCTGCTCAGAAACGAACATTCAGACATCTATTTATCAAGATTAGCAAGCACCTGGATGCCTGTGCACTCAATAGATTATACAGGCATCAACACACTCAGACCAATCATCACACATCTTCCTGTGCATCAGGGAATCGGCCCTAGTAGTTAATTAAAATCTCTCACTACATCAAGGTAGCTGATTTTTGTGAAATCTCCCAAGCTAACAACAAACACTTGAATAGTTGAAGCATGCAATACTTTTGTCTTAGGGCATGTTGAAGTGTAGTTGCCTGTATGGCCAAAGGACACAAATAAACGGGTTATAGGTTGTAAAAAATATTTAGACGCTGTTGATGCTACATGAATAAATATGCTGCCATTATGTGACCCTCATTTCCCACGGATTTGACCAGTGCAACCAATTCCCTATGTTTCAGACAGATGTTTAAGAGACCTTGAGATTTTCCTTTGAATGAGGCGATGGATTTAATGAGGGTCATACAAGCTAAATACCGCCGTTCGGAAGCACAAGCTCTTAGAGTGTCCATGTTTAAGATGAATCCACTAGTAATCACTGCATTATATGGACCCCCTCAAAGACCACACATCTTTTCAAAGCTCTGAACAGTCATAACTTTAAATTCTGCAATCCCATCTGTGTACAAATACTTTATCATGCTCAAAACTAGATTTATTCGCAAATGCACGGCAGGTGTCAAGCGAATTTGAATTGAAAAAAATCACATTCAAGAAGCAGTAGTTTGAAAAAAGACGATTATGTTAATATGATATTTTTCAATATATTTGACAACAATGATTTAACATTTTTCAATAAAATAGTTGCAAATCACAGTTACTTTTACAATGACTATACACTTTTCTTTTAAATCTGTTAATAAAAGGAACTTCTTTTCAGGATGTAGGGTCGTCTGGTTTTGCTCACATGGAGCTGTCGTTTTAGGATATAAGGAGTTTTTCTCTTCATTATCTCTTCTTTTTCGTGGTTTGTGCTGCCTGGATCCAGAAAGTCTTGCTGGAGCAACTGCAAAACATCAAAACCAGGACAAACATAGCTGTAAACATTTTGGAATAACATTTTATTTATTTTGCAAGTACACAGATATATTCACATTTATGCCCGCAGCACTATAGAGCACCAGTATGAATAACATAAATAAGATTGCATTCACAATGTTAACACTTCTCTGAGTTCTTTCCGTCTTAATGTCAGGTCTACTAGCGGGGATGTACATAGGGATCCTCTATAGCTATTCCACGCCTTCCATTTCGTTTCCCACTTTCTAGGGCACCCTCTAATGATGAACACTTCTTTTTCAGCTATCATGCATCTGTCGAGCTCCGGTAACCACACTCGTATGGATGGTGTCCCAGCAGCCCCCCAGTGGCGTGATAGCTCTCGATTGATCAAAGTGAAGCCCAGCGTTACCATCTGCTGCACGATCTCGGTGAGGTCTGTAGCCTCCCATATATTAAGTAGGCCTACCTGAGGCGTGAGGGTAAACGTTTTCCCCAGCGCGGTTTGAAGCTTAGTCGCAGCCCCCTCCCATATCGGTTTGATCGCAGGGCATTCCCAGACCATATGATAGAACGTGGCCTCCTGCCGACATCCCCTGCTACACAGTGAATCTTCCTTGGCCCCTATTCGTGCTAGGACCACCCCTGTCATATAGGACCTGTGGAGAATCCGTAGTTGGATCAATCGGTATCTGAGGGTAATCGCCGCCCATCTAGGAGACATCAATGCTTCCCTCCAGTCCTCTTCCTCAAGGGGTCCTATGTCCTGTTGCCACTTCTCTTGAAACCCCTCGAATGTATCAGGGTGGTTATTGCAAAGCTTTTTATATGTCAGGGAGATGGCCTTCGATTGCAGTTGGCCATCTAGGAGTCTGTCCTCCAGGGGCGAAACGTCTGGAATGGTATGGAAGTTAGTAAACACCATCTGGAGGGCATGGCGAACCTGAAGGTAGCGAAATAGCTCGCTTTGCGCCATATGGCAGGTTCTCTTAAGTTCCTCAAAGCTGGGGATGGCACCTTTTTGTATCAGATCACCGACCTTTGAGATGCCAATCAGGTCCCATTTGTCGAACCCTGGCTGGAAACAAAGGGTACCGAGTCCTTGGGTTTGCCATAGTGGCGCCGCTTTAGTGAGGGTATTTGCCCATCCCAGGTGAGAGTTCGCTCGGCGCCAAATGCCAACTGTATGGGCCATTGGGCCTATAAATGTCTGTTTCCTGCCCTTGGAATAGAGCGCTCCCAGATACCCTGCACTTCCCGTTTGGTATTTATCTAATATGAACGCCGGGTCGTGGGGCGGTTGGTACATCCAATGGTTTACCACTACCAACTGCGAGGCCCAATAATACAATTTCAGGTCCGGCAGGGCTATACCACCATCGTACCACCCCTTGGCAAGCTTCCTCATCGATATCCTGAGGGCTCCTCCGTTCCATAGTAAAGTACGGATCTCGCCCTCTACCGCCGTAAAATAGGCATCTGGAACTTTGTTGGGGCAGTTTTGAAGGACGTACAGGAAGCGCGGGAGAGCAAGCATTTTAAAGAGGGCAGCTCGGCCCACCAGGGAGAGCGGCAGGGACCGCCAATGCTCGACATCAGATTTCAGCCGGGCCAGTGGGGGGGGCCAGATTGTGGTTGTAAAACTGAGCCGGGCTCGCCGTAACATATATTCCCAAGTATCGAAAACCATCTTCTGCCACGTCCAGCTTGCAATCAGCCGGGAGGGGAGGGACCGTCCCATGGAGCATATATAATATGGATTTGGTCCAATTGATGGCATATCCGGAATACTTACCAAAGTTGGTAAATATATCTAATACCACTCTGATGGACCGATAGGGGGAGACAAGATAGAGTAGGATATCATCTGCGTAGAGTGATATTTTATCTACCAAATCCGGTGCCCATTGCAACCCTCTTGCCATGACATCCCACCGAATCCATGCCGCCAGTCGCTCAAGCATGAGGGAGAATATTAGCGGCGAGAGTGGGCAGCCCTGCCGGGTTCCTCTTTGGAGCCGGAAGGCCCTGGATGTATGATTGTTAACCCGTATTTGACCCCATATGTCTTCATAGAGTAGTCGTACCCACTTTAAAAACTTAGGACCAAACCCGAATCGCACTAGTACCTCAAAGAGATATGGCCACTCCATGGAGTCAAAAGCCTTAGAGGCATCTAATGATAGGATCGCTGCATCCTCCTCCAAGAGGAGCTGTAAACATTTTGAAGTACTGTGTTTTAAGTAGACTGTATGTTATCAGCGTGTATGCGAAGTTATTTTCTCAGCTAAACATAAACAGTGCCCAAACTATTGAATCTGGGTAGATTACATACATTTTCATCGCGCAGGACAAATTGTTCCTGTTCAGAAACGGCATTTGCACCCACTACTGGAAATTGTTCATTTTCAACTAGCTGGTTAGTGCAAATTGTCCTTTGCACCGGTAGGCTTGTTTGTGCAAATTCCAGTGCAAGATTGCGCTGGAAAAGTGCAAGTTTACGGCCATGTTTTTTTGCCTCATCCGCACAGAATGCGTCTTATTAGGTCTGCTTTGGTGCAAGATAATTTGATGTATATTTTATGAACATCACTAATATTGTAAAAAGGATCCACTTGCAATATCAGACTGCTACACACTAATTGGTCGCTTGCCAGTTTGTTTTAAAATATGATTTCCACACCCACATACAGAACCAGCCTAATCTTAATTCTCAGTGTAATTGTGTCATGCGGTTTACCCCACATTGGAAAAAAGTTAACTGGGATCAAAAAACTTCCCTTCTTAGGACGTTGAGTAGTATCGACATATAAATAAGTTGAAAGCCTGAATAAGCCTCTCCGTAAGGCTTCCTTAATATGGGTTACCTCCCATTCAGAAAAACAGATGTAGAATTTTAGTTTAACCCCAAATTTAATATAGACTGTTAATATTTAGTAAGACAATTAAATATGCACGTTTAACAAAATATGTATTAAGGGCCAGATTTACATAGCCCTTGTGTGACTCAAGGATTAAAGACTCCCCCTGCCACCTTCCAGACATTGGCGAACAGGATCTTGGCTGGGTTGGAGCAGTTCAGTGGAGCATATCTGGAGGATATAGCTGTATACAGTTTTACATGGGGGGATCACATAAGCCACCTGAGGGAAGTGCTTCAGGCCATGCCGCAGGCAGGCCAAACTATTAAGGCTAGTAAGTGCCAAATAAGGCAGAGTTCTGTTGTGTACCAATGCCACCTTGTAGGCGGAAGGCATGTACACTCTCTCCAGGCCAAAATCCGAACTATTTTGGATTGGACTGATCCTACTGCCGAGATACAGGTCAGGGCATTCCTTTACCTGACTGGGTACCAAAGAAGGTTTGTTCAGAATGATGAGACCATTGAAGCTCCCCTGACAGAACTGATTTCTAAGAAGAGGCCCAAGAAAGGCCCAGAGTGTCAGAAGGTTTTTGAACTCTGAAATCTGCTATGTGTTCAGCACCAGTGTTACTGCCCCTTGACTATACAAAGGAATTTGTGGTTCAGACAGATGCTTTAGAATACGTGATTGGGGCAGTGTTGTCACAGGTGAATAGTGAGGACCTTGATCAGCCAGTTGTCTTCATTAGCATGCAACCTCTTCTCAGAGAGCGGAGGTGGACTGCCATTGAAGGAAAGGCCTTTGCTGTGGTTTGGTCCCTGAAAAAGCTGAGACCATATCTGTTTGGTACACACTCTCATGTTCAAACGGACCACAGACATCTCTTATGGCTCATGCAGATAAGAGGAGAGAATCTGAAGCTATTTAGGTGGTCCATTCCCTACATGGAATGGACTTTACATTGGAACACAGACCTGGGGTTGTCCATGCCAATGCAGATGGACTTTATAGGTTTTCCCACTTAGCTGAGGAGGACTACCAGGGTGTAGGTAAGTGACCCATCACCTTTCGTTTGGGGGGGACTATGTTGCTAAGTCATACTGTGTGCCATGTGAACCCCCATTTTTTGCTGACTGGTGCTAGTGGTAACAGACTCTGACTGTTCCTGGGCTCTGTCTAACCAGGCCCAGGGCCAGTGCCATGTTGGAGACACAGTGAAAACACACACATACATGAGGGTACACTATATTTTAGGATACACTTATAACTGGCATGACCTACCCTAGAAGTCCCAAGTACATAATAGGGCAGGGGGATGAAAACTATCTTTAAGTTCCTAGTACATAATAGGGCACAGTAGTTTAGAGGCAAGTAGCCTTTGTTGCACTTGCATCTATGCACTATCAAGAGTTTGAGGTCATTTTAAAAGCAGCAACTCAACGTTGGTGGTAGGAGCACTTAAAAAGTGATAAACTACAATATTTTGGCATTTTATGTCCCTCCCAGGGTCTCTCCTTGTTGTCCCAGGGGTGGCGGTTATGTAATTATAAGGAGGGTCCCTATAAAATATGTTTCATATGCCCTGGGGATAGGGATATTGCACATTTCACTTTCCACATTTTAGTTAAGTGCCTCCCAAAATCGACTTTGGTGTAAGAGCACTGTGGAGTGAAAATCTTCACTATTTCTGCACATTCAGGGCCCCAATGGTCTCCCCTAGGTGTCCTGGGGGTAGGGGGTCCTGTAACTATAACCAGGGGCATTATAAACAATATTTTATATGCCCTGATGATGGGGAAATTGCACATTGCAGTTTCTCCATTGTAGATGCCTAGCACTCATAGCTATCACTAGGAATTAAATAAAATACCATTTAAGGATTTAGGGGAATGGTATTGATAAATCCAACAATATGCTATTGTTGAATTTACCCTAAAATATACAGAATGGAAGTTATAAGACTTTCTTGTGTGTGAGCCAAAATTCAGTCTTCCTGTGGTCTCCTCTGATTGGTCAGAGCAAACAGGATTAGCCTGGCTGCTTCGATGAAGTGATAAGTGTCTCACCCAGAGAAAAGTTATCTGTTGGAGAGAGCTCTGCTACACAGGAATGTCAGAGCAAGGGAGAGGGGTCGTAAATCATAAGCTTCCAATGAGAAATAGGACAGGCAATCCCTGGTCCATCTACCCCCCAGCCCCTCTTACCCAGCCAGATAGCAGGCTCAAAGCAAGAATTTTTTCAGATGGTAGGGGAGGAGAGCTATGGAAATGAGTCACACTGGAGGTTGGTTTAACTAGTTCTTGCTCCTTTACTGGGAGTTCAGCCATACTGAATTTTGGAGAAATTGTGCTTTCTGGGAGAAGAGTATGCCACACTGGAGGAAGTGATCATGCTCCGGGGTTTTGTCCTCGACCTCATTGGACTGGAGTGCTGTCCTGCTTGACCCCAGAGAACATTGAATAAATATGTGAGAGGTGCCATGCCTCTCAGTTCCGCTGCTTGAAACTAAGAAAAGAAGGATTGCCAAGCTGGAAACTTGATTTGCAACATCAGGACCTGCATTCTGACTGACTGTGCCTGCTGCATTATCTGGAACTGCAGCCCTTTGGATATACCTTGCTTCAAGAGGAATACATTGTGGACTCCCTGCAAGCTACAGGTTAACAGAGCTCACCTGCATCAAAAAGAAGACGCGCTAGCCCAGGTAGTGCATGCTGCAAACAGTAAGCTCTAGTTCCCAGTTCCTGAGTGTAAGAACGATTGTTGAGCTCTGTTTTAAACATTTTAACTGTTTTTAAAGCCTTTTTATTCCACTTTTACCTCTCTGAGTGTGATTTCCCACTTGAGCCTCATTCGCCTCACCTGGCCGGTACTGAACTCCTCCCCCGCACGCGCTCACAAAGGTCTAGCGACCGTGAGGGTGTCAGCTGCTGCACAGCAGGGCTGATTGGCGGGGAGGAGCCAGGGGTCACGGGGGCACATATAAAGCACGCTGGAGCAGACGCGCTGTCAAAAGAAGACGCGCTAGCCCAGGTAGTGCATGCTGCAAACAGTAAGCTCTAGTTCCCAGTTCCTGAGTACAAGAACGATTGTTGAGCTCTGTTTTAAACATTTTAACTGTTTTTAAAGCCTTTTCATTCCACTTTTACCTCTCTGAGTGTGATTTCTGACTTAAGCCTCATTCGCCTCACCTGGCCGGTACTGAACTCCTCCCCCGCACGTGCTCACAAAGGTCTAGCGACCGTGAGGGTGTCAGCTGCTGCACAGCAGGGCTGATTGGCGGGGAGGAGCCAGGGGTCACGGGGGCACATATAAAGCACGCTGGAGCGGACACACAACGGACGCGCACAGCCGTCTGCGCCCGTCTGCGCCCTGACGGGTCCAGGGGCCAAAACCCCTGTCCGACTTCTGTCGTACTCCAGCTCAGAACTAAAATCACTTAATCTGCACCGCTGCCCCTTAAATATCGAGACTACTCTACTATTGCACTCATGAGAGAAGGTCTCCTCCTGCCCACGAAGGATAGAACTCACTCCAAATCCACCCTCATTCAGGGTCGTGCTCCCCCTCTCACGTTCAATTCACTGAAATTAATGGCCCTGAATACGCGCTCCCTTCATAAGCATGCCACCGAAATCTTTACGCTCCTACAAAATGAGGCCCCTGATATCCTCGCCCTGTCTGAAACTTGGTTGGACGAAGAGTCCGGCCCTACCCTACTGGCTGCAATGCCAGATGGCTATGATGCTGTCTGCCGGTAAAAGAGGTAGAGGGGTAGCGTTCCTTTTTAAAAAATACCTGAGCATAGAAAAAGTGTTGGCTGAATCCCTGGCTGGGGCAGATATGCTAACCATCAGGGTCTGCCATCACTCCTCAAGTATTACGATCTCCATGCTCTATCGTCCCCCCAAATGCTCCCCCAACTTTACTGATCTCCTCACCGAATGCATCTCTAACCTCCGGTCACGTTTTCAACATCTCCCGGTAATGGGAGATTTTAACTTTCATTGGGATCAACAACCCAAGGAGGCTCAGGCCCGCCAACTAGAAGAGACTTTCACCAACCTTGGTTTCTCCCAATTAATAACAACCCCCACCCATGTGCTGGGACACACTCTACACCTGGTTTGGTCAACCGCCCCCTTCATTACACTAAAAGAGGTCACCCCTTGTCCTTGGTCGGACCACTTCTGCATTAACCTGATACTTCCTCTTACCAAACATATAACTCCGCCCCCTGCGGCCTGGAAACGGGTGCGCACCTGGTCAAAAATAGATGGCCCGACACTGTTAAGCGCCCTCCGCGCCCGCCCGCCTAAGAGGCAGGTGCAAGCTGACATTGAAATAGGGACCACTGCCCTTACCGACCGACTTCGTGCAGCCGTCAACACAGTTGCCCCTGAAAAGAGAATAAAAATCTGCAATAAAGGCAAAGGCGCCCCGTGGTTTACGGAAGAACTCAGGACTTCCAAACGCACGCTACGCCACTACGAACAACAATGGCGAAAAAATTATGAACTTCAGGCCCTGACTGATTATTAAGCAAAACTAGCCTCATATAAAAAGGCGCTGCTGTGCAGAAAGGCAGAATTTTACGAAAATAGGATTTCGTCTGCAACCAATAAACAAAAAGAAACGTTCAGAATCCTGAAGGAACTTAGTCAGAAACAATCTCAGTCTACCCCATCCAGCCAGGAACAATGCAATAATTTCCTCGCATATTTCTTCAATAAAATCCAGGATATACTGACTGAGATTGACAACTCCCCCTGTATACCATCACCTTATGCAGAGGATGCCTCATAGGGCTCTAGTACAGATACCCTTTCCTTTTTCCAACCCCTTGACATAGAAACCCTCTGATGCCTGGCCAAAAAGATCAAATCAGGCTCGCCAGCCGATCCTTGCTCTCCTATAATATTCAATCTAGCACTTCCAGAAATTGAGCAGGACATCCTCGCACTCCTAAACTCCTCTCTACGGATGGGGGAGGTTCCATGCTGCTTCAAGGAAGCCAGAATCATCCTCCTTCTCAAAAAACCCGGTGTGGATATTTCGAACATGAAAAATTACCGCCCTATCTCCCAACTCCCCTTTCTTGCTAAAATACTAGAACAGCATGTCCTGCAAAATCTTTCCAGGTTCCTTGAGGATCATCACCTCCTGGGGGACAGGCAAGCCGGCTTCCGAGCTCACCATAGCACAGAATTAGTGATGCTATCAGTACTGGATGATATTAGACGGACTGCCGACATTAAAAAGCCCTGTGTGCTGGTCCTTCTAGACCTATCGGCAGCGTTCGACACGGTCAACAATGCCACTCTCCTGGAAAGATTAGGATCTATAGGAAACAAGGGATCTGTCTTACAATGGATCACCTCTTTCCTGACAAACCACACCCAAAGAATCCAGATGGGTGACTGGGTCTCGGAGAGAGGCTCTTTACCCTGTGGAGTCCCGCAAGGGTCCGCACTCTCACCCCTTCTCTTTAATATCTACCTCAGTCCCCTTATCAAGGCTCTGGCGGCTATGGAGTGTCAGATCTTCAACTATGCAGACGACACCCAAATCATCCTTCACATTGATAACTCCCCTCAAGCACAATCCCGGGCAAAAGAGATCCTACGCTTTACAGTCAACTGGATGACGGCTAACTCTCTTAAAATCAACCCTGGCAAAACCGAAGTCCTTGCCATGACGGATGACCGCAACCCCTGGAACTCCTTGTACTGGCCCCAGGAGTTGGGCGAGGCCCCAGTCCCGATCCCAGTGGTTAAAAGCCTGGGAATTAAAGTGGATGACAAACTCACCCTAGCCAATCAAGTTTCCATGGTATTTGGCACCTGTGTGGGCCTTCTCCGGCTACTCAGGAGGCTCTCCCCCATTATCTCATTCTCCGCCATGAGAACTATTGTGTCTGCCATTATCTTGGCTCGCCTTGACTACGCCAATTCCTTGTATATCGGACTCCCGGACTCCTTAGTGAGAAAACTCCAGATAATTATGAATGATGCCGCTAGGCTCATTTTTAAACTACCAAGGCACGCGCGAGCCTCAGCCCTTCTACAACGCCTCCACTGGTTGCCCGTAAAACAAAGAGCTAAATTTAAGGGCCTGTGTATCGCCCACAAAGCTATCTATGGCCAAGCCCCCATCTACATCAAGCAAAGACTCACAAATTACGTTCCAGGGCGCACACTTAGGTCCTCCACAGGGAGCCTCCTATACTGCCCAAGGTTCAACTACGTCACCAAAGGAGGAAGGGCCTTCTCCTCCCTCCTCCCCACTCTATGGAACAGGCTGCCTAGCCAACTCCGGGCGGAAAACCGCCTTCTCCCCTTTAGAAAACAACTAAAAACCATCCTGTTCACAGAAGCCTGGGCGTAACTGTAACTGTATTGCTTGGATTCAACGCTACTCTTCTTACAGCGCTTAGAGACCTTTTGGGTATTAAGCGCTCAACAAATCTAAATTACCATAACATAACATAACATCAACTCCAACAAGAGTCTCCTGCCTGGAGTGCATCCAGTGGACTTCTAAAAGTTTTAGTCAGGCGCATTGTGTTAATTGTGGTCCCAAACTTTCAAGGACCATCCTGGAGCTTCCAGACTCTTCAATTGTGTTTTGGACCCTTTGGACCCTCAAGAGGAACTTCAGGAAGAAGTTCCAGAAGTTTGGAGCAACTTTGGTTAAAAAACCTCCATAAGGTGACTAAGTGCTGGAAAGAGCTTATTCTTTAAAAATTCATATCTCTGGTTCACTACATTGGCTGTTTGTTCTTTTGATATCCTTTTAAAGATACAAATATTTCCTATTTTTATAAATGGGTCTTGGATTTTTATTGTGTACTGTGTCCTAATTATTTTCTGAATTTATGTTTTTAAATGCTTTGCATGCCTGTCTCCTAAGTTAAGCCGGTCTACTTGCTGCCAAACGGCACAGGGTTGAGCATGGGAATAATCTATTGAGACCTTCAGTGAGCCCTAGACTGTGTTAGTGGCTTTGTTGCCATTGGTAGATGTTTATGTACCACTACTAATACCCACTTTCCAACAATTAGATCCTTGCAAAGGTGATATTTTTGCTTTTCTTGCTTTTTTAATCATTAACAGTTTTTCAATTTCTAAAATGTGTTTACGGCTGCAATATTATTGATTTCTCTGTCAGTAAGTTCTAATTAGGGGCAGAGAAATGTTCTTCCAAATGTTAGTCAAGTGAGTGTTGGTCCAGAATGCTGGCGCAGGGTTACATTCAATAACATCAATTATGTGTTGTGTAGTGGTATTTTATGCTATATTGTGATATTGCACCAGTGTTCCCCCAATTTATTTAGCTGAATTCTAGGTTTGTACTTACATTATGATTAGAGCTCCCGGTTTTATGGTATTCATTTTTTTAACATTTTCGTCTGTATATATCCATATTTACTTTTGGGCCATTTTATCTGTATTTATCCATATTTATTTTGTGTTTTGCGTATAAATGAAGGTGTAAAACTGTACATTTCCATTTGTATTTAACTGATAGACGCACACTTATACTTTGATGTCTGTCGTGTTTTAGCTATTTAAGCTGCCAATTATTACATAACAAGACATCCACTGGAAATACTCGCATTATAACACAAATGTATATTGGCACATCCAGTTTTTTAAAGAAATGTCATCCTGTTTTTTAATTTCGCATGCTGGACATCTGCTCAGCTGTTATGCTATAATTCATTAAAGACAGCACGGAGAGTCACTTAAAAGCAGCACCATTTTCTGTATTTATCTACTTTTAAAAATAAATGCAGACAGAAAACACATTGTTTTCTGTCTGTATTTATAAGGAAAAATCCGTAAAAATGGAAAACAGAGAGCCTTAATTATGATCTTAGGGAGATATAACTACAAGGCCACATAAACCCTCCATGTGTGGCTTTTCACGGCCTTGTAGATATGGAGTCAGGCGAGGCAGCGCAAGTTGCTGCCTTGTCTTACTCTGCACCAAAGAGGTGTACCATGGGTGTTGCTGTGGGTGTTCCCACTCAACACCTATGGAATTTGGCGCTGCACCAGATTTACAATATCAGGTATACCTGGGGCAGTGCCAAAACCTTGTGCTTCCCTAGATCAGGCTTAACAAGGTGCAATGTTGCTCTTATTTTACTCTTTTCACATGTGCTGCATTCTGCAGAACACAGAAAAAGACATAAACGCCTCTAGGATCACCTTTCTGCATAAAAACAATTGTCCCAAAAACACAGACACCCTTGCACCATCGTGCAAGGGTGCTTGCATTGGTGCACAGCTGCAAAATGTGTGCCGGAGCTGGCTGAAAAGACAGGATGTATCTTGTAAATACGGTGCATTCCTGCCCTTTCGAATTGGTGTTGGGCAGCACAACAAAATGATTTGCGGCGTTGCCCTACGCCAATTCTTTGTAAATATGTCCCCATGTCCATGGCCTGCAGCGAGGACCATTGCTTTGTTTTTCTGTCCATGATCACTGTGCTTGTCAAGGCAGTCATGGACAGGACAAAAGAGCATGTAAATATCACAGCTCACTGATAGGCACTTTACAGATACGAAAGGATGAAAGGATGAGTCGACAACTCAGGATTCAAACTTTGGTCTAGTTTGGACACAATTCAGCAGCAGGTGGTGACCCACTGCAGCTATCCTTCTGGTTAAATATTGATACTGGGAGAAACATCCCTACCCTGCAAATCAGTGTAATCTTTTTAACTTTATAAGTAAGTGAATTTTTTTCCATCCTATTATATATTTTCAATTCATGGATCAAAAACAACATCAAAATAATGACACATTTTCAGAGGAGATTTGGTGTCCAAAATTCAACTGGCGTACTTCTTTGTTTACCTCCCAGTACTGCAGTCCCCTGCTGTGGCATATTTTTTGAAGTTGAAATACTGTCAACATGGCTTCCAAGTTAAACCCATCAACAGTGTTTGGAAACTGTTTCCTCATAACGAGCTCCTCGTCTGCTTCCTCTCCTGTTTCCTCTGCTTGACTGTTTCTGTTGTTGATGAGACTGCAGATACTTAGCAGGGTCGTCTTCCAGAAGGGAGCTCCTGCTTTGTTCACCTAAAAAGGCAGAGAGATTACATGAAGATAAGTGATCATGGCACCAGTACCTTTAGCACAGCAGCAGGCTGCTTCTGACTGTCCAGTCATATGTTTCTGATCACGATGAGCAGCTTCACATAGGAGATGCGCCGCTGTCTAGCTGCAGCAAAGCTTCCTGGAGCCAGATCATGAACAGTGGTGATGACTCAGCGGTAAGCTTTTGCTTTTTTGCTTTTGAGGTGCCTAAAGTTCATACATATAACTAAAAAATGCTTGAGGCTTCTAGATGCAGAGAAATCCTTTGATTTGGTGAAGTGAATTACTTGAAAACTGCACTTCAGGAAATGCATATTCCATGCCATTTCATCAAACTGACTGAATCTCGGTATCAAACTATATTATGCAAGGGGTGTCAGTCAAATGTTGGTCATCAGTGTGATAAACCTGCAACCCTGTGGACGAGACCTGTAGAAATGTAAGTCGAAAAGCCATTGTGTAATATAACCATGATATTAATTCCTCCTTGGTATGCCATATGTGTTATGACTGTTTTGTCAGAGCATTGGCTGTTTGTTCTTTTGATATCCTTTTAAAGATACAAATATTTCCTATTTTTATAAATGGGTCTTGGATTTTTATTGTGTACTGTGTCCTAATTATTTTCTGAATTTATGTTTTTAAATGCTTTGCATGCCTGTCTCCTAAGTTAAGCCGGTCTACTTGCTGCCAAACGGCACAGGGTTGAGCATGGGAATAATCTATTGAGACCTTCAGTGAGCCCTAGACTGTGTTAGTGGCTTTGTTGCCATTGGTAGATGTTTATGTACCACTACTAATACCCACTTTCCAACAATTAGATCCTTGCAAAGGTGATATTTTTGCTTTTCTTGCTTTTTTAATCATTAACAGTTTTTCAATTTCTAAAATGTGTTTACGGCTGCAATATTATTGATTTCTCTGTCAGTAAGTTCTAATTAGGGGCAGAGAAATGTTCTTCCAAATGTTAGTCAAGTGAGTGTTGGTCCAGAATGCTGGCGCAGGGTTACATTCAATAACATCAATTATGTGTTGTGTAGTGGTATTTTATGCTATATTGTGATATTGCACCAGTGTTCCCCCAATTTATTTAGCTGAATTCTAGGTTTGTACTTACATTATGATTAGAGCTCCCGGTTTTATGGTATTCATTTTTTTAACATTTTCGTCTGTATATATCCATATTTACTTTTGGGCCATTTTATCTGTATTTATCCATATTTATTTTGTGTTTTGCGTATAAATGAAGGTGTAAAACTGTACATTTCCATTTGTATTTAACTGATAGACGCACACTTATACTTTGATGTCTGTCGTGTTTTAGCTATTTAAGCTGCCAATTATTACATAACAAGACATCCACTGGAAATACTCGCATTATAACACAAATGTATATTGGCACATCCAGTTTTTTAAAGAAATGTCATCCTGTTTTTTAATTTCGCATGCTGGACATCTGCTCAGCTGTTATGCTATAATTCATTAAAGACAGCACGGAGAGTCACTTAAAAGCAGCACCATTTTCTGTATTTATCTACTTTTAAAAATAAATGCAGACAGAAAACACATTGTTTTCTGTCTGTATTTATAAGGAAAAATCCGTAAAAATGGAAAACAGAGAGCCTTAATTATGATCTTAGGGAGATATAACTACAAGGCCACATAAACCCTCCATGTGTGGCTTTTCACGGCCTTGTAGATATGGAGTCAGGCGAGGCAGCGCAAGTTGCTGCCTTGTCTTACTCTGCACCAAAGAGGTGTACCATGGGTGTTGCTGTGGGTGTTCCCACTCAACACCTATGGAATTTGGCGCTGCACCAGATTTACAATATCAGGTATACCTGGGGCAGTGCCAAAACCTTGTGCTTCCCTAGATCAGGCTTAACAAGGTGCAATGTTGCTCTTATTTTACTCTTTTCACATGTGCTGCATTCTGCAGAACACAGAAAAAGACATAAACGCCTCTAGGATCACCTTTCTGCATAAAAACAATTGTCCCAAAAACACAGACACCCTTGCACCATCGTGCAAGGGTGCTTGCATTGGTGCACAGCTGCAAAATGTGTGCCGGAGCTGGCTGAAAAGACAGGATGTATCTTGTAAATACGGTGCATTCCTGCCCTTTCGAATTGGTGTTGGGCAGCACAACAAAATGATTTGCGGCGTTGCCCTACGCCAATTCTTTGTAAATATGTCCCCATGTCCATGGCCTGCAGCGAGGACCATTGCTTTGTTTTTCTGTCCATGATCACTGTGCTTGTCAAGGCAGTCATGGACAGGACAAAAGAGCATGTAAATATCACAGCTCACTGATAGGCACTTTACAGATACGAAAGGATGAAAGGATGAGTCGACAACTCAGGATTCAAACTTTGGTCTAGTTTGGACACAATTCAGCAGCAGGTGGTGACCCACTGCAGCTATCCTTCTGGTTAAATATTGATACTGGGAGAAACATCCCTACCCTGCAAATCAGTGTAATCTTTTTAACTTTATAAGTAAGTGAATTTTTTTCCATCCTATTATATATTTTCAATTCATGGATCAAAAACAACATCAAAATAATGACACATTTTCAGAGGAGATTTGGTGTCCAAAATTCAACTGGCGTACTTCTTTGTTTACCTCCCAGTACTGCAGTCCCCTGCTGTGGCATATTTTTTGAAGTTGAAATACTGTCAACATGGCTTCCAAGTTAAACCCATCAACAGTGTTTGGAAACTGTTTCCTCATAACGAGCTCCTCATCTGCTTCCTCTCCTGTTTCCTCTGCTTGACTGTTTCTGTTGTTGATGAGACTGCAGATACTTAGCAGGGTCGTCTTCCAGAAGGGAGCTCCTGCTTTGTTCACCTAAAAAGGCAGAGAGATTACATGAAGATAAGTGATCATGGCACCAGTACCTTTAGCACAGCAGCAGGCTGCTTCTGACTGTCCAGTCATATGTTTCTGATCACGATGAGCAGCTTCACATAGGAGATGCACCGCTGTCTAGCTGCAGCAAAGCTTCCTGGAGCCAGATCATGAACAGTGGTGATGACTCAGCGGTAAGCTTTTGCTTTTTTGCTTTTGAGGTGCCTAAAGTTCATACATATAACTAAAAAATGCTTGAGGCTTCTAGATGCAGAGAAATCCTTTGATTTGGTGAAGTGAATTACTTGAAAACTGCACTTCAGGAAATGCATATTCCATGCCATTTCATCAAACTGACTGAATCTCGGTATCAAACTATATTATGCAAGGGGTGTCAGTCAAATGTTGGTCATCAGTGTGATAAACCTGCAACCCTGTGGACGAGACCTGTAGAAATGTAAGTCGAAAAGCCATTGTGTAATATAACCATGATATTAATTCCTCCTTGGTATGCCATATGTGTTATGACTGTTTTGTCAGAGCAAAACAAGTTATTGAATTTGGAGAAGTGCGCCTCAATGGTGGAGAAGTGTGGCTCAATGATTAGAGCGGCAGACCCTGATGCAGAGGTCTGGCCCGGGACCAGGGTTCAATTCCTCGCCTCGGCGGGTCTTGGGCTCAAAATTCCACGGACCTGATAATTCTCGCCTCGGTACCTATTCCAATCATGGAGTCCCACTCTGCAACTCTGGGCAATAGCTTGCTTAATCTCCACAATGGCCCCCACAATGCTAAGGATGCCTGGCCTCCACCTTGGGGGTGCCCAGGAGTGGACGCCTCACAGGGAAAGCCAGGATGGGTTCCACAGTGTTATTCGTACAAGCGCCTTTAGACCCTTGCGGGTGAGTAGTGCGCTATACAAGTATTAAATTTACATTTTACATTTACATTTACATTTGCTTATTTATTTGGAATTGTCAAACATTATTCATTTTCCACTGCTCCACCTTAAGAAAGTTCAGGAAATGTTCTCAGTGACCAGCTGCTATTGGACAATCATAGATGATGAGCTCCCCCTGTTGGAGGGGCGCCTGTTGGAACTACCCTCTTTTCGGGCACCACTGGCACTGGGTGGGGCATTTAATGTCCCTCTATGTGTGTTAGAAAACATCACTGGCTCATTCAAGCAGACTAGGACACAGAGAGGCTCTTGTGTGAGGGAAGAAATAAAGGTGCTATAGCAGAGTTTGGATTTAGTGGACATCCAAAAGGTGAAATATTCAGAATGTCAGGAATACACACTTTTCATGCACAGCGAAAATACCTTTAAGTTAAAATACATAGCAATGTACTCTACTTTTATCAGCTCAGGCGCCTATGTATGTCCTATTCTGATTAGGAGGCCATATGATCATAAATCCCTTCAAAGCTGGCTGACATCATAGTTTTAAGATCCTGGCATAGTATTGAGAAGTAAGTGGGTTCTCTCGCTACTACAGTTTTGGAATTTAAACTGACTAAAGCTTGGAGATGTTTTTGGATGAGGTTGAACCTCCTTTTGCCAAGTCCAAACACATTAAATTGTGAATGGGAATTCTCTTCCTTTACAACTGTATGGAATCGCAATTCCATTCGTTTTTTCCTCTTCTGTCCCCGGGTGGTAGAAACCGCCTAGCATGTTGCACTTCTCTGTCCAACATACCATGGGTTTAGAAAGAAGTAGATTTTACAAGTCTGACGTAACTTGGGTCTTAGAAACAATAGGATTGCGTACAGCATACTAAGAAGCGATACTAGACAATGTATCCACTTCACTGTCTCAAGGTTCCTGATGTATATGTGCGGGCTTATACAGAAGAAGTGGCCTATCTGATGAACTGGGGGATTTCCCTGCTATTATATTTTGATCTCTTCTTAACTGTATTTTATTCTCCAAACGTTTTTTATTGATGGATTTTATTGAGATGTACCATATTGAACTTGTATATTAACTGTAAATTATATTTGGTGACTTTATTGCTTTTGTGGGATGTGTTCAACATGTTCTTTTATGGCCACGAGCTGAAATAAAGATTTTGATGATGAAGTAATTTAAAGATTAAACAATGTTTTCAATAAACTCGGATTTGTAGAGCACGGCTAATCACTTGTGAGGGTATACAGGCGCTGGTGCTTTTTACATACATAGGAACTCTGTTGGTGCAGAGTGGTGTGGAATGCATTTAAGACCTTTTTCAGAGGAACAGTGATATCGAAAACGGGCAAGAAAAAAGGAGTTAGAGATAAATGTCCTGTAGAGTACGGAAGCCCAGTTTAAACAGGCCCAGGACCTGACGGCAATTGATCGTGAGGAGGAAAATGTTATCCTGTTACTAAGAGTGTGTGAAGATGTGCCTCTGCAAAGGCAGCAGATCTCAATGACATCCCAGATGAGATATACCAACTTTTTGGAGCGTAACTTGCCCTTTGGCAATATTTTAAAAATATAGTAAAAATACTCAGGCACATGACCCGTATAGGCCAGAACCCTGACCTGCAAAATCTGTTAAGGTAAGATAGCAAAAGTGCTGCTTTCAATGCAAAAATCGGAATTCCAATCCTGTTTTTTTTTTTTAACTCCAAGCCACCAAAAATGCACTGGTTCTGTCCTCTTATGTTTACAACAAAATGCATTCTGAGAGTTGCAGTACTGATTCACTTCAGTTGCTCGAATTGAATTTATAAACGAAAGAATTGACTTGCAAAAGTCAAAGGGCCCGATTCACAGAACTAACTTAAGACAAAATCCTAAACTTACTACCATTTTCGTATTCACAGAAGACACCTACTCATTTTGGTATTCACAGAAGACACTTACTCACTTCGGTATTCACAGAAGTTAGGAGTCCTAACTTTAGGACTCCTAAATGCCTTCTGTGAATACCGAAAGTCTTAAAATTAGGATTTTTCTCAGTTTAGGAGTCCTAAAGTTAGGACTCCTAACTTTACTACTACTAAACTGAGCAAAATCCTAATTTTAAGACTTTCGGTATTCACAGATGGCATTTAGGAGTCCTAAAGTTAGGAGTCCTAACTATACTACTACTAAACTGAGAAAAATCCTAATTTTAAGACTTTCGGTATTCACAGAAGGCATTTAGGAGTCCTAAAGTTAGGAGTCCTAACTTTACTACTACTAAATTGAGAAAAATCCTAATTTTAAGACTTTCGGTATTCACAGAAGGCATTTAGGAGTCCTAAAGTTAGGAGTCCTAACTATAGTACTACTAAACTGAGAAAAATCCTAATTTTAAGACTTTCGGTATTCACAGAAGGCATTTAGGAGTCCTAAAGTTAGGACTCCTAACTTCTGTGAATACCGAAATGAGTAAGTGCGTTCTGTGAATACCAAAATGAGTAAGTGCCTTCTGTGAATACCAAAATGGTAGTAAGTTTAGAATTTTGTCTTAAGTTAGTTCTGTGAATCGGGCCCCTTGAGTAGAGCATTGCATCCGTGTTAACATGGAATCATTTGGTAACCTTGCTTTTGAATGTGGTGGAGAAGAATTGGCACGAGCTTTGCCCTGATGGGGCACCACATCTATCCTGTAATAAGTGTATCTGAACTCAATTTTACGTTCATTTTAGGAAATCTATACAGTGTGGTTTGTCATTGTTGAAAATGGGTTCCACCCAAGTAGCGTGCCCAAATATTTTGCTTTTTGATCACCTGGTTTTAGACATTTACAGTGGTTGACTCTCACTACCTGAGCCTCCCTCCCATTAATCTCATGATAAAAGGAACTGTGCATGTTTATCAACAGTGTACGCATTTTAAGATGAGGGCATTGTGAGACAGCTAGGGTAAGCAGCACTGGGCTTATTACATGTGAATATGTGTGCACACATGCGAGCACATGGGTGCTGGCTGCACATCAGGAAACTATAGTTGTTCGCACAGGTATTTTGCTTGAGCAAGTTGTAAACTGCAAATCTGACTTATCAAGATACCTCTTTTGAAAGGCTAACCCTTAATTTTAAATATTATTTAGTCACCCATATGTAGACCTTTTTGCTCATAAAGGCAGGGTACAGATATTCACAAGTAGAGCATATAGAAATTAATGGACAGGCCAATCTTTTTATGTGCGGAGTTCTCTGACCTGACTGGTGAGTCTCTGCAGTTGAAAAATTACCATTACCTTGAAGTTTGTGGATAGCAAAAAAATAGTTAACTTACACAAAAGTGTACGTTTACCTTTGTGAATCAGGTCCTATGTATCTGAGGTTTAAGTATCCCCATAGAGTAGCATTAGTAATCTGACAATTTGGACATGAGATAGTAGAGATAATATGATTTTTCATATTATTTCAAGTCTTTTTGTACATTCTTATTAATCCATGGTTAACTCTTAATTTAGTCAAACATATTGCTTTGCCACTAACATTTTACAATATTAAATGAACTACGAATATTGAAACTCTATACAAATCGAGAGTTTCCCTTTTAAATGACATGATTTAATGAGTCTACTGCAATAAATTCCTAGAAATGTAATGCAAAACATAATAAGTCACTTTGGGCTTTATGTAGGTAGCCTTACATTTACCACTTCATAAATACCGAATTTTACCGATTCGGTATTTATGAAGATGGTGAATGCAATGTAGGTAATCAGTCGGTAAAAATTACCGAATCGGAATTGGTCGGTAATTAAGAATCGGTATTTACCGATTCGGTAATGGTAACTGGCTTCCCATTGATTCCTATGGGCCAGGAGGCCCATAGGAATCAATGGGAAGCCAGTTACCATTACTGAATCGGTAAATACCGATTCGGTAATGGGGGGAGCACAATCAAGGGTGGCAGGGTGTCACAGTGACACCCTGTTGCACCCCTGATTCCTGCATGTGTGCACATGTGGCACACATACATGCCCTAAGGGCATGTATGTCTGCCACATTGCACACTTCTAAGGGCCAAATAATGCTTTTTCTAAGACATTCGTCATTTACCACCAACTTTTAGTTGGTGGTAAATAACGAATCCACACTACACCCACACACTCCCCCTACATCCCATTTCAGGATTCGGTATTTACCGAATCGGTAAAATTACCGATTCGGTAATTTTACCGATTCGGTAAATTACCGAATCCTGAAATGTCCCCCCTACATACCAACAGCCTGAATACCGGTCGGTAACGGGATTTTTACCGAAAATCGGCCGTTACCGACCGGTATTGGGCTACCTACATATGGCCCTAAATGTTTGAAATGTTGAAACAGACATGTTGACATTAAGGGAAGGTCTGCTAGCTTATAGTCAAAGCTTTGCTATCACACATTAGTAAGATCACTGTGCAAACAAGATATTACATTATGGTAGAAACATATTTTGCAAATATTTGAGCATTTCAGAAATTGTGACTGAAAGAACAAGTGGCAGGTGAATAGACAAAGCATGTGATTGATAAGGTTTGGTGTCCAAGGTTGCACATATGCACTACAGTTTAAATTGATAAATCTTATAAGACAGAGTCCTCAACTAAACACTAGTAATACTAGAGTCCCTGATTACACTGCCTGACTTCACAGACTGTGGTACTTACTTGGCATGGAGCGATTCTCCCTCTCTGCAGCCCACACATTGGAGTCATACCCCAATATGCGGGAGCCCCAACTAAGCATTCTTGCAATGGAGTTCAATGAGCTGACATGCCCCAAGTATCTCAGACTGCTCCACATACTCCCGCCCACCTCAGAAAAGGTCTCAGAGGCAGCACTACAACGATCCACACATGGGTGTTGACTGCACCAATACCAACTACTCATCAGTGGAGGAAAGGACAGCCCTATTATTGCACACTGGGGGAGTGCACTTGGGGAGGGAAGATTATTAGATTTGTTTTGAGGAAAGGGGTGTTTGAGATTGAGTTATTTTCTCCTCAGGTCCTAATTCCTCTTCTAAGGCTATCACCACCAGCCTCCAGGTAATAGGCATCAAGGCTGTATCATGTATATTTCCCTAACCCCTGCCCTTTGTTCACATCACAAAATCGATAAAACAGAATTGATCCATAAATTGATAATTTTTAGTCTTGATTAATGTGTGTGAGAGGGATTTGTATTCTTTTTTATGGCGAATGATTCTCAAAAGTTACTTAATTATTATTTTCTTCCACTCCTAATTGTGGTCAGCTAAACAGCCTATATTCACAGAGTACGCACTCTGTTTTAAAACACACACACTTATGCTGACAGCCATGCTGAAAACACAAATTCACAAATAGTTTCGGCAAAAAAGGAAAGAGCAAAAGGAGAACAACAATATGGGATTCATAAGTTATTGTGTGAATTATTTGAGTAGGTAACCATAACTGCTTTATTTCAGTGGTTTGCCAAGTTTCAGCCAGAACCATGACTCAGGGATCGATTTGGAGTTTGGCAGACAGGGTACTTTGTTGCAAATGCGATATAGTATCCTGCCCACTAAACCCCTGTCCACCTGTCTTATTTAGAGCTGAGCGGACCTTTATTATTCTGTCGATGCTGACCCCCATTGACAGCGTTGAAGGAACATTCCACCAAAGGCATGATGGAGTAGGATCCGTCAGAGGAAGGATATTACATCATATTCACTATTTAAGGTGGACGGTGTAATGCCTTTTTTGATAGTATGACATTGCTTGGAAAAACGTGGTGATGAGGGCCAGAAAAAACAATAATGACCCCCACAAACTGGGATAAAGCATCCAGAATGTGGGGGTAATTTGTGTTTTGTTTTTCAAAAACAATCTCCCACTTTGGGAATTTGTTTCATAAAAATAAAAACACTTTAAAGGTTTGGAATATGTCAGTCAAAACTAAAGGCCAACGTACACCAAACGTTTTATACATTGCAAGGGACTGCCGTATGGCAGCTCCTTTCAATGTACAGAGTTGTTCGCTGGGCTGATGGACAACTCAAATTTGACCGGCAAAGTACCCTCAGAATGCTGGAAATAATGTCCTCACCGATCTTGAGGGACACTATTCTGTCTCCTAAATCTAAATTGACCTTCCAGTTGTTAACTGTACCTTTTCATTGAAATATATATATATATATATCAAGGCTCCACGGAGCCGAAACGTTATGACGACAGCCTCATGAATCGATTAAAATAAGCACTTTACCAAAGGTCCGTGTCCGCGAGTGTTTTTGGAGCTATAGATGTCTACTACGTCTTCCACGCACCAGTGATTTCTGGATATATATATATATATATATATATATATATATGTGTGTCATAATTTTTGTCTCGTCACCCTCTCCCCCATTTTGGACTGATGCTGGTTGCTACTGACTCTGAAAGTGCCCTGGGTTATGCTAACCAGGCGCATGGCCAGTGCTGTAACCTCTAAAGGTATATGCTGATCAGTATAATTTCAATTAGTAAGGGCAGCCTACCTGTAAAGCCCTGGTATATGATAGATCATGTAGGTTTAGAGGCCCCTATGCACTGCTGTGGTGTCCGATGTCATTTTAAAGCTCAGCCTGCCTTGCAGTGTGGTTTTGAAATAAAACTGTGTCCAAATTTGACTTTGGAATTAAAAGCACTTCCAAAGTCCAAGTCTACCTTTTCAATTATTTATAATCCACCCCTATGGTCTGCCCTAGGTGCCCCATGGGTTGGGTGCATAATTATAAAAAGCAGGAAGAATATAGAAAATGTTTTATATGCCCTGGTTGGGAAAAACAGCTAAAGTAATGTTTACCTAGTGTACTGCTGCTAGCCCCATAGGGTAACATGGCAAGGGCTTTAATAAAACGTAATATAGTCTAATTTTGGATTGGAGCTAGCTAGCCATAGCATTCAAAATATAAAATGAATAGTTACATTAAGCTCAACAACTTGCCATGGTTGGAGTTAATATAATTGTAGCAGGAAAGGGGTTTTCTACTTACTGTTCTGAAGTTACCTAAAGCAACGCCGTAGCATCTTCTTTTGTGGGAGCTAGCATTGCTCCCACCCAGTGAGCAACTAAAAATGCAGCTCCCTGTGGGCAAGAGCAATATTTTCATGTTTTTCACTGCCTGCTTCAGTGCGGGCAGGGAAAAATATGAAAGTACGCTCCCAGCAGGTGGGAGCATTTTTCATGCTCATTCTGGCTAGGACCAGACTTAGTGTCAGCTCTCGCTTGGCATGAGCTTTGAAATTGCTCCTGTCAAGAGAGAGCAAGCACAGGTTTTTCTGCCTGCACCAGTGCAGACAGGGAAACCGCTATGGTTCTAGGAGGGGGGCCATGTAGACCTCCTCACTATTGAAAGCCAGTAGGTAATATGTATATATGACCTACTGGCTTTCAATAGTGACATATGCTAAGAGAGATGAAATTTCATGAAGAGCCAGGCTTAGAGTACAACATAAATTATTTAAAAAGGAAGCTGGGAACGTTTGGTAAATCCCATGTTTTAGGTGGTGAGCAGCCCCTTTATATAGAGCGCCCTCCAACACCATGAAAATCTGAAGCTGCTCAGAGTGTCGATGGTGTTATAGGGTGCTCCACATAAGCATGAAAGGGTGCTCGACATCCCAGCTTCCTTTATCATATATATATCTATACATATAGCTATCTATATATCTATATCTATATCTATATCAATATATATATCAGCAAAGAACTCTCCTCACTCGTGTCAAACCAGCTGAGTACAAGGGAGCACGGACCACGGGATTCTTGTCAAATATCTGCTTGTTTATTCAGAGAACTCAGACAAACAAGATATATATATATTATCTACTGGCGGTCGCCAGTAGATAGTTATAGTTAGGACCGTGTTTCCATAGGAAATCAGCAACATTCTATTTGGAATAACTTTGGCGCCGGTTGAGGAATCCTAGCAAAATTTTCAAAATAGGTGGGGCGCTCCGCTCCGCTCCTACCCTGAAAGTCTCGGGGTGATTCGTCAAGCGGGGGCCGAGAAAAAAGGGGGGTCCCAAAACACGTTTTCCCCATGCATTTTTCCATAGGGACCTTTAGTTCAAGGTACAGCCCGAACGGCTGAACAGAATTACTTGAAATTTGGCAGAGAGGTAGTCCTCAGGTCAGGGAAGTGCTTTTTGCAGGTCTGGCGTCAATCTGTTCAGTAGCTCCTGAGAAAATCAAAAGTAAAATCATATATATATGTGGGCGGAGCCTAACCACACATCTCATCCTGAGATCTGATTGGCTGTCAGCACTTCATCCAAGAAGTGTTGGCAGCCATCTTGGGACCAATATACATGATAGCACCTCATTAAAAAGCATTGCAGTTAATAGAAGGTTTTAAGACTTTAGTTACATTATAAATCATTTGTTGATGGTACCATACTCATTTTAGGAATTGTGGTATGTTCTAAGGTGATTTCACCATGTGAAAAAGCCTTCTGCTGGGATATCATGATTGAGAGAAAAATATTTTCTCATGCTTTTCCCACAGAGGTTTGGAAGGTGATCTATAAGCTAAACTGAGAGCATATTTTCTCTAAATTCACATTATCTTTCTCAGTCATGTGAGAATGAAGTCTGACATTCTCAGTAAAACATGTACATCCAACAAGGGCAGAGACTGTCAGTTGATTCCTTTGTGTTCTACTGCAGCTTCCCAGAGTGTTCCAAAGAACAACTAGAGCGCTAACAGTCATACTTATGATAAACGTATGGCACACCAGAAGCCATCTTGCTTGGATTAAAGTGGTAACTCTTAAAACATTTAATTTAAAAAGGAACAAAATGAGGGGGTTCATTTTTCCATAAAAAGTATGATTAGTGCTGCAGAAAGAAAAATTAGGGCACATTTTGAGTGACTTCTCAAATCCTCTTCTATTTCATAAAAAAATTCTGACATGCAGACTTAAACATGCACTTTCAATACCAGCAGCAGTTTTCCCTGGTGAGCAGTAGCTTTACTACAGTGATCTAATGAGCAAAAAGAGTGCTAACATTCTGAATTTATGGCAAATGTGCGACACATCTGAATGCCTTCTTGATGGAATCAAAGTAAAAAACTGAAAGTATTTCCTACTGAGGAGACTGCAGTACATGAGGAAATTAGGAAACTTCATAACAAATAAATCTCCCAAAAGACAAAAGAGCCCAAATGTAGCCCAAAATCACCCAGATGTAGCCCAAATATAGCCCAATGACAGAAGTGTGCAAAACACTTATTATTTTGTGTTTTTGCAGTGTTATATAGTGCAGACTTGTCAGGTATTGGAGTGCTTTACATGAGCATTGGTTACATCACACAAGAACAAATTCATTTTGGTTGTAGACATGGGGAGACTAAGTAATTTGACCAGAATCACAGAATGTCGAGCTGAAGCAGAAACTCCAACCTGGTCCCCAGTTGCAAAGTCTGCAGTTCTGGAAGTAACACCACATCCTCTCCCCTAAGTGCAACATTTAATCAAGTGGTCAACTGGATAAAAAAACATAAAGATAACAAATAATTTAAAAGTGCTTTGTCGCTATTTGAAAACTCAGAAAATAAGTCCTTATTTTAGTCTTTTAGAGCACTAACCATAATTTTGATGCCAATAAGACCCTCTATTATATGTAATTTCTAAAGGAAATGCTCTAGGTATTACAGTTTTGATGACATCAAGATGACGTCAGGCGTTCCACACTTTTGTAATAAATATAGAATGTTAGCAATCTAGTTGTTCATTAGGATACTGTTGAGAGGCAGAGGCCAGGGGCACGGACTCTGAAAATTGAAGGCAGGTAGGAGGGTGCAAAGGCAAAAATTTAACCACACTGAGCAGGCAGGAAGGGCCGTGGCAGCACAACAGACTATGGAGGGCAGTGGAAAGGGGGGCAGGGGAAACAAACCAACAATACAGGACTTGCAAGAGAGGCTGTGGCAATGTAATAGACCATTGTGGCAGAAGGAAGAGGCAATGGTAGTACAACCATACATGTCAACAGACCCGATTCAGCCAGGAAACGTCTAATGTTTTTAAGCTCAAATGGGCTTTATTTGATCTATCTCCTATCTCCTCTTTTTCAATGTAACTCAAAGGGGAAAATCAATAACCCAGTTTTTTTTCAAAATCTCCCTCTTACCAAGTTCAAAATGTTCGCAAGTATGGTACATTGGATCATGGAAGGAAATGGGGTAGGGACATGGACTTGGATAACAGAGGACAGGAGGGACATGGAGAGGTGCACCAAACTGACCCTGCAGGGCAGGCATCAGGGTTTGCAGCAGCACAATACACCACACAATGCATGCGGGACGGGAGTGCAGCACAACAATCCATAGAAAGCAAGAGGGAGGGGACAGGACCATGCACATGGACAACAGAGAACAGAGGGGCAAGAGGCAATGGTAGCTAGCTGACCATAATGGACAGACAGGAGAGAAAGCTGCAGCATAACAGACCATAAAGGGCAGGAGGGATGGATCAGGGGCATTACAATGGAACAGACAAGCCAGGAGGGAGGGAGTAGGGGTCTGCACATGTAAACAGAGGGCTGGGGGCAAGGGGGCAGGGCAGGAGCAGCAAGATAGCCATGGAGGTCAGACAGGATGGGCACTAGAAGCAAGACACACCATGAAGAGCAACAGTGAGACTGTGATGGCATACACACAGATCATGGAGGGAAGGTGGGAGGGGTTCAGGGGCAGCTAACTGACCACACAGGGAAGGTGGGAGGGGCCATGGCAGCACAGAAGACCATGCATGGCAAGTGGGAGGGTTAGTGGCAGCACAATGGCTATGATGGGCAAGAAGGAGGGTGCAGGGGCATGCACAAAGGACGATGGAGGATAGAAGGGAGGGTCAGGACCTGTGCACAGACAAGAAAGTTCAGGGGAAGGGGCCTCACAACAGACCGCATGGGGCAGGCAGGAGGAGCAGTTGCAGCACAACAGACCAGGGAGGGCAGAAGGGTGTGGCAGTACAATGGACCATGTGGACAGGAGGAAGAGGATAGGGGCATGGCATGTGGACAGGCAGGGTGGAGGTGGCAGGGACAGGTTACAGTCATCTGACAATGCTAGGCAGGTGGGAGGGGAGTGGCAGCTCAACAGAACACTCAGAGTAGATAGGAGTGGCAGGTCCATGGAACATGGTGGGCAAAAAGGATGGAGCAGGGGCATGCACAAAGACATCGGAGGGCAGGGGAAGGAGAATAGGGGCAGCAAGCTAAGCACAGAGTTTAAGCAGGAGGTCAATGATGGGACATAGAATTGGGCAATGGAGGGCAGGAGGAGTGGACTGGTACATCATACTAAATTGAGGGCAGTGGCAGCACATCAGACCATGCATGGCAGGAGGGAGGAGGCTAGTCCATGGATTCACACAACAGAGGATAGGGAGGAGGGGGATGGGGCAGCAAGCTAACTGTTCAGAGAATGCGGGTATTAGGAACTTTATTTTAAAACGTGTGTCTGTGCGAACTACTTAAAATATGAACAAGTATGCAGCATAATCTCACTTTTATTCAGGAAGAAGAGGACGTTTGTGACTGTGACTCCGGGCTCACTTGGCAGAAACACCCCTGATCCTCCACCCCCAAAAATGTTTAGGATTTATGATGAACGTCCATATAGTTTATCAGAAATTGTCTCTATGGGAATACGTCATTGGTGTACACTGGGAACCTTTACCAGGTGCATGTATGAATTTGTGCTATCAGTGATGGATAAGTTTTAGGACCAGTGTCCTCCATGACGCGTTTCACTCCTCTTGGGAGCTTGATCACATGATGCGTCTCCAATTACTGACTAATTTTAAAGTGAAAAATGTGCACAGTCAGCTATAAAAAACAGGCTATATATATATATATATATACACATCATCATAGCTTGCCCTTTGTGGAAAAAGCCTTCACAAGTGAGTTACGCCTCTCAATGGTGAGTATAACCAGTAGGGCGGCACCTCATTGCCCCAACTTCTTGCCAAATGCGTTTTGGGCTACAAGCCCTTGTTCACTGGCACGCACAGCTTTCACACACGGATATTGCAATCACCATTTTTATTTCAAAATAAGCCCCGCCTTCAGGCATCCTGGCATCTTGGTACTTGTAGTGTCTGCATAGTATTCCCTCAGTGGGCTCCATGTGTTGCTCAATAAAATGCTCATTAAAACCACAGTGGGTGGACTACGATGTCACAGTCCTTTACAGTATGTGTACTTGCATTCTCACCCACAGGACCTCACGAGTCTCGAGTCACAAACATCCTGGACTCTAGATCTGCTTTTCTGTGGCGGGCAGTTTCCGCGACCAGACGGGCTGCTAAAAATCCATCATCAAAGTTTGCCCTTTGTGGAAAAAGCCTTCTCAAGTGAGTTATGCCTCTCAATGGTGAGTAGAACCAGAAGGGTGGCACCTCGTTGCCCGAACTTCTTGCCAAACGCGTTTCGGGCTGCACGCCCTTGTTCACTGGCAGGCACAGCTTTCACACAATATATATATTTATGGTTGCCAGTAGGTAGTTTAGTTAGGATGTAGTTTCCATAGGAAGAGTGGGGCATATTATCAAGAAACGGCGTTAAAATTATCGCTTTAGCGGCAGAAAACTGCCGGTAAAGAGTCGATAATGGGCTTGATATTTGCCTTTGAGAATTCCAATAGAAGCCCATGTTCTGGTGTCAACATGGGCTTCTATTGGAATTCTCACGGGCATATTATCAAGCCCATTATCGCCGCTTTAGCGGCAGTTTTCTGCTGCTAAAGCGGTGATAATTTTAACGCCATGCTTGATAATATGCCCCACTGTTTTTCCATTTGCTAATAACCTTAGCGAATTTGACAAATCTTTGGGAAATTTTCAAAACCAATTTGCCAGTCACCTCAGCTTCTGGATTAAAAATTTTGTGGTGATCGGTCAAGCGGGGGCCGAGAAAAAGGGGGGGTCCCAAAACGCTTTTTCTCCATGTTAATTTCCATAGGAAATGATAGACACGGCTACAGCCTGAACTGCTAAACGGAATTACACCAAATACGGCAGAAAGGTAGCTCTTGGTCCAGAAAGTAACCTTTTTGGCAAATGACGTAAATCCATTAGTAGTTTTGGAGATATTTGAAGAAATTTCCTATTGTATATCTGGGGACGCGGAGGATTCGCAACACCTCCTGATCTCGTTCCTGAGTTGCCAGCCATCTGCTGACTCGGTTGAATCGAGTAACAAGAAAAAATGTTAAAAAAAAGAAAAGAGGGCATGGTAGAAACACTCTGACCACCAAGGCCTCTTAGGGGGGTGTCCAAGAAGGACACTTTGGGGCAAAAAAATTATGTATTTTTAAAACTTTTTGGCAGGAGTCACACTGGATGCCCAACTTCCACAGATTTTTGTTTTTAATTGTGGGCTGCTGTGCTTCTTTTAATATAGGCCCCCGGGGGCCAGGTCCCGGAGGCATGTGTAACTATTTATACAGGGCATGCGCAGGCCTCCTGTAGCCCTGGGGACTGCCACCTCCCCAGGGAAAGACACACGAGAAATGCAGGTGGCCACGCGGCCCCCCATGAGACCTCAGACTACCACACAGACTGCCACCTTCCTGGGGCTAAGTTAAATATTAAAGCGTGGGGGGGCTCTGGCCCAAGCCACACGCCACCAGGGATTGCCATCTCCCTGGGGTACACTATTTTTTCATTTATGTAAAATGCCCACCTTCCCCAGGGACCTCCACCTCTCTGGGGCACATAGATTATTAAACAAATAGCGGGAGAAGGACCTATGGCCTCCCACATAGTCCCGGGGACCGCCACCTCCCCAGGACACATCGATTATTTTTAAAAAAGTGGGGGGAGGCCCTATGGCCTCCTCTGAAGTACCGGAGACCGCCAACTCCCCAGGGCACAAATACAACAATTAATGTTAATGTTAATGTTAATGTCATTTATAGAGCGCAACAATTACCCGGAGGTGTCCTGGCGCTTCTTGATTCTCTAAAGATTGGCAGGAAACAATAAAAGGAGGCAGACTACTCTTTGGAAAAGAGCCACGTTTTTAATTCCTTACGAAAGGGTAAAAGCTCGGTGAAGGATCTCAGATGGCGAGGTAATTCATTCCAAGCCTTCGCTGTGCCATAAATAAAACTTTTGCCTCCCCAACGGGCTTTCTTTATACGTGGCACCCAAACCAGGTTGGCCTCTTCAGAACGCAGGTGTCTGCCTGGAACGTACCAGCGCAGTCTTTGCTGTAGAAACTCTGGACCTATGCCATGTAAGGCCTTAAAGGCCAGGCATAGTACTTTAAATTGTATACGGCTTTTTACTGGGAGCCAGTGTAAAGCTTTCCTCTCTTTGGAAACGGAACAGGGTTTTGAAGAGTCCATAATTAATCTAACTGCTGCATTTTGCAGTAACTGCAGTTTCTTTAATCCTTTTAGTTGCATATTCAGATAAAGTCCATTACAGTAGTCCAATCTGGACATTACCGTAGCACCAACTACAGTTTGTCTACTGTCCTTAGGCAGTAAGGGCAGGACTTTTCTCAGCATTTTAATGGTATAGCTGATTTTAGAGGCTAGTGCGTTTACTTGCGGTCCTAAGGTCAATTTGTCATCCAGTATGATCCCCAGGTTCTTAACCTTTCTAGTTGGCACCGGGGCTTTCCCCATTCGGTCTGGCCACCAGGAAGGAGTCCAAAAGCTGGTGTTATTCCCAAACAATATAAATTCAGTTTTCTCTGAGTTTAGTTTGAGACAATTGTTTGCCATCCAGTTATCTACTGCTAGCATACACTCTTGAAAACGACCTTCTACATCAGCCTCGTACTCCGGTGTCAGTGATACCACAATTTGAGTGTCGTCGGCGTATGATGTGAGGCCGAAACCAAAGGTGTCTATTATTGGGGCCAGTGCACTAACATAAACATTAAAAAGAGTCGGACTGAGTGAGGACCCTTGCGGGACCCCACAAGGCAATGAAAAGGGATTGGACTGATAATCTCCGAGGGCAACAATCTGTTTCCTGTCCTCGTGGAATGACCTGAGGAGTTCCCAGGCCTTCCCCTGAATACCACAGGTATTTAGACGGTTCAACAGTATGGAATGGTGAACCGTATCAAATGCTGCGGACAGGTCTAACAGGATTAGTGCCGCCCTCCCTCCCTGATCCACAGCAACCCTGATTTCTTCCGTAGCCTTTATAAGAGCCGATTCCGTACTATGACCATAATTAAGGGAGTATGTTGGGGCCCCCAAGCCCTGGAGACCACAACCTCCCCGGAGCTTAATTCAGAAATGAGGGGGGCTGTGTGACCCCCATCCAGGAGCCCTACATGGCCATGGGGACTGCACCCCCAGGGCTGGCTCCAGCAATGTACTGGGATGACCACCCTGGGACATTGCAGTTTGATAAGGCTTGGCTGGAGCACTGCTCCCGCCAAGCCATAGTAAACAAGGGCTCTGGTTTCATCAAGCGAGAGCACAACATTCTCCTGCTTGCTGAAAGCAGAGCAAGTCTGTTTCCCTGCCTACTGTGAAGCCAGCAGGGAAACAGACATTGCTTTGGGATCCAGGGAGCTGCATGTGAGCAGCTCTCTGGGTCTCTAAGGCAATGCCTGCTCCCTCAGGAGGCAAGGAGCTGGCTGAGACTGCAAGGACCTTCAGCCTCCCCCCATGGTCCCCAGTGAAGAGGCCAGAATCTTGGAAATGGGGTCCCTGGGCGATATTGGCCAAAGGAGGGGTGCCACACGGGCCCCCTCCAAATTAAAAAAAAATATTACGGCCTGGCCACAGGGGATGGGGTCCCCGGGCTGAAATTGGTCTGGGCAGGGGGCTGCGAGTCCCCTCCCCTATTTTTTTAAAATATATAAAGGCCGTGCCCTAGGTGAGTCGGATCTCCAGGGCCAGAATTGGCTCGGGAGGAGTGTCACGCAGCCCCCCTCTCTTTTTTTATATATATTTTTTTTTAAAGGGGCAAGCCCTGGGGACCACGTGGCCCATCATTCCTAAAAAATCGTTTTTTTCAAATCAACAGCTCACTGGAGGCCCTGCTCCCTTTCTCCACCACTCTCCAAACAAGCCTCCTGGCATGCTGTTGGTTGGAGGATGAAGCCCCTTTGGCTGCTGAGGGTCCTTAGAGACCACCAAGACCACCTGTTACCTCCAGTAAGTCCCACACAGTGGTCATCTGAGGCCACCCGCCCTTTCTCCACCACTCTGCAAACCCGCCTCTCGGTGCACTGCTGGTGGGGGGATGAGGTCCCCTTGCCTTCTGAGGGCCTCAGGACTAAAGTGGGCTACATCCCCAAGCAGCAGTGTGTCAGGATGCGCAATTGCAGAGTGGTGGAGAAAGGGTGTGCGGCCTCTGATGATCTCTCAGCAATACAGCTGTGCTGGTCTTATTGGAGGTAACAGGAGGGCTAGTTGGCCCCCAAGGACTCTCAAGAGCCATGGGTCTTAATACCCAACTAGTAGTGTGCCAAGAGGTGTGTTTGCATAGTGATGGAGAAAGGGGGCATGATCACCTAAAAGCTCTCTGCAAACCCACTGTATGGGACTTACTCAAGGTAATAGGAGGGGCAGTTGGCTTCCAAGGACCCTCAATAGCCAAGGCGACTTCATCCCCCACTAGTAGTGCACCAGGAGGTGTGTTTGCAGACTAGTGAAGAAAGGGGGCGTGCCTCCTACCAGGTTTCAGCAAACCTGCTGTGTGGGACTTACTGGAGGTATAGTTGCCTTCCAAGGATGTTCTTGGGGCCAACTACCCCTCCTGTTATCTCTAATAGGTCCCACACAGTGGGATTGCTTAGAGGGCTTCAGAAGCCATGCCCCCTTTCTCCACCACTCTGTAAACGCTGCCCGTGGTACACTAATGGTTGGAAAATTAAGTCCACCTTACTCCTGAGGGACCTTTGGTACCAAGAAGCCCTCCTGGTATCTCCTGTAAATCCTACACAGCTGGATTCCTGAGAGCAGATTAGAGCCACTCTGCAAACGTGACTACTAGTTAAAAAAACATAGAAATTCTCTGAAAAAACCCAAGGTTACTGGGACATTATAGTTAGGAATTAGCTATTTTTCAAAAACCTTAAAAATCCACAGAAAAAAACAAAGGTTGCAGGGATGTTATAGTTAGGAAATGGAATTTTAAAAAAACCTTTGAAATTCAATGAAAAAAACAAAGGTTACAGGGACGTAATAGTTAGGTTCAGGTTTCACTTGTATAAAACCAGAGAAATTCAGCCATTATAGTTAGTGAGCTAACTGTAACTCGTGCCCCCGCAATGCACTGCTTATGACCTCACATATTAAATCACTCATGACATGGTCACTGACATCACTGATGACATATTAAATGACTTTATTAGTACATCTTACACAGAATCTCTGACACACCCACTCACAAACCTATATAACCTTTCATACACCCACTCCAACTTCCACAATACCATTCTCAAGCCCATTCACACACCTATACCTACACTTACACAGTCACTCACTAATTCATAGATCAACACACACATCTACTCACTCACCCATACTGCTACTCACCCACCCTTTCACTAATACAGCTGCTGATATATCCACTCATACACTCATACAGCCACTAACACAGTGAGTCAATCACCCATAGAGCTTCTCACACACCTTCTCATTCACCCACAAAGTCAATCACACAGCCACTTACCCACTCATACAGTAACACACACACTCACTCACTTACTTATACAGATACTAACACATACTCACTCACCTATACAGTCACTTACACCAGCACACACTCACCCATACAGCTAATCTCACATTCACTCACTTATCCATACAGTCACTAATATACCCCATCACTCACCTATACTGCCTTTCACATTCCCAGTCATTCACGATGTCACTGACCATGTCATGATAGATGTAATATGTGAGGTCAAAAGCATTTAATTGTGGGGGCGCGAGTTATAGTTAGCGCACTATAACTGCTGAATTTCTGTGATTTTGTATGAGTGACACCTGAGCCTAACTACAATGTCTCCGTAACCTCAAGCACCTAAAACATGGGAACTACCAGGAGTTCCCAGCCTACTTTTTAAATAATGTATGCAGCACTCTAAGCCTGGCTCTTCGTGCAATTTCAGCTCTCTTAGAATATGTAGGTCTGGCTTGTCAAGTTCTGTACAGTTCCATGCAGGTAAAAAAAGTAAAGGGGTGAGTGTCAATATATGATCTGTTTTCTTTTCTAATCTTCGATAGAAACTTTTGCTCACTTCTACAACGAAAAATGCTGAACTAATTTACCTCAGCATAAAGATAGAAATTTACTCCAAAATCATTCTATTCTTAGTGTGGCTTGAATCTGTTGAGTTTTGTTTTTTTAGAAACTAGAGCGAAAAAAGGTGGGGGATAGCTTGAAAGGGTTACCACTTTTGTATACATTGTCAATCACATTTGCCTTTGTGATAGAATGTGACTGGTTAATAAAGGGGACTTAAATATGTTTGCACTGTCTTTAGAAGCGGGATTTTGCCAAAAAATCTGTGCTTCACAAAAATATTCCAGAGATTGAAGCAGAGGCCTGACAACTAATACTAAGCACCAGAGGGGACCAAACACGGACATTGAGCCATATAAAAATGCCAGAAACATTGTTTTAACTCATTTTTAGAATGCTAAATTTTAAAATTCCGAGATATTCGTAAAAAATGCATAATTTTGGCGAATGCGTGTTTAAGGAAATTCACACATTTTATTAACAAAAAGGGTAAACCCATCAAGGTTATGCTTGCGTGCAGGCCCTTCTAGGAAACATAGGCTGATGGTTTCAGTGCCTCTGTAGCTGGTAAATGCACTACATCATTTAGAAAAATAGAAATTCACTGAAAAAACACAGTTAAAATTTAGTTATCGTTCAGCGAACACAACCCCTAAAAACAACAAAATTCACCAGTTGTGATATGCAAACCACACCATAACTCATGCCCCCTCCATGCTTATTACCAGCTATCATAAAGTGGGAGCGAGCTGAGACTGTTTACTCCATGTCCCTGATCTTTTATGATCTTTTTATGGGCCTCGCGTTGCCACGGCTAAAGTGTTTATATTACAAAAAACATGCTTAACCTGCATATGTGATACATTAGTGAGACAGCAGTAATGTCAGTGGCACATGATGTCGCCATATAGGTTAGGTACCCGGGCACCAAAAAGCCTTCTGACACACCTCCTTTGTGCACCCATTTTCAGAAGAAATTAATACATAATAAGCTGTCTACCAACAACAAAAGGTGGAGGGGGTTTAGTTATGGTGTGTGCTGTGCATTTCAAGTTTAAATGGCAAATTTCATTGGGTTTTAGTGCTGGCTGAAACATAATTCACTTTTAACACACACACATTCTAGGCTTGGCAATGCACAGTACTGTGCTCCTCACTGCGTTGCATTCACCAATGCATCCTGGAGTGTCCTAGGTCAAACAGAATTCTAGTTTATGCTTCAACTGACCTCACTTTGAGAGGATATTCAATACTGCGGACCACTCAGAGAAAGTGCAGAAAATTTGAAAGTTAAAAACACATAGAGGCACTGTGGAGAAAAGAAATCCAACAGATACGTTCATTTTGTGGTTTCTTCCTTTATACAAAATGATTTTTTTCCATTATCTGACAGTATTGTACATAAGCGTTTAATTAAATTAATTCACAACTAAGTAAAAATCGTATTTCTTTTTCATTAAGCAAAAAGTGAATTTACATGTGCAGTTCAGAAATGTCTTCTTCAGAAACTACATCAAACTAAGTATTTAAAAAAAAAATTCTACTAACACAACTATAGATTCCTGTAAATTTTTTATTCAGACAATAACCCAATGAAAAGTCAAGCTGTTGAAAAGTTCAAAGGTATGTGCATGAGTTCAGCATATGTTTTGTACTGAAAGGACACAACCAGATGGGAAATGTGTATGTAATGTGGGTACAAAATGTGATATCATGCACATACTACTAGATTGTTTACATGTTTTACCATTGCGAAAAGTGTTTTTACACCCTATCTTTTTAAAATATGGAATTATGTGTCGCACCCGAGCAATAGAATTTTTGGTTGATATGTGCAACCTTGAAATTGCAATAGCCATTGGAAGGTACCTGGCTGCTGCAAAAAAGTTTTATATGGTGTAGTGAGTCAGACAATGTTACCATGGGGAAGTAAGGAACTATGCGAAGGTGAAGAACTTTAGCTTATTCAAACAGAAAAACTACAAATAGGATAATTATATTTGAGTTTTTTAAAAATTATTTATCTTTTTATCAAGTATGTATTAATGTGTGGTGTGAATATGCCGTATATATACTGTGGGATTGAGCAGGGAAGTGTTATGAAAGTGTAACCGATTTATTTTTATGGACGGCTGTTTTAATAGTATTAGTTGAATAAATTATTTATAATATTAGAGTGTATATACATTGATTGCTCTTATGCTGTTTAATGACTAATGGTCCAAATAAACATTATCTTGACTGACTGACTACTGGAAGGACACTATTCTTGTACAAATTCCTGTTCTTAAATTAACTATGAAACTATTCATATGTGCTATACAATGCAGCTCACATGCAAAGTTTGAAAAGTTTAGAGAAATAAAAACATTTCTCCTACTTGCTGACTGCATCCAGGAAGAATAGTTTGTTTGTGAAAAGCTCTGTCTACCATTATTATTAGGAAGGGCTTTGCAACAAAAGCCATGGCGAGTAGAAGAGGAACACCTGCATACTACTCCAAGTATGTCCTCATAGAGCAAAGTAATCAAATCAGTGCACAGTTTTTATATAACTATCAACCACAAAACAAGTTTTGAGCTGGAAAGTAAATAACAAATCAATTCTTTGCATCAGTCTGCATACTTTTTTTTGTAATTTTGCACTAGTGCAAAGTGTTGTTAACTCTGGTCCACAAGGTATAAAAGAAGAGCCTGACTGATGCAGGATGGACATTAGTCTTCCATCGCAGTGGTGACAGCCTGTCCTTTGTGTGGAATGCTACGCTTTCTTGAAATCTACAGAGCAGGAATCTGAGTGCCCAAGAAATATGCCTACTGTTCCAGTAGTAAGCCTGGACACCTGTGCCTGGTGCAGCCTTCCAGATGTACTACTGGGAATGCTGATTAATACTAAGAGATGTAACAAGTACGTGCCGACAGCGATCAAAATCTCCTTCCATTATTTACATTTTTTATTGGTGAATCGGGCCCAACATATTCCTATGGTGACGTCTGCTTCTCACTTTCATGAGATCCCTAAGCTTTAATACTTTTCAAACAACATACATACCTTTGTAGAATACATATTGTTCAATAAATCTGTTTCTAATGCTTTAATATCCTCTTCTGAATCTGCAAAACAAGAACATAAAGCATATGTTACAAGTGTTATATGTTGTGCATATAGCATCCCTCCCGATGTCTCCTGTAAGCCACGAGGTTCATCAACAAGACGACATAAGGTACCACGTTTGCATGCTAATAAAATGAATGTACAATAGTTTATTTATGCATAGCTGGAAACAACTAACAAGATTATTGTAATCTTCTGTTTACGATACAGGAATGATTTGTGTAGTTAAAACTTAGAATTGTATATTCATTTTAAGACGAATGGTTTGAGGTTTCTCCCTTTAAAACAGAATTGGAAGGAAGTTCTCCGCTTATGTCTTCTTTAAAGAGGTGCCAAGCACGTAGAAAACTTACAACCATAGGTGCTGTACTGAAGTTTAACAATGCCCTCTTCTGTCTTGCAGAAAGTCAAAACCGTAAAATTGATCTAAACCTTGACTTGAAATTTGAGAAGATTAGTAATTTTATCCCAATTCCAGAAGTACTTATTGTGAAATTTCAAACGTTAAGCACCATATTTTCGTTCACATGTTAAATAAAGTTGAAAGAGACATATTGATGGGTCATGTCCCATGGAACAATGCCCCACGTCACCCTCTTTGAGTTACCTCAAAATAATAGAAGATTCTCTCTCTCTAAGATACAAAACAAACTTACCTCCAGCAGGACCATATCATTACGCCACGCTATGGATGACATTGGTCAGCCATACCTCATACAACTATACCAGAACAAGCAACTGATACCGCATATCAGACTGATGCTACATAAAAACCAGTGCTCATTAAACATGGCAAGTGAGTTAGTGGAAAAAGAGCAAACAAATAAGGCAACAGACCGACATAGAAAATTGCTCTCTATCACCGCATCAATTGCACTGACAACACTGCAAGTGACACCATCGCAAGCATGGCTGATGTTACTGAAGGAGTAGACCACAGGCAGGGGTGAAGGACAAAAATTCAGGTCTTCACCAAAGTAGAGATGAATTTCCTAGCCAAATGAAATATCACCCTGCATATTAAAAAGCTTCACTTTGCAGGCAAAGCACAGGCACATCAAAGGAGAACCATGGGACCGCTCATGCATAAATATTACCAAATGTGACTCCCCATCCAAGCAACGACCCAGCTGATGATAAAAACAGAGAAAGAACACACGGAAAGCACAGCAATATCAAGAAACAAGACAAAATGAGAAGAGGTGTGGTCGTGCGGAGTTCTGTTGGGGCTGGAATCTGTGATAAGAATCATGGGATGTTCTTAGAATGTTATGATAAGAACTGAACCGGCAGTGACAGAAGTTTTCCTGCCTGGTTGGTCGTGTTTCCATCTACTTGCATGAACTCTAAAAAAGGAGTGGAAAGGTGCCTGTTGTTCATTGGTACTTCCTTTAAAATCCTTTCTTAAGTAACAGCAAATAAAGGGAGTGACCCAAGGTAATGCAGGTGAATAAGGTACGCACACAGTACACAATGTGCACTGCTAGGTCACAAATCCTTTCTTAAGTAACAGCAAATAAAGGGAGTGACCCAAGTTAATGCAGGTGAATAAGGTACGCACACAGTACACAATGTGCACTACTAGGTTACAAATCCTTTCTTAAGTAACAGCAAATAAAGGGAGTGACCCAAGTTAATGCAGGGGAATAAGCTACGCACACAGTACACAATGTGCACTGCTAGGTCACAAATCCTTTCTTAAGTAACAGCAAATAAAGGGAGTGACCCAAGTTAATGCAGGTGAATAAGGTACGCACACAGTACACAATGTGCACTGCTAGGTCACAAATCCTAAGTAACAGCAAATAAAGGGAGTGACCCAAGTTAATGCAGGTGAATAAGGTACGCACACAGTACACAATGTGCACTGCTAGGTCACAATTCCTTGCTTAAGTAACAGCAAATAAAGGGAGTGACCCAAGTTAATGCAGGTGAATAAGGTACGCACACAGTACACAATGTGCACTGCTAGGTCACAAATCCTTTCTTAAGTAACAGCAAATAAAGGGAGTGACCCAAGTTAATGCAGGTGAATAAGGTACGCACACAGTACACAATGTGCACTGCTAGGTCACACAGAGTGATGACGTCCATATATTTAGCTGACAGTGGAGGTGAACTGCACCAAGTGCAATGCTCCAATAGTGCAAACCTCACCACAGTAACCAAACAGCACTGTATAGTGTAATCACTGCATTGGTGGAATACACACACATTAACTGACAATGTCATGTCCTCTGCAAGCAGCATGCAATAAAATAGCATGGACTGTCGAAGTGAGGTGCTGCTGAACTTCTCTTGAGCAAGGTGCCACATGGAGGGAGGAGAGAGTGGGTGAATCATTACAGCTAAACCACCCGATGTGATATTCACAACCATTCTAATCTTGTAACCTTGAATGTTATGGAGCAAATGGAATGTCCAGGGCACGAAATTGTGACAAAATGAGTTGGATTGACAGGCTGTGCTCTCTTCTCTTTTCTTTAACCCCTCTTGTAATGTTTATTACTAACTCTTCCACACCACAATGAACAAATCAGTCTTTATGATAATGGTATAATAAAGGATGTAGAGTGGCAAAACCCATCTCCTAGATGCCATTAAGGGGGGTTCCTATCACAAGGTTAAGATCGCCAGTTCGAATTACAAGCAAAGCCAAAAAAATGCAAAAACTAATTGGGACACATAAATCCGGAGTGACCTACTAGTTGCTGTAAAAGGGGGAATCACAGGGATTTCTAGCTTGTAATCTCTTATGGTGCTAAATCTGTAAAATGAAACCATAATCCCATATTTTTCCACATGATTGGGTGACTCATTTGAATATCTTATAGTTGCCCTATCCCTTCTCCAAACGGCGAGTCCCTAAACAGATCAGGACAATCAAAAACCACTAAAGTGAACCTACACCCTCCCAAAACATATTCCACCTATGAGGCCAGGCTTTCCTTTAGTAACTCGGAGGTTAAATTTGCCATAATCTCTCAAAATCCAGATAAGGCCCCAGGGGTTGACTGAATTCTAATGGATCTCTTTATCTCAGAACAAGCCATCTGGGTTCCATATCTCACCTACATCTTTAATGCTACACTGCCAGGAGATATCCCCCAGTCATGGAAGGGGGCGGAGATTATTCCTATTCCCAAAAAAGGGACAAATTTGGATTCTGCAAACTACTGGCCAACCAGTCTCATTGAATCTAGCCAAAAACATTTTGTAACATTATACTTGATCGATTACTGTTCTGGATTGCAGAAAGTAAAATCCTGACCCCATTCCAGGCCGGTTTTCACCCCAAGACCAGCACAGTTGACCAGGTCTTCAGGTTTCAGTTGGTAAGGTGGAAAGAGGTGGAGAAGTGTGGCTCAATGGTTAGAGCAGCAGACCTCGATACAGAGCACTGGTCCGGGACCAGGGTTCGATTCCCGCCGCGGCAGGGTCTCAGGCTATAAATTCCTCGGACCGGATATTCTCGCCTCAGTGCCATTCTAATCATGGGTCCCACGCTGCAACTCTGGGCAATAGCTTGCTTAATCTCCACAATGGCCCCAACAGCGCTGCGATGCCTGGCCTCACCATGGGGGTGCCCAGGAGTGGACACCTCACACGGAAAGCCAGGAAGGGTTCCTTTAGCGGTATGAGTACAGCGCTGAGATACCTGTAGTGGTCATCAGCGCTATATAAATACCTATACATTTACATAAATACCTATACATTTACATTTGGGCAATGGTAGTCTATATGCTGCTTTTGTAAACATTAGAGCGGCCTTCGACATGGTCCCCAGGGATAGATTGTGGAGAACCTTAGCAATATGGGGATCCTGGACCCCCTCCTTACCATGATTACACGTCTCCACAGCAATAACTTTCCTCAGGTCAGATGGGGACAAAATGGGGAATCAACTGGCCCATTGGGGTTAAAAAAGGAGTTCAGCAGGGTTGTGTACTTGCACTCACACTATTCCTGTTGTTCATAAATGGATGCATTGACTACTTACAGGCCTGCAACAATGACTCCCGGGCTCTTGGAGGGTCCAAGATTCCAGCTTAGTTATTCACAGATGACATGCTGCTAATATCTAAGACCCCATAGGACCTAGAGACCCTTTTGAGCAAGTTTAGTCTCTTCTGCTCAGATCATGGCCTAGTAATAAACCAAACCAAACCAAATTCATGTCCATACACCCGCATAGAGGTTTCAAAGGGAAAATATTGCTAGAGGGGAAACAGATTGAGAGAGAGTGATTTAATTTGACTATCTTGGAATACGTCTGTCCAGTTACCAACTCCTGGGCAAATCAAGTCACCAAAAGCCCCCTTATCTTAAAACACCGGGCAGCAACATTATTAGAATTTGCAAATAATTCCTCCATCTATTCAGTCTCTCCGATTCTTGAAGCCTAGAGAACCCAAGCTCCTAGCTGCCGGTATCTATGGTGTGAAATTGTCAGGTGATGTTAACTTAGATGCACTGGAAGGGGCTGAGAATAACGTTTTGAGAAAGTTTCTTAAAATACCCCAATGTACCCCTCTAGTATTCAAATTTGATCTACGCATCTGGCCCATTGTCCACCTAATACAACTCAGATCGATTTCATACTGGTTTGGATTCTGGACGACCCCTGATTTGGTAAACTACAGAGAGGGTTTTCTAGACTTACTTGATAGGTCCCATGGTGGAAGAAAGCTCCTGTGGTTGGCCTTTGTGAAACAGACATGTTTCTCACTAGGCCTAGAAAAGTATTCAACAGATCCTCAATCAATCTCTTCTCCTGAAATAAAAAACCTGAAGGCAATGTACTGGGATCAGGTGGGGTCAGAACTAACTAGCCGGGGAAATAAACCAAATCTTTCCCAGATTTTAAACCATATTCTCTCTTTGAGAAATACATGGATGAAATTGACCGCCCCTTCACAAAACCATTCTATATCAGATTTAGGTGGGAGACCCTACCTTTAGCATCAGTTACTTGTAAATGAAAAGCAAATCATGGTGGTTCGAATTTATGCCCTACGTGCAGAGAAACCGAGGAAATGACAGATCATTTATTGTTCTGTTGTTTAAAATACCCTAATCAGAGAAGGCGCTGGATAATACCATTATGCCATTCACTTGTTGTCCACCACTACAGGGTAGCTATAAGATTCTGTAGAACTGATATGTCCCCACTCATAGTTTTTCCAATCGCTACATTTTTAGAGAGTATTTGGCCAATTTGGTGCAAAGTTTTAACATCTATTACCCCACACTAAAATCCAAGACATTAGCAGAGGTTACCAAACTGCATCTCTAGAACAACGCTGTATGATTTTATAGTCTAGACCAGTGTTTCACTTTTGCTATGCTGATTTTATGATACTTTTATGTATTGTTTTTGGCAGGATTGAAGTAATTTATTCGTACTGTATTGTATGGATATAGGGGTTTATGACCGAACTAAAGTAAACAAACGAGAAACGAGAATGGTATACATGTAAGGGAAAATGACTATATATTGATAATCATTAAGTACATTTTCCACACGATTGGTACAAGCCATTAAGATGCATTTTATTTGCTTACAATATTGCTGATATGACTGAATGTGAGTCTTATTTATCTCTATGACCAGTACAGGTTGTTTTCTTGTACATCATTGCAGCATGACCTGGTTCAAAAACAGAATGTGATAGGGATAGAAAGATAGCCTCTCTTCGTTTCCTTTAATTGCTCTGTGAGGATTATATTTTCTGAATAGGCAGTATCAGGATTTCCGCAGAGTAACTACTATTAGTGAACATTTATATACTCAATGGATTAGAACCGCATGGATGAAAACGTGACCTCTCTTTCTATGAACACTGTGGCCAAACGTTATTGAACAATAAGCCGGCATTGAAAACAGACTTTGATATATGTGAAGAAGAATTTTGTTTTTGTTTATATTAGTTCATCATTTTTTTTCACCATAAACAAATCAAATTGCACTGTTTGAGAAAGGAGGGTTACTCCCGAAATGCATTACAAATAAGGTAGCAGCTATTTATCCCGCTGCTCTGTAGATAGTAAATTTGCACTGCAGGTTACTTGGCCACTGGCTAAATAGTAGAAATGATTTACTATTTGACTGGCAGCCTTGGAAATATCAGAGAACAGTCACTATTTATTTGCCCACTGCTTAAATAATAGAGATTCTGCTCTGTTCGTCCCGTGGCCATGTAAATAGCAGAAAAACTTCACTATTTACCCAGCTGCTTGCTTAATAGTAGAGATTCTGCACAGTCTAGCTGGTGGCTGTGCAAAGTGCGGGAAAGCTTCACTATTTATCCAGCTGCTGTCCAAATAGTAGAGATTTTGCCCTGTTTGGCAAGAAGCCATGCAAACAGCAAGAAACCATCACTATATGCATGCCTTGGCTAAATAGCAGAGGTTTTGTTATATTTAGCTTGCAGTCAGGCAAACAAAAACAACTTCACTCATTATCCAGCTGCTGACAAAACAGCAGTCATGTACAATTAAGCAAGCAGGCATGCACATAACAAATAAACATAATTATTTTTGTGGCTGCTGGTTATATAGCAGAAATTATATATTATCTTGCCAGTAGCCGGGCAAGTACAATAGAAATTTCAATATTTACCCAGCAGCTGCCTAAATAGCTGAAATGATGTACTCTGTTGCTGGTGGCCTTTCAAATAACTATACAAGAAACGTCATTATTCACCTGGTGGCTCGGTAAAAAGTAGACAGTATGCACAACTTGACCAGTAGCCATGCAAATGGCAGAGGAACTTCACTATTTACTCGGTTGCTGTTTCATTATGCCATTTACAGATTTCAACAGGTACATACAACAGGTAGAACTGCAAACAAGGAGTGAACATGACAGGTATCCATCTCCTTATGAAAGTTAGGGTTCTGATACATTACCTTTTCATTCACAAAAGTGGCCACAAATTCCACTCATAATTTTTGCAAATGGAATTATATTTTGTAAACCGACTGGTTCACAAAATACTGGATCACAGGGGGTTGAAGAACACCCAGCCAAATAAATATGCATTAGACAGGCGTCAATTTGCTACCCTCTGTGATTGCCTTCAATTCCAGGGATGGTGCCTGCAAGGGACTCCACACCACTATCCCTATGACTGCATTTTAAAATGGAAAAACATTTTTTTCAAAGCCGCCCATGTTCCTTAAAGAAACCAGTGTTGGTATGAAAAAATACGTTTTTGGTTTTGGAAAAAGTCTCCTTCCTGAATCTACCCACATGATTTCAAAAATGAAAGTGATCTTAAGGGAACCCCTTCCTCTGCAAATCAGTTACAACCCTATCTCAGGGGTTGTTAGCTTATCAATGGTTTGTGACTGCAAATGCAGTCAGAAACTATCAATAAATATCTTTCTGAACTGGAAAGGAGAGGGAGGAAATCCCGTTCATGAACCCTCATATCTATGGTTTGGAAACAATTGCAAATGTCCTTTTACTATTCTAAAGAATTTTCCATTCATAAAAAGGATTTTGTGCATAATGATAAACACTTGTGTGGTCCCAAATCATGTGATTTTGCCACATGAGGGCCTTAGTGCTAATACTGGTTTAGATGCAGGCACTAACTTATAGGTCTAAAGGTCCCAAATGTTTGGATGTTTCCGTTATTTTCATAAACATATCACAGAACGCCACTCCATTACACCATGGGCAAAGAGATACTGACTTGAGGGGCCCTTTATGGAGCTGTCTCTTGCTCAATAAATTCTCCAACTCCTTAAAGTTTTCCTACAGTAGTGACTAATTATAAAGATGTCTGGAATCTTTGCAAGACCAGTTAAAGCTGTTTACTCTTCTAAAGCTATTTACTCGTTCTTTCTCACAAAGCCACGGAAATGTACCAGGGCCAGATACAGGATTGCTATAAGGCTTGATGTTACCAGAACACCTCTTTTTCTGCAGCAAAACATTTCAATTAAACAAATCAACTGAAACACCTGAAATCAATGATATGGAAAAGCAAAACCCAGACTTGAAAATTTAATGTCCCAGTAGTATGGAACCCTATAATATTTAGGCAGATTTTTATCAAAATAAAAACAATTTCATAGGGCCTTATAAATGACCATCAAAGTATAATTGAGAGGATTCATTCTAATCTCGTGACAGACAGAAAAACACATGGGCCTGATTTTGTTTTTGAGGCTGAAGTAATCTTCATCAGAATGGCAGAGGACAATACTTCTGCCATTTTGAGGGACCTCCGCCTATCCACTGGCCTTTTGGACAACTCTCTTTCATTGACAGGATCTGCTGTCATAGCGGTTCCTATCTATGCATAAAATGTTTGAAGGACAGTACCGTCAGACATGATGGCTGGCAAGCAAACTTTTTAAAATCTTTTGTTTTTCAAAAACAAATTCCCTACAAATTCCCAATGCAGGAGATTATTTCTGAAAAATAAAAAACTAATATTCCCAAATGCTGTGAGTTTTCTCCCAGGATGATGGAGTCCCTTAAAGCCAGGTTTTACTCTAAATGGGGTAGGTTATATAAAGTCCTTCCTTCGATGAGTCTTGCTCCATCTCTGTTGGGTCATGAGAGGAACTATTCCTTTGAGGAACCACAAGCAAAGGAATGGGACTATACTTAATTGAACTGAATGTCATTGGAATATGAATTAATTTTCCCAATAAATCGGAGAAAGACATATTAACATGAAAGACACAGATAGAAAAAAACTCTCAAATATTTGTATTAATTTTATTCCAAATATTGTAAGAAACAAGACACTGAAGAAACAGAGACAATATGTTATCTGCATTCTTGTAACCTATGGATCGATCATTTCACAGTTTCACTTTGATTCTCATTTTCCATACAGGGAATGTGGATCCACTATTGAGGTTTTAGAACTGATTTGTGCTGATTCTATTTAAAATTAAATTTTCTTACTGTAGCTGAGACACCGCCTTTGTGATAGGCAATGTCTCTCACAGCAGTAACAATAGTGCTTTCTCCATGCAGAGTGTCCAACACAAGTTCACAATGAAGCATATGATCTCCGTGATCTCAGCACTTGGGTGTCATCAGCATTCTTGAGCAGTCATCAGGCACAGACAAAAGAGCAGTCCAGTTTAAGAATGTTGACACCTTTAACTAGTGAAACTGCTGACCAACCCATTACTCCTACCATCTACCCTATGTTGTCACTCAGGAAGAACTAAACCGCAGCCCTTTGCTAAAAAGGACCTCACAGAATTCCTTGGGTTATCCTTTTCTCCATTCTCCATTACTTCAGTTCTGAGTCTACACCCTCCATCCACAGGGATGCAGTCAATACCTGCCCACTGTGTAGGGAAGCTGCAGCTACTCTCCATCATGTCATGCAAAATTCATCCACTAGTGCATGCACGTAGACTTTCACCCCACAAGGTCTTACTACTACACACTTGGTACATACCTACCACACATACACACACGTAGTATGTCAACACAAAGATTTTGGGGTCACACAGACAGAATCCCAAGTTGAGCTCTCTCAGATGATTTATCTGGAGCCTCCATTACCCCCTCTTCTTCTCATCAGAGCCTTCTTGTGATCCTAAGCTCCCCTTTGCTGATTGCCATAGCCCTTTGACCCCTTTGGAAGCCAATAACCATTTTTGATGACTTCAGCCATCTGAGTTTCTCAAACCCTTTTCTGTTTATTTTCACCCATCCACCTTTAAACTACTCCACCACTTTTCAGTCCCAATGCTCTCAGATCCACCCTCAGACTCATGTGCCAGCATCAGACAGGGTCTTCTATCACCCAGAGTTCAGAATGTAACAGTCCTGGTTTTTAATTCACTTCGTACGCTCGGATTTTTCAGAAAATACTTATCAGTTCTATACATGGGCTGAAGAAGTTCAGATGTTAAGGGTTGGCAGCATAAACAGCATGAATAAGAATCATCTACAAAAGGGATATCCTAATACATGTGACATAGAATCACATAGGTGTTCTCCTGCTCCTCTTCCTTTTCTTCCAGGTCTGTCTGAGTCTTTAAGTGTTGGTCCTCCACTTAGTCCTGTTGCAAATCCTCCTTTTCTGGGTTGGTTTGGTTCCCTTATTCTTCCTTCTGGGACTGATCCAACCAGTTATGTTCACCCTGGTACTGGTTTCCTGAATCTGGTGCTCATGATAGTAGTCCCTCTTCACCCTGGTCTTCCTGGCTCTGCTCAAGGCTCATCCTTGTATTAACTCTTGCTGGGTATCTGAATACTGGTGCTAAAGACCCTCACCCTAATCCTGTTGGTCTGATGGGTCCTTATCTACCAAGCACTGTTGTCCTGGTTCTCCTAGGGCTGGCACTCCTAGACTTCGTGGTATGGGTCATCCTGATTCTCCCTGCCCTGGTCCTTGTGGTCCACCTTTTTCTGCATCCACTGGTTCTGGTCCACCTTATGAAGTCTTCTCGGGCTGAGCCTGGTCATTTTGGTCCTCTTCTGGTCCCATTAGTCCTCCAGTCTCTGGTCCTACTGGTACCCAGGATCCTTACCAAACTGGTCCTAATATCTCAGTTCTTAGTCCTCCCTCTCCACTTGAAACTTCAGGTCCTGGTCCCCTTGGTTCTAACCCTTCTAGTCCTCCTAGCTCTGTTCCAGGTGAGGTTCACCTAAACCTCTCACATCTGCTCCCTGGTGTTAATGGCCTTAGTCAACCTGCTCCTGACCTGACTAATTCTCCAGGCCCTCCTCCATCAGGTCAAGATATTCTTGACTCTGGTCCTCCTGCTCACTGTCATCCAAGAATAACTTGTCCACTTTGTTCTGATCCTCCTTGTTCAGGTCATCCTGTTTTTAGCCACCTGGCTTGGTCATCGTGACTCTTATCATCCTGGCCATCCTTGTTCTGGTCCTACTTTTTGCCCTTGTCTGGTCCTGCTTCTCCTGGTATGCCAGGTCTGGACACCCCTGGGCCTCTATAATTTGAGCTTCCATGTCACCTTGGTTGTGGTCCCACTGGTCCTCCTTGCCCTGGCCCTCTTAGCTCCTGCTTGCTTTGGTTGCCTGGCCATCTTCTCTTGATTCTTCAGGTCCCGTTCTCCTAGTCTTCCTCACTCTTAATCTGGTTTGCCTAGCAATGGTCTTCTTATTCCTGGTCCTCACAGTCTGAATTCTCTTCCTAGTTGTGTGCCGACTAGACTTGATTCTTTTGTTTATGATGTTCCTTGTTTGGGTCTTTGTATGCCTAAACCTGTTGGCTCTAGTCGTCCTGTCCATCCTGGTCCTTTCAGGCCCCCTTCTCCTATCTCTCAATTTTCTTTCCTGATCCTCTTGACTCTTTTCTATGTAACATGGTCTTTGTGATCCTTCTTACCCTGCACATCTGATTTCTGGTACATCAGTTCCTGGTCCTACTTCTCCCTTCGCTCTAACTTTCATTTTATGGCCTGGTCCTCTTAGGCCTTGTCTTCCTGGTTTGGATCCTTAACCTCCTGGCCCTGTAGCTTGTTCTAATGGTTCTCCTGGCACTGAACTGAATGGTCTGAGCCCTTTTGGCCCTGGCAAAACCAAAGGAAATGATGGACGGAGTGTTGAACATTGCAAGCACTCACCCCCAGTCAACTGATCTGGGTTTAATCCATCACCATTCTTTAGCCCACTCTGCCACCCCAGTTCAGACATGGCCATATGCAAATCAGTCTGACCCTGTGCCTCATGGGAACAGTCCAGCCCGAACTGCCAAGCCATGTCTTCCCTGGACCGGAAACAAGCTTCCTAGGACCGGTTTCTGGCATTTCAGCCGTCTTCAGCCAGGCTTGCTTGAATCCAGTGGCAAAGTGAACAAAGGACTCACGTCTGAGCATTCCCTGCCAACTTATGGCGAACAAAGCAAAACCAAAGGAAATGATGGACGGAGTGTTGAACATTGCAAGCACTCACCCCCAGTCAACTGATATGGGTTTAATCCATCACCGTTCTTTAGCCCACTCTGCCACCCCAGTTCAGACATGGCCATATGCAAATCAGTCTGACCATGTGCCTCATGGGAACAGTCCAGCCCGAACTGCCAAGCCATGTCTTCCCTGGACCGGAAACAAGCTTCCTAGGACCGGTTTCTGGCATTTCAGCCGTCTTCAGCCAGGCTTGCTTGAATCCAGTGGCAAAGTGAACAAGGGACTCACGTCTGAGCATTCCCTGCCAACTTATGGCGAACAAAGCAAAACCAAAGGAAATGATGGACGGAGTGTTGAACATTGCAAGCACTCACCCCCAGTCAACTGATCTGGGTTTAATCCATCACCGTTCTTTAGCCCACTCTGCCACCCCAGTTCAGACATGGCCATATGCAAATCAGTCTGACCCTGTGCCTCATGGGAACAGTCCAGCCCGAACTGCCAAGCCATGTCTTCCCTGGACCGGAAACAAGCTTCCTAGGACCGGTTTCTGGCATTTCTGCCGTCTTCAGCCAGGCTTGCTTGAATCCAGTGGCAAAGTGAACAAGGGACTCACGTCTGAGCATTCCCTGCCAACTTATGGCGAACAAAGCAAAACCAAAGGAAATGATGGACGGAGTGTTGAACATTGCAGGCACTCACCCCCAGTCAACTGATCTTTTGGCCCTGGTTCTCTTTCTTTTGGTCCTTCTGAGTCTCGTTGTTTTGGTTCTGGTCCTCCAGGACATCCAGGTCCAGTGCCATAAGACTTCCTGGCTCTGGCTGTTCTAGTCCTCCTGATCTTCCTCATACCGGTCCTGCTAACCCCAGGCCCTGATCTTTCTGCTCCACTTGGTACTTTGGACTCTGGACCTATGGCCAAGGTTTCCCTGGCACTACTAAGGCTGTTCCTGGTACTCTTGTTACTCATCCTCCTAATCCTCTTTGCTCTGGTCCTGGTCTTTATTGCTCTGGTCTTCCTTTTATACTTGCCACTGATCCCCCTCACCTTCCTTGCTTATTCTGGTTCCCTGGTCCAATTGGCTGGATCTGGTTCTACTGGACCTGGTCCTAATCCTCCAGGCCCTAGTCTTCCTGCCCCTTGTCATTGTGCTTTTACACAAACTCAAAATGGTCCTCCTTTTTCTGGCTCTCCTGAGCCTGGCCATGTTATTGCTCATTTTCTTGGCCTGGCTATTCCTAGCCCTGTGGCCTGGATCTACAGGCTGTGATCATCCTGGTCCTTGTGCCCGTGGTCCTGATTCTCGTTTTCCTCCTCACCCTGGTCCTCCTGGCCATGATATTCAAGGCCCTGATCCTCTTTGCCCTGAAACTACCTGGTCCCCATAGTGCTTTGTTTTCTGGTCCTCTTAGAACTTTTCCCTCTGACTCTGATTGCCTGTATCCCTGGTCTCAGCTACCTGGCTCTCTTGGCCAAGGCTGCACTATTCCTGCGCTTCATAACTCTGTGCTTCTCGAGATTCTGTGCCAATTGTCCCTTATCCACTAGGTCCTGTTCCTTATAGTGTGGGTTCACCTGGTCCTAGTTCCCTGGGACTTGACTGACCTACCATCCTAACCTTGGCCTACTTGGTACTGGTTGTCCTGGTCCTTCTTGTCCTACTGTCTTCATTATCATAACATTTGCCTTTTGGCCATCATGGCTCTTCTTGAGACCCACAAACTTGACCCATCTGACTGTGTTCTTTTGTGGTCCTCTGGGTCCTGGTCACATTGTTCTTGTTCACCTCGTCATCAACCTACTAGGCATGGTACAGCAGGCCCTGGTCCATCTTGCTTCTTGTGTCCTGGCACTCTTAGCCTTTGTTCTCCTGGTCTGGGTTGCCCTGGCTGTCCTGGATCTGTTCCTTGTCCATTTGATCCTACTGGTACTGCAGCCATTGATTCAGGTTCTCTTGATTCAGGTTCTCCTTGGTTACTCCTGATTATGGCCATTTTTGTCCTGGTCCTCCTGGCCACTACTGTCCATTCCATTTGGTCTACTAGATCTTGGTTGGCCTTTTTTACATCTGATCCTCCTCACCCTGGTTCTACTTGATTGCTCTACCCGGCTTGGTAATCTGCGCCCTGGTCCCCTTGTTCCTGATCTTCATGACCCTCTTAGCCCTGTTTCTGGTTCTCTTGGTCATGATCCTTTTAGTTCACCTAGTCCTTTTTATTCTAGTGTTCTGTGTGCCCTTGATACTACCCCCAGTCTCCCTAGTCCCTGTCCTACTTATACTTTTACCCAGGACATGCTGCCATTGCCCTACAGGTCCTGATCTTCATAGCCCTCTTCAACCTGATCCTAATCCTTCTGACCCACACCCTCCTGCTCCTTGCCTGCATGGTTCTGCAATAACTGAAAATGAAATGAAAACAATATTTAATAAAGCGCACTGCTACCAAGCGGTTTCCTGGCGCTGGGGGACCTGGGTCAGAACTCACAGAGGGAGACACAGGGGACCTAAGAGGGAAAAGCCAAAGAGAAGAGAAAAGTTTTTAAGGCTTTACGGAAATGGCTGAAAATAGGAATGGAGCGAAGATGAAGTGGAAGACTATTCCAGAACTGGGGAGCTAAGACGGAAAGACGAGTTCCCCCGGATCTGGACTTGCGGAAGCGGGGGATGTGAAGGAGAGAGAGAGAGGAAGAGCGGAGAGTGCGACTAGGAGCATAGGAAGAAATAAGGGAGGTGATATAAGCAGGGGCAGAACGGGAGTGGGCGCGAAAGGCAAAGCAAGCAAGTTTGAAGAGGGATCTGAAGCGAATGGGGAGCCAGTGAAGGGATTTCAAAACCGGGGTGATGTGAGAGAATTTGGGAAGGGAGAGAATGAGACGGGCAGCCTGATTTTGAATGGCCTGTAAACGTCGGGATTCGTGGGAGGGGATACCCACGTACAGGCCATTGCCATAGTCGAGGCGTGAGATGACTAAAGCCAAGACTATGGATTTGAGCGCGTCGGTGGTGAAAAAGCGTGATATTTTCCGAATAAGACGGAGGGAAAGGAAACATGAAGACACAACAGAGCTGATCTGGCTGTGCATGGTTAAGTCAGGGCTGACTTTGATACCAAGGGTACGGACAGAAGAAGAGGGCGTGGGGGGGGGGGCCAAAAGAGGGGGGCCAATGTGCAGGGGACCAAGGGTTAGAGGGACCACCCGTGAGGACAAGTTCCGTCTTATCGGGGTTGAGCTTAAGATGGTTGGCGCTCATCCATTCCGAAATAAAGATAAGGGTGGAACTGAACTTGGGAATAGAATCAGGAGAAGAAGACAGATCAAAGACAAGCTGGAGATCATCTGCGTAATTGTATACAGAGATCCCCTGCTTGAGAAGAGAAGAAACGAGGGGACAGATATACAGGTTAAAGAGGAGAGGGGAAAGAGAGGAACCCTGAGGAACACCACAAGTGACCGAGCAGGAAGGGGCAGAGAAACCGGAAAGATGAACAGCCTGATGCCTATCCTGGAGAAAGGATGCAAGCCAGGAAAGGGCCACACCCCGAATGCCCGCTGCGCAGACACGGTCAAGAAGAATGGAATGATCGACCGTGTCAAACGCAGCGGACAAGTCGAGAAGCACCAAGGCTTGGGGAAGATTAACGTCTGCCTTGCCCTTGAGTTCATCTAAGACCGCTAGAACCACCGCTTCTGTAGAATGGCCAGGGCGGAAGCCCGCCTGATGGGAGGCTAAAAGGCCATTATCCTCAATGTATGAGGAGAGGCAGGAGGTGACGTGGGTCTCTAAGATTTTACCCAGGTAGGGAAGAAGGGAAATGGGACGGAAATTAACTGGGAGGGAAGGATCTAGACCAGGTTTTTTTAGAATAGGAAAGACAACAGCAGATTTAAAGGAAGAAGGGACAGCACCAAAAGCCAGTGAGGAGTTGAGAAAAGAGAGGGGGGGACCAGGACAGTTAGTGAAGAGGATTTTGAGGATCCGTGCGGGAACACCGTCCAAAGGAGAACCAGATTTAACTTTAGACAGGTAGTTGTGAAACAAGTCAAGGGTGATAGGGGGGAAAATGTCGAAGGAAGAAGAAGGGAGGGTAGCAGAGCTGGTGAGGGTAGGCTGAGGCACAGTAGGAATGTCGGCTTTAATTTTCGCAATCTTGTCAATAAAAAAGTTATTAAGTGACAGACAAAAGGATTGGGAGGGAACCAGGCTGGGGGTGGAGCGATCAGAAGTAGCAAGATTGCGAACCAAAGAGAAGATTTCACGAGGTTTATTCACGGAGAGCGATACTCTCTCCGTGAAGTAAGAAGATTTGGCATTAAGGACTGCTTTTTTGTAGTTGGTAAGGAGTTGTCTGTACTGAGCTCGCAAAGGAGGGGAATACTGACGTCTCCAAAGGCGTTCCGCCCGTCTGAGGTCAAGTTTTAGTGCCTTGAGCTCAGTGGAGAACCATTTGTGCGCGTCGTGTGGACGAACCGCTTTGATCTTTTTAAGCGGGGCCACACGGTCACACGAAGCAGCAAGCCATGTACTTATGGCTTTGGCCTGAGATTCAAGGGGGAGACAAGTGAGATCAGGAGCAGAGGATACCAGAGAGAGTGAAAGGGAATCAAGATCGGTATGGTTCCAGTTGCGGGCTAAAAGGTTTTTAGGGGGAGAGGGTTTGACAACCATACCTAAGTGAACAGAAAAGGAAATAATAGAGTGATCAGACCAGATACAGGGAGAGATGGAGGGAGGTAAAGCAAGGGGGCAAGAAGACCAAATTTGGTCAAGTATATGACCATGCACATGGGTCGGGACTGTAACATAAGAGGTGAGATTCAGACATTGAAGAGTGGCAGAGAAGTCTTTTGAAGAGAGGTCTTCCTTAGGGTCTCCTGGCCAGAAGTTAAAATCTCCAAGAAGGAGCACAGAGGAGTTGTTGACCACAAGAGTGGCCAGCAACTCCTGGATGGAGGCTACAAACGAAGGCATCGATTGAGGGGGGCGATAGACAAGAACCACAGTGAGGGGAGAAGGAAGGTTGAGGGAGCGGGCCACCAAGTAGTCCACGTTAGGAATGAGGGGGTAAGGGAGGAGCTGAAATTTAAGTGACGACCGGACAATCATCGCCACCCCCCCGCCGACCTTGCCATCCGGGCGGTCAGCTCGGAGAGCATAGTAGGTGTCAGGGAGGATGGCTAGCAGATCAGGAAGGGAATCAGAAGTGAACCAGGTTTCGGTCAGAAATAAAAAGTCTGGAAAATCAGTGGTTAGAAGATTAAAAAGAGCTATCTGGTGTTTAACTGCGGACCGGGTGTTAAGTAGGTAGGCAGAAGCAACCGTAGGGGCCAGAGGGGAACAAGTAACCGGGGGAGAAATAGGGGGGGGAGGAGGGGAATCGGGAAAAACAAGAGTCGGGCTGAGTAAAGGAGAAGAAAGAATGCCAAGTGATTGTAGGTGATGGAGGGGGAGAGGGGTAGGAGAGGAAAAGACCGATAATGCATTGAGTTGGGCAGCAGTGTAGACCAGGCGTGAAGCAGAGTGGGTGGCCCCTGGTCCCGGCCCGTCGCGGACGGGCGCAGACGGGCTTAACTTAGGCGCAACTTCGGCGCGCCTTCGTCGCGCCCGCTGCGCCCGCCCGCTGCGCCGTCGGAAGACAGGAACAGTTATATGGGGACGACACATGGAGGGGGAGGGGCAAGGGGCGTGGCAGGAGGGAGGAGCCAAAAGCGCTGCAGCGCCGAGAACAGACCCGCCCAAGATGGAGGAGCCGCCCGTCCCCTCCGAGAGTCAGCGAGGAGGGGGCGATCAGCGGCGGCGGTCTGGTCTCTGGTCGCGTGCAGGGAGGAGACAGCCAGGAGGGATCCAAGCGCCGGGATCGGGGCGCAGTGCAGGTGAGTAAGTGGGTGATTTAAAAAAGCAAAACAAAGTTGCTTTGAAAGTCTCGTTGCTCCCGGAGTCGCCTCGGGAGATCGCAGCAGGTCGAAGAGCCCAGGTGAGTGAGCTCCTTAAGAGCTAAACCAAGGGGGAGGAGCCAAAAGCGCTGCAGCGCCGAGAACAGACCCGCCCAAGATGGAGGAGCCGCCCGTCCCCTCCGAGAGTCAGCGAGGAGGGGGCGATCAGCGGCGGCGGTCTGGTCTCTGGTCGCGTGCAGGGAGGAGACAGCCAGGAGGGATCCAAGCGCCGGGATCGGGGCGCAGTGCAGGTGAGTAAGTGGGTGATTTAAAAAAGCAAAACAAAGTTGCTTTGAAAGTCTCGTTGCTCCCGGAGTCGCCTCGGGAGATCGCAGCAGGTCGAAGAGCCCAGGTGAGTGAGCTCCTTAAGAGCTAAACCAAGGGGGAGGAGCCAAAAGCGCTGCAGCGCCGAGAACAGACCCGCCCAAGATGGAGGAGCCGCCCGTCCCCTCCGAGAGTCAGCGAGGAGGGGGCGATCAGCGGCGGCGGTCTGGTCTCTGGTCGCGTGCAGGGAGGAGACAGCCAGGAGGGATCCAAGCGCCGGGATCGGGGCGCAGTGCAGGTGAGTAAGTGGGTGATTTAAAAAAGCAAAACAAAGTTGCTTTGAAAGTCTCGTTGCTCCCGGAGTCGCCTCGGGAGATCGCAGCAGGTCGAAGAGCCCAGGTGAGTGAGCTCCTTAAGAGCTAAACCAAGGGGGAGGAGCCAAAAGCGCTGCAGCGCCGAGAACAGACCCGCCCAAGATGGAGGAGCCGCCCGTCCCCTCCGAGAGTCAGCGAGGAGGGGGCGATCAGCGGCGGCGGTCTGGTCTCTGGTCGCGTGCAGGGAGGAGACAGCCAGGAGGGATCCAAGCGCCGGGATCGGGGCGCAGTGCAGGTGAGTAAGTGGGTGATTTAAAAAAGCAAAACAAAGTTGCTTTGAAAGTCTCGTTGCTCCCGGAGTCGCCTCGGGAGATCGCAGCATAACTTGTCCTGTCAAAGATCATACTAGCCTCTCCTAGTTGTGATGGTCCTTGAAAGCCGGCTCATGCTTGTCTAAGACATGTCTAGCCCTGTAGTTCCTGGTCTGTCTGGTCATCACCCCCGGGTACTCGTGTTCCTAGCTCTTTAGATCCTGGGTCTCCTGTTTCACAGACTCTTGGTCCTGAACCTTTTCAACCTCCTCACCCTAATTTTCACCCATCAGTCCTCCTGGGCCTGCTCCCTTAGTTTACCTAGTCCCCTGGTTGTCTGTTCCTAGTCCTTCTGATCCTGACCCTGTCAACATAGTCCTGGTGTTAGTTCTGGTACTCCTTTGTCCAGTCCTCATGTATCGGGTCTTCTGGTACTGGTCCCACTAGCCTTGGATTGCCTAGCTCTCCTAGTCCCCTTGTCATCCTGCACCCATGCTAGCCTTCCTGGTTTCCCTGTTATTGTCCATATGACCATGGTCCCCTTTATCATGGTCCTCCTGGGGTGGTCTTCCTAACCCCTGTGACAATGGCCTTCCTAGTTCCCATGTTGCATGTTCCCAGGTTCAAGGAGACCTTGTTACCCTGGTTTAGGATCCCTGTGAGTCTGACCCTTATAGACGTTCTGATCCTAGTCCCAATTGACCTGGTTTGGATCTAGGGTTTACTGGTCAGGCTTGCCCTAATCCTATTCAGTCTTGGTCTTCTGGATCTTAGTCTATTATCTTCTGGTCTCTTGGTCCTCCTTGATCTGATGGTTTTGGCCCCTCTGTGTCAGATCCTTCTTTCCATTGATCTCCTGGTGCTGGTCTTCTTTGGTTTGTCTACCTGGGTATGCTAATCCTAGCCCTGGTCATCCTCATCACTCTAGACATGGTCAATACACTCAGATACTCCTCATTCCCCTTGTTGTGGTGTTCCAGGGCCTTACCCCAGGTCCTTCTTTTCCTTGGGGCATTATGCTCTGGGTCCAGATCTCTCTGTTCCACATGTTCCTGGCTCTCCTGATCCTTCTCACCCCATTTCTTGTACCCCTAGTGTTATTTGTCCTTGTCCTTTTCCTCCTGATCTGTTTTTCCTGGTCCACTTTGGCATTGGTAACTCTGGCCCTCTTGGATTAGGTCTCCCTTGCCCTAGTCTTCGTAGGTCTGGTCATCGTAGCCCTCTTTGTGGTCCAACTTCTGGCATATATTCTCCTACAGGTTATTACCCTCTTCCTACAGGTCCTACTTCTTTCTTCTACAGATCCCTCCTCATAGTTGTTAGTCAGGTACAGCCTCTAAGCTTGCCACTCAGATTTGTTTTGATTTTTTTTGGCTTTACTGAAAAATCCCTGTCAAGGACAGAAACGAGGGCTCATTCGAGACATAACCTTGTGCACTTAAAATACTGTGTAGGTATGCCAAGAAACAAAATTACCATTACCAGGATACATTGTGCAGGTGAGTAAAATGTCAGTATGGCTGAATGACCACTCGTGACATGGGACATATCAGCATCTATGCTTCAAAACAATTCTGCTGGGTAAAAAGTGTAAAAAAAGTTTGTTTATTCAGCAGGCAGTTGAGTGAAGTAAACATATGCATTACTTACCTGCCTCCTGCTTTCACTTCCCCACTCCACAGAAATCCCATTACTGTGTCTTACTCAATGTACCTCCTGCAAGTATCCCAAAGCACCGTGCCCCCAAGCACTAATTGTCTACTGTAGGTATCCTTCTCTGTGTGGCCCTATCTTGCTGCATTCCTTTTTACAGCTGCTTGTTGGCTGCTGGTGTGTTGCCAGGTTTGAAATACTAAGGGAATACAAAGGAAATGAAACACCCCTTAAAAATAACCCTGAAGCTAGCACAAGGCCTTCCATAAGAAGCCCAAAGACTTCAGTCCTCAAAAATCAACAAAAGCAGCATCATGAACATTTAAAGAATACAATGTATTTGCATAAGTGAATAAAAGATTTATGTAACATGTTTTTAAACCATACTGATTATTCTTTGCAGTTAGCCAAATAATCCTAGACTGCAGAGCAAAATATATGTGTGCCATATCGTGAAGTTCCTGAAACAGAAGTTTTATTCCTGCATTTCTTATTTCTAAAGCTCTTAACATGAATGTTTTTCTTCAAAGTTTAGTCTACTGTTTTTTCATCTATAAAGAGCTTAGCTTAATCCATGAACATACCTTTGTACAAACTGTGGTAACTTGTATGTGCACTTACTTTCACATGCTTCATACATGTTGCATCCAGACTACAAGATGGCCACCAAACTCCCATTGCCTGGAGTCGCTGTTTTCTTCATGCTTCACACTATTTATCTGGCCACCAATTCAATTGTACATCATCTGTGCTATTTAGCCTGTGGCCAGCTAAATAGCAGCAATAATGCACTATTTCGCCGGCCACTGGGAAAATAGCAGATTATGCACTATTGGGCTAGCAGCCTTGCAAATGGTCACTTCACACGAATAAACCCTCCTTGATTACACACCTCAGAAAGTGGACTTTTTGATGTGTGTGTGTGTGTAAATATATATTTACACACACACACACACATATATATATATCTATATTCACTGAAAAAAACATAGGTTTCAGAGACATTATAGTTAGAAATTAGCATTTAAAAAACCTTAGAAATTCACAGAAAAAAACATAGATTTCAGGGGTGTTATAGTTAGCTGGCCATTTCACTCGTACAAAACCATAGAAATTCCTCCGTCATAGTTAGTTCTGCTAACTATAACTCGCGTGCCCGCAATGCACTGCTGATGATGTCACATATTGCATCATTCACGACATGGTCAGTGACATCACTGATGACATCACTGATGACATCACTGATGACATCATCCAGTGAATGTGGTTTAGTTTGAAATTTAAATATGTATTATATATATATATATACCAATCTGCATTGAAGATTGAGTGGATAAATAACTGTGTGGATGGAGGATTTAGTAGCTGTCTGACTGTCTGTTTAAGTGAGTAATTAAAAGTGTCTCACTTAATACATGGATTAGTAACTAAACTATGTGAATGTGCGCAGCACTGTCTCTGTTGTTGTATAACATGCTGCATCAGTTGGTCACTAACTACATGAGTGTGTATATTAGTTATTTATTAGTTGGGTGAGTATTTGTATGGGACACTGAGTTTGTGTGTGGTTGGATGGGGTGTGTGTAACTCTATGCATAGATGTGTGAATGGTTGATCGACTAGGTGTATAGGTTTAAGAGTGCATGGGGAAACAGTTGTTTGGGTGACTGAATGTATTTATTTGTGTGTTGGTGAGCAAATATATGTTTTAGTTGTACATCTTCAACAAAGTAAAAAAATAAAAGGCATTGTATGTGAGAGTTGGTGTATATAAATAAGCATGTGTAAGAGTCAGTGATTGAGAGAGTAACTATATCAATGAGTTTATAATTGTAATGGTGATTTTTTAATATATTAACTATGAGTTACTATGTGTTTGAATAAATGAGGTGTTGTTGGATAATTGTGTAAGTGAGAAAATGTAATTGTGATTAATTTTTTCATGAGTGAGTAGGATGACTGCATAACCGACTAAGATGACTGCTGATGTGTCAATGTCTATATATGTGTAGAAGTGCATTTGATAGTGTTCTTTAATTAGTGACTGCATGTATAAATGATTCTGTTGTTGAATGGGTAGTTGTGTGTGTAGACTTAGGAATCAGTGAGTGGGTATGTAGTAACTGGTATTGGTGTGTCAATGGTTTCAAATATGGTACTCTGTATTTTACAGTGAGTGATGAAAGGTTATACTAGTGTATGATGAGGTGTATCAGATTGTCACATGGAGGATGTCATCAGTGATGTCATTTGAGATGTCATCAGTGATGTCATCAGTGATGTCACTGACCATATCATGAATGATGCAATATGTGACATCATCAGCAGTGCATTGCGGGCGTGCGAGTTATAGTTAGCAGAACTAACTATAACGGAGGAATTTCTATGGTTTTGTACGAGTGAAATGGCCAGCTAACTATAACACCCCTGAAACCTATGTTTTTTTCTGTGAATTTCTAAGGTTTTTTAAATGCTAATTTCTAACTATAACGTCTCTGAAACCTATGTTTTTTTTTCAGTGAATTTAAAAGGTATTATAAATGCTTTAAATTTTTAAGTGTGATAGTAGTTATACCTATTTTTTTGTACTGATTTTCTACAGTTTTTAACTGTTTATTTATAAATATTTTATTCATTAAATAACATTATATATATTTCTGAAAATTGCAAAAACAAATCTAACTGAAATATTGATTAATTTTCTTGTTTTCATCTTTTATTTTAATATATTTATATTATTTTCTTTAAAATAAAAATCAAATGTTTTTTTCGGAGTCGCGCACTCAAAGAGTACACATCATGGTGGGTGCGTGCATTCTATCTGCCATTTTAGAAAAGTCTTGAAGGACCCGGCACGATGTGCGACAGCTGCGTGTTTTTCAGTTACATCATATACATTTAATATTACGTGATGTGCGCGATTGGTATGCGACCAGTCCGCGACTCCTGCTGCCGCACATTGCAGATACATGCGCATTGCGGTACGAGATGCTTGCGAGGTTGCGGGTCCTGCGTGATGTCATATACGTGCTGGGGCACGCTGGGCAAGAGATTATCTAAGATATTCATAAAAATAATATATTTGTACTTATAATAAACTTATATTATTTTTAAATATATTTTCGCGAAGTCGGGTGCGTGCATCGTGAATGAAGAGAACTAGATCAGCAGAGCTGGTGTAGAGCCAGAGAACCCTGGTCAGCAGAGACATTGTAGAGCCAGAAAACCAGGTCAGCAGAGCTGCTCTAGAGCCTAAGAAGCAGGTCAGCAGAGCTGCTCTAGAACCAGAGACCCAGGTCAGCAGAGCTGCTCTAGAGGCCGAGAAACAGGTCAGCAGAGCTGCTGTAGAGCCAGAGAAACCAGGTCAGCAGAGCTGCTTTAGAGGGAAAGAACCAGGTCAGCAGAACTGCTTTAGAGCCAGAGAACCAGGTCAGCAGAGCTGCTTTAGAGCCATGGAACCAGGTCAGCAGAGCTGCTCTAGAGGCAGAGAACCAGGTCAGCAGAACTGCTTTAGAGCCAGAGAACCAGGTCAGCAATGCTGCTCTAGAGCCAGAGAACCAGGTCAGCAGAGCTGCTTTAGAGCCAGAGAAACCAGGTCAGTAGAGCTGCTTTAGAGCGAGAGAACCAGGTCAGCAGAGCTGCTTTAGAGGGAGAGAACCAGGTCAGCAGAGCTGCCCTAGAGCCAGAGAACCATGTCAGCAGAACTGCTTTAGAGCCATAGAACCGGGTCAGCAGAGCTGCTTTAGAGCCAGAGAACCAGGTCAGCAGAACTGCTTTAGAGCCATAGAACCGGGTCAGCAGAGCTGCTTTAGAGCCAGAGAACCAGGTCAGCAGAGCTGCTGTAGAGCCAGAGAAACCAGGTCAGTAGAGCTGCTTTAAAGGGAGAGAACCAGGTCAGCAGAGCTGCTCTAGAGGGAGAGAACCAGGTCAGCAGAGCTGCCCTAGAGCCAGAGAACCATGTCAGCAGAACTGCTTTAGAGCCATAGAACCGGGTCAGCAGAGCTGCTTTAGAGCCAGAGAACCAGGTCAGCAGAGCTGTTGTAGAGCCAGAGAACCAGGTCAGCAGACCTGCTGTAGAGCCAGAGAAACCAGGTCAACAGAGCTGCTTTAGAGGGAGAGAACCAGGTCTGCAGAGCTGCTTTAGAGCCAAAGAACCAGGTCAGCAGAGCTGCTCTAGCTGACAGTGACTGACTGACACTGACTGATTGACACTGAATGACACTGACTGACACTGACACTGACCGACACTGATTGACTGAAACTGACTGACTGACAATGACTGACACTGACTGACTGACACTGACTGACACCGACTGACTGACTAACACTGACTCACACTGATTGACTGACACTGACTGATTGACACTGATTGACTGACACTGACTGACACTGATTGACTGACACTGACTGACTGACTGACTGACACTGACTGACACACTGACTGACTGACACTGACTGACTACACTCTACTACTCTACTACTCTCTACTACTCTCTCTCTACTACTCTCTCTATACTACTCACTCTCTACTACTCACTCTCTACTACTTTCTACTACTCACTCTCTACTACTCTACTACTCTCTACTACTCACTCTCTACTACTCACTCTCTACTACTCTCTACTACTCACTCTACTATTCTGTACTACTCTCTACCACTCACTCTCTACTACTCTACTACTCACTACTATCTACTACTCTCTCTCTACTACTCACTCTCTACTACTCTACTACTCTCTACTGCTCACTCTCTACTACTCTCTACTACTCACTCGCTACTACTCTCTACTACTCACTCTCTACTACTCTACTACTCACTACTATCTACTACTCTCTCTCTACTACTCACTCTCTACTACTCTACTACTCTCTACTGCTCACTCTCTACTACTCTCTACTACTCACTCGCTACTACTCTCTACTACTCACTCTCTTCTACTCTCTCTCTACTACTCTCTCTCTACTACTCTCTACTACTACTCTCTACTATTCACTCTCTACTGCTCACTCTCTACTACTCTCTACTACTCACTCTACTACTCTATACTACTCTCTCCCACTCACTCTCTACTACTCTACTACTCGCTCTCTACTACTCTCTACTACTCTCTCTCTCTACTACTCACTCTCTACTACTCACTCTACTACTCTCTACTACTCACTCTCTACTACTCTCTCTCTACTACTCACTCTCTACTATTCACTCTCTACTACTCACTCTCTACTAATCACTCTCTACTACTCGCTCTCTACTACTCTCTACTACTCACTCTCCACTACTCACTCTCTACTACTCGCTCTCTACTACTCACTCTCTACTACTCACTCTCTACTACTCTACTACTCTCTACTACTCTCTCTACTACTCACTCTCTACTACTCACTCTCTAGCACTCTACTACTCTCTTGTACTCACTCTCTACTATTCTCTCCTACTCACGCCACTACTCTCTACTACTCTCTACCACTCACTCTCTACTACTCTAATACTCACTCTCTACTACTCGCTCTCTACTACTCACTCTCTACTACTCACTCTCTACTACTCTACTACTCTCTACTACTCTCTCTACTACTCACTCTCTACTACTCACTCTCTAGTACTCTACTAGTCTCTTGTACTTATTCTCTACTATTCTCTCCTACTCACACCACTACTCTCTACTACTCTCTACCACTCACTCTCTACTACTCTAATACTCACTCTCTACTACTCTCTCTCTACTACTAACTCTCTACTACTCACACTCTACTACTGTCCACTACTCACTCTACTACTCTCTACCACTCACTCTCCTCTACTCTACTACTCTACTACTCACTCGGTATTACTCTCTACTACTCTCTCTCTACTACTTACTCTCTTCTACTCTACTACTCTCTACTACTCACTCTCTACTACTCAATCTCTACTGCTCACTCGCTACTACTCTCTACTACTCTCTCTCTACTACTCTCTGCTACTACTCTCTACTAGTGACTCTCTACTACTCACTCTCTACTACTCTCTACTACTCACTCTACTGCTCTCTACTACTCTCGACCACTCACTCTCTACTACTCTACTACTCACTCTCTACTACTCTCTAGTACTCACTCTCTACTATTCTCTCTCTACTACTCTCTCTCTACAACTCTCTCTCTACTACTCACACTCTCCTAATCACTCTCTACTGCTCGCTCTCTACTACTACTCTCTATTATTCACTCTCTACTACTCACTCTCTACTACTCTCTACCACTCACTCTCTACTACTTTACTACTCACTCTCTACTACTCACTCTCTCTACTACTCACTCTCTACTACTCTCTACTACTCTCTACTACTCACTCTCTACCACTCACTCTCTACTACTCACTCTCTACTACTCACTCTCTACTACTCTCTACTACTCACTCTACTACTCTCTACTGCTCTCTACCACTCACTCTCTACTACTCTACTACTCACTCTCTACTACTCTCTACTACTCTCTTTCTACTACTCACTCTCTACTACTCTCTACTACTCGCTCTCTACTACTACTCTCTATTATTCACTCTCTACTACTCACTCTCTACTACTCTCTACTACTCACTCTACTACTCTCCACTACTCTCTACCACTCACTCTCTACTACTCTACTACTCACTCTCTACTACTCACTCTCTACTCTTCACTCTCTACTATTCACTCTCTACTAATCACTCTCTACTACTCGCTCTCTACTACTCTCCACTGCTCACTCTCTACTACTCCACTACTCTCTACTACTCACTCTCTACTACTCACTCTCTACGACACACTCTCTACTACTTGCTCTCTACTACTTGCTCTCTACTACTCTCTAGTACTCACTCTACTACACACTCTCTGCTACTCTATACTACTCACTCTACTACTCACTCTGTACTACTCTCTACTACTCACTCTCTACTACTCCACTACTCTCTACTGCTCACTCTCTACTACTCACTCCTTACTACTCTACTACTCTCTACTTCTCTCTCTCTACTACTCACTCTCTACTACTCACTCTCTACTACTCTCTCTCTACTACTCTCTACTACTCACTCTCTACTACTCACTCTACTACTCACTCTACTCACTCTACTACTCACTCTCTACTACTCTCTAATACTCTCTCTCTGCTACTCATACTCTACTACTCACTCTACTACTCACTCTCTACTACTCTCTACTACTCACTCTCTACAACCCACTCTCTACTACTCACTCTACTACTCACTCTCTGCTACTCTCTCTACTACTCACTCTCTACTCTCTAGTACTCACTCTCTACTCTCTACCTCTCTACCTCTCTCTCTACTACTCTCTACCTCTCTACCTCTCTACCTCTCTACCTCTACCTCTACTCCTCTACCTCTACACCGCTACCTCTCTACCTCTCTCTACCTCTCTCTAAACGCACACATATGCACATATATATATGCATATGCATCTATATATATGTATGTGTATATATTATCTACTGGCGGTCGCCAGTAGATAGTTATAGTTAGGACCGTGTTTCCATAGGAAATCCGCAACATTCTATTTGGAATAACTTTGGCGCCGGTTGACGAATCCTCGCGAAATTTTCAAAATAGGTGGGGCGCTCCGCTCCGCTCCTACCCTGAAAGTCTCGGGGGGATTCGTCAAGCGGGGGCTGAGAAAAAAGGGGGGTCCCAAAACGCATTTTCCCCATGCAATTTTCCATAGGGACCTTTAGTCCAAGGTACAGCCCGAACGGCTGAACAGAATTACTTGAATTTGGCAGAGAGGTAGTCCTCAGGTCAGGGATGTGCCTTTTGCAGGTCTGGTGTCAATCTGTTCAGTAGTTCCTGAGAAAATCAAAAGTAAAATTATATATATATATGGGCGGAGCCTAACCACACATCTCATCCTGAGATCTGATTGGCTGTCAGCACTTCATCCAAGAAGTGTTGGCAGCCATCTTGGGACCAATATACATGATAGAACCTCATTAAAAAGCATTGCAATTAATAGAAGGTTTTAAGACTTTAGTTACATTATAAATCATTTGTTGATGGTACCATACTCATTTTAGGAATTGTGGTATGTTCTAAGGTGATTTCACCATGTGAAAAAGCCTTCTGCTGGGATATCATGATTGAGAGAAAAATATTTTCTCATGCTTTTCCCACAGAGGTTTGGAAGGTGATCTATAAGCTAAACTGAGAGCTTATTTTCTGTAAATTCACATTATCTTTCTCAGTCATGTGAGAATGAAGTCTGACATTCTCAGTAAAACATGTACATCCAAAAAGGGCAGAGACTGTCAGTTGATTCCTTTGTGTTCTACTGCAGCTTCCCAGAGTGTTCCAAAGAACAACTAGAGCGCTAACAGTCCTACTTATGATAAACGTATGACACACCTGAAGCCATCTTGCTTGGATTAAAGTGGTAACTCTTAAAACATTTAATTTAAAAAGGAACTAAATGAGGGGGTTCATTTTTCCATAAAAAGTATGATTAGTGCTGCAGAAAGAAAAATTAGGGCACATTTTGAGTGACTTCTCAAATCCTCTTCTATTTCATTAAAAAATTCTGACATGCAGACTGAAACATGCACTTTCAATACCAGCAGCAGTTTTCCCTGGTGAGCAGTAGCTTTACTACAGTGATCTAATGAGCAAAAAGAGTGCTAACATTCTGAATTTATGGCAAATGTGTGACACATCTGAATGCCTTTGGAATCAAAGTAAAAAACTGAAAGTATTTCCTACTGAGGAGACTGCAGTAAATGAGGAAATTAGGAAACTTCATAACAAATAAGTCTGCCAAGATGGCCACCAGAGACAAAAGAGCCCAAATGTAGCCCAAATATCACCCAGATGTAGCCCAAGTATAGCCCAATGACAGAATGTGATTGAAGATCATTTGTCTAAGATTGAATTAAGGCTTAGTGGTTTTTCCCACTCTAGAAGTAATACGGACCATCCTGGCACTTGTGACTCATTGGATAACACGCGAGTAGAAACTAATTTGGCCGTCCCACAAAACTTGCCAGGACTGTCTATGACCTATCAGGACCCGACTACAACTAATAAACCTGTGGTCCTGTCTGACCATGAGCAACCTGCCCAATGTAAAGCGCCCCAATATAAGCATGATGCTATGTCTACAATTCCGGTGACACCAAGGGGTAAAAATATCCCAAATCTACCACCCGAAGCTGCCCCATTTGTTGTTATCTTAACAGGGGTTCCCTTACTGGGTAAACATGAGGTTGAGTCCCCTACGACTTTGAGAAACAGGGTTGTGCACTGGTTGAATAAAAACAGACCACTTCCACTGCACAAAGCTTGTAAGATAACTATGGTTAGGAGGGCGCCATGGGTTGGGCATTTGACAAAAAATATAGAGGGGGACTGTATTTTAGTTAATTTCGATGATCCCTCCATAGTCGATTCATCTGTAACTGGAATGACTCTAAAATAGATGCGTTAATTAAGGCCTTTCCTCTGACTTACTTTTACCCCCCTGGTCATTTTACCACCAACTTTGATGGGTGGGAAATGGTACGTAGAAACAGGAGTGGCCCTTTACAAGGACATTGGCATAGATACCCCCCCCTTTTAGACTCTATCCCCTTGCAAAATCGGTTTAGTAGCCTGGAGTCCGTTGATTGACTGGGGGGTGATGAAAGTATATTGGGTTGCTGCTTATTTGACGATACAAACACCCATTTGAAGGTAACAAATGTCCAAAATAATCACACTATCAGTAATGAAGAGCCAACGGGGGCTAGATCAGATGTTGTACCTGGTATATTACACGAGGAGGAGCTTACTGTAGCATCTCCGATTACCCAACTAGAAGAAAGAAGTATTCTTGAGGAGGGTGTTGTTAAAGCTATAACAAGCCAAATAACACCTAAAAATGTAATATTACCAGAGGTAGGTCTTAACATCATGACCTGGAATATAGCTGGTCTAAGTTCAAAGTTAAATACTCCATTCTGGAATGGCTTTATTACACAAGGGTTCGACATTATTTGCCTTCAAGAGACTTGGTATAAGGAGGCAATCCATGTGGAAGGCTATATTACATACTGGGCACCGGCTGTGAATTCGGCAGCAGGAAGGGCTAAAGCCGGACTCTTAATTATGGTTTCAACTAAATTAACTCAGTTCAAACCTAACACTTACCATGAGGTGTCTTCTTATGCCCAGTATCTACGACTGGAGCATGTTGCAGGCAAGGATTTAATTATTATTAATTATTATAATAATACCTTTGATGCACGTAGGGGTCCTATTGTTTATGAAATAGGTTGAGAGATAGATAAGTTGTTGGATGGTTCCAGGAACCAATCGATCTTATTGTGGGCAGGAGATTTTAATATACAGGCCTGTCAATATGTTGATCAAAGGATTTGTGGCTTTCTGGGAGAAATGGGTAATAACATTGATTCTTCACATACCCATTTCCCCCATGATGATTATGGAAACTCCCTTAATAATTTGATAGCTAAATTGGATTTAGAGTTGCTCGACTGTTCACTGAAAAGGGGCAATATTAAATGCCCAACTTTTACAGGCAGGGGTGCCCACTCTAATATTGACCACATACTTCTCTCCTGCAATACTGCCTATACTGATTTATGGGTAACAGAGCAAGCAGTAAGTGATCATAACAGTATCTCTGTAACTTTGTTGACGTGGGGTAATGTACATCCAGATACCACCACTTTTATTGGAGATATTGTTGCAGTGAGACCAAATGGGCCAAGAATTAAGTGGACCAATATCAATCCGGTCAAACTTCTGGGTGAAGTTATTATTAAATGCAAAACAGAAATTGACTACTGCCTAAGTAATGAAACAGCACCTGCCATATTGCTATCCAAATTCCATCAAATTATTTCTGTTATCGCTGGCTTATTGACAGGGAGGAGTAGGCCACCAAAAAACAGGTCTGTTGGCTGGTTCGACAATAACTGTATACAGGCTCTGTCGAGTTTAAAAGCTGCATTGGATATTAAACCCAGGGATAATACCCTTATTAAAGCTGAACGACTCAAATATAAGACCTCCCTGAAAGTCCGTAAAAAAGAAATACAGGAAGAGCTATGGCATAAATTAAATTTAGCTGCTAACACAAATAATAATGCCCTATTTTGGGAGACAATTAATTGCCCTTTTCTCAAGAATGATTCCATTCCCGAAATAACATCTTATGTAAATTGCAATGATTGGATTGATCATTTTTCTAAAATTTTTAATCCCGATAGGTTGGTTTTAGATTTGCTAGACAATCACAACTCTGTATGGCCACCGTCACCCCTATCCATTAGTTTGGAGGAGGTCTATCTGGGGCTGACAAAAAGTAAAGGGGACAAAGCCCCAGGACCAGACGCTGTCCCCGTGGATTTATATAAACAAGAGATGGATCTTTGGGCACCTATTTTAACTCGCATTTTTAATGCTGCTATCGAAGGCAAACTTCCATTGACCAGGGGTCAATCTATTATAGTCCCCCTATTTAAGAAGGGTTCTAGGTCGGAAGCACGAAATTATCGCCCTATCTCCCTCCTGGACTCATCGATCAAAATCTTGAGTAGGATACTCCTAAATAGACTAGAGATATGGGCAGAAGAAAATACCATTTTATCACCAGTGCAGTATGGATTCAGGAGGGGAATGGGTACAATGGAGCAGTGCCTGAACCTCGACCTTATAATAAGTAAATATGTCACGGTTAAAAAGGGGAATTTGTTTTTATGTTTCGCCGATCTTAGTAGTGCCTTCGATCTGGTCGAACACTCTATTTTGTGGCCAATACTACTGGAAATGGGCGCCCCAGTAGACATCGTGCACTTTTTGGCCAGATTATATGAAAGGCTCTCGTGCAAGGTTCGTTTTGGACCGGACGGGGAATCCACCCCCTTTTTCAGAGTGACCCGAGGTATCAGGCAGGGCTGTGTTCTGGCCCCACTGCTTTTTTCTTTATTTATCAACCAAATTGATTCAATTCTTAGGCAAGTTCCTGCAGATGCTCCCAGAGTAGATGGCGACTTCATCCCAATACTGTTATATGCGGATGACGCCGTCCTCTTGTCACGTACTCAAATAGGCCTTCAACGTTTAATTAATTGCTTCTGTAGGTTTATTGAGGATAGGAAACTGTTAATTAACAAAGAAAAAACTTATGTAATGACCTGCGGGAGCAAGAAAGGTTCTAAAAAGACGTTCTTCCTGGATGAGAATAAAATTCAACCCGTGACCAGTTTTTGTTACCTCGGTATCACATTTTCTGGTGATGGAAAATGGGACAAAGAATGTGAAAATGTGCGCCTTAAAATGGTAAAGAACACTAATGGAGTGTTTAGATTTGCCTCCAAGCTTGGGAACAGTAGAATTAACGACATGATTTCAATTTATAAAGCTAGATGTATCTCCTCTGCTTTATATGGTGCTGGAGTTTGGGGGCACCATACCCTTAGTGGTAAACATATCCAACTGGATGAGAACTCATTTTTGAGACGTTTACTGTGTACCCCCACATCAGCTTCCACAGAATTAATTCACAGAGAGGTGGGGCTAGACTATATTGAAGATCTTGCAGCCCTTCGCCCTCTGATTTTATGGCGTTCCATCTGGTCTAAAACCGAAACCTTATTCACACAAAGAGTAATAAGAGATTGTCTAAGGTTGGACCATTGTCTGTATATACCTTGGCTCAGACATATCTATTACTGGTTCAAGCTCCTTTTTAATCAAGATCCTTTTTTAATTCCAGAGGAAGCTGCCAGTATATCTAAATTAGATCTCAAGGTGTCCTTCTTAAGATATACAAGACAATCTAGAGATTCTGTCCATCTTAATCAGCGTACTTACGCCTTTTATGGTGAATACAATTTAAATGAAGGTTTCCAGCCATATTTGATCGAAGTCACAAGAAGATCCCATCGTTTTGTTCTCACTCGGCTAAGGCTTGGAATAGTACACCATCTTGTGTCCTTTCCTATCACCAGGCAGCCTAGTAATATTTTATGCCCATGTGATGATTTATCCAAACAGAGTTGTTGCCATTTTATGCTTTTTTGTAAATTTTATGTATTTTTAAGACGTCACTTTTTAAAACCTATCTTTTTAAAATACAATGTCCGGACTACAAAGAATGCAATGCAGTTACTGTTTAATCTGGAGAGTGCAGATATATGTTTTTATACAGCTACTTATATTCTGAATTGTATGTGTGCCAGGAAATCTATTATCATGTAATTTTCTTGGCCTTTTATTAGTTGCATTGTCACTTTAGCGAGTGAGCAATATAAGCGACTCTTTGCACATGTCCAGAATTGTGATTTGCACTTTATTTGGCATTTTGCTGTATCCTTGCTGCTATGTCTGTTCTTTGACCATATAAATTGAAAGTCTATCGAATATTTTATTTGTTTTATATTGCTCATCCCATCATGCACTTGCACTTTATACGGGGATGGTAACTTGAATAACCCTTGGGGTAATTGGCCTGTATCTTGTTATTTTTTAAAAAAGCTTTATTGTATGATGTTGTGTGTTATTTTATGTCTGCTATGTGGCTGTTTAAACATGCCGAATAAAGCATTTTGGAATTGAATTGAATTGACAGAATGTCCCAGAGTGTTCTTAAAAACAACTAGAGCGCTTACTGTCTTCATTATGACAAAAGTATGGCACACCTGAAGCCATCTTGATTGGAATAAACTGGTAACACTTAAAACATTTAATTTAAAAAGGAACACAATGAGGGGGTTCATGTTGCCATAGAAATTATGATTAATGCTGAAGAAAGAAAATGAGGGCACATTTTGAGTGACTTCTCAAATCCTCTTCTATTTCATTGAAAAATTCTGACATGCAGACTGAAACATGCACTTTTAATACCAGGAGCAGACTTCCATGGTGAACAGTAGTTTTACTACAGTGATCTAATGAGCAACTAGAGTGTTAACATTCAGAATTTATGGCAAATGTGTGACATATCTGAATACCTTCATGATGGAATCAAAGTAAAAAACTGAAAGCATTTCCTACTGAGGAGACTGCAGTACATGAGGAAATTAGGAAACTTCATAACAAATAAATCTCCCAAGTTGGCCACCGGAGACAAAAGAGCCCAAATATAGCCCAAAATCACCCAGATGTAGCCCAAATATAGCCCAATGACAGAAGTGTGCAAAACACTTATTATTTTGTGTTTTTGCAGTGTTATATAGTGCAGACTTGTCAGGTATTGGAGTGCTTTACATGAGCATTGGTTACATCACACAAGAACAAATTCATTGTAGACATGGGAAGACTAAGTGATTTGACCAGAATCACAGAATGTCGAGCTGAAGCAGAAACTCCAACCTGGTTCCCCAGTTGCAAAGTCTGCAGTTCTGGAAGTAACACCACATCCTCTCCCCTAAGTGCAACATTTAATCAAGTGGTCAACTAGATAAAAAAACATAAAGGTAACAAATAATTTAAAAGTGCTTTCTCGCTATTTGAAAACTCAGAAAATATGTCCTTATTTTAGTCTTTTAGAGCACTAACCATAATTTTGATGCCAATAAGACCCTCTCATATATGTAATTTCTAAAGGAAATGCTCTAGGTATTACAGTTTTGATTACATCAAGATGACGTCAGGCGTTCCACACTTTTGTAATAAATATAGAATGTTAGCAATCTAGTTGTTCATTAGGATACTGTTGAGAGGCAGAGGCCAGGGGCACGGACTCTGAACATTGAAGGCAGGTAGGAGGGTGCAAAGGCAACAATTGAACCACACTGAGCAGGCAGGAAGGGCCGTGGCAGCACAACAGACTATGGAGGGCAGTGGAAAGGGGGGCAGGGGCAACAAACCAACAATACAGGACTTGCAAGAGAGGCTGTGGCAATGTAATAGACCATTGTGGGCAGAAGGAAGAGGCAATGGTAGTACAACCATACATGCCAACAGACCCGATTCAGCCAGGAAACGTCCAATGTTTTTAAGCTCAAATGGGCTTTATTTTATCTGTCTCCTGTCTACAATCTCCTCTTTTTCAATGTAACTCAAAGGGGAAAATCAATACCCCAGTGTTTTTTTTCAAAATCTCCCTCTTACCAAGTTCAAAATGTTCGCAAGTATGGTATCTTGGATCATGGAAGGAAATGGGGTAGGGACATGGACTTGGACAACAGAGGACAGGAGGGACATGGAGAGGTGCACCAAACTGACCCTGCAGGGCAGGCATCAGGGTTTGCAGCAGCAAAATACACCACACAGGGCATGCGGGACGGGAGTGCAGCACAACAATCCATAGAAAGCAATAGGGAGGGGACAGGACCATGTACATGGACAACAGAGAACAGAGGGGCAAGAGGCAGGACCATAATGGACAGACAGGAGAGAAAGCTGCAGCATAACAGACCATAAAGGGCAGGAGGGATGGATCAGGGGCATTACAATGGAACAGACAAGCCAGGAGGGAGGGAGTAGGGGTCTGCACATGTAAACAGAGGGCTGGGGGCAAGGGGGCAGGGCAGGAGCAGCAAGATAGCCATGGAGGTCAGGCAGGATGGGCACTAGAAGCAAGACACACCATGAAGAGCAACAGTGAGACTGTGATGGCATACACACAGACCATGGAGAGAAGGTGGGAGGGGTTTAGGGGCAGATAACTGACCACACAGGGAAGGTGGGAGGGGCCATGGCAGCACAGAAGACCATGCATGGCAAGTGGGAGGGTTAGTGGTAGCACAATGTCTATGATGGGCAAGAAGGAGGGTGCAGGGGCATGCACAAAGGACGATGGAGGATAGAAGGGAGGGTCAGGACCTGTGCACAGACAAGAAAGTTCAGGGGAAGGGGCCTCACAACAGACCGCACGGGGCAGGCAGGAGGAGCAGTTGCAGCACAACAGACCAGGGAGGGCAGAAGGGTGTGGCAGTACAATGGACCATGTGGGACAGGAGGAAGAGGATAGGGGCATGGCATGTGGACAGGCAGGGTAGAGGTGGCAGGGACAGGTTACAGTCATCTGACAATGCTAGGCAGGTGGGAGGGGAGTGGCAGCTCAACAGAACACTCAGAGTAGATAGGAGTGGCAGGTCCATGGAACATGGTGGGCAAAAAGGATGGAGCAGGGGCATACACAAAGACATCGGAGGGCAGGGGGAAGGAGAATAGGGGCAGCAAGCTACGCACAGAGTTTAAGCAGGAGGTCAATGATGGGGCATAGAATTGGGCAATGGAGGGCAGGAGGAGTGGACTGGTACATCATACTAAATTGAGGGCAGTGGCAGCACATCAGACCATGCATGGCAGGAGGGAGGAGGCTAGTCCATGGATTCACACAACAGAGGATAGGGAGGAGGGGGATGGGGCAGCAAGCTAACTGTTCAGAGAAGGCGGGTATTAGGAACTTTATTGTTTTTAAAACGTGTGTCTGTGCGAACTACTTGAACAAGTATGCAGCATAATCTCACTTTTATTCAGGAAGAAGAGGACGTTTGTGACTGTGACTCCGGGCTCACTTGGCAGAAACACCCCCTGACCCTCCAGCCCCTATCGCAAAATGTAATGCCCGTGAAAAGGGTACGTGAACACAGTGTTATATAGAACATAGTCCTGAGAGCACGATTGAAAATGAAAACTAGATATAGTGTATGGTATAAACTATGCACCAAAAAGTGTGAAATAAGATGAACCGGGCGTGAAATATAATATGCAATACATTGTGCGCAATGACAGATTCATTGGAGAGCGCGAGATAGCACAGGCACTAGCGCGTGCTATGCGATATGCGCCTTGGAGTGTAAATGCACACAGGGCAGTGTTGTGTAACCTAACTAGTCTCTAAAGTTGTAATATAAAATATGTGCTGGGGAGTGTAACGTTGCATATGCACTGTGACAAAGATATGGATCCCAGATTGTAATATGTATGGCATAGCACTGTGCGTTATAACATAGGCATCGAGGAAGGCACGTTAGATGGGGCAATATAACCCGTGCGAAGACAAGTGTGGCATGACATATTCACGGGGTGGTGTTACAGTGCACATGGGCTAGAGAGTGTCATAGCATATGCACTAGCTAGTGGAATACAACACAGAGGTGTGTGGCACTCAGCAGGCAATGGTGGGTGTAACACAGCATTGGGCTCTGCCAGGAGCGCGCTGTGACTCTCAAGTGATGTTCGTCCCCTTTCCAGAGAGTAAAATAAAAAGTATTACACATCCGGCAGTGGATGTGTGTTTTATTAACCGTGAGGGGGGTTTCTTGCATAGTTTTGGTCGAATTTTTGTCGAATCCCCTTTGAATGGCTTGGTGTGCATGTGTATTAAATGTGCCCGTCAATAGCTACCCATGTTTGTATAAATAAACGACAAGGGTGTCTACCGGGATTAGGCACGGTAGGGCATCAGACATGTCAGAGCTTCACTAGTGGTGTAAATACATTCCACGTGGATTCATTGTATGCATAGTCGCCTTTTAATGAATATCACGCAAATCGTCATGGTGATAGGTACGTACGGTTTGTCCAGCATGTCCTAGGTGTGTCTATAAATATATGTTTTTTAAAAATAATAAAAAACAGTGGCCGGCCCTGGGGATTGGGGTCAAAAAAATATAATTAGGAGACAGGCCCTGGGGGATGGGGTCATCAGGGCCAATAAATTAGAATAAGAAGGGGAACCAGACAGCCCCCCTTCTTAAAAAAATTAAATAAATAAAAGACTGGCATCGTGCCGGAGGCCACGCCCCTTCCTTGCAGCACTCTGCAAACGCGCCCCCTGGCGAGTTGTAAGTTGGGGAATTAATTCCTCTTCAATCATGAGGGTCCCTGAGGGCCAACTAGCCCAACAGGCATCTCCAGTATGCACCAGGGAGCTGCGCTGCAGACAGGTGTTCTGAGGCCAAGCCCCTTTTTACACCTCTCTGCAACGCAGCTCTGTGGCGCTTACTGGAGGTACCTAGTGGTCTAGTTTGACCCTAGGGACCCTTAGGATTCAAGGGGACTTAATCTATCAACTTAGAACAGCCACAGGGCGCGTTTACACAGTGGTGAAGGGAGGGGACGGGGCCTGAGGTGACGTGTGCAAACACACACTATGGCACATTTTGAATTGGGGATATAATTTTCCTTCAATACTGAGGGCCCCTGGGGGCTAACTAGCCCGCCAAGTGCTTCCAGTAAACGCCACTGAGCTGCATTGCAGAGAGGTGGTCCAGGCCGTGCCACTTTTTACACCTCTCTGCAACGCAGCTCTGTGGCACTTACTGGAGGTACCTAGTGGTCTAGTTGGACCCTAGGGACCCTCAGGATTCAAATGAACTTAATCTCCCAGCTAAAAACGGACACAGGGCGTGTTTACACAGTGGTGAAGGGAGGGGACGGGGCCTGAGTTAACGTGTGCAAAAATGCCCCGTGGCCTGTTTTAAGAGGTAGTTTTAATCCCCCTGCCCTATTATATACTAGGGGCTTACAGAGGAGGTCATGCTAATCATAGGGGGACCCCAACGCATAATGTTCCCTAGTGTATGTAGGTGTTTTCACTGTATTCTAAGTGTCTTTTAACATAGCACTGGCTCTAGGACTGGTTAGTCAGACTCAGTCACCACCAGTTGAGGGTGCAGGATGATTTTGCAACAAGGCTTCTTTCTGCTCTTCTTTTTGTTCTTTCTGCACGTTATCCTTCTTCCTGCACTTTTCTTCATCTTTGAGGACTTCTGTTGCTTCTTTCTGCATTTCTTTTATTTCTTTCCGTGCGTTTTATCTTCTTTCTTCACATGCCCTATCTCTGTAGGCATAGTTAGAAATTAGCATTTAAAAAACCTTTGAAATTCACTGAAAAAACCATAGGTTTCAGGCACGTTATAGTTAGGAATTAGCATTTAAAAATCCTCAGAAATTCACTGAAAAAACCATAGGTTTCAGGGGTGTTATAGTTAGCTGGACTTTTCACTTGTACAAAACCATTGAAATTCCCCCGTTATAGTTAGTTCAGCTAACTATAACTCGCGCGCCCGCAATGCACTGCTGATGACGTCACATATTACATCACTCATGACATGGTCAGTGACATCACTCATGACATCACTGATGACATCTCAAATGACATCACTGATGACATCACTGATGACATCATCCTTGTGATAGAGTGGCAGACCTCCTCTCACCCTAATATAACCTTTGATACACACATTCAAAAATAGAGACTAAACTTTTCAAAACAATGGACATACCAATACCAGTTACAACAACCTCTTCAGTAATTCTAAGACACACATACACATCCACTCATTCACCAACAGTCCTATACAGTCACTCATACATGTATTCACTCATCATATGTACTCATACACCTATACATCCTGTTACACAATGGCACTCATCCATAGAGTTACTCACACACATAGTCACTCATGCTAATAATGAATCAAACATACATTTATTTGCATATACAGTTATACACACACCACCACACTTACTTCTACGGAAACTTACACATACTTAGTCTTTTAAACAATCACTTATAGAAACACATACTTATTCATACAGGAACTCTTTCAATCTCTCACTCTCACATATACTCACTTATATACACCAATAGTCACATATACTAGTTTAAAACATATGTAGTTACTCAAAAAGACACTATTGAGACAGTCATTCACTCACTAACACACCCATACACACACTCATCCACCCATACAGTCCTGCACACATGCTGTCTTCAACACATACAAAGAGTGAGTCACTCATTCATGCACCTATGCACTACGTAATACCCCCCACCGAACCATGCAGACACTCAGACTGATACTAAAAAGACCAACTAATAACCTATATAGACACCCATGCAGCTACTCACCAACCCATGCAGCCACTTATACACAAAGTGAGAGACTGATACAGATATTTACATATTTAAACATTACTCACTAAGCCATGTATTCACTATGATACACTTAATCAGTCAGTTACACAATCAATTTTTCAAAAACAAATCATCCATTTAGACACTTATATACCCATTTATTCTTCCATCGACCTTGAGATGTACATATATAAAACATATTTAATTTTCAGAAAAACACACATTCACTGGATGATGTCATCAGTGATGTCATTTGAGATGTCATCAGTGATGTCATGAGTGATGTCTCTGACCATGTCATGAGTGATGTAATATGTGACGTCATCAGCAGTGCATTGCGGGCGCGCGAGTTATAGTTAGCTGAACTAACTATAACAGGGGAATTTCAATGGTTTTGTACAAGTGAAAAGTCCAGCTAACTATAACACCCCTGAAACCTATGTTTTTTTCAGTGAATATATATATATATATATACACATACATATATAAGCATATATATAATCTGCATATCTATATAAATACAAATATAAATGCATGCATACATATACATATATGCATACATATGCATGTTATGTACATGAATGTTTGAAAAAACGAATACAAGCAAAGCTAAAAGACACCTAATTACAAACAGAATTGCTTTAACTTAAACGAGGGCGAGACCTATTGCATTTTCAATGCTTGTTTACTTTGGTTCCATCAAGAAGGAATTCAGATGTGTCACACATTTGCCATAAATTCTAAATGGTAGCACTCTAGTTGCTCATTAGATCACTGTAGTAAAGCTACTGCTCACCAGGGAAGTCTGCTGCTGGTTTTCAAAGTGTATGTTTCAGTCTGCATGTCAGAATCTTTTAATGAAATAGAAGAAGATTTGAGAAGTCACTCAAAATGTGCCCTAAATTTTCTTTTTTCAGCACTAATCATAATTTCTATGGCAAAATGAACCCCCTCATTGTGTTCCTTGTAAATTAAACTACTCACTCTCTACTACTCACTCTCTACTACTTTCTACTACTCACTCTCTACTACTCACTCTCTACTACTCACTCTCTACTGCTCTCTACTACTACGCTCTACTACTCACTCTCTACTACTCACTCTCTACTACTCTCTACCACTCACTCTACTACTCTCTACCACTCACTCTCTACTACTCTACTACTCACTCTCTACTACTCTTTACTACTCTCTCTCTACTACTCCCTCTCTACACCTCACTCTACTACTCTCTACTGCTCTCTCTCTCTACTACTCACTCTCTACTACTCACTCTCTACTACTCACTCTCTACTACTCGCTCTCTACTACTCTCTACTATTCACTCTCCACTACTCACACTCTACTGCTCTTTACTACTCACTCTCTACTACTCACTCTCTACTACTCTATTGCTCTCTACTACTCACTCTCAACTACTCTCTACTACTCACTCTCTACTACTCTCTCTACTACTCTCTCTCTACTCTCTCTCTATTACTCACTCTCTACTACTCACTCTCTACTACTGTCTAGTACTCACTCTACTACTCACTCTCTACTACCCTCTACTACTCACTCTACTACTCACTCTCTACTACTCTCTACTACTCACTCTCTACTACTCCACTACTCTCTACTACTCACTCTTTACCACTCTACTACTCTCTACTACTCTCTCTACTACTCACTCTCTACTACTCTCTCTCTACTACTCTCTACTACTCACTCTACTACTCACTCTCTACTCACTCTGCTACTCTCTACTACTCAATCTCGGCTAGTCTCTAGTACTCACTCTCTACTCTACCTCTCTTCCTCTCTCTACCTCTCTCTCTACTACTCTCTACCACTCTACCTCTCTACCTCTACACCTCTACCTCTACACCTCTACCTCTCTACCTCTCTCTACATGCACACATATGCACATATTTATATGCATATGTATGCATATGCATTTATATATATATATGTATGTGTATATATTATCTACTGGCGGTTGCCAGTAGATAGTTATAGTTAGGACCTATTTTCCATAGGAAATCCGCAACATTCTATTGGGAATATCTTTGGCGCCATTTGACGAATCTTTGCAAACTTTTCCAGACTTTTGGCCAGCTCCGCTCCACTCCTATCCTGAAAATTTCATGGTGATTTGTCAAGCGGGGGCTGTGAAAAAAGGGGGGTCCCAAAATGCATTTTCCCCATGCATTTTCCCATAGGACCTGTTGACGCAGCTACAGCCCGAACTGCTTAACGGAATTACACCAAATTTGGCAAGGAGATAGTCCTCAGTTCAGACTCGTGCCTTTTGCTTAAATGGAGTAAATCCGTTCAGTAGTTCCTGAGAAAATTAGGGTAAAATAGTTAGTGCTATCTGGGCGGAGCCTAACCACACATCTCATCGTGAGATCTGATTGGCTGTCAGTACTTCATCCAAGAAGTGTTGGCAGCCATCTTGGCACCAATATACATGATAGCACCTCATTAAAAAGCATTGCAGTTAATAGAAGGTTTTAAGACTTTAGTTACATTATAAATCATTTGTTGATGGTACCATATTCATTTTAGGAATTGTGGTGTGTTCTAAGGTGATTTTACCATGTGAAAAAGCCTTCTGCTGGGATATCATGTTTGAGAGAAAACTATTTTTTTATGCTTTTCCCACAGAGGTTTGGAAGGTGATCTATAAGCTAAACTGAGAGCATATTTTCTGTAAATTCACATTATCTTTCTCAGTCATGTGAGAATGAAGTCTGACATTCTCAGTAAAACATGTACATCCAACAAGGGCAGAGACTGTCAGTTGATTCCTTTGTGTTCTACTGCAGATTCCCAGAGTGTTCTAAAGAACAACTAGAGCGCTAACAGTCCTACTTATGACAAACGTATGGCACACCTGAAGCCATCTTGATTGGAATAAAGTGGTAATTCTTAAAACATTTAATTTAAAAAGGAACAAAATGAGGGGGTTCATTTTGCCATATAAAGTATGATTAGTGCTGCAGAAAGAAAAATTAGGGCACATTTTGAGTGACTTCTCAAATCCTCTTCTATTTCATTAAAAAACTTCTGACATGCAGACTGAAACATGCACTTTCAATACCAGCAGCAGACTTCCCTGGTGAGCAGTATCTTTACTACAGTGATCTAATAAGCAACTAGAGTGCTAACATTCTGAATTTATGGCAAATGTGTGACACATCTGAATGCCTTCTTGATGAAATCAAAGTAAAACACTGAAAGTATTTCCTACTGAGGAGACTGTAGTAAATGAGGAAATTAGGAATCTTCATAACAAATAAGTCTCCCAAAATGGCCACCAGAGACAAAAGAGCCCAAATGTAGCACAAATATCACCCAGATGTAGCCCAAGTATAGCCCAATGACAGAATTTCCCAGAGTGTTTCAACGAACAACTAGAGCGCTAACAGGCTTACTTATGACAAAAGTATGGCACACCTGAAGCCATCTTGATTGGAATAAAGTGGTAACACTTAAAAGATTTAATTTACAAAGGAACAAAATAAGGGGGTTCATTTTGCCATAGGAATTATGATTAGTGCTACAGAAAGAAAAATTAGGGCACATTTTGACTTCTCAAATCCTCTTCTATTTCATAAAACAATTCTGACATGCAGACTGAAACATGCACTTTGAATACCAGCAGCAGACTTCCCTGGTGAGCAGTAGCTTTACTACAGTGATCTAATGAGCAACTAGAGTGCTAACATTCAGAATTTATGGCAAATGCGTGACACATCTGAATGCCTTCGTGATGGAACCAAAGTAAAAAACTGAAAGTATTTCCTACTGAGGAGACTGCAGTAAATGAGGAAATTAGGAAACTTCATAACAAATAAATCTCCCAAGATGGCCACCAGAGACAAAAGAGCCCAAATGTAGCCCAAGTATAGCCCAATGACAGAATGTCCCAGAGTGTTCTTAAGAACAACTAGAGCGCTTACTGTCTTACTTAAGACAAAAGTATGGCACACCTGAATCCATCTTGATTGGAATAAACTGGTAACACTTAAAACATTTAATTTAAAAAGGAACACAATGAGGGGGTTCATTTTGCAATAGAAATTATGATTAGTGCTGAAGAATGAAAAATGAGGGCACATTTTGAGTGACTTCTCAAATCCTCTTCTATTTCATTAAAAAATTCTGATATGCAGACTGAAACATGCACTTTCAATCCCAGCAGCAGACTTCCCTGGTGACCAGTATCTTTACTACAGTGATCTAATAAGCAACTAGAGTGCTAACATTCAGAATTTATGGCAAATGTGTGACATATCTGAATACCTTCTTGATGGAATCAAAGTAAAAAACTGAAAGCATTTCCTACTGAGGAGACTGCAGTAAATGAAGAAATTAGGAAACTTCATAACAAATAAATCTCCCAAGATGGCCACCAGAGACAAAAGAGCCCAAATGCAGCACAAATATCACCCAGATGTAGCCCACATGTAGCCCAATGACAGAAGTGTGCAAAACACTTATTTTTTGTGTATTTGCAGTTTTATATAGTGCAGACTTGTCAGGTATTGGAGTGCTTTACATGAGCATTGATTACATCACACAAGATCAAATTCATTTTGGTTGTAGACATGGGGAGATTAAGTGATTTGACCAGAATCACAGAATGTTGAGCTGAAACAGAAACTCCCACCTAGTTCCCCAGTTGCAAAGTGTGCAGCTCTGGAAGTAACACCACATCCTCTCCCCTAAGTGCATCATTTAATCAAGTGGTCAACTGGACAAAAAACCATAAAGATTACAAATAATTTAAAAGTTCTTTGTCGCTATTTGAAAACTCAGAAAACATGTCCTCATTTTAGTTTTTTAGAGCACTAACCATAATTTTGATGCAAATAAGACCCTCTCATATATGTAATTTCTAAAGGAAAGGCTCTAGGTATTACAGTTTTGATTACATCAAGATGACGTCATGTGTTCCACACTTTTGTAATAAATATAGAATGTTAGCAATCTAGTTGTTCATTAGGACACTGTTGAGAGGCAGACAATTTGACCACACTGGGCAGCCAGGAAGGGCAGTGGCAGCACAACAGACTATGGAGGGCAGTGGAAAGGGGGGCAAGGGCAACAAACCAACAATACAGTACTGGCAAGAGAGGCTGTGGCAAAATAATAGACCATTGTGGGCAGAAGGAAGTACAACCGTACATGCCAACAGACCCGTTTCAGCCAGGAAACGTCCAATGTTTTTAAGCTCAAATGGGCTTTATTTGATCTGTCTCCTGTCTACAATCTCCTCTTTTTCAATGTAACTCAAAGGGGAAAATCAATACCCTAGTTTTTTTTCAAAATCTCCCTCTTACCAAGTTCAAAATGTTCACAAGTATGGTACATTGGATCATGGTAGGCAGGAGGAATTGGGGTAGGGACATGGACTCGGATAACAGAGGACAGGAGGGACATAGAGAGGTGCAGCAAACTGACCCTACAGGGCAGGTATCAGGGTTTGTAGCAGCACAATACACCTCACAGGGCATGTGGGACAAGAGTGCAGCACAACAATCCATAGAAAGCAATAGGGAGGGGACAGGACCATGCACATGGACAACAGAGAACAGAGGGGAAAGAGGCAATGGTAGCTAGCTGACCATAATGGACAGACAGGAAAGAAAGCTACAGCATAACAGACCATACAGGGCAGGAGGGACGGATCAGGGGCATTACAATGGAACAGACAAGTCAGGAGGGAGGGAATAGGGGTCTGCACATGGAAACAGAGGGCTGGGGGCAAGGGGGCAGGGCAGGAGCAGAAAGATGACCATGGAAACAAGACACACCATGGAGAGCAACAGTGAGACTATGATGGCATACACACAAACCATGGAGGGAAGGTGGGAGGGGGTCAGGGGCAGCTAGCTGACCACACAGGGAAGGTGGGAGGGGCCATGGCATCACAGAAGACCATGCATGGCAAGCAAGAGGGTTAGTGACAGCACAATGGCTATGATGGGCAAGAAGGAGGGTGCAGGGGCATGCACAAAGGACCATGGAGGATAGAAGGGAGGGTCAGGACCTGGGCACAGACAAGAGAGTTCAAGGGAAGAGGCCTCACAACAGACCGCGCGGGGCAGGCAGGAGGAGCAGTTGCAGCACAACAGACCAGGGAGGGTTGAAGGGTGTGGCAGTAAAATGGACCATGGAGGACAGGAGGAAGGGGATAGGGGCATGGCATGTGGACAGGCAGGGTGGAGGTGGCAGGGACAGGTTACAGTCATCTGACAATGCTAGGCAGGTGGGAGCGGAGTTGCAGCTCAACAGAACACTCAGAGTAGACAGGAGTGGCAGGTCCATGGAACATGGTGGGCAAAAAGGATGGAGCAGGGGCATGCACAAAGACATCGGAGAGCAGGGGGAAGGAGAATAGGGGCAGCAAGCTAAGCACAGAGGCTAAGCAGGAGGTCAATGATGGGCCATAGAATTGGGCAATGGAATGCAGTATGAGTGGACTGGTACATCATGCTAAATGGAGGACAGTGGCAGCACATCAGACCATGCATGGCATGAGGGAGGAGGCTAGTCCATGGATTCAGACAACAGAGGATAGGGAGGAGGTGGATGGGGCAGCAAGCTAACTGTTCAGAGAAGGTGAGTATTAGGAACTTTATTGTTTTTAAAATGTGTGTCTGTGCGAACTACTTAAAATATGAACAAGTATGCAGCATAATCTCACTTTTATTCAGGAAGAAGAGGACGTTTGTGACTGAGACTCCGGGCTCACTTGGCAGAAACACCCCTTGACCCTCCACCCCTATCGCAAAATGTAATGCCCGTGAAAAGGGTAGGTGGATGCAGTGTTATATAGAACATAGTCCTGAGAGCACGATTGAAAATGAAAACTAGATATAGTATATGGTATAAACTATGCACCGAAAAGTGTGATATAAGATGAACCGGGGCGTGAAATATATTATGCAATACATTATTCGCAATGAAAGATTCATTGGAGAGCGCGAGATAGCACAGGCACTAGCGCGTGCTATGCGATATGCGCCTTGGAATGTAATATGCACAGGGCAGTGTTGTGTAACCTAACTAGTCTCTAAAGTTGTAATATTAAATATGTGCTGGGGAGTGTAACGTTGCATATACACTGTGACAAAGATATGGATCCAAGATTGTAATATGTACGGCATAGCGCTGTGCGTTATAACATAGGCATCGAGGAAGGCACGTTAGATGGGGCAATATAACCCGTGCGAAGACAAGTGTGGCATTACATATTCACGGGGTGGTGTTACAGTGCACATGGGCTAGAGAGTGTCATAGCATACGCACTAGCTGGTGGAATACAACACAGAGGTGTGTGGCACTCGGCGGGCACTGGTGGGTGTAACACAGCATTGGGCTCAGCCAGGAGCACACTGTGACTCTCAAGTGAGGTTCGTCTCCTTTCCAGAGAGTAAAATAAAAAGTATTACACATCCGGCAGTGGATGTGTGTTTTATTAACTGTGAGGGCGGTTTCTTGCATAGTTTGGTCGAATTTTTGTCGAATCCCCTTTGAATGGCTTGGTGTGCGTGTGTATTAAATGTGCCCGTCAATAGCTACCCATGTTTGTATAAATAAACGACAAGGGTGTCTACTTGGAGAGTACCCACTGGCGGGGGTGCCGGGATTAGGCATGATAGGGCGTCAGGCATGTCAGAGCTTCACTAGCGGTGTAAATACATTCCACGTGGATTCATTGTATGCATAGTCGCCTTTTAATGAATATCACGCAAATCGTCATGGTAATAGGTACATACGGTTTGTCCAGCATGTCCTAGGTGTTTCTATAAATATATATTTTTTTTAAATAATAAAAACCAAAGGCCGGCCCCGGGGGATGGGGTCCCTAGGGCCATAAGTGGCCTGAGGAGGGGAGCAACGCAGCCCCCTCCTAAAGAATTTTTAAAAAAAGGCCATGACCCGGGGTTGGGGTCCCCGGGGCCAATTAAGGCCTTGAGAGGGGGGTCACGTGGTCCCATTCCAAATTTATTTTTTTCAACAAAAAAAATTAGGGTGCAGGCCCTGGGGGATGGGGTCCCCAGGGCCAATAAATTAGAAAAAGAAGGGGGGCCACACAGCCCTCCTTCTTAAAAAAAAAAAAAATAATAAAAGACCGGCATCGCGCCGGAGGCCATGCCCCCTCCTTGCAGCACTCTGGAAACGCGCCCCCTGGCCAATTGTAAGTTGGGGAATTAATTCCCCTTCAATACTGAGGGTCCCTGAGGGCCAACTAGCTCAACAGATATCTCCAGTATGCGCCAGGGAGCTGCGTTGCAGACAGGTGTTCTGAGGCCATGCCCCTTTTTACACCTCTATGCCACGCAGCTCTGTGGCGATTACTGGAGGTACCTAGTGGGCTAGTTCGACCCTAGGGACCCTTAGGATTCAAGGGGACTTAATCTCTCAACTTAGAATGGCCACAGGGCGCGTTTACACAGTGGTGAAGGGAGGGGACGGGGCCTGAGGTGACGTGTGCAAACACGGCCTGTGGCGCGTTTTAAGTTGGGGAAATAATTCCCTTTCAATCCTGAGGGACCCTGGGGGCCAACTAGCCCACCAGGTGCTTCCAGTAAGCGCCACTGCTCTGCGTTGCAGAGAGGTGGTGCAGGCCGTGCCCCTTTTTACACCTCTCTGCAATGGCACTTACTGGACGTACCTAGTGGGCTTTTTTGCCCCTAGGGACCCTCAGGATTCAAGGGGACTTAATCTCCCAACTTAAAACGGCCACAGGGCATGTTTACACAGTGGGGAAGGGAGGGGCGGGGCCTGAGGTGACATGTGCAAACTCGCCCTATGGCGCGTTTTAAGTTGGGGAAATAATTCCCTATCAATCCTGAGGGCCCCTGGGGGCTAACTAGCCCACCAGGTGCTTCCAGTAAGCGCCACTGAGCTGCGTTGCAGAGAGGTGGTCCAGGCCGTGCCACTTTTTACACCTCTCTGCAATGCAGCTCTGTGGCTCTTACTGGAGGTACCTAGTGGGCTAGTTGGACCCTAGGGACCCTCAGGATTCAAATGAACTTAATCTCCCAACTAAAAATGGCCACAGGGCGTGTTTACACAGTGGTGAGGGGACGGGGCCTGAGTTAACGTGTGCAAACACGCCCTGTGGCACGTTTTAAGTTGGGGAAATAATTCCCCTTCAATCCTGAGGGACCCTGGGGGCCAACTAGCCCACCAGGTGCTTCCAGTAAGTGCCACTGCGCTGCATTGCAGAGAGGTGGTCTAGGCGGTGCCCCTTTTTACATGTCTCTGCAACGCAGCTCTGTGGCACTTACTGGAGGTACCTAGTGGTCTAGTTGGACCCTAGGGACCCTCAGGATTCAAGGGGCCTTAATCTCCCAACTTAAAACGGCCACAGGGCGTGTTTACATAGTGGGGAAGGGAGGGGACGGGGCCTGAGGTGACATGTGCAAACACGCCCTGTGGCGCGTTTTAAGAGGTAGTTTTAATCCCCTGCCCTATTATATACTAGGGGCTTAAGAGGAGGTCATGCTAATCACAGGGGGACCCCAATGCATAGTGTTCCCTAGTGTATGTAGGGGTTTTCACTGTATTCTGAGTGTCTTTTAACATAGCACTGGCTCTTGACTGGTTATTCAGACTCAGTTACCACCAGTATCCGTCTGAAAAAGTTGAGGGTACAGGATGATTTTGCAACAAGGCTTATTTCTGCTCTTCTGTTTGTTCTTTCTGCACGTTATCCTTCTTCCTGCACTTTTCTTCGTCTTTGAGGACTTTCTGTTGCTTCTTTCTGCATTTATTTTTCTTCTTTCGGTGCGTTTTTTCTTCTTTCTTCACATGTCCTATCTCTGTAGGCATAGTTAGAAATTAGCATTTAAAAAACCTTTGAAATTCACTGAAAAAAACATAGGTTTCAGGCACGTTATAGTTAGGAATTAGCATTTAAAAAACTTAAAAAATTCACTGAAAAAACCATAGGTTTCAGGGGCGTCATAGTTAGCTGGACTTTTCACTCATACAAAACCATTGAAATTCCTGCTTTATAGTTAGTTCAGCTAACTATAACTCGCGCGCCCTCAATGCACTGCTGTCATCAGTGATGTCATTTGAGATGTCATCAGTGATGTCATGAGTGATGTCACTGACCATGTCATGAGTGATGTAATATGTGATGTCATCAGCAGTGCATTAAGGGCGCGCGAGTTATAGTTAGCTGAACTAACTATAACGCGGGAATTTCAATGGTTTTGTACGAGTGAAAAGTCCAGTTAACTATAACGCCCCTGAAACCTATGGTTTTTTCAGTGAATATATATATACATACATATATAAACATATATATAAACTGCATATCTATATAAATACAAATATAAATGCATGCATACATATACATATATGCATGCATTTGCATGTTATGTACATGAAAGTTTGAAAAACACTAATAAAAGCAAAGCTAAAAAGTCACCTAATTACAAACAGAATTGCTTTAACTTAAACGAGGGCGAGACCTATTGCATTTTCAATGCTTGTTTACTTTGGTTCCATCAAGAAGCCATTCAGATGTGTCACACATTTGCCATAAATTCTGAATGGTAGCACTCTAGTTGCTCATTAGATCACTGTCGTAAAGCTACTGCTCACTAGGAAAGTCTGCTGCTGGTATTCAAAGTGCATGTTTCAGTCTGCATGTCAGAATTTTTTAATGAAATAGAAGAGGATTTGAGAAGTCAAAATGTGCCCTAAGTTTTCTTTCTGCAGCACTAATCATAATTTCTATGGCAAAATGAACCCCCTCATTTTGTTCCTTTTTAAATTAAATGTTTTCAGTGTTACCACTTTATTCCAATCAAGATGGCTTCAGGTGTGCCATACTTTTGTCATAAGTAAGACTGTTAGCTCTCTCGTTGTTCTTTAGAACACTCTGGGACATTATGTCATTGGGCTATACTTGGGCTACATCTGGGTGATATTTGTGCTACATTTGGGCTCTTTTGTCACTGGTGGCCGTCTTGGGAGACTTATTTGTTATGAAGTTTCCTAATTTCCTCATTTACTACAGTCTCCTCAGTAGGAAATACTTTCAGGTTTTTTACTTTGATTCCATCAGGAAGGCATTCAGATGTGTCACACATTTGCCATAAATTCAGAATATTAGCACTCTAGTTGCTTATTAGATCACTGAAGAAAAGCTACTGCTCACCAGGGAAATCTGCTGCTGGTATTAAAAGTGCATGTTTCAGTCTGCATGTCAGAATTTTTTAATGAAATAGAAGAAGATTTGAGAAGTCACACAAAATGTGCACTAATTTTTCTTTTTTCACCACTAATCATAATTTCTACTCCCTCTCTACTACTCACTCCACTACTCTCTAGTACTCTCTCTCCACTACTCACTCTCTACTACTCACTCTCTACTACTCATTCTCTACTACTCGCTCTCTACTACTCTCTAATACTCACTCTCTACTACTCTACTACTCTCTACTACTACTCTCTACTACTCACTGTCTACTACTCTCAACTACTCACTCTACTACTCTCTACTACTCTCTACCACTCACTCTCTACTACTCTACTACTCACTCTCTACTACTCTCTACTACTCACTCTCTACTACTCACTCTCTACTACTCACTATACTACTCTCTACTACTCACTCTCTACTACTCTACTCCAAGAGGTTATTACACTTGCAAGACAGATCATGCGGTCTACGTGCTACAGTGTCCTTGTGGCCTGAGGTACGTGGGCAGCACGATTTTACCAGTCCATAAGAGAGTGTTGCAACACTTGAGAGCAATTAAAAATGGAGACAAAACGTACCCAGTGGCACGCCACTTTGAACGACATCACCAAAAAAACATAATGGGTTTATCCTATTATGTGATAGATGCAGTGAGACCGAATGAGAGAGGGGGAAACCGTGAGAAGCAGTTGAGAAGATTGGAGTCAATGTATATAATAAAATTAAACTGCAAAATTCCTGCAGGTTTAAATGTAGAAGAAGATCTTTATACACATCTGTAAATAAAACAGGATTCTGAAAAATAAGCCACTCCCTTTACTGTTTTTAACCATTTTCACATTAGACACAATTAATTTTTGTAGGTGTTATGAGGGGGTCACATATCACTAGAGTCACAAAAAGACTGTAGATAAATGTATCAATTATTGTCCACTTGGGCTATAGTAGCTGCAATATAACATGTAAATAATATACATTTATCAGCCGGAATATGATTGTATCATTTTTGCATTTACCAAGTGTTGATCTATGATACAATAGACACTAGCCGTGCAAAAACAAGTTGATATTTTGAGTCATTGTAGGATACTATGATTGACGGTAACTTTATCAATTGCTGCCCACTGGGGCTAGAAGGGTTAGAGCACAGTATGCAAATATGAACACGCTTGGTTTTGCATATAATAAATGTATTTAGCATTACTATTCAATGATTGATTATGAGAACAAATTTATCTGAGGTGTACTTACACAATTGACTGATATTTGTGATGTATTATAATTGCAGAAAAGAAATGTGTATTCATTTACAACGATAGTAGTTAAAAAACTACAAGTCTTTTTTCGAGCACACTGTGTATGTAGTTCATCATGTGACCTCTGTTTAAGTTCTGGTACATTTAAAAGGGCAAAAAAACTTTATTTAAACTGTTGGTGAGCAAGCCTGCAGGTCAGGCGAAATGCGTCCAGCAGCTGACGAATAAATCTATTTCGCAGCACAAGACACGGCGTCGTCACTCCTTACAAAGGAACTTTGGCAATACATATGCATATATATGCATATGCATTTATATATATGTATGTGTATATATACATTCATATATAACCATATATATAATCTGTATATCTATATAAATACAAATATAAATACATGCGTACATATACATATATGCATGCATATGCATGTTATGTACATGAAAGTTTGAAAAACACTAATAAAAGCAAAGCTAAAAAGCCACCTAATTACAAACAGAATTGCTTTAACTTAAACGAGGGCGAGACCTGTTGCATTTTCAATGCTTGTTTACTTTGGTTCCATCAAGAAGGCATTCAGATGTGTCACACATTTGCCATAAATTCTGAATAGTAGCACTCTAGTTGCTCATTAGATCACTGTAGTAAAGCTACGGCTCACCAGGGAAGTCTGCTGCTGGTATTCAAAGTGCATTTTTCAGTCTGCATGTCAGAATTTTTTTAATGAAATAGAAGAGAATTTGAGAAGTCAAAATGAGCCCTAATTTTTCTTTCTGTAGCACTAATCATACTTTCTATGGCAAAATGCACCCCCTCATTGTGTTCCTTTTCCAATTAAATGTTTTAAATGTTACCACTTTATTCCAATCAAGATGGCTTCAGGTGTGCCATACTTTTGTCATAAGTAAGACTGTTAGCGCTCTAGTTGTTCTTTAGAACACTCTGGGACATTCTGTCATTGGGCTATACTTGGGCTACATCTGGGTGATATTTGTGCTACATTTGGGCTCTTTTGTCTCTGGTGGCCATCTTGGGAGACATATTTTTTATGAAGTTTACTAATTTTCTCATTTACAACAGTCTCCTCAGTAGGAATACTTTAAGTTTTTTACTTTGATTCCATCAAGAAGGCATTCAGATGTGTCACACATTTGCCATAAATTCTGAATGTTAGCACTCTAGTTGCTCATTAGATCACTGTAGTAAAGCTACTGCTCACCAGGGAAGTCTTCTGCTGGTATTGAAAGTGCATGTTTCAGTCTGCATGTCAGAATTTTTTAATGAAATAGAAGAGGATTTGAGAAGCCACTCAAAATGTGCCCTAATTTTTCTTTCTGCAGCACTAGTCATACTTTCTATGGCAAAATGAACCTCCTCATTTTGTTCCTTTTTAAATTAAATGTTTTAAGAGTTACCAATTTATTACAATCAAGATGGCTTCAGCTGTGCCATACGTTTGACATAAGTAGGATTGTTAGCACTCTAGTTGTTCTTTGGAACACTCTGGGAAGCTGCAGTAGAACACAAAGGAATCAACTGACAGTCTCTGCCCTTGTTGGATGTACATGTTTTACTGAGAATGTCAGACTTCATTCTCACATGACTGAGAAAGATAATGTGAATTTACAGAAAATATGCTCTCAGTTTAGCTTATAGATCACCTTCCAAACTTCTGTGGGAAAAGCATGAGAAAATAGTTTTCTTTCAATCATGATTCATGATATCCCAGCAGAAGGCTTTTTCACATGGTAAAATCACCTTAGAACATACCACAAGTACTAAAATGAGTATGGTACCATCAACAAATGATTTATAATGTAACTAAAGTCTTAAAACCTTCTATTAACTGCAATGCTTTTTAATGAGGTGCTATCATGTATTTTGGTCCCAAGATGGCTGCCAACACTTCTTGGATGAAGTGCTGACAGCCAATCAGCTCTTACGATGAGATGTGTGGTTAGGCTCCGTCCAGATATATATGTGATTTTACTTTTGTTTTTCTCAGGAGGTACTGAACGGATTTACACCATTAAAGCAAAAGGCACGACTCTGAACCAAGGTCTACCTTTTTGCCAAATTTGGTGTAATTCCGTTCAGCAGTTCAGGCTGTAGGTGCGACTAAAGTCCCTATGGAAAATTGCATGGGAAAAACACGTTTTGGGACCCCCCTTTTTTCTCTGCCCCCGTTTGACGAATCACCCCGAGACTTTCAGGATAAGAGCGGACCAGAGCGGGCCACGAGTTTTGAAAATTTTGCAAAAATTCGTCAACCGACGCCAAAGTTATTCTAAATAGAATGTTGCGGATTTTCTATGGATAAAAGGTCCTAACTATAACTACCTACTGGCGACTGCCAGTAGGTAATATCTATATCTATATCTATCTATCGATATATATATAATTATGTCAGCTGTAGCTGGCCAATGTTTCACAATGTTTAAGGATGACAGCATATGCTTTGGGGACAGTTGAGAAGTTTTATAGTGTTAAGTGTAGAAATAAACCCGGTCCCATATAATTTTTCCGGGAGGGCACCTTAAAAAAATGAGAATTACCCTACACAGCCAGAGGACATGTAACTTTAAAGTTGAAAGTCAGTCTGAATCATTTTCAGGATCATTCACTTTTCTTTGAAACTCCTTCCCAAGTACAATAGGGACCACTAACCCCATGGCATCCTCTATTAAAAAGTCTCAAGATGTTTTAATTCAACTATCGTATAAAAACATTTTTCACGCTCTAATTTTCTTTGTATTTGCAAAGCTGCTGCTTGCCTAGATTTATAGAGCTGTCCTAATGTCTTGTTTTTAGGTCTCGCCTAGCGACACAGCGCATGCGCTGATCACTACTGGCGAGATCTACTATCGTGGCTTTAGCTTGCGAAGCGAGGGTGGAAGCTCCACCTATGCTTCCTATTGGCGCAGGTTCCAAATGCGCGCTTTTTATTGGGAGGGAAACATGTTTTGTTCCCTCCCTGTCTTCGTTCAGCGTGCCTGCCCGGACAGGGCATGTGCATGCACCCGGACAGGAGATATGCACGCGTATGCTGTACGAGCATGGCGGGCTGCTCTGCTTTGCATTCTCCAGAGTTTTCCAGGCGTTTTGTGTAATTACAGCATCTTAGCAGAATGCCCGCATGGCGCGCTTTCACTTTCTTTACTCCTCGTTTCCCCTTTATTTTGCATTGCCTGCTCCTATTTATATTTATGCCTTTCATCCTCTGCTACTTTTGTACTCCCACCACAGTATATACGAATGGTATACACCTCAATGCATCTGTGTGATTTACAACTGCGCCCCCTGCGTGTGCTCTCTTCTTATAGCAGCAAAATATGGGATACAAATCATTGGTGTTCTGTGCCGCTACTGCTTTTAAGCTGCTAATGCAAATCAAACATTACCCCCCAGGGTACTTCTGTTCGTTCCTTGCTGCCTTTCTCTCGCCGTCGGACCCATCGCCCCTTTTTTATATGTTGCTGCTGGTCACTACAAAAGCAGACATCTTCAACTACCGGCAGTTAAAACAATACTCTTACCACATTGCATTCCCCCACGGATGAGCGTACTACCCATTTGCTAATATGCTTCTGCACTTTTGACTTTGGGCTTAATAAATAATTGGGACTTAAGTACTTTACATGGCCCAGACGCATGCCCATGCAGTTTTTGATGTGCCTCACGTGTTAATTTAAAACAGCTTCCTGCACATACTTTAAATCGCCCTTCGTTCGCTCCTTCCCTCCCATCCACTCCTTCCTCCCTCCATTCTGTGCCCGTGTTGGTTACATTTTAATGTAACTATTAGCAAATGGTGTAAGGGTTTCAAGCCGCTACCCAAAAACCACTGCATTATACACATAGCACGTGCACAGTTTTGCATCTCCACACTGTGCTACCGCAATAATCTTGCGCAAAACATTATCCCACAGTGTCCCACTACCCATTTACTAATACGCTCTTGCTACATGTATTTGCTCTTACTACCTAAATTTGTCTTACAAACTGTTCGCGGCCCATACACATGCCTTACAGTACCTTTTTCCCCCCATATCTCTGTATAATTTGGGGGGCCTTAAACCACAGATTTTTGTTTCCCTTCGCGCGCTCACTTCCTCTCGTCGGTCCAGCCCCTCCTCCCTCCACTCGATTGGTGCTAGTCACACGCCGACGCGGCTATAAACAGTCAGTTAAACACATGCCCTCCAGCCCTTTTCTGCTGCCTCAAAGACTGATTTCCAGATTTTATCTTTTGCACCATCTTGCAGCGCCATACCACATGGATTCCCGTGTGCCCTTCACTCGCTTTTTACCTCTGTAATAAGTAGGTGACACTTAGTTGTTGTGTAGATGAAGTCTTCTTTATTCAAGTACTTCCATCATAGCGTCCCAGCCACAGCAGGTTCATTCCACAACTGTCACTTACAGAACACCCCAGCTATACCACTCTACATTCTACATTCTAGTTCCTAAATAAATAATTAAAAGCAACATCGTGAACATTGAATCCCACATTACCACACACCTCCCCCCGCATATAACACAAAACGAAAATCACAAATTAGTCACAGATATAATCCAGAAACTTGAAAGGAATAGAACAAGTGCGAGAACTCCTACTCAGAGGAGATGCATGCTGAATTGGGTGAGACTGGTGAGTAGGAGACTCACTAGGAGCAACATAACGTACGGGAGCAATCCTATTAAGGTTCCAAATACGCCCATCATCAAGTCTCACAGCATTCTTAAATAATTTAACAACCTTATGCGGAATGGAGAACTTATTACCTCCACTCTTTTGTGGAGACTTAACCCGTACACAGTCCCCAACATTGACTAACGTACGAGCAACAGCATGTCTAACATCAAAATTTTCTTTAATCTTCCTAGACTTGGAGTCTTGACGAATCCTCCACTGAGGATCTTCAGAAATACACAAATCAGAACCATAACCTCTCATCCAAGATTGAAATAATTGAGTGTTGGGAGTACGCCCCCTAAACAACTCAAAAGGAACCTTTTCAGTTGTGGAATGAGGAGTCAAACGATATGCTAAAACTTTTTCTTGAATAACATTTCTCCAGTAACGCCCTAGTTGTTTAGCAGACTGTATAGCTTCCTTTAACACACGGTTGAATCTTTCAACCATCCCGTTACATTCAGGATGATAGAGAGAGCATTTTCTATGAACAATACCCCTCTTGCCCAGAAAGTCTTCCATCTCCTTTGAGACAAGTTGCACTCCATTGTCACTTAACAAGGTTTCAGGAAGACCCTCTCTGCAAAATACCTCCTCTAAGAACCTTCTAACATCTCTGGTTTCAGAGCTCTGAGTGACTTTGACCTCTGCCCATCTTGAATACATATCAACAAGGACTAAAACAAAGAATTGACCAGAGCTGGAATGAATTGGACCCAAGAGATCCAAAGCAACATCTTGCCAACACCTAGAGGGAGGATCGCGAATAATCATAGGTTGGGTCCTAGTCTTGCAAACTTTGTCCGACAACCTACATTCTGAACAATCCCTAACTAGTCGTTCTACAACAATATCAACCCCCGGCCACCAGAAGTGCACCCGAACTCGCTCTTTAGTTTTTGAAATACCTTGGTGACCATCATGTGCAAGACGAATAATCTTCTCTTGCAGAGCACTAGGTGGAACTAAACGAGAACCTCGCCATAACAGATCTTTGTGTAGAGAGAGTTCATGTCTCACATTCCAAAATTTCTTCGCACCCTCGGATAATGATCTAATCCCTGTCCACCCATCAGACACAAATTGGCAAACCTCAAGTAATACTTTGTCATTCTTTAAAGAATTTCACCATTCCATCTCTGAGACTACTCCATCAACAATCTCGCACACTTTGAATGTGTCAAACTCCCAGAAGTCTTCAGAGTCACATACATCATGGCAATCGGGTACTAAACGTGATAAACAGTCAGCAACTTTATTGTCAACACCAGGGATGTATTTGACAAGAAAGTCAAAGTCTTGTAAGGCAATGATCCACTTACAAATTCTAGAAGAGACTGCATTAAGATCTTTCTTGCCAAACAGATCCTTTAGGGGCTTATGATCAGAATGAACCAGAAAAGTAGAACCCCACAGAAATTTCTTTAGTTTTTTGATGGCCCAGTATATGCAAAGTGCTTCCTTCTCAATTACAGAATATTGTAACTCTGATCCAACAAGTGCCCTAGACAAAAACATGATGGTTTTTTCCTTCCCACCTTTGAATTGTTTGAGAACCGCCCCCAAACCTTTAGAGCTTGCATCTGTGATAAAAATTGAGTCTAAGGAAGAGTCGAAGCTCTGTAAGGAAGGAGCTGATTTGAAAGCTTCTTTGACCTCTACAAATTCCATCTGACATTGAGATGTCCAAAGAAATTTCACACCTTTTTTTAAAAGAGATCTAAGAGCATAGGTGCGAGTAGCAAAATGTGGCACAAATTTATTATAATATTCAGCCATACCTAAAAAAGTTACTAGTTCCTCACGTGACTGAGGGACTGGCAAGTTGTCAATGGTCTTGACTTAGCTTTCCTTGGGGTTAACAACCTTTGTGTCCCAAGTACTCAATTTCCCTAAGATTAAATCTACATTTATTCTCGCGAAGCGTCAAGCCTCTCTTGCTAAACCGTTCAAGAACACACCTAAGTCTTGAATCATGCTCAGCCTGTGAAGAGCCATGAATCAGCACATCGTCCTGATAAATTTTTAATCCCTTTATGTCCTTCAACACATCTTCCATGACCCTCTGAAAAATGGAGGCGGCAGAAACAAGCCCAAATGGAAGACGGGTGAACTTGAAAGTCCTGAACGGTGTGACAAAGGCTGTTAGATCCATGGATTCAGGATCAATTCTTACCTGATGGTAAGCAGCACGCAAATCAAGGGTTGAGAAGACACAAGAGTTCTCCAGTTGCGTGAGCATCTCAGCAATGTTAGGAAGTGGATACTTGTCCGCAACCACAGCGCGGTTAAGTGCACGCAAGTCTACACAAAGACGCACCTCACTTGAGGCCTTGCGTGCAAGAACAACCAGAGCCAACCACTGGCAGGCTTCCGTCTCTACAATAATACCATCTCGTTTCAATTTCTCAAGCTCAAGATGCATGGAATCTCTCATGGCAAGGGGAACATTCCTTACCTTGCAGGAAATGGGAGTTGAATCCGGCTTTAAAACTATTTTGTGAACATAATTTGAAAGGCAACCCAGGCTCTCATTGAAAACTTCACGGAATTCAGATTGTAAATTTATTTTAAAATCATCCATGCAAGCAGCTTGTTTATCGTGAAGTCCTACACTCATAATGGTTTTTGAGACATTCGCATCTGAGCTTGTTAAATCTCTAAGAACGATACACAGATCTGCCCCAGGTACTAAGGAAACCCCCAGGTCGGCCTGTTGAAACCAGCTGATGATGCTGTCACCACTACATGAAATGTATAATTTCCCAGCTGTTAATCTTTGTTTGTATTCTATACAACCAAGAAAGTAACCAAAGAGTTTTATAGGTTGCCCTCCATACGCCAAAGGTTTGATATCAGGCTTATGCACTTCCACTTTACCTTGTAACTTTAAATCGAAAAAATCTTTCGGTATAAGGGAACTTTTAGCACCCGAATCAAATAACATTCTAATGTTACAATCATTTACAAGGACACAATCTACAGGGCCTTTACACTTGTTGAGAACACCTGTGGAGATAATTTCCCCACAATACAGACCCTCACATTCATTTTCAGAGTCAATGTCATCAAAGAAGATTTCTTTGACACGTTTGCTGGACTTGGGTTTCTTGGACCTACAAGCTTTGGACACATGACCAACTTTCCCACAATTGTGGCATTTTGACGAAAGGGCAGGACAAGATTTGTCATTAGCAAGATGACCAAAAAGATCACATCGAAAACATTTGACTCTGTTATCATCTTTCCATCTGGAGTTGGATGCAAAGTAATTAGTAGGTCGACTCTTCGTGCTTGAGTCTAAATTTTTTAAAGAAGATTTCGAAGAGGACTGTTTTTGAAAGCCTTTGTCGATAGCTTGAACTTTTTCTTGACCTTTATCTAGACCTTTTTCTTGAGAATGGTCATTTTCTTTCTTTTTAATAACCTCCACACATGCCACAGAATGTTCATTTCTCTTTGCCATCTTGATAACTTCATCCAGGTTCGGATCATCCTTTTGCCAGAGTTCATCTTTTATCTTTTCCACATTACAACCAAGCATGAACTGGTCACGAATCCTTTCCTCTAATGAACTTTCAAACTTGCAAGTAGCTCCCAATTTGCGTAAAGCTGTAATGTAACTTTCGACAGATTCCTCTGATTGTTGGACACGTCTCCCGAAGTGGTATCGTTCTAAGAGTACTGAGTCTTGGAAGATAATGTTTATCCAACTTCTTTAGAGCGACTTCAAATTCATTAGGATTATCGGCTTCATCCTCTTCAAGATCTGGGAGGTGCACAAAAACATCTTGACCCTCTGATCCTAAACAATGTAACAAAAGTGAAAATGTTGTCTCTGCGCTTAGAGACACCCCAAAAACTCTGGCATAATTTAGAAATACTTTTTTCCATTTTGACCAGCGTATTGGAGGATCCCCAGGATCAGAAAGAAAAAATGGTGCTGCTGTTACATTTTGCATTTAAAAAAAATAATAATAATAAATAAATAAATAAAAATAAACAATATAGAAGGTAATATTGTCAAATAATATGATATACAATGATCAACTGTATAGTAAAGCAGACATGAAATAAATCCCTCATTCACATGTAAATTAATAGCAACAATAAAAATTGACAACATTTTCCCTTTAGCTGTGTGTGCCAGCGAAATATGACAAACCAAATGCTGTGTTTGTCAGCGCGAAATAAATGAGGGGCTGTGCTTGTCAGTGAATCGTGGAAACAAGCAGCTAAATGGCTGTAAGTATTCAGCAAATAGAATCAAATGCTAGGGAAACATGAAACACAACAGCGTTGAACCAGGAAGTGTTTCATCTCCTAAATCAGCATGTTTCTTAAAGGTGACGGTACTCTAGAGGGCACAGTCCAGAGCCTTTAGATGATTCCTTAAGATGATGCCGCTCTTGACGTTGCACTCGGTGCCTTTCACGCAGCGTCGTGAGAAAAACTCAGCAAGACGCGCTCAATACAGCGTGCGGCACCCTTTGAAATTAGGATCCTCGTGTTTATTGATGTTTATTGATTCAAGACTGATCACGGACAGATTCCGAAAGTGCCGAAGCCTCCAATAAGTGAGTACATCACCAAGTTGGATTAAAAGATCGGGATAGCAGGCATATAAGTGGGCGTGGAGTCAGACGTAAAAGTACAGTGTGGGCAGGAATCACAATTAAAAGTTGAGAGAAGTGATAGTCTTTAAGCAGAGCGAGCGTCAATCTCAGCTGGGACAGGCGTTTCAAACAGGCACAACGCTCAGTGTGTTAGGATGCTTACGACACTTACGGGTCAGATCTCACCTCACAGCAAAGTAGCGTCGAGGAATTCAATTCAACTGCGTTCACCACGGGTTTCTATTTCTTCGATCCCGGTTGTCGCCAGTGTAATAAGTAGGTGACACGTAGTTGTTGTGTAGATGAAGTCTTCTTTATTCAAGTACTTCCATCATAGCGTCCCAGCCACAGCAGGTTCATTCCACAACTGTCACTTACAGAACACCCCAGCTATACCACTCTACATTCTAGTTCCTAAATAAATAATTAAAAGCAACATCGTGAACATTGAATCCCACATTACCACAACCTCCCCCCATGTTGTCCCTCGTTTTACATTTCTTCTACTGCTGGTAAAAAGGTCGTCTGGGTATACACAAACACTGTAGTAGTTTTAAGCCGCTGACCCGAAATAAACATTACCCCACAGAGTATCACTAACCACATTTAATCGGCTTCTGCACCTTTGATTTTGCCCTTATTAAAAGATGTTGCCCAGGCAATAATATATTGCCGCAGAGAATTCCAATAGAAGCCGATGTTGACACCAGGCAGATTATCGAGCCCATTATTGCCGCTTTAGCGGCAGTTTTCTGCCGCTAAAGCGGCAATAATTTTAACGCCGTTTCTTGATAATATGTCCCTTTCTTTCCTTAATCTGTGTCACTGATTGCTCCAAATCTTTATCACATTTTCCTTCACCATTCGTCCTTCATCCCTATTTTTTAACTTTCATTCCAGTTCCATACTTCCGTATTTCTATTCTATGCTTTCCTCTTTCCCCACCTTTTTCTCTCATACCCCCCTTTTGCTTCTTTTTCCCATTTATCCTTTATTCTCTCTCTCTCAATTGTTTTCTCCTTTGCTTCCTGCCATGTCTATGCTCACCTTTTTTCTCTCTATAACATTGTTTCTGGCATTGCACTTCCTTTCTCTGCTTCCTAACTTTTGCCTTTCTGGCTCCCCTGTTTTCCTCTTTTATGTTTCACATTTACATTTCTGTACACAGCTTTCTCTCGTTCACTCTCTCTCGCATTTACTACTCATTTTTTAAAGTATTAAAGCATCCAAAATAGGGATAGACGTTTACCCCTGCATTCCGACACACTTTCCCTATCTTGCAAATGACTCAGGGCCTAATTCACAAAGGCAAATGTACACGTTTGTGTAAGTTTACTATTTTTTTGTATTCACAAAACTGCGTTTTAATAGTAAGTTTACAACTCTGGAGACTCCGCTGTCGGGGCGGATAACTCTGCACATTAAAAAGAAAGGCACGTCCTATGTTTCTATGTGTGGAGTTCTCCTCCCTTACTGCAGAGGCTCCGCAGTCGCAAACTTACTATCAAACTGCAATTTTGTGAATACCACAAAAGCGTAAACTTGAACAAATGTGTAAGTTTACGTTTGTGACTCAGGCTCTTTGTATCAGCCACTCATCCATGTCTGTAATAACCACCAAGACCGGCTTCTCCTGCAGTCCCATTTTCAGCCAATATGCCTCCAAGACTTTGTCAACCAGGTCATGACTTTTTGGCTCAGTGGAGTATTCATCTCTCCTTTATTGCTACTGGCTGTTTGGGTGTATCTTTCTGCCTCCGCTCAAGTGCTTGCATTCTCCCCTATTGCTACTGGCTGTTTGGGTGTATCTTTCTGCCTCCGCTCAAGTGCTTGCATTCTCCCCTATTGCTACTGGCTGTTTGGGTGTATCTTTCTGCCTCCGCTCAAGTGCTTGCATTCTCCCCTATTGCTACTGGCTGTTTTGTTGTATTTTTCTGCCTCCTATCAAGTGCTTGCATTGTACTGCATGAAGACAGTGGAGTAGTCATCTCTCCCCTAATGCTACTGGCTGTTTGGGTGTATCGTTCTGCCTCCGCTCAAGGGCTTGCATTCTCCCCTCTTGCTACTGGCTGTTTGGTTGTATCGTTCTGCCTCCGCTCAAGGGCTTGCATTCTCCCCTATTGCTACTGGCTGTTTGGTTGTATCTTTCTGCCTCCGCTCAAGGGCTTGCATTCTCCCCTAATGCTACTGGCTGTTTGGTTGTATCTTTCTGCCTCCGCTCAAGTGCTTGCATTGAACTGCATAAGGACTACTTTACAGCAATAGCCCGTCTATCTGCTCTCGTTGGCTCCCTCGTGTGTTTTTCACACTAATGTGCTAACACTGAAAATCCACGCAAATATCTGCCATATGCAAATCATTACTGACCCAGCTCCTCATTGAAACAGTTCATTTCAAACTGCCATGCGAGGGAACACAAGCAGCTTCAGACCGGTTTCAGACTTACTAGGTGTGGTATAGCTTGGATCATGTGGCACCGCGAGCAAGGGAACCACGTCTGGACATACCCTCGGCCACTTAGGGCATTACAACTAACACATACACAAGAGGTGATGGGAGGAATGCGGCAAAAGTGCCTAAACCACTGGTGATTGCTGTGGGTAGCAGTCCAACCTATCTGTGCTGCATGTACGCAAGACGGGTTGTATTTGTAGATGGGCCAACAATCTCCCCTGGGAGGTCTCATTGTAATGGGCAGTAAGCTTTAGAGGCGCATCAGTCTTTGCCAGTAGCATTGGGATTCACACTGAGATAGCCCTCTATTGTGCACATGACACAGGAGGCGGGGGAGGGGAATGAATCATTTTAAATAGCTGTTTTGATGAATGTGCCGAACCATGTGCAATGAGTGGTCACCAACAAATGCCATTTTGAAACTTCCTTTCAGTAAGACTGCTGGAAAAAGAATAATTGATTAGGCACGTGCACTTTTGGTGTGGTTGTCAGATGTATTCGTTAATCTGTCTATAATTTGACAGGTCGCCTTTTTATAAATTGGAGTGATTGAAATACACAACTATATACTCAAAGTTCATTGCTTTAATGAGGACTGTGTGCATCATTTTATCACATCTTATATTTTACTAGCATTACAAACACATTAGTAGGACCTGCAACTTTAACTGACTCTTTGAAAACAGGTTAGGTCCATAAGTGTGAAGTGTATGACACCCTGGGCATGTAATTTTCATTCAGGGACTGAATGTAGAGCTTTCATTTTTCATCTTCTTAATTCAACACCTCTCTTACATATTAGTGTCAGCAAATGCGCAGCAGCGGTCACAGCACAAGGGTTTCACGCGCCTGCACATGACATGCAATGTCCGCTCTGCCAGCACCTCACTGATTAACCTTTAATTGACTCCTAGAATGTTTCATTTGTGCACATGTGTTTCTAACACTGTCAGAAGGGATTGCAAAATTCAACATGCAAAGTGTTGCTGGCTATAAAGGTCAGGATTGGCTGAAGGACTCACATGACACAAGCCCAAAAACAAGCTGAGTTTTTACATTTTACAAAGTGGTCTGGTCCATTTTGAGCGTTGTTGCTACTTGTTTCGCATGTAAAACCGCATAAATGATTTTTTACCAAGTTTTGGATGTGCAATATTTGACTTGCATCACGCATGAGAACAAGCATTGAACATGCCATGTGTTTCTTTTTAACAGGCATGATAGGTGTAGCAGGGACCGCAGCGGTGCATACATTGCTAGCACCACACAAATGTAATATGTACAGGTGGCAGCTGCAAGATTTCATCACACACGCAGAACTGCTACAACACAAGCAGTGCAAGCTTCTTCACTCCCAGACTAGGCACAGATCAGGTAGTAGCAGTGCAAGCTTCCTTTCCATGCAGAACAAGCGCAGCACGGCAGCAGCAGAAGCTTTCCTGTGAGTAGTGTTGTCGCTCTGTAATTCGCGCTACTGTTAAGCCATGTAGTGTTGTTTTTTTTTTTTTTTTTTTTTTTTTTTGTCCTCATTTTGCCCTTGGAGAGTCGCATAGAAACTCTAGGAGAGAAAAAAAGATACGATACACTGTCACAGATAAACTGGTAGTGCTCTCACATACTAGGATAGCACTCAGTGTTGTTCATAAACTCTCCAGAGTAAACACCGCGAAATGTTAATCCATATAGGGGCAATGTTGCTGCTATTAAGTAGCCATATCTGGGTATATCCATGTATAGGAGGGAGAGCCGACCAAGCAGCGTTAATCATCGGACAATGTGGGGGAAAAAAAAAAACAAACCCCAAGCACATACTTAGGCCCAATTCAGGAGGTGCCTAAAGTCTCGTTTTTCGGGGTTACCCGATCTTACTAGATCTATTTTTGATGTACGTAATACTGATAAGCGCCAGTCCAGCAAGGTGGGGGGCAGTGGATCCTTCCATTTCCTACATATCTCTCTTCTGGCAAGTAGGATACAATAAAACAAAAGCTTTTTAACCGAACCTTGAACTTCCAGTGATGTTCCAAAAATTACGAACAGTGCATTCATTGAAATTTGATGTCCCACAGATGTTGTCAACAGTGTGCTAATAGCATCCCAAAAAGGTAACACCAGTGGGCATTCATAAAACATATGTAGATCCGAGGCTGCTAACAATCCGCATTTAGGGCATGCCACAGTGGATTCATTAGAAAATTTAGATAGCCGCTGTGGAGAATAATAAGCCCTGTGTAAAGTAAAAAGGTGGTTCCTACATAACCATGCTGGCTTCACCGTATCCCATAAGATTTTACAAGAGGAATACCAGATGTTCTCAAGGTCTTCCCCTGGGAAAGAGGAACTCCATAATGTCTCAGGTAAGGCAAACTCCCCGTCGACTTCATCTAGTAACAAGTTGTACCAAAACGAAATCTCTTTAGGTGCAGGGGGTCTATCCATCAACAAGGTCACTATACTACTCTCACCACCTATTTCGAACCTAGCTCTGACAGAGCTCTGCATATGGGCCCAACTTGCTATCTGTAGATATTTAAATTTAGAGAGACCTAACCCCACTCTAGCTAGTATGTGGTCCCAAGATAGCAAAACTCCATCAAAGAAAAGATCTCCCCAAATTTCCAGACCCGCCTCTCTCAGAGGTACTGCCAAGCTGTCAAGAAGCCACACCGGGGAACCGGGAGAGTTCCATAATGGTGACCTGCCTGAGAAGTAACCCACCTTTATTGCACCTCTTATTTTGACCCATGTTCTTATGAAACCTAACAAAATCTTCAACTTAATCTTTTTAAAAAACTTGGGATCCCCAAATTTAAACAAAAAACCATTCTGGTCTACTCCCCCTCCTCTCAATAATGCAGCAAACATGCTTCCTATACCCACATTTGTTGGCATCTTAAGCAGCATCCTGGCATGGGAAAGTTGGAAAGCCCAAGCATATAACTGTAAATCAGGTGCTGCTAATCCCCCCTTTTCTCTGCGGCGTCTAATCTTTTTCCAAGCTATCCGAGGTGTATGCTCGTTCCAGATAAACGAACTAATATAACCTTGCAGTTTTTGTAAAATAGAAGGTTCAAAATACAATGGAATACTGTTGAACAGAAAAGAAATTTTAGGTAAAATAAACATCTTTACCAAATTAGCTCTACCCAAGATGGAAAGGGAGAGCGAAGACCACGACCTCATAAGCTTTCTACAATCTCTTGTCACTATGTCTAGATTCAGCGGTACAATTTTGTCTATATCTCTAACGATGGTAAGTCCGAGATACCGCATGGAACAATTGGGCTGGACCCCTACCACTGGCTCAGCCTCGTTCCATATCATCATCTCTGTTTTGGATGCATTAATCTGGTATCCTGACATCTCACCATAATCATTGGCCTGTGCAATGATCGCAGGTAATGCTGTACTCAAGTCAGAAGAAAAAATGAGAATGTCATCCGCATACAGGGCTACCTTCCTCTCCCATCCCCCATAGATAAAGGGCTTGATATTAACATCATCCCTCAATCGTTGGGCAAAGGGCTCGATGTAAAAATCAAATAGGAGAGGGGAGAGTGGGCAGCCCTGCCTGGTACCCCGAGTGATATTAAAGGGATCTGACAATTCACCATTGACTAATACAGAAGCTGTTGGATTCCGATACAGCAAACCGACCGCTCCACGGAAACCCTCGCCAATATTGAACTTCGCCAAGACCCCCGACAGGAATGTCCAATTCACCCTGTCGAAGGCCTTGGCGGCATCCAACGTGATAACAGCTAAGGGCAAGGAGTCCGTAGTCGCCATGTCGATAGCACCCATCAGATCATAGGTCAACTCAAACAGCTGGCGACCCTTCACAAAGCCACGCTGATCCTGATGTAGAATAGAGGGTGCCACCTCTCCCAACCTTTTAGCTAGGACAGATGAAAAAAGCTTGTAATCTGAATTTAGAATAGAAATTGGTCTGTATGACCCACAGCTGTCAGCCTGTTTACCAGGTTTTAATATCAAAGTAATAGAGGCTTCGTTCCAAGATTCAGGAGGATACACCCCCTCCAAAAAGATCTGATTAAACAGCTGAGTTAAGAAGGGAAGTATTGTTGGTAACAAAACCTGATAAACCTCCGAAGGGAGGCCATCCGGACCTGATGCCTTGCCCTTCTTACTACCTAAGATAGCTCCAGTTATCTCTTCTTTTGTAATTGGTCTATCCAAGGCAACTTTCTGAACAGGAGAAAGAGAGGGAAGAGATACTCCACTCAGCCAGTCCTCAACTTGTCGTGCATCGATGCTCTTATCCTCATGATATATGCTCTTAAAATAATCACGGAAGGCATTTCTGATTTCTTTATCCGCTGAGTGGACCGTACCTTCTGCCGAAATTTGATCAATATTATTTCTAATACGATCCGTTTTTGCTTTCCAAGCCAAAAGCTTTCCAGCACTCTCCCCAAATTCAAAATGGGCCATCTTACTGGCCTCCCATCTCTGAAGAACTCGTAAGTTCAGTATGGAAGCCAGTTCCCCCTTTAATGTAAGTATTTTATTTTGCCATTCTTCTAGTATTTCTGGAGGAGCGACAGGATGTAACAAGATATTATCCTGAACCATAGCTAAATCTGCTTCCAACGAGATGACCGTGTCTCTATAAATTTTCCTTTTATATGAGACCTTGTTGGTAATTAGGCCACGCAAAAAAGCCTTAAATGCGTCCCATACAAAGCCGGACGAAGCTGAGCCAGTGTTGTTTTCAAAAAAATACTGCGTTTCAGTTCTTAAAAAAGAAATGTCATCTGGAACATTAAGGAACGAGCGGTCAAACGACCATGTTCTGGCAGTGGCAGTGGCATTGGTTTCCGACAGCCCAACCAGCTCAAGGCATAAAGCAGCATGGTCAGAGAGATGAAAGGGGAGATAGTAGACCTTTTGCACCAGTTTAACTAATTCCTGACTGACCAATGCTAGATCTATCCTCGACTGGTGTTGATATTTGTAGTTCCGAAATGAGACGCCCTGTCTTAGACCAGACTTAAGCCTCCATACGTCCACATATCCGAACTCTTTCATTTTTTCAAGTAAAAGAGACCTAGTTTTAGATGAAGATATAGGTCTATTAGATGAAGATTTATCAAGGAGAGGGTCTAAGACCACATTAAAGTCTCCAGCCAGGATGATCGGTTCAGGATAAAGAAGAAGATGGGAGAAGACGGTACTTAGAACTGATGGATCGTCCTGGTTAGGCCCATAATAGCCTGCTATGGTAACTCGGGCCCCAGCTATAATTACAGAAACAATAATCCACCTCCCACTTGAATCAACAAGTTTTTCAACTAACCTGGCTTTTAATGATTTTTTAAAGATAATCGCGACCCCTCTAGTATTAGAGTTTTGTGTGGTAGATACACAAAAATCGACCCATCTATTTTTTTTAACTAAAGAAAGCATTTCTTTTTCCGTAAGATGCGTCTCTTGTAATATCAATATTTGAGCATCAAAATCTCGGAGATACTGCATAATCTTCCATTTTCTTGGGCTAGAGCGAAGGCCATTAATGTTCCATGAAAGAACTCTAAGCTTATCCATAGAGACAAGTTCTACCCCCCAACCAGGTATTCACCCCATAGCTACAAAAAGAAAAACCTATGCTAACGATACTAATCATACTAACTTTCTCTTGCAGAATCATGATTCTCCATACCCAAAGAATGTAACAACGGGCAAAAAAAGAGGACTTTTTAAAAATGTTTACTTGCACCCCCCGTGCCCACCCAGGCCTCCCCCCTCCCCATGGGAAACCCTTACTTTATCTATCTGGAAATTCCAGTAGATAGCACTCCTACTGAGGTCCTGTCCTGTTTTAATCTATCTTTACTATCTTTACTATCTTTACTGTTACATTTACATTTACAAATACGCCCACAAGATATGAGAGAGGAGAGAAAGAAATGGTAAAAAGAAAAGTAGGAAAAGCAGTGTATTATAGATCCTTCCGTGCCCCCAAAACCCCCCCTTTTTTTTTTTTTTTTTTCTCCTTCTTCCTTCCTTCTCTACTTTTTAAAAAAAAAAAACCAACAGTACTCTACATCACTCTCAACTGCACCTAATTAGAGCCCCCGTTATCCTTATTCTTCTCTCTACTCTTCCCCAGAGAAGCTAGGAGTTCATCAGCCGCCTGCACTGATCGAATGTTGTGCATAGTATTATTATGCATAACCTTCAGGGTGGCTGGAAATGCTAGCTGAGCCACCGCACCAAGACTCCTAAATGCCTCCAACCTCCTCCCGAACTCCCACTGCTTATCCAATGTGGCCCTTGAGAGGTCTGATCTAACCTGGAAGTTAAACCCCTTCCCGCTCAATGACTTCTGCTTTAGGGCCAAACCCAAGATAGATTCCTTCAAAGTATAAGTACGGAAGTTCACTAATATTTTTCTTGGTTTTTCCCTTTGAGGGTTCCTCCTGAAGGGGTCTCTGTGGATGCGCTGGATGTCAACAGATAAATCCTCAACCGACTGATCTAATCTCAAAGAGTCTTTTAGCAACTGAGTGATATATTGCTTAATATCTGACCCCTCGCTACCTTCCGGAATATTAAGAATACGAAGGTTATTGCGGCGTGCATTATTCTCCAAAGACTCCATCCTCTCAGCCAGCATCAGATCTTCCCTTTTGAGCTTATTGATATCCAGTTTGGTTTCATCCAAATGCAAAGACATAACAGTCATGTTATCCTCCAATCTTTCTGTTCTTGTCGCGAGGTCAACTAGTTTACTATCTAGAGATTCGCAGTAGTTCCGAATTTCAGACTGGATAGCTGACGAGGCCTCGAAGCCTTTTTTGATGTCTGCTGATAGGGATGAAAACATCGACTGAAGATAAGAGGCCAAAGATGGATCAACCCCACCAGCTGAGCATGTATCTGGGGCAGAGGTTATATCCCTTTGACCATCCTCTTGTGGTAAGTTGCTACTATGAGAAGACCCTGTTAATGGAAACCCGAAATTGGAAACTGTTGATAAGGGCTTTATAGCCTGATGTTTTGGGGATAACAAGAGGGTCGGAGACTCTATGGAGCATGGATGATCCATTTGGCTTTGTAATAAAGAATCCGATTGACCCGGAGCACTAGGACTCTTAACAGGGGGGATGGAACCTTGGGTAGGAAGGACTGAGAGGCTAGCGATGTTATCCGTAGTCTCAACATCTTCATCTGCATTTGTATCAATACTCTCAACCTGGAGCAACGACGCGTTTGTTTTAGCCGGAGCTGGCCCCGGTACTGACCCCGAAGAAATAACCGGGTCTGTACCTGTAGCTAAAGAAGACTCAAAATAGCTCTGTGACGCCATCGTGGAAGAGGTACTTTCAAATAGTTGCTGATCGGGAAGGCGCAGAACCTGCGGGATAGCCTTAAAATAAGACCGCAAGGACGGCGTTATCCTAGACTCTATATTCTTGGCTGTATTCTTAACTGCCTTGATGTTTCTGGCAGCCTTAGGGTTTTTTGCTGCTTTATTAGTAAAAGCGCGTTTCGCCTTAACCTCACCCGAAAGATAAGAGGAGACTCTTGTCTTTAAGACAGATCCTTGAGTGGCCTGGGCAGTCTGATATGGCTTCGATAACCCTTCAGAAGATGACAGTATCTGATCTCCCTCAGGTGATTCAACAGTTGATTCAACAGTTATTTTAGTTTCAACAGTATCGTGCACGGGGGGCAGCCCGGAAACAGGGCAGTTGAGAGAAACGTCCAACAAAACAGGCACAGGCGCAGGTCCCCCTGGGTCTCTTATCCTGCCAGAACACCTTTGTAACGGTTCTGCTACCTCAGAGAACTCCGCCTGAGCCTGAGCCCGAGCCCGCTCCCCTCTCCCCCTACCCCTCTTACCGAACTCAGATGAAATGTGGAATTCCTCTCTGCGAGACCCCTGGAGAAGGCTACGAGCCTTCCTTCCTCGACGGAGCTCCAGTGCAGCCAGATGCCACAGTTGCAAGCCGAGAACGGCCTGCCTCGGAACTCGGCAATCAACCAAGCTCCCTGCCCTCTCGTCCGCCGTAGCCGAGCCAAGCCTGGAGGGAGGAGCAAATCCAGCAAACAGAGCGGCAGCAACTCGCGGACTGATGTCTCCAACTACGGCAATGGCGATGTCTCGACACCTTCCGTCTCCACACATCTGATATCCAGGTATTATCGCTGAGCGGCGTATCTACAGGTCCGCCACACCGCGTAAGTGACTTCGCATATTCTGCTGTTAGCGCACGAACAGGGAGCTCAGAATGGAGTGCTGCGACAGCTACCTAGCTGCCGCCATGTTTCCCCTGTAGCCATGTAGTGTTGTTGTTATGTCTGTTCATTATGCATGATCGCTGGCTCGTGTGGACAGTTGAAGGATTTTTGCCAAACCAGGTGAAGGGACGATCTTTTGCGCCACCCTCTTTCCCAATGGCGCCACAATTCCTACTGCAGGGAAATAGGACATTCCCTGCTGGGAGTGCAACAGACTTCCCTCACCAGTATTCATATTCACATGTTCACTGCACACGCCCTCGTCTCTCTATAGTCTCTCCTTATTTTCATCACTCTATCATCTCACACACATACTCCCCATGCCCTCCTACCCTCTTCCTCTCTCTCATATTTCCTCTTCTCTCCCCCTCCGCTTACAAATCACCTACTTTTGCACTCTCAATCTCTGTCCATCCTGTGAACCCCCTGCCCTCACTCATTCTCCGTCCCACTTTCCCCTAGTTCACGACTCGCACGTGTTATTCTTTCTTTACCTCCTTCTCCCCTCACAATTTATTTTCACTCAATATCTAATATTACCTTTCCTAACCATTCCATCACTAACATTCTTCTTTCCCATGCCCTCCTCTTATTGAATTCTCTCCTACACACTTTTACATCCTCCGCACACTAACTCCCTCACATCTCACACCCTCACCTACCACAACCCACTTTCCCTCCAAACCCCTGCCCTGTCTCAGCCTTCTCTTGTGCGCGATCTAGCTCCTTCCTCTTATACACTTTGAACCCTCACCCAGCCCTCTCTCTTTCATATTCAGAAGATTCTCAAGCCAGTTTTCCACATGCACTGTGACCCTCTCGCCACTTACCACACAAAAACACATATGCGCTCTTGCCAGTGATAGTTTCTTGCATTTCCTATTTACAGGGCAAGTGTAGAGGATTCATTGTAAAATGCGCACTTATGAAAATAAAGCCGTGTTTCACAATACAGTAACATTGATCAGAGAAGTTGGTGATGAAAACCCTATCCTGGGATGGAGTGAGGTAGCAGGAGAGATTGTACATTTTCTGAATGATGTGGAGAAGAGCATGTGTAGGGAGGCTGACCAGGCAGTGCTTCATTTGTACAAGAATAAGAGCCGGTGCTCTCATCAGGAGGCCCCTGCATCTTGCACCACACAGTGCCCCTGCCAGTTGCCAATGACAGGACAAACACAGCTACTAACCATCACACTCTTACAAGTGAGACAGTTCAGACTATTCCAGGCCTCCAAAGCTATAAGAATGGCTTGGGAGACAGGAATGTGCCATCGTAAATGCAAATTCAACTAATAAGCAGCTGTTGTTGTGCTCATACCTAAATTAGCCATACACCGCCACCATGTGGTAGACTGTCATAAGCGCCGCTGCAGGCAATTAGCTGCCGGTGCCGAGCACCAGAAACCACAGGCTCAAATTAAGCACTGTCACCAGGTGTGGAGGGACAGTAGAGATACAGTGTTTTCCATGAGTGGTAGAGGGAATGAAGTGAAAGGGGAGCTGGGGGGGATAAGTATGGGGGCATTAGAGATCATGCACTGTGCATGTGAGGCAGAGGCTGGGACGCTGTGTGATACCAGAGGAGATTGGGAGGAGTACGGAGGAAGTAGACATATTCTGTGTGTTTCAAAGGGAGATACCAGAAAAGGGAAAGAGGGTGATATGACTTTGTTATGGATGTGCTAAGGGTAGTGGTAATGAGACCAGTGACAGACACTAGAGGGCAAACTCCATCAACAGGTACATGTACTATGCAAGTTTACCGATATTTGCACCAGCCACTATGACAACGGCCAGTTGGTCAGCTGAAAACTCGGTTGATTGTACAAATGCTGGTGTAAAAATGCACTGCACAGCTCATCGTGTAAATATTGTGGCTGCTGGCATTCTGTGCAGTTGGCAATAGATTGGCCTTAGAAGCCGATGAGATGACAGTAACCCACGGAGCACAGACTGTTAGCTGATTTCCTGACAGTCTCTTGCTGAATTGTTAAAAGGCTGCCATTAATTTCTGTTTTCTGAAAAAGTTGACAGCTCATTGGCGGGTTTTAACCATTGGTAAGTGTGAACAGGAGATATCCAGTTAAATATTTCCAAATGCTGCCACACAGTGGCCCACTCGTTATTACTGCTCTGGATGCAGGAAGGAGTGAGGCAGGGGATACATGTTTCTACTTGTTAAAGGCTGCGTGGGGTGACCCTATGCCCCGTCGCAGTAAAACCACCGCGCTACCACGAAGCTGGTTCAAGACCTCATGGGGAAATTGTGGGTGCAGGGTTGCCCATAAGTGAACAAGAGTGCAGACTGCGAGGACTATCAACTAGACGTTTTGGAGTAAGTGGCACCAAGGCCCTTTGCGATGCTTGGCAACCCAGGTGAATGACCTGTGCAGGAAAGACATTTAACAGCTTTTGGTGAGATAAAATGTTGGTACACCATTGGCATCCAAGCAATCCAGTAGTATCTATGAATGATTGCACCAGCACCAAGCAATCTATGTAATCCGATTATATTGGCACTAGTATGAATGTTATTTAGGTCATCTGTCAAAGGTGCTACCTATTTGTCCAGACACAAAGTAATCAGTGTAGTCTGGCACGGTTGGCAACCAATAGTTTCTGCATCAATGCAATCGATGGAATTCGACGATGTCACTGCATAAAGTCACCAGCATCAGTCTAAGTAAACCAGCTGTGGTGGTGCATATGTATACCCTCTCCAATTAAACATATTTAATCCGGCAAGGTAGGTCCAAAACAATGCATTTTATGCAATCTGGCCCAGCTGCCTATGTTAAAGGAACCTTGTCAAGCGACTGAAAAGCCACATTCCCTGCTGTCAGAGTATCACACAAGACAGATGTACATCGGTGCCTTATGGAGTACAGAACAAATACATATAGTGTGCAAGGAGCGAGACCAATCAGCAGTCTGATAAAGACCTCAACGATAAAGGAATATCTGGTAGTCCTGTGGTGAGAGGGTGGTGTACAGGGCGGGTATTGCGGGGATCCTGCCGAATCCCTTATACGGCAGCCATTATTGGACTGGATCTGTCCTGGACCTAGTAAAGTGGGCTAATCTCGTGCGAGTGCTGATGAGGTAACAGGCATTTTGTGTGCTTCATGTGCGTCAAGCTGCAGGGGTGGACACATGAATGCCTCATGAAAGGGCTATCTGCACTCTTTTTGTCAAAGTCTTCTCCTGACTGGGAGCTAGCTAGAGCCTAACACCTTGCTGCCAGGAAGGAAAGACAAATCTTGCCTCTTCAGAAGTGCTTCAGAGATAAACTGTGATTTGAGGACAGTTTCCTTAGTTTTTCTATCATTCATCAGTAAAAGATGTGCATGCACTGGAAGAATGACATATGCATCTGTCTGTAAGAGTAACTGCCCGACCAGCTACTCATATATCACTTAGCTCTGGTAAAGAGCCACTAGCATGAAACAGTGGTGTAACGAAACTTGAGGGCCCCCCCTTGAAAAGTACAGGGAGGGGCCCTCTCCGGACAGACTGAGGAGCTCTCAGGCCAGGCTACTGTGCTGAGGGGTCTCCCTGGAGCTCAGCGACCTCCCCCTCCACACTGTGGGGGCCTTTGTTACGTCACTGGCATGAATGACTGAATTATGAATCCAATATCTCACTGCTGTGACATAGCAGTGATGACTAACTCAATTTGTTACCCACTGGTGCTACTTCATAAAGGAACCCCAGGCTGCTCTGGCAGAGCTCTCTGGCAGCATGGCGGCACAGAACTGGCGTAACGAACGTTGAGGGGGCCCCCCTTCAAGGTAAATGAATGTACCCCCACTCCGTATTTAATATGGAGCTCTCAGGCCTGAGTACGGTGCTGAGGACCCACCCACACTGCGGGGGCTGCGGGGGCCTCTGTTACCCCCCTGCAGCACAGAGAGTGGTGGGTGTGGATTCCAAGAGGCCAGGTTTTTTCTTTTTTGGGGGACACAGAGAAGAGATCATGTTCTGTATGGCTCCCAAAATATTCATCTGCCCCAGAATAGTGATTGAAAGAAGGGTCAGATGATATTGGGGGTGATACATAACATAAAGGTATATTTGGGAATAAATTGAACTAAGGGGAAGTTTTTCACCTTGGGGTTCTGAGTGACATCACAGACAACTAACTGGAGCTTCACTCTCGTTGTCTATTTGATGGCACTCTGACCCCCTCCATGAAAAACATTCCTATAATTCACTGTTACCCATCTATAATTCTAAATATTACTACCAAAATGAACCATTTTATCAACCCCAGAATAAAGGAAGATTGAGGGACAAAAGAGTTTTAAATGTATGCTTTGCAGTATGCATGCAGTTCCTTGAGGGCAACTAATTAACATACTAAGCTATATTACAAGGCTTGCCCCTTGTGACCTACTGGTCAAAATAGGAGTTTTGCAACATAAGCAGTAATACGCTGAGGTATCTACATAAAATACAAATCTATGACCTGCCTGTTACACACTGTGCTTTGCAGCAGGCACACTAACACTCTAAGCTATTTTATGACGGGTCAGAACAGTGACTAGGCTGCATACAGATCTCTCCAACAACTGCATTGACCACTGAAGTTATCTTACCATTGTTACACAACACAGCCTGCTGGGTATACAAAGATCTCCTCAGGAGATGCATTAAACCCATATGTTAGCTTAAAATGCAGCTATTGTGACAAATAAGGAAGGTAGAACAGAATTACCATCACATTTGTCCTTTTTGCCAATTTCCTTGTGGCAGATTCTTTTTTTTCTTCAAATGTGTATGTTGACTGTTAGATTCTGTTCCTCGTGACTGCCCCATGTGCCTCCGCCACCTTTCGGACGCCACGCATTCACCCCAGTTTGTGGATCCCGGAGCGAATTTTCTCCACTTCCAGCACTGATTATAGCAGCTTGGAATGTCGCTGTTTTTACAGGATCGCACGTGCAAAGGGGTGCGGTACCCCTAGGTTTCTGCCAACATCTTCCTTGCTGTGAAAATTCGAAAGGGACATCTATACCCTCGAAATACCTAATCTTTAACTGTGCTAGTAAGCAACGTGCACTCGTCTGCCCAGACAACCCTCCTTTATGAGGATGCGTTTGTAAGGCTTCAGTGCCAGAGCACCACCAAAATGCAGCACCAGTGATGAGGTGTGACTGGTGTGCAAACAGTGTGCTGAGGCGTGGGCCACTTTACCTGTTAAATATGCTAAATATGCTCACAACATGGCACGTGTTTGAAGGCTGTGTGTGGTCACTTAATCGAAGTAGCAAATGTGTGAAATTCATTCTTTCCAGCGGGCATATGTTTGAAAGAAAAATATAATTCCTTGGTACCACATCCGCTTAAAAATGTAATTATTTGTTCCAACACCAGACAAATGAAATCTAGAACCTGCAGATGACGAAAATGTCTATTTATTTTTTATTTTACTCTAAACTTATGCTGACCTAACTTTCATGCCAAGTTTTTTAATATAGAAGAGTTAAGAACAATGGTTCAAGGATGGCCCAAAGGGGTCCAATAGAAAAGGTGACCCAGGCAGGGTCACTTGTTTTTTAAGATAAGGCTGGGGGTCGCGTAACTAGTTAGCATGGAGGAGTCTCGTTCGTTATCGGAATTAACCAGACAAATCGCTCCACCAACTAAGAACGGCCATGCACAAGTTTTTTAATATAGCACATAATACCTGGAGGGGAGGGGGGTCTGTATCTATGTGTTTCAAGTTCTGGCAGAATAGAAATCCGTTGCAAAGGATCACACGTTTTAGTCAAGTGTGGAGTCAGGGGAGTGCCATGGATTCAAAGACCACAGCTTTGTTACTAGATCACTGTTTAGTCGCATACATATCTTTAATTTGCCCAGTTAGAGTTTAGGCTCTCCAGGGCTTGGTCCAGCCCTGCCCGACTAATACATTTTGGTTAGTCGAATTATAAGCCATCCAAACCTACTGGGGGGATAGCTCAGTGGGCTAAAGTACCTGCCTAGAAACTAGTGTTCCATGACTGAGAACACTGGCCTTGTTAAACTTTGAAAGTTGTAGAAATAACACTTACATGTCCATTGAAAGTGTGTGTACTCAATGTTGGAAACTGCAGCAAAGGCATCAAACACCTGTTGACAATGCAGCTCGGTCGGCTAAGCGCCTGCGTAGAAACCTACAGGACAGGACTGTGAAACATGGCGGGACTCAATCGACCTCTTATCCTCCTGGATTGATGAAAGAAGTATCTTTATGATATGTAATTATTACACCTCTGAATCGATGCTTGACAACTATTCAACTTGTGGTATGCGCTACAAAAATATTCCTTATCATTACACCCAAGCCCATAAATCCAGGTGCGCCATGAAGAATGGGGACATTTTGCAGCTTAGCTCACACACACGCGGTAATGAAGGGTGTAGAAATTGAGTTTCTGTAACATGCCACACAAAGGACACTGAACAGTACAACAGCATGCCAACTGTAAGCACGCTGCTGAGGTAGTACGCACAAGGCCCTTGTCCTTCTTTCATGCCACGGTCCGGTTGGCTTTTTCCTGTCTGATGTTTGTCTTTACTGTCTGGTGCCTGCTCCTACCACAGATGGTTTAGAAATACTTAGACTGCATGTCTCTACAGATAAATATACTGAAAACATAATACCAAGATCTAAATAGAGTATCGATGGATTGCAATGGCTAGGACCCTAATCCTAAAATGAGATTCCAAAATGTTCAAAAATGAAGAAAAAAAATAATCTATTTTAAGGAATCAACGCTAAAAGGCCGAAAGCTCACCCTGAATCTTGAAAATAAACATAATGTTAGCATGAAACCTTCTTTCTTTTTTTACATTTTTTTATTGAAGTCCAAAAGCAAATTACCTTACACATCCGAAACATTAAGAAATAAAGATATCAAACATAGTCAATACATTCAAAACATATTGCATATAGAAAAAGTAAAAGCTATACAGATCTAAGAAGAATTACTAAAACCAGTGCTTAGCCACCAATAAAATCCCCCTTATATATATGTCCATATCCCCAAAACTAGATCCAATCCTGCCTTCACACTAACTGGTCCTTGAGTCACCGCTTTTATAAGGGTGATAATAATGATGGATCCCACAACTTTTTAGTCGAAATAGGAAGACCATATTTTAGTAAATTTTTTGAGACCACCTGTTCTCATAGCGTATATGCGTTCGCTTCGCTTAACCACCCGCATCTTATTGACCCATTCCATTTGTAGGGGGACTGAATCTGTTCGCCATTTCTGTAATAAAAGGGATCTAGCTACTCCATTGCGATGTATATGAGTTTGACCATCTGGGCTATAAGTAGAAGGTCTGGGTCATAGCCAATAAGTATCAGTTTATCAAATCTTGAGCATTGAAAATCACATTCAATTGCAAGAAAACAAAAAACATCTTCCCAAAATGTTTGAATTTTTGAGCACTGTAACATAGTATGAGTCCAGTTAGCCACCTGGTGACTTCTACATCTGAAACAATGGGCTAAATAATTAGGGTACATCCTCTGTAAAACAGAGGGTGTACGATAAACAAGCCATTTACTGATAAAAAGCATCCTACGCCAATTTGCACCTCTAAGTGTGTTAAAATTTAGTCTATTGATCATCATCCAAGTATTGCTATCAATTACCACATTCTCCTGTGCAGACCATTTTTTAATTACTTTCTGTGCAAGATCCAAACTTTTCACCGAGGATAAGCATTGTTTCTATTCACCAGGTTTCCTGACGAATGCTACTAATAATAGATCATTAATTAACTGGCTTGACCTATTCAATTGGGAAATGTCTAAATTTGAGAAAAATTTATATAAAATGTTGGAAGATCCCAATAGAATAAAATCATTCGGAATTCGTTGTGTCATTTCATGCTTAGATAACCATTGACCATTTTGCAAAAAATCACCCACTTTGCGGAATCCTATCATAGCCCATATTAGCATAAATTCAGTAGAGGATGCAATCCCTACTAAGGGGAATATCCCAGCCAGAAGCATACCTGAATTAATGACTGGAATAGAATATCTCTTAAACAGTGCTTGTCGTTTTTTGAATATCCAATGGAGGCACTTATACCTAATCAATTTAGGAGATTTAAAAATTGCAAGTGGTGATTGGATCTGATTTTCTTTAAGCATTAGATCCATAAAACTATTGATAAAATAATGTACTTGTGGAAGGGGTTTAAACCTTGATAGATACTGTGCAAAATATGCATAATAGTAATCCCTGAGATTTGGAAGCGCTAGACCTCCTTGTTCCTCCTTCTCGTATAAAGTGCTTAGTGCAATGCATGAAGATTTCTTTGCCCAAAGAAAGGTGGTAAACATTGACTCTATTTTAGAAAAAAACAAACTTGATGAAGTGCATGGAATAGTCGAAAATAGAAAATTGAAAAGAGGAAGGACTGACATTTTAATAAGAGCAACTCTCCCGAAAATAGAGATAGGAAGAGAGCTCCAGCGCGACAGCAGAGCTTGAGTTTTCCGAATTAAAGGCACATAATTCAGATGATACAGGTCGGAGACCAAATTCGTAAAATACACCCTGAGATATCTTTTCGGGTTAGAATTCATACAGGATCGAATATCTATGTATAGATCACTGTACACCCCACCACATTGAATAATTTCAGTTTTATTTTTATTAATACGATATCCCCCTAATGTCTCAAAAGCCTCGAACAATTAAAAAACTTTAGTTTGGGTTTCCATTTCTGGCTTAATCAAGAGCATTATGTCGTCAGCATAAAGCTTCAATTTTGACATTAAAGGAATTGGGGGACAAATTACTGGGCAGTTCCTTATTGCAGCTGCCAAAGGCTCAATAAAAAATGCAAAAAGAACTGGCGACAACAGACAACGGACATCCCTGTCGCGTGCCTCGTTTCACTTTAACCTGACCAGCAATTAAGGTATTAATAAATATTATATCAGGGACATGACTTTGCTGGGGATGCCAAAATGATCTAAAATCATAAATAAAGTGTCCCATACCACTAAATCGAAAGCCTTCTCGGCATCTAATAACATCACCAAAGCAGGTATTTTTTGTGTCTCGAAATAATCAAGAGCCTCCGTAAGATAGAGCGTGTTAGTGGCTAATTGTGGTAAAAATCTTATAATCTGAATTAAGTAATGTTATTGGCCTATAGGAATATGGATCCTCAATATTTTTCCCCTTCTTTGGAAAACTCACTATATTCCCCTGACGGAAGGATTCTGGCACCTCGCCACCTTCTAACATAGAATTTAATAATTGAAGAAAAAACCCTGCGAGCGAACTAAAAAAAGCCTTATAAAATTCGGATAGAAGTCCATCCGGACCACAGGCTTTCCCATTTGGCAGGTTTTTAATTACGCCTTCTAGTTCTTCCATAGTAATGGGTCCTTCCATGCCGAGATTTTCAGTCTCAGGGAGTTTTGGTAAATCATTCTCAAGTAGATGTTTTTTAGAGAGCTCAAATCTACCTTTTGCTCAAAGCTATAAATAGAACCATAATGTTGGACCATTTGTACTGCTCGATTTTCCCGGCCTTCCGGTGTTGCAGAGCAATCCATATGACTTCAGTCTCTTTCCATCCGAGTCTAAGGACTGGAGTAGTGAGTAGGGCCTATCTATTAGACATTTGTGACACCATCCCGTGCTCCTACCCTTAGCTCAGGGCCTACACACATAGCCTAGGGGATAGATTTGTTAGCCTTGAGGATAATTTGCCCTATAGTGAGGTTGTTTCATGGAGCTGTGTTGAATTCAGGCCTGGTAGGCCTCAAACGGGAGAGACTCCATCTTTCTTTCTGCTCCGGCAGCCCGGGACCTTTCCAGAGGGAGGGGGATGTTTTAGTTATGAGGTGTTATTCGCTCGGAGAGAACCGGTTCAGGCCGGCCCTTATCGAAGGATTGTATTTTTCTTCATGCCGAAGACACTACATCAGGCCGGCCGGCTGGGAAAGTGTCCTTGGTACGGGGAGGTACAGGAATTTGGTGGGCGGCAGGTTTCGAGCTGGAAATTTCCATGAGGGAATGCACTTCTATATTAGTGAAAGTCTGAGTGAGATAAGGGCACTTGCTTCTAGACCATAGGCGGCATCTGGCCGTTAGCAGAAGAGCTATTACTTATTCCAGGGAAGACTGATGATGAACTTGAATCCAAAGAGGAGAGAGTAGCCGATAAGGACGAGGTTCCAGTGACTCGGAGAGGGAGAAGGGAGCAGACCCACAACTGCAGAGGGGTGACTTCCAGGCTAAGCCGAGGCATAGACGAGAAGGGAACCTAGATGACCATTGAGTACAGGCGACGTACCCTCAAGGTGAAGTCGATCCCTTTTTCTTTGAAGTGTATAACTTAATCTTTTACTTTCCTTGCAGGTTATATATGTATGATGTGTTCCGTAAATGTGCATGTGGCATTTAAATAAAGTATTTAGCTTATTGTACGTTAGCATGTGTTGTGTACTTTTGTATAGGAGGATAGCCTATTCTTTAGTCAGAGTAGCCTTAAAATGAACAGAGGTTAATCCTGGTCAGGTAAGTGGTAACTGGATGAGGGGGAAAACAAGCCCCTCGAACTAGAGAACAGGTTGTGCTCAACTAATAGTCTTTGTGTGATCTGATAAATAGTCCCAATTCCCCTGTCGTGTACTAATAGGATGAGCTCGTGCTAAGGCTGCCGTGTAGGTAGGAGATTCTGGGTCTGACTGAGGCCGCGAGATCGTGTGTGTGTCGCTGCCGAATGGGTAGGAGATTCTGGACCTGACCCAGGTCGCGAGACTTTGTGTGTTGCTACCGGATGGGTAGGAGATTCTGGGTCTGACTGAGGCCGCGAGATCGTGAGTGTGTCGCTGCCGAATGGGTAGGAGATTCTGGACCTGACTCAGGTCGCGAGACTTTGTGTGTTGCTACCGAATGGGTAGGAGATTCTGGACCTGACCCAGGTCGCGAGACTTTGTGTGTTGCTACCGAATGGGTAGGAGATTCTGGACCTGACCCAGGTCGCGAGACTTTGTGTGTTGCTACCGGATGGGTAGGAGATTCTGGACCTGACCCAGGTCGCGAGACTTTGTGTGTCGCTGCCGAATGGGTAGGAGATTCTGGACCTGACTGAGGTCGCGAGATCGTGTGTGTCGCTGCCGAATGGGTAGGAGATTCTGGACCTGACTGAGGTCGCGAGATCGTGTGTGTGTCGCTGCCGAATGGGTAGGAGATTCTGGGTCTGCCTAAGGCCACGAGACTGTGGTTGCTGAGATTGTGAGGCTGTGAGGTCTTGATATATATATATATATATATAATAGGAATTCCCTGTCCTTAGGTGGTACGTATATATGTGGTTATTTGGGTGTAAAAAGACCCTAGGGAGGGGGTAACGTTCTGTTTTGGGTCGGAAGGGCTCTGTAGAGCGGGTTCCACCCGATCCGAAAACCCAAGCAGAACATTTGGCGTCACGAACTGTTTACGTAACCTGTGTGCGTTGTGGTTGTCTTGTGTTTGCTTTCGGCGTGTGCGTGATTTTCTTTTTTTGTATATTTGCGTGTATACTTTTTCTTTCTCTTTCTTTCTCTCTTCCTTTCTTTTCTCTGCGTTTCTTTTTCTTTCTTTTTCGCGATGTTTTCTAGGAAATCGAAATCTACTCTTAAATTGTCCGTTGATATTCCCGGATGGGATTCAACGCCTTATGGTGCCTTGGCCCGAGAGTGGGCTGATTCTACTGGTCTGAGTGAAAATTGGAATTCTTCTTTGGAGTCGGCGGAACCGGCTGACGTGATTACTTGTTTGCAGACGGCACCTGTCTTGAAGGGTGAGGAGGTTCCCGCTTTGGGGCGCAGAGGTTGGGTTATTCTGTCTGCGTATCGGATTCTGCATGAGAGGTTGCTGAAATTGCAGGTCTCTTTTAAGGATGCGGAATCACACCTTGTTGAGATTCAGAATTCTAACACTTTATTGCGGTGTCAAAATAAGTTGCTTTCCGACAAACTTGACACTTACCAAACGGTTGCCGAAAGGGCGGCTGTGCGGATTGCTCGTTATAAGTACAAGAACAGGCGTGGTCGTGTTTCGTCGCGTAAAGTGCGTCTGGTCGTGGCGAAAGCTGGACTGGATTGGAATCCTGATGAATGGGATGGTAATATCTGGGACTCGACTACGTCTTGTTCCTCGGGTGAGGAATGTGCTATGCATGAGTTTTCTCGTTCCCGTCATGGAAGTAAGTCTACTTCTCGCACCTCTGATGGTGCACCCCGTGATTGCGCTCGTTCTTCGGGCGGGATCGATACTTCTTACACTGATTGTCCCTCTACTAGTACTGCTCGGGCTCCTTGTGATGCTCGTCCCGTGGTTTCTGCGCATCCGGTTTTTCGTCGGAAGTTGCAGCAGTCTCCCAATGCTCCGCAGGGTGTTTCTTTGGACTGTTTGGAAGATTTTACCCAACAAGAAATTAGTGATATTTTGCAGCGCTTTCGGCAGCGGACTGGTGAGGCTTTACTCACATGGATGGTGCGCCTTTATGAACTAGGCGCTGCTGGTATTATGTTGGACACTGGCGATTGTTTGAAGTTTTGTTCTTTGAGTTTGGATTCTACTGTACAAGATCATTTTCGTAACTATAATGGTGGTGGTCAGATTTCTTTGCTCCAATTGGCGACTGAGGGTTGTAATTTGAAGTATCCTACTGAATCTGACTGGCCTGTCAATGACAAGCCGTGGTATACCTTGCGTGATGCTGCGCAACGTCTTAAGGAGGAAGTGATGAAAACGGCTATTTTTCTGGGCACTGCTGACAGATTGCTTGATGGGATGTTGACTTCTTCTGTGCGGAATCGTATCATTCGCTCTTCTCCTGTTGCCTACAAGCAGGTCATGATGACTTTGTTGATTAACCAGACTGGTAATGTACTATCTACGGTGTTGGAGTCGGTACGCCAACTCGGTGAGTTGGGTGAGTGGTTTAAACCTGAACGTCAGTCCCGGCCTGACACCCGTACTCCTGGTGAATATAAATTTACTAGACGTGATATCTTTACTGGTCTTTTGGCTGACGGTGTGCGTCGGGAGGACATTGATGGTGAGACTACTGCTCGTTTGTGGGAGATGTTTCGCAAACGGGGCTTAGATCGGAAGGAGGGTGCCCGGCGTGTTCGAACGACTGAGTGTGATCGTGGTTGTTCTGATGGTAGCGGTGATGATGATCGCCGTGGGCGCTTTGATCGTCGTGATGATCGGCGTCCTGTACGTGATCTGTCCCCTCGTCGAGAGCGGGACAGGGAGAGAGAGGGGGAAAAGGAAAGGGGGAGAAATGATTATGCTTACAGCAGACGTAGAGATGATAGGGATCAATCCCCTGAATTGAGAAGGAGGGAGGATCGATACAGTTTGGCCGATCGAAACTCGCAGTGCAATGTAGAGGACAGGAATCCATTTCGTAATAGAGATGGATATGAACAGGAGGTACCGATACCTAAGAAACGTGAGAGTCTTTATCCTGATTTGTCCTGGTACACAGAATGCAGTAAGAATGACTAGGAAATAGGTCAAGCTCCGGTACACAGATGGGCTCACAGAGATAATAGACCCTATGTAGATATTGATATTTTTTGGAGACATCGTAATATCCAAAGGGCCCGAGCATTAGTTGATACAGGAGCGGAGGCCACTCTTATTCATGGAAAATCAAAGAAATTTACAGGGCAGCCTTTCACTATTACCGGATTAGGAGGAAAGGAAACCCCTGCAGTTCAAACTTTGCTTGAAATGAGAATAGGTAGAATCCCTAGAAAGGAATATTCTGTATTAGTGGTGCCACTTCTAGAATTCATAATTGGAATTGATATTTTGAAGGGAATGACATTGCATCTTGATGATGGGTGTTACCAATTTGGAACGACGCATTATATCTCGTCCAGACCTATACGGGTTGGTCGTTTAAGGATGCCCCCCATACAAGTTCCCCAGGCGACCAAAGTGGTTTGTCAGAAGCAGTATCGTATTCCGGGTGGTCATGAAGAGATTAGTACCACCATTCAGGAGTTGGTTGATGCAGGCGTTATAACTCCAGTTACTTCTGCTTGGAATAATCCTGTTTGGCCGGTGCGTAAAAGTGATAATTCTTGGCGCATGACTGTTGATTATCGAGAATTGAACAAACACACGCCCTCTTTGACTGCTGCAGTACCGGATGTTATCACCCTGATTGAAAGAATCCAAACACATCCAGGTACATGGTATGCGTCCATCGATATTGCTAATGCTTTCTTTTCTATTCCAATTGCCCCTGAGTGTCAGGAACAGTTCAGTTTTACGTGGAACGGGCGTCAGATGACGTTCAGAAGTCTTCCTCAGGGCTATGTGCATAGCCCTACGATCTGTCACCGGCTGGTGGCAGAACACTTGACTGAGGTACCAGTTCATCCCAAAATTCAGATATGTCATTATATTGATGATGTTTTGATCCAAGGCGAAACACAAGAGGATGTTCAGACACAATTAGATAGAGTCATTGAGTGTCTGCGTGGGAAAGGTTGGGAGATCAATCCGGACAAATTACAAGGTCCGTCCCAAGCTGTAAAATTTTTAGGTATTAATTGGCATGAGGGACACCGCGAGGTGATCCCTCAAGTTAAACAGAAGATTCTTGATTTTTCGGTTCCGAGGAATAGGAAGGAAGCCCAGAGCTTCATTGGTTTATTTGGTTTTTGGCGCCAGCATATTCCTCATTTGAGTCAAATATTGGCCCCGTTGTACCGTGTTACACGTAAAAAGAATGCATTTGAATGGGGTAAGCAACAACAAGATGCATTTAGTCTAGCGAAAGAGGCAATTCAACATGCTATGGATCTTTGGCCTGTACGTGATGGTGATGTGGATTTGAATGTGTCTGTGCAAGGCCCTTATGCAAACTGGAGTCTGTGGCAGAAACAAGGCAGGTGCAAAGTACCATTAGGGTTTTGGACCAAAAAGCTACCTGATGCTGGTGAGCGTTATACACCCTTTGAGAAACAGCTACTTGCTTGTTATTGGGCTTTGGTGGATACCGAGCAATTAACATTGGGACATGACATATTCTTGCGTCCTGAAATTCCTATTATGCAGTGGGTTTTGAGTTCACCAAAAACTCATCGAATTGGGCATGCTCAGGAGGCGAGTGTGATCAAATGGAAATGGTACATACAAGACAGGGCACGTGTGGGTCCGAAAGGAGTTGCGTCTTTACATGAGCAAGTGGCGCAAGCACCATCGACTGAGACTGAGAGTGAGTGTTCTGTACCTTTAGAACAGGAGTCTCCTGTCAAGTGGGGTAAACCTTTTGATGATTTGTCCGTCGAGGACAGGAACCATGTGTGGTTCACAGATGGGTCAGCAAAATTTATTGGAACTACACGGCACTGGAAGGCGGTGTCTTATAATCTGATCACACAGAAACTGTTGAGCACAACTGGTGAAGGGAAGAGTAGTCAGTTCGCAGAGCTCTATGCCGTTTATCAAGTTTTGAAACAGGAGTTACCTGGTGTATGCCATATTTTCACCGACTCCTGGTCCACTGCCAATGGACTGGCCGTTTGGTTACCGACCTGGCATTCCCATAATTGGAGGTTACACTCCAAAGAGTTATGGGGAAAAGAGTTATGGCAAGAGATTTGGGAAATGCTCCCACAGAGTACTGTTACCATCTTCCATGTGGATGCTCACACCCCCATAGATTCTCTTGACAAATTTTTTCATAACATTGCAGATGAGAAATCTAAAATTGCTGAGGCAGTGGTGGACAGACAAGATCCTGATATTGCGGGATTGGCGAAATGGGCACACCAGAAGGCAGGACACTTTGGAGAGAAGGCCACTAGCAGGTGGGCTGCTGATAGAGGAATTTATATTCCCCTGGACCTAATCAAAAATGTTATTCTACATTGTCCCGTCTGTCAGCATATCAGACAGCGTAAAGTACCCCAAATTGTTAGAGGTCATTTACATCGCGGGAAATTGCCCGCTCAAATCTGGCAGATTGATTACATCGGACCCCTTCCCATGAGCAGAAATTGTCAATATGTTTGCACAATTGTCGATACATATAGTGGTTTGCTGGTAGCTTTTCCATGTAAGCAAGCCACCCAATTGAATACCATTAAAACATTAGAATTGATTATGATGTAATATGGTGTGCCATTCCAAATTCAATCTGATAATGCATCCCATTTTCGTGGAAGATTGGTACAGGAATTCTGTGTGGAAAACAATATTGAGTGGATCTTTCATATACCTTACTACCCGCAGGCCTCGGGCCTGGTGGAGAGATTGAATGGCCTGTTAAAGGATCAGCTACGTAAATTAACAGATGACAAGTATAAAAATTGGCGAGACTTTTTACCCCAAGCACTATTAATCCTGAATAATCGTCCTTTTTTAAATGCTGAATCTCCACTTATGCGTTTGTTCCCCCCAAAGGTTGAGACTATGCCTAATGTAATTAATGAAACTGTGATGTATTGGGAAATTACTTCCGAAGCTCTGGCTCCATGCAGAGCGACCCCAGGGTCGGCAGGCTTAGATTTGCATGCCATGGATGACACCGTTCTAAAAAGCAAAAATCGGGTCATCATTGCTACCGGTGTTGGTATTCATATACCACCGGGGAATTTTGGATTGATCGCCCCTAGATCGGGGCTGGCTGTAAAAGGCATCCAGGTACTTGGAGGGGTAATTGACAGCGACTATCAGGGAGAGATTAAGGTACTTCTGCTAAATAGCAGTGAGAATGACTTGCTGATACACCGCACCGACCGAGTGGCTCAATTACTCATTATGCCTGTTTTCAGTGGTGAAATAATGAAAGGCACTGCCCCAACTTTGCTAACTGTACGAGGCCAGAAAGGCTTTGGCTCTACGGATAACCCTGGAGCCAAGATTTGGGTGCAATCGCCTAAGAATCCCCCTGAACAAGCAGAGGTTATTGCCACCGGTCAGGATAACACCATTTTGGTTATGAGGCCAGGGAAAGATAGCTGGGAAGCTGTCCCAGCTGATAAATGTTATTTACGAGAATGATTAATGCCTGTGTTTGGTTCTTTTTCAGATCATTCTTTGGATTGTTGCTGCAGGATGTGTCGGTACTGGACACCGTTCGGTCTACTTCGGAGAGAGAGAAGGGATCCCATTAACCCGGGATGAATTGGGAACTAGAGTGTTGCGTTCCTTCAATGCGTGGGACTCGTCATCGAATTTTTGGACACTGCTGGCGAAAAGAGTAACTGATGCCCCTCACTTCTGTTTGACACCGATGAGATCTGTGCACGATATCTTAGCGACGTGCCTAGTTGCTGTCCCCGCCTCGCTGGAGACGTTAATAAGCATCTTTAACGTTTCAAAGGCTCGTCCGAATATTATTCTGGGTGATTTTGCTACCCATGCATATTGTCCTCTATGTACTGAACTGCCGAATGAGCAACTTCCCATCCAATCCCAAATAACTACGTATAACATTACACAAGGTGATCTATGCTTTTTCCTCACATGTAATCCTAATGCAATTTCTGAATGTCTACGTCTCAAGTTAAGAGGCGCCACTGTTCTCACATCTCATGAACGAACTCTGTGTTTCCAGAGGACACCGACCACATGTGCTTCAGTCCAGAACAATATGACTTGCAATAGTTTGGTAGTTACTCCCAGTCACTATCGTGCAATATTGCTACCTGCCGGATGGCTTTTCTCATGTGGTAATACTTCCTGGCCCTATGTCCCTGCGAACATTTCCGGAGGCCCGTGTGCCATTACTAGACTCAGTTTACTTATGTTCTCATCACATCCAAATGCCAACTCTCGTGTGCTCCGAGATACAACTACGTTACAGGAGGATTGTGACTCATCTTTGCATTTATATTCCAAGTCTGAATACCTTAGTCTAGCTGTTTCAATTATTGGTGTCCCTGCTTTGGCGGTTTATAATGCTAAATCCATTGGGAAAATGGCTTGCTGGATGGTCAAATCTATTAATCATACTTCTACAGTCTTGTCTGACTTGCTATTAGACGCCCAGGGTGAACGTAGGGCCATTTTGCAAAATAGAGCAGCCATTGATTATCTTTTGCTTAAACATGGACATGGTTGTTCAGATTTCGAAGGTCTCTGCTGTTTTAACTTATCTGATCATACACAATCCATTCGTGCACACATAGATAAATTGCATGACCTAACTAATGAAGTTAGGAAACACATTGATCAGAGCTGGTTTGACTGGCTCTTTAACTGGTTGCCAGACATGAATATGCTACGCCACACATTAGGTGGCATTTTGATTGCTCTTGTTGTTTTAATTTCTATCTGTTGTTTTATTCAGTGTATCCCTTCACTGCTTCAATTCTGCACATCTGGTACTAGACATAGATCAGTTAGTTTTGTTTCATATTATTCTTCCACAGATGTTAGTTCCGTTTAGTATATATATGATAGACTGAAGTCAAGGGTGGAATGTACTGCTTGATTTTCCCGGCCTTCCGGTGTTGCAGAGCAATCCATATGACTTCAGTCTCTTTCCATCCGAGTCTAAGGACTGGAGTAGTGAGTAGGGCCTATCTATTAGACATTTGTGACACCATCCCGTGCTCCTACCCTTAGCTCAGGGCCTATACACATAGCCTAGGGGATAGATTCGTTAGCCTTGAGGATAATTTGCCCTATAGTGAGGTTGTTTCATGGAGCTGTGTTGAATTCAGGCCTGGTAGGCCTCAAACGGGAGAGACTCCATCTTTCTTTCTGCTCCGGCAGCCCGGGACCTTTCCAGAGGGAGGGGGATGTTTTAGTTATGAGGTGTTATTCGCTCGGAGAGAACCGGTTCAGGCCGGCCCTTATCGAAGGATTGTATTTTTCTTCATGCCGAAGACACTACATCAGGCCGGCCGGCTGGGAAAGTGTCCTTGGTACGGGGAGGTACAGGAATTTGGTGGGCGGCAGGTTTCGAGCTGGAAATTTCCATGAGGGAATGCACTTCTATATTAGTGAAAGTCTGAGTGAGATAAGGGCACTTGCTTCTAGACCATAGGCGGCATCTGGCCGTTAGCAGAAGAGCTATTACTTATTCCAGGGAAGACTGATGATGAACTTGAATCCAAAGAGGAGAAAGTAGCCGATAAGGACGAGGTTCCAGTGACTCGGAGAGGGAGAAGGGAGCAGACCCACAACTGCAGAGGGGTGACTTCCAGGCTAAGCCGAGGCATAGACGAAAAGGGAACCTAGATGACCATTGAGTACAGGCGACGTACCCTCAAGGTGAAGTCGATCCCTTTTTCTTTGAAGTGTATAACTTAATCTTTTACTTTCCTTGCAGGTTATATATGTATGATGTGTTCCGTAAATGTGCATGTGGCATTTAAATAAAGTATTTAGCTTATTGTACGTTAGCATGTGTTGTGTACTTTTGTATAGGAGGATAGCCTATTCTTTAGTCAGAGTAGCCTTAAAATGAACAGAGGTTAATCCTGGTCAGGTAAGTGGTAACTGGATGAGGGGGAAAACAAGCCCCTCGAACTAGAGAACAGGTTGTGCTCAACTAATAGTCTTTGTGTGATCTGATAAATAGTCCCAATTCCCCTGTCGTGTACTAATAGGATGAGCTCGTGCTAAGGCTGCCGTGTAGGTAGGAGATTCTGGGTCTGACTGAGGCCGCGAGATCGTGTGTGTGTCGCTGCCGAATGGGTAGGAGATTCTGGACCTGACCCAGGTCGCGAGACTTTGTGTGTTGCTACCGGATGGGTAGGAGATTCTGGGTCTGACTGAGGCCGCGAGATCGTGAGTGTGTCGCTGCCGAATGGGTAGGAGATTCTAGACCTGACTCAGGTCGCGAGACTTTGTGTGTTGCTACCGAATGGGTAGGAGATTCTGGACCTGACCCAGGTCGCGAGACTTTGTGTGTTGCTACCGAATGGGTAGGAGATTCTGGACCTGACCCAGGTCGCGAGACTTTGTGTGTTGCTACCGGATGGGTAGGAGATTCTGGACCTGACCCAGGTCGCGAGACTTTGTGTGTCGCTGCCGAATGGGTAGGAGATTCTGGACCTGACTGAGGTCGCGAGATCGTGTGTGTCGCTGCCGAATGGGTAGGAGATTCTGGACCTGACTGAGGTCGCGAGATCGTGTGTGTGTCGCTGCCGAATGGGTAGGAGATTCTGGGTCTGCCTAAGGCCGCGAGACTGTGGTTGCTGAGATTGTGAGGCTGTGAGGTCTTGATATATATATATATATATATAATAGGAATTCCCTGTCCTTAGGTGGTACGTATATATGTGGTTATTTGGGTGTAAAAAGACCCTAGGGAGGGGGTAACGTTCTGTTTTGGGTCGGAAGGGCTCTGTAGAGCGGGTTCCACCCGATCCGAAAACCCAAGCAGAACACCATTATATCAGCTATTTTAGCTGGGTCTTCAGAACATGTACCTAATAAGGGGCATTTTAATCTTTTGATTCGATTGGAAGCGGCTTGTTCCTTAGCCTGCCACGCTAGGAACCTGCCTGTAAAATTACTCTGCTCATAGATTTTTTTATTAGATTTCTGGAACAACACCTCACTTTGAGCATAGTAGTTAGAGCTGAGTTCATATTTTGCCTGAGCTAAAAGATCTTGATTAGTCGGGGAAGGGTTATGCAGGACAGAGGCATATGAAGTTTGAACTTTCTTTTCTAGATCTTTTTTTACCTTTTCAGCTTTTTTTATATAATTGGCCTCTTTCCCGATAGCTAAACCCCCCAAAAAAGCCTTGAGAGTGTCCCATATTATGGCTAATGATGCCGTCTCGACATTTCGTGACAGAAAATATTTAATTTCCAATGCCATGGAACCTATCCATTCTTCTTCCAGCAGATATTGCCGGTTCAGGGACCACCTTTTAGGACATTTAACATCTTCTACCACCCCCATCTGTAAACTCAGCATAGCATGATCGGAAAAACCATTGGGTAGGAAAGTCTGATGGTTGAAACGGAGCCTACTAGAGACCAAAAAAAAAAAAATTCGAGATGAGGATTGAAATCTGCCCGACCAGCACGAAAAGGATTTTTTAGAGGGAAAAGCCACCAGCCAAGGATCATGTAGGTCTAATGTTGCGCTGTATTGTTGTACTATTTTAAAAGATCTAGGTTTCATCTGCCTTTTCCTTGACCCTGAAGAATCAATTAGAGGATTCATAAGAATATTAAAATCACCCCCCATTAAAATGTCACCTAAGACCGGGTTCAAGGACTGAAATAATTCTTCATAAACTTGTGGCTGATCTTCGGTAGGTGCATAGAAATTCACAAATGTGACTGGTGTAAACATTTGTTTGAAGGTGCATGTGATCCAACACAACGACCATCCCGATCTGATTCAACTTTCACTACCTCTGCCTGTAGATTCTTATTCAGAAATATGGCTGTCCCTCTCTGTGAAGCAGAGGATGAAGACAAAGCCCGATAGGAGGCCCATGATCTAAACATAGAGAAATCAGCCAATCGACTAGTAGAAATATGTGTCTCCTGTAACAATATAACAGACGGATTTTCAGTTTTGATTCACATTTCAATTGCCCACATCTTTTTCCCATTATTAAGACCATTTACATTAAATGAAACAACCTTAAATACTTCTTTACTTGCCATCATACCTATCCTGCCAGAGCGTTTGCCGACTATAACAACCCTTCACACTCAAATACCACACCTCAAATGACTTATTGAGTTGAAAATGGCAAGCAAAAAGAGTCAAATTCCACATCTCAGATATCATCTCTGATTGAATTCGATGGGCAAAGAAAATTAACCAGGACTTCATTTTTCCCCCCACGTCCCCTGCCCTACTACCCCTTGCGCCTCCCAAAATGTGGACCCCCTAACCCATCACCACACCATCCACACTGCCCCTTCCCTACTAGTTGGGGTGTCATGTATTTACACCCTGGTGACCTAAACCTGTGGCCTCCCCCCGTCATCTACTTACAGAAATATATATATATTTTCTTTTACCCCTTTTTGTTATATTTTAAGTCCTTTAAGAATCTCCTGAGTTCTTTTTTTTTCTTTCCCCCCCCTTTGGTCTTTTTTTCCCTTCTTTTCCTCCCCCTTTCCTTCCCTTCCCTCCTTTCCCTCTTTCCCTTTTACCTAATTCCTTAATATTTTATATCTCGAATCTCTGGAGGCGTACCCTTTAACCCTTTAGGCTAAGGTCCTCAACTAAGATAGTAGCGTAATTGAGAGCCCATCAGCCTCTAAGCTGTGGGGGGGGGACCCTGGGAGATTTCTTTAAGAAGGCTCTGTGCTTCATCTAAACTAGAGAACATGAAGAATTTCCCCCTAACCAAAACCTTAAGCTTAGATTGCTGAGCAATCGATGCTTGTGCCCCATTCGCCTTAAAAAGATGAAGAATTTTTACAAATTCCTTCCTTCTTTTTGCGGCTGGAGCCGTCATATCTGAAAAGATTCGGCATTTAGCGGTGTCATTAACATCAAACTGTCTTTGCTGAATTGCTTTGGTCAAGATCATCTCCTTGACCCGGAAGTCTGCGAAGTTCAGGAGGAACGTCCGTGGATTTAGAAGAGTTGGGGAACGGACGGGCAGGGACCCGATGGGCTCTGGTAATTGTTAAATCACCAACAAATTCCGGGACAATCTTTTGCTTCATGAAGGAGTTAATCCACTGGAGGGGCTGTGAACCCTCCAATCCTTCGGGAATACCAACAATGCAGAGGTTCGCTCTCCTGGAATAACTTTCCAATTCTTCCAGCTTGTTTTCCAGGCTTTGTTTATTTTTGGCCGTAGTCTTAGCTTCTTTGGATACGATAGCCATTTGATCCTCAAGAGTTGAAATTCGGACTTCTGCTTAACTTAGTCTGACGGGAAAATTCAACATTAGCTCCTCCATTTTATCTAACCTTTGGCGAAGGGAGGTCAACTCCGCTTTTTGATTTTGTTTAAGGTCCCGAATTTCTTGTAGAATTAAATTTAACATATCCTTTATATCCATCTGTAATTCTCTAGCTGGTTCCGTAACAGAGTTAAGATCAGGCAGAAAGGTAGCGGTATCTAGCATGGCTAACGGCTGGGTTCCCATCACCCCCGTAATTGAAGTTGAATCCACCTCTGATGACAACTCTCGAGAACAATTTTTAAGGTGTAAAGGAGGTGGGGGAGTTTGCGGCTTACTAGGTGGTTGTGGAACCAGGGGAGACCCGTTGTTATTAATTCCACCCTGCTGCTGTTGCGATAATCCTTTGGGATTTTCTAAAGTTGATTCCTGTTCGAGGATAGCATTTGAAATACCTTGTGGCCCCTTCTCTCTCATGGAATTCACAATTTCGACTATGTTGGATGATGGCCCTGAATTGTCCTCCTGTATTCCAAGAACCCCTTTGGTGGAAGCCAAACCTGGGGTCGAAGCTACAGCTGGGGCCGGGGAGGGGGGAGATTGACATACTAGCACTTTCTTCAAAAATACCGGGAATTGTTTTGCTTCTCTGGTTTCTTTGGTTGTTTTCTTTTTTTCCCCCCGTTATCTGCATCGCTTTTCTGCTGCAGGGCCAATGCGGTTATTTTTTCATCTTTGCCAGATCTATCCGATGTATCTGCCTGGTCCAAGCACACCTCAATCTCTTCATCTGAGCTCTCAAATGTTGAGTCCTGATCCATTAATTTAGACGAATTTTGCTTGTTCGCCAGGCGGGCTAGCTCTCTTGTCTCTTTGGCAAGCAACATACGGTTTTTTGCTTTAGGGCGTGTTTGCAGATTTTTCCTCATATCTGCGCTATATAAGCCGTACAACTCCCCCCCCCCCCCCCCCCCCCCCGCAGGCGTCTTTCCCCTACAGAAAGGAACAGTCCAAGGTATCGCTAGGGGCTAGGAGCTCAAATCAAAGTGCTTTTTTCATCAATTTTCTCTAGAAAGTCCTCCAGGAAAGTTTTAGGCTTTATCATTCCTTGAAGCTCCTTATACGACACAGCATTAATATCCCTGGAGCGCCCCAATCCGCCTAAAAAATGCGGTCAGATCTCCCTAATAACCGTCCAGGACACCAGCTCCCAGAAGGCACCACTATCCCACCAGAATTTTTTTAGACACTCCTACAAAGGACTAAATAATCTTACTATACTTCTCCAAAGACAGCGTCCAAAAGTCCTGCAGCAGGCTAGAATCCTTCCTCCGCCTTTAACATTCGGAGCAGCAGCAGCCTCTTCACCTCTGCTCTGCTCCCAGCACGTCCTCTTTATGAACCTGTGCCAGCTCTCCCTGGCTTCATGGGACCTCCGTTTTCCTCTGTTTTCCCCTGTTTCGTCGTGGCCTCCGTCACAGTGAGTTAATTCCCTTTTTAAAAAGAATGCAGAAAAACAGGACTAATGCGGGAGGAAAGGGGCGAAAATAAGAAGCATAACATAACCGCTCTGCTCTGCTCCGCGCTACTCCGTGGCTCTCTCGTTGTGAGATTCCATAGCGGGGAGCGTGCCCCAAGTCAGGTCACCTGTGGCTACGCGGCGTGGTGTACCGCGGCCATTCCTCATGGCTGTGTCCGTTAGCATGAAACCTAACCTTAACTATAACCGTACTAATATCTTTAATCTTAGACCAAACACATAACTTAATGTTGACCCTGAAGATAACCCTAGACCTGGCCCTAAGATCAGCACTAACTAGATGTGCAGAACTTATACCTAACAGTACCTGTCTGCCTGACCCTAGCCATCACCCTAACGCAAGCCCTATTGAAATCCCTAGCCTTGACCCTACGTTTAACTTTAGTCTTCTAGCCCTAAAAGCAACTCTATACCCTGTCCACAACACAGTCCCCAAGCCCTGAACCTAAGCCCCATACTAATACCAACCTATAACTTAATCGTTAATTGTTTAGTTATAAAACAAAGACAAGTTTTTTCAGCACAGCGTGCTTTAAAATGTAAGAATTTCAAGCTCAGTTTGTCGGAAATTATGTTTTAGCTGCCCTTGCTTAATTTACTCAGGCTTTGCGTCCCTGTGGTCATTTTTCGGTAAAAATGCAATCTGTTCGGCATGCGGTTATTTCACTATTTGTGCATTGTAAAAGAGGGGTCACTTGGCGTCTGGGTCAACAAAGGCAATTTTCCTTGCAATGGAGGAGTTAAAATAAGTGTGGTAGTGTGTCTAACCACCTCGTGGGATTCTGTAGAAATCGCTCGATCTTCCTGTGCTTAATTTCTCCTTTCAGCAAAAAATAAAAAAAATAAAACAAGACCTGTGCTTAGAGGCCATCCAGTTCACTTTGTGAGCTATGTAAGAAAAGGTAATTTACTCACTACAAAACGGTCACACCTTCCAATATACTCCATTTCTACAAGATGAAGGGAAGAGAATGTCAGTGCCTATTGGGAAGAGGAGCATTTCCCAGTAGACACGACGAGCACCAAACACCACACAACCTCCTTTGTGGCCTAAATAGCGGAGCGCCCTTACCTGGGATTCATTGCTGGGGAAACCGGGCTGCTGGACAGTCTTGTGTGTTGGATGCTTTCCCTCCTGCTGCCGCTGCTGTTGGTGTTCGCAGCGGTCGCCGAGCAGAGGGAAAGGACTTCGTCGCCCAGAATGCCAGCCAGTGGTACCACCCCCAAACACTCCCACTACCGCGCCCGGAGGCGCCAAATACGAAAGGCTCCCTCGGTGGAGCGGGAAACTCCTTTGTGGCCTGAATAGCGGAGCGCCCTTACCTGGGATTCATTGCTGGGGAAACCGGGCTGCTGGACAGTCTTGTGTGTTGGATGCTTTCCCTCCCGCTGCCGCTGCCCCGCTGCCCCAAACACTCCCACTACCGCGCCCGGAGGCGCCAAATACGAAAGGCTCCTTCCGCGTCGCGAGACGCGCGCAGGCGGCGCCGGGCTAAGCCCGGGCAAAGGGCGGGCCCTCTTAGGCCCTCAGAGGCCAGAGGAGGCTGGGCTGGGACACCCCCCTTACATCCTGTGCTCTTATTGCGCCCTAGGATTGTGTATGGTTGGCTTTTGATAGTGTCTTATTTGATTTTGTGTCCTCGTTAAAGCGAGACACTAACTGGTGTTTATTAACCGTCTAGTATGGCTAAAGTGAGGAGCAAAACAGGCATGAAGGCAATGGGGAAGGGGACACTCGACGGTTATTTGAAACAGGTAGAAACGGCTGTTGCAAGGGAGATCGATTTAGTCGAGCGTAGACTGGCCCTGGATCCTATTAGCCACCTACCTCCCCGGTCCTTAATTGCTCCTATTGACGCCCCACTAGAATGCTCACATCCCCACTTGATTTCCAATGGGTCAATAGTAGCTGACAATTCTATGATTTCTTCTGTTCTTCCACTTGAAATAAGTATAGCCCCTTCCCCTGTGGCCACAGGTACCAGACTATTGAGGGCTGGACCACACACAGCAACTACTCGTAGTAAAACTGCCCCTATGAAACGGAAGGCCAAAAACACTCTTCATGGTAGCCGGCAACAGGCAAATCAGCCAAGAAATAGCAATTCCGCATCTGGGCTGGCCCAAAGTGAATTTATAGCTCCAATTATAGCTAGTGAGAGCCAGGGGGAGGTCAGTAATGACCGTTTGAACCTAGATATTGAACATAGTAGTAAGGAAAGTATGTTGGATTTTGTTAAAATTCTGGATGCTCGTTTTAGGTCATTTGTTTCGCCCCCAAGCTGGAATCAATAGAAGATCGTCTTAAGTCTATTGAAACACATCTTAATATGAAGGACTTAAAGTCGGGGCCTTGTACTTCAGCAGCTCACTCATTAAAAGTAGCCACAGCGTCTGTTAATAACTTGTTGGACTCTATAATCACCCCACTTCAACAACCAGTACCCCTAGTTGCTCCCCAGAGGGCAGGCCCTAGTATTCCATCTTCAGTGCCAAGAGTTATCAGAGCCACTCATGGTGAGAAACAGGGTCTCCGGAGTCCAGTGAAGAGATCAAGTTCCTCAGTACAGCCCCATGAGAGAGAACTGCCGTTACATTTACCTGCAGAGGCATGTCCCTACACTATAATACTTGCCAATGTTCCTAAAATTGAGGGTGGACAAAATGAACACTGGACCTCACTAAAAAATAAGGCCCTTCATTTTTTATCTAACAAAACAGTCTTGGGACAGCATTTGTATGATAAATTTTTGATGATAAGAAGGGTGCCGTGGGTGGGTAGGACCAAGAAAAGCTTAGACGGCGACTGCGTCGTCATAAGCTTTAGATCCCCCAGGCTGGTGGATAATATCCTGAGGCAGGCTGGGTCTGCCAGAATTCTAAATGAATATGTAAATGTACTCCCTTTGTTTTTTTTTTTACCCCCCACATGACACCAGGTCTGTGGGCAGTGATCCATCTAAAGGGAGAGATCCTTATGAATTTCCTTCACAGTCCAGGTCTTCAATAGATTTGACACATTCTCAAATCTGGGCGATATTGAATGACTATGAACTTGTGAGGATACTCTTCTCCCAGTTACCCCGGTTAGTGCCTGTATTTCAGGGACTTTGGCAAGAAAAGTTTCCCTTGCAGATGGGTGTGCTCTAGAGGTTAGGGGTATATCTGCAAAGCTGGTAACATGGAATGTTGCAGGCCTCAAACATAAAATTGATGATCCAGTTTGGAGGGATTTTCTAGGTCTGGGTGACATTATAGGCTTACAAGAAACATGGGATATAGGGAATAATCTGACATTGGATGGATACACTAGTTATTTTATCCCAGCAGGTCAATCTAATATGGGGAGGGCGAAGGGCGGCCTGGTCACTCTAATTTCAGCCTCCATCCCCGGTACCCACACTCAACTAGACACGGGATCACGTAATTGCTAGGCTGTACAGATTTCCTTGAGCAATGCAAGAGTGGTTTTAATTATTAACTTTTATAACTCTTATGATAGAGTTACACCGACTGATCATCTGTCCACGTTAAATCTTTTTTGGGCAGACTATAAGGAGGCTAATATTAATGATTGCTTTATTATAGTTATGGGTGATTTTAACATTCATGGTTGCCCAGACAAATGTCTGTCATTAGATCTGTTAGGCCCAGTTGAGCAAGGGTACACTCATTTTGAACACTGCACAGGGTGATCTCCTTGAAATTATTTTGCCAGACAATGGTTTGATGCTTCCAACAATGATGGATGAGGAGATACCCACCTTTAAGGGGATTGGAAGTCACTCAGTTATTGACTATATTTTTATTAGCTTAGCACTGGGAGATAGGATTCATGGTTATTCGCTGGTTTGGTCACAATTTAGTGACAATAATCCAGTGTTTCTCAGTGTCTCGGACCTGATTACTAAGCCTGAGGTAGTCAAAAATAGAAAGAACAAATTCGATATCTGTCCTACGGATCAGGCCCGTAGGATTAGATGGAATAGAGTCATACCGGGTGACTTTCATACAAATTTAATAAGAGAGGCAGGCCCTGAGTTGGACACATGTTTGAACCTGCAAGCAGATGATGCGGGGGTCTTAGAGGCTTACTCAAAAAATTGTACTCAGATCTCAGCAGATCTTAGTTGTACAGGGATAGCCAAAGATCCTGCTGAAAAGGGATGGTTCGATCATAACTGTTCGGCAGCCAGTAAAAAGTTGAAGGCTGCCCTGAACTGTAAGCCAGTGAACTGGGCCCAGTGGCCTTATTAAGGAAAAATTACAAGAAAGCTCTGGAAACTAGAAGAAGGCAGATACGTGAGGATGCCTGGGAAGAATTAACCTCTGTGGACGTGCTTAGGAACAGCGCCAAATTTTGGGCTGTTGTAAATAAACCCTTTTTCCACAATCAATGCAATAATCAATTAGACTGTGGTATTCAGGAACAGTTGTGGTACTCTCATTTTAAGTCAGTCTATGAAGGGGATAATCTTGAGGAGGAGGTTATGTGTACCCCCATTTTTTACCCTTATACTTTAACGGTTACTGAGAATGAGGTGGCGGACGCTATAGGCAAGCTGACGAGCAATAAGACTCCGGGACCCGATGGCGTCCCAGCCGATCTCTTTAAATCAGATATCAAGACCTGGTCTAGAGTTTTAACCAATGTTTTAATAGGGTATGTACTGTAGGGATTCCTGACACTTGGTCTGAATCTGTCATCATACCCATTTTTAAGAAAGGTAATAGAGGAGACCCCAGTTGTTATCGCCCCATTTCTCTTATTGATTCTGTGGTCAAGGTGCTGGGGCGAGTGGTTCTAAGCAAAATAAATGATTGGCTGGAAGATACAGATATCCTTTCCTGTTTGCAATATGGGTTTAGGAAGGGGCGAGGGACCATAGATCAAAGCCTTAACCTCCACTTAATAATTGGAAAATACACCATTGCCAAAAGGGGCACCCTATATTTAGCTTTCATGGACCTTTCCTCGGCCTTTGACCTTGTGAATAGGTCTAAACTCTGGGGATTGCTCCTTAAGCTGGGCATAGATAAAAATATAGTGTATTTTCTGGCCGATTTACACAGAGACCTAACAGCTACAGTTAGATATGATAGGTTAGGCAATTGTACGGGAAAGATTGGGATTATTAATGAGGTTAGGCAGGGGTGTATCTTAGCCCCTCTGCTCTTTTCCCTCTATATCAATGATTTGGGTGTGACCCTTATGGGGACGTCCCAAGATATTCCAAGGGCTGGCAAGTTTTTTATTCCGGCTCTATTATATGCGGACGATGCCGTCCTAATAGCACGCACAGCGGTGGGGCTGCAATGTCTTTTGAATATATTTGCTAATTTTATGAAATTGTTGGATCTTAGTGTGAACTTTTCGAAATCACATGTAATGATGCTGGGCGGTAAGCCCAAAAGACTTAAGACTTTGCACTGTGAAGGGAACATTCTATCTAGGGTTTCAAGATTCCCATACCTGGGGGGGGTTTTGACGATAAGTCCACCTGGTTGCCCCAATTAGTAGCAAAACGCAATGCTTTCTCTAGGTCCATCCTGGCTGTTTTGGACTTTGCCCGTTACTTAGGGGCAAAACCTTTAGAGGCCGTATTGAAAACCTATGATGCAAAATGTATCTCAATAGCTATGTAAGGAGCGGACCTGTGGGGGTGGAAAAATGTAAAGGCATTGCAAGTAGCTGAGGATAAGTTCTTGAAATCCATTTTATCTCTCCCCCAGTCGACACCTGGATACATTGCTCATCAGGAGTACGGGGTAGATTATCTTACAGATCACATAGCCTTAGCCCCGCTACTTAAATGGATCTCACTATGGTTAAACCCTGAATTAGAGTTGAATCATGAGATTCTCAGGGATTGTTTAGCCCTTGAGCATGGTAATACCATTCCATGGTTGAATTATATTAAAAAATTAACCACAGATTTGGGTCGTCCAGAACTGTTTGATCACCCACAAAAGCTATTAAAGGGGGACGTGAAATGGGTGAAAGATACATATGACCAGTTGGCATATTTAGCAAGGGAAGAAATGGAATTATGCAAACCAACAGTAAGGGCTCACCAGCTGTTAATTACCACCAGTGGTTTAGAACCCTATCTGAGAACTGTTAACAATATGAATCATAGATATTTGTTAACTAAGTTTAGATTGAATAAATTCCATCTTCTGCTCACTGACCGCCCAGGGTGGACGAAGGGAATGGATTTGGAGATTTGTTCCTGTGATCGTTTTTCCATTAACCCCTTGAGTGCCCATGACGAGATGGTCTCGTCATGGGCCGCGGTTGCGCTGTGCCCATGACGAGACTATCTCGTCATGAGCCCCGCCCGCTAATGAAACGCCCGGCACAGGGCGTGGAAAGGGTGGGGCACTCAAGGGGTTAAAGACACTGTGCACTTTATTTTCTTTTGTAAACATCTTTGCCCCATTCGTAAAAAGTTCATTATTCCTCTTATTAAAGACAGAGGTTTTAAACAAGTCAAACCCGCCCTTCTGTATTTACAGTTGTTGCAAAATCCTTGGGTGATTTTTAATTTAGCAAATTTTTCATCAATAGCACTAAGACTGAGGAAAAATATTAATTGGTCACAGCCTTACAGTGGGACATTATGAAATCTGTCTGTGTTTCCTGTTTTTCGTTTTTATAAAATTTTGTCTGTATATAAATTATTTTACGTGTATGGCTTATAACAACTAGTATTATTGTTTTGTCATATTTTAATTATGTGGTCCTGATATTGGTGTATTATGTAATATACTTTTATGATTTTTGATATGAACCGAATCAAGTACTCTTGACTGACTGACACACAACCTAAACTGAGCACGGGAGGTAGCCAGCAGCAGTGACGGTGTAAAACCTACACAAACATAGAGAAGATCTGACAAGTCACCCCGACAGGAAGACAGAAGTAGAGCTCGGCACTTCTATAGATGGGTTAATGCAGCTGCGCGTGTCTCCTTCAAACTAACTACAATTAGTTTAGCAAATTCGCGGCATCTTTCTTTAACAGAAGCACCCCGCGCTTCTTCAGAAGCCCCTAGTTAGTGGAGACCCACTGGTGACGCACCACCCTGGCTCTGACGGACGAGAGTACGGCTCCCCAGTACCTGCACACGTGCCGGAGGAGGTCAGCGCCAGGAGCGCCAGGCACGCTAGGGGGATCCGCAGAGACGCCATGGCCGGACACTTAGAGGCAGAGGTCCACGAAGGAGTGAGCAATGATGTGAGCTGACTGCTGCCGTTTCTGCGCTGGCCTCCAACCCGCCTGCACGCCTGGACCATAAAGGGGGCTCCCACTCTTTCCTTTACTATATAAGCGGCCGAGTGACGTCATGGGACGGGTGCGTGTGACTTCTGAATGAATAGCCCGCCCCGCCTACGCCTCGTTCCACCCGGGAGCCGGGCGCGCCTAGTGCGTGAGGGAGTGACGCCTGTCTCAGAGAGATGCGTATGTTTAAGGGCTCCTGCGTGGGGGGCTTATGAGAGAGGTGTGAGAGAGGGAAGCGCCTCAAACGTAGCAGGTGCATTTGGACTGTGACATCTTTCAACGTGGGACACCTGTCTTGTATCTTGCTTAAATGGGCAGGTTTGTCAAATACTGAGAACCTGCGCTTCTTTAGTCCTAATGGAGAGTTCATGCACTTCTATGCGGGGGTGTAATTATTTTAATGAGATAAAACTTCTCTTGAACAAACACGTACAATAATGAGGCAGTATGCACTTTTATAAAATCCATACCATGAATAGGGCAGTACCGTACTGCATAGACGGTGGCCCTTTACCCCTCTCACTTCTCGTCCCGCCATGCCCAAGAGTCCACGAGGGCACATCAGCGTATAATACAAACACGAGAAGGACAATGTATCTCGTAAAATGTAATCTAACCGTGTGCCGCAAAGCCCTGGCGATAGCAGCATCTCTCTCTCCCGTCCATAAGCAGTTCTTGTCTGGAGGAGCAGTTTTGTTTTATATCTCTCAACTTACAACTCTCCTCCGGGCTTTATGGCAGAGTTCTATTGATTTTCTGTCAACCCCAAGGTTTTCCGTGTTGATTGGCAATGATGCTTTCTTTTCAAGTAGTCTACAACTTTCGTAACCGGTACCTCTGGAGAGCGGTGTTTGTCGGATGCGCAGCTATAGTGGCTCACTGCAGTTTATGACCGGTAGGTGGCGCGGTTTACACTGGAAACACTGATAGCTCTGTCCAGGGTGCTGAAGCAGCTCTGCTAACGACTCACACTGAAAGTTGCCTATTTCCTCACGCAAACGAAAAATAAATATATACGTTTTAAGATACCACGCTTTCACGTGATCTCTGAGGCCAATTTAACACTCTTTTTTTACTGTGACAGTGTTATATGTGAAGTGTAGATGTTGCAATCTAATGGCGCTAATACAGCATGCAAGCTAACGTCCACTTACGAATGAGTGCCGAAGAGCACTTATTGGGTGCTCTGTAGCATGGTACTAACATACGAAGGCAAAAGTAGCAATCTTTAAAATAAGTAGCACTTCGAGGACTATTCAGGATAGCTTAAAATCTTAAATATGGGTGCATTTCTGACTATACGTATGAGGAAAGGAAAATGGCAAGGGTTTATTAGCACTGGGTTATTCATGTCACAATATTCACCGCTCAGAGAGTGTTTGCAACATATAGTGACACTTCAGGAATGCAGCCATCTGTGTATTTACAAAACACATAAAAGGCTTCCGGTGTCTTTTCACTCGCTTCCAGACCTTCTCCATGGGGAGTAAACGGAGTGTGCACCTTTCTGGGCTTTTCTAGTGCTCAGTCTCTTTTGTGCAAAATGTAAAAAAAAACGAACGCAAGAACAATTTTTAGGCTAACAGTACCCAGCCATTAAAATCCTTAATGTCTTTTTCTAAGAAAGCAGAGGTGAGAATTGACGAGGAGCGCCCGGTTTATGAAAGAGCATTTGTAATACGTTCGGCAGATGGTGTGGACTAGGCACGCCTATTAAAGGCCACCTAGGAGAATACCGAGGCACAACAGTAGGGACATGTTAGCAGAAACCTACCAATCAAATGATCAGCCCACGCACAGGGGGAAGATGAATTACACGAGATCAAAACAATAGGAGTGAAAATGAGGTCCGAACAATGGCTGGCCTTATGGACAGGCCCTATTACCATTTGTTGTAAGTTAAGATCAGAGTGAGTCAAGCAATAATGCAGAGTCCGAACTAGAGGGTATGTCCACTCGTATGTTAACTTCACTGAATGACATTAATAGGGAATGCCTGAGGAGGACTGATGGAGGTAAAAAAAGTCAGCAAATTAATTTCCAAAATCGTGAGTGGAAAGAGCAGCCTGTTAACAGAGATGGCCCACAAGAGATAATGATGATGCGATGAGTGTATGAAATCCAAGTGCTTCAGCACAAGGAAAAGAGTTAAGTTGAGAGGAAAAACTGTCAAAGAACTTCTACAAATAATAGCAAAGCTGCCTCCGGTGACTAAAATGGATAGCTTTAAATCCATTTTTGTAAAGAAAAGCTTGGTCAGGGGGAAGCCTCTGAGGTCCAACACTTTGTAACGGAGAGCAAATCTAACGGATGACAGAGTAAAAGGTTATGCATCCCAAGTGAGCGTTTGACCAGTAATCGGGAGGGAATTTAATTATGGTCGAATTAGCTAATTGTTGGCTGATGCCAATATAACAGAATTATCTGATTATTTTCTAGCCAAATCCGAAAACGACGACTCAACCACCAATGGGAGAGGAAGGCTTGAAGCTGGAAGTACCAAAAAGACTGAGTAAATAATGCAAGAAGTGGAGCAGTAGTGAGGAACTTCGATTTTCGATCACGATTGAATCAACCCGCCATTTTGTGACCCGCCGCCATTTTGTGTTGCCATCACTCAGGCAGCACGGCGAACGAAGTCTATTCTGCTTTTTCTGTAGCCCGGTGTCAAAATACGTCCTCGGCCTTTATTTGCGAAGCTGGTGTTAGAACTAGCCAAGTACACTAATCCCTGTCTGGCTTTTCTAATCCCTGTTTCAACTATCTGTTGGCTCACACTATTATTTCCTGATCAGATCTTATCGACTGGCCTTCACTGTCTCCTGCTAGCATTCTCTCGTGTCACGACTGTCCTCCAATACACACAAACGTATCTTGTAGTACTTTAGATTTTAGGACCCCAGCGGTGCCAGGGGTAGCACCCTATGACTTCGAGTTCTTCCTGTCTTGGACCACAGTGTAGTACTTGAAATTTTCATTCTCAGGGTAATATAACAAAGAACTTGGCAAAAGAAGTTGAAATAGCAAAAGACATCTTTATTAAACTCAAATGAGTGAGACTACGTCACACAGAAGCCTTAGCAACTGAACGAGGCAGTCTCTAGAACAAAAACCAGTCTTCTCTTTTATACAGAATATTACGCTTTGGGCAACACCGCCCCTGTTTTACAAGTGGTCATTCACATATTTTCGCTTCAAAGAAACAGCAGAGCCATAATGACAATCCCACATTTCAGTTCGTTCAGCACACAATCATTTTACCCAGCAAGGCTCAGAACCCTCATCAGATAACAGCGGACCCCAATAAAACGGGCACCTCCTGCTCGTAAAACAAGCCATAAAGTAGGAAACAGGACAGGTGTGAAATAGCTTAGTCAGAGATTGTGTGGGAACAAGGACTTTATGATGGGTCGAGCCCTGATGCTAATCACATTAGGCCGCGGGAGAAGGAACTGGCCGGACAGGATTGACCTCGGGCAGCGGAGTCAGTTTGCACAGGTCACAGAGAAGTCACAGAAGGTGTACGTGTCCTTTAGGCCTAGGAATGGCCTCAATCCGCAGCCTATGTGAGGGCAACCTTAAAATGGCTACTGTTCTAAAATGGAACCCAAGCATACAATATGTAGTATCATATACACGGTGAATTCATCGTAGAAACATGACGAAAACACTTGTACATACCGCATTTGTCATTTGCGGTTCGTGGATACCAAAATCGGCATGGTAGGGATATGCCTCAGACGTGGCTCCAAATTTTCCAGTACCACAGACCCTCCTTTTTCCCTTACATAGGCAATAATTATACTCATGCTAATCTGAATCCAGGTCTATATTCATTAGATCATCAGGATGTTGCTGGAGCATAATCCTATTACTTAGCAACTCTCTCGGGACACGTTTCCTTACACATGTAGTAGCACAAAGGCCACATATGGCAGGACAAAATAAGGAATACCTCTATCTGTAGTAGGTGGCATAAGATCACACACCCAATAATTAGTGATGTTCACTACTAACTAGTGTTGATGCAGAAGCTGTACAAAAGAATTGCTTACGAATTCTGATCTTCTAACCTGCTCATGTTCAGGAAAAGGGTGAAAAGAGTGCAAAGAAACAGTAGTAGGAAAAGACATAGGTTGGGAAGCGGGTGCAGAAGTCAATTGAGTAGAGAAAAACAATCCCACCCATAAATGACAACGTCATGTTTAAAAAGACACTAGAAAACACGTTATTAAGAACATATAGACAACGGGAGAAAGTAGTGACCACTATTACAAATGAAATAATAATAATTTTTCACAACCCTAAGCAAAAAGCAAATCCTAAAATTATCTAGTAACATTTTTAGGGCTCCTATGCATTTCAGTAATTCTTGTATGTTCAGGTGAAACAGTGGTGACCCTCATGGGTCACCGCTCTAAGGTGAAAAGGGGGTACTCTTTCCACAGAAAATGGACTTTATTCTGCTTTTACTAAACAGAATAGTACTTTAAAACAATGCCAGCAAAACAATCAGTCTCCTAACACCGAGTCTATAGAATCACACGGATACCTCTTGTGAAACCAACTATGCCCAGAGTCCGTTCAAAAAGCCTCTCTGGCAGGCTTCTATTGTCCATCAAATCTTCTTTTGTTGTTTTCTTTCGCATGGGCCTCTTCATTCAAGCCTTTCATGAGAAAAGTACTGCTTAGTTGGAGTGCCCTCCTGGCAAACACCCACAGCTCGCTCGAAAGTCTCAATGTCTCAAGGCAGTGCACCAGTATCTCTCCTTTGCGGCAGGCACTACAGGTAGTGTGCTCTCCATTGATCAAGGGCACAGGTCATCTCGTGCAGACCCGGGACCATTCTCAGGCTCCAACACTCATCATTCGGTGTCAGAGGACGCTCAGGCTGCTCTTTCATGGGCACCAGAATGTATTGCCTTTTGTCAATCTTGGATCCGCCGGTGCACTGCACTTCCATTGGAGCAAAGGAAAAAGAGGGGGGTGTGTGGCCAAAAACTCAGGCCAAGGGGCTCAAGGGACTTCACACTGTCAGAGGTTACCAGCACATGACAGGCGCTCTTTTGCACTGAAATTCTGGTTCTGTGGCAAAACCAGCTCCTCCTTCTTTTCTGATGTTGAACGCCTTCTGATGAAGCAAGTGCGATGCTTTAAACAGTTCATTGTATAACAAGGGGACTGCAAACAGGTGGCCTGCGGTCTTTCAAAGGAGTGGCCACACGCCATGGAACAGTTTTGGTCTAGAATACACTGTCATTCTCAAAAAGCAATACAAATATAAAGGCAGTAGGCAAAACAGTGTCTCAAATCTTTTCAATTGGGTTTCCGTGTGAGAGCCTTCATCATCTAAGGGTAGATAACTACACGAGAATTCTATCTAAATGGATGTCTTCACATATGGTGGCATTGTCTAATGGGGCAAACACATTTTTTTTTCTCAATGATTACATATAGGTGTTCCTAAATTCCTTATCTAGAACATCTCAATAGAGAAATCACGTGGTACAGATTATCATGGGCATGTAGAAAACTTTCACATCAGGTGCACTATGTAATACACAGGCTAATAGTCAAATATGCAAACAAAAGACAAGAACTAGAGGGTCCCGATATTTGCATGATTAGAACACATCTGATCCCACCAAAAATTAAAGTAGCAGGAACAAAAGGGTAAAAACCACATTAAAAATAGACATTGAAAATTTGTCATGTTCAAAAAGGTAAACGTAAGATATCTCCTATTGAGATGGAAAACTTGTCTTACTATAATATTGAGTCAGTTAACCAGTCTATCGCTACCCTGACAGTCAGGCTGGAAAACATTGAAGCAGGCCAAAGGAAAATTCTTGAAAACCAGTCTGGTCATACAAAAGGGGATTATACATAATATGGGGGTCCCTGGTGCATCACTGCAGTCTGGAAGTGTGTACCTGAACAATACACCTACAATAATAAATGGGCTGACTGGTGAAAGGAATACGGAAAAGGGAATTGGAACTAGGACACAACAAAAATCCCCAATAACTAAGCATGATGCGACATCGGTCAGGGGAGAAGCATCAAAAGAAAAAAAAAATCTATAGGAAGAACAAGAATTTACTTGGGTGATATTCAGGCATGTGACACAACACCAAGAGTGCGGGTGATTCACAAAAGGCCAAAGTTACACAAATTTTAACTTTACCGCTGGCGACTACACCATATACGGTAATCCTAGGTAATGTTCCAGTTCCTTCTTCAGGGAAAAATGAAAACCTGGTTTTTCTTTTAAGGAACGAAAGCCATATGCTACTTAGAAAACAGAACATCATTAACCAATGTAATATAGAAATTAGGCCACCTTGAGTCACAGATCTATAATTTCATCCTTAGGTCCAATCAAGGATAAATAAATGTAAGGCTGCCTGTTCCTTTAAGGGAAGGGGCAGTAACGTGACTAACTGCATGTGACACACTTTGATCCTGTATATCTCTTTTATTTTCCTTCAATACCATTATAGCCAAATAGACATGCACTGGTGAAGTGTTGTCTCTCATGTCCACAGCATGAAATATCATTAGCTGTGGAATTTAGTAACCAGAACAAGTTCAACCAACTGTTGCGTAGCGATGGGCATCGTCATGACCATCCCCTCACAACACAGGTAACCTTGCCTTGTAATAGTATCAAAAGCAGCAACAAAGAGAACAAAAACATGCATAAAAATAAAAAAAAATTAATAAAAACGCACAAAACGTCAAGCCATCAGATATACTTGCTGTATATCAAGCACAAAAAACATAGACAAAACAATAGCATATGTAAATAAGCGGTGACACACAACACCATGTCATGTACTTTTCTGCACTGTAAACCTGCAGCCCAAAACCCAATATTTGGGCCTGTCTAATTTGTCAGGTTTAAAATCCTTACCCTCCTTTTGACAGTAGATCACCAGGCAATGGAAATCTGCTGTCAAATATAACTTTACTGTCTCTCTTCTAACATACAGGACCAGCAAGAACAATCCATGATAGGACCAAATGTACAAAAATAAATTTCCATTACTTAACTGTTACCCTCTTGTCAGTTACCTCGCAACATCAAGCCACCATAGTTTTACCTTTCTAAAAGTAAAAATGGTTACACTGACACTTCATATTAATTTGGCACCTACAATTTCCACTGTAAAAAATAAATCTTAATTGGCAATTCGTTCACACATAGGCATGTAGCCTTCAAAATTTTAGAAAAGGGGTGCATCTTATTTTCTGTCTAAGACTTAATGCAACACTTCGTTTCCTGTCAAATACGAGAAACTAGCAGGCATCATTTCATTTTTTTAGAGCGAGACACAAATGTATCAGTTCTGCAAAGCATTTAACATGATGTTTGGACTTTCAAAGAAACCCTTTTTCTATATTTTCCCTTTGGAATTAAGTTCTTTAGTTTTATTGATGTTCTTATGGAGAAACCAGAAACCCCACCTTTAGAGGCCCGTGTAGCAAGGCCATTCTGCATTCCACAGAGACAAGGCCCTAATTTAAAAGGTCATAAATGTCAACCTGGCAGCCTACTCCATTGTTTACGGGAAAACTAAAGATAGCATCTCAGCAGCGTGACTTGAGCCAGCCTCTGCAGCTCTCCTAGCCCCCATCTTCTGCCACTCTGAATTTGTCAAAGCCAGAAGGCCTTCCTAATTCCTCCTAACTTGCAATAATTTACTCTATTTTGAAAAATAATTTCTCCTTTTTAGGCGCTAAAAAAATTATCTCTACTCCCAGATTATTAAACTACATTTACTGTGAATAATTCACAAAACTTAATAACACACATACCAGTTTTTAGATTAAATGCTTGTTGCAATCCTATGCAATGGTACACATTTCATCAATCTTAAATGAATGAACGTCTCAGTAGGCCCAGCTGAAGTTAGAACCTTCAACCCTGATATTAAAACAAGCCTTTGTACTGGCACATTGACTCATTGAATCATAAGAAGGCACACCCTGTAAATATATATCAAACCTAAATGTATGCATTTACTGAAGCCTGAGACACTTTAAAAAGTACTCTGAATGAAAGAAAATGCAGTTTAAACAGTGCTTTTACCCAAATTCGACTTTGATATTTTAGGCATTAAAAAACGAATATCCTACAATTTTCTTGCACAATATGCATTACCAGAATGTCTATTACATAACCCATGAGTCAGGCATTGGAAAAAAAATAACTTATACTTTATAAAAATGAGTTTGTTTGCGCCTGCGCCAAGGGAAAATTGTACACACGAATGCTGATCATTTTAGTGATGCAACACAACTTAAATCAAATTTTAATGCTAGGAGGACATAGTATGAGTATTAAGCTTTATAAATATTAAAAAACGATTTTGAAAAGCACTTATTTTTAAAAAAAATAATTTCTCCATGTTAAATACTTTTTTTTTAAAAAACAACCAAATTATTCGTTTTTGTGATAATTCCACATATAAAAGCAAGCTGTATCCCTTGCCTATCATTTTGGACACATTAACTCACAAGCCTAAGCGCATAAGCCCAACTTGAAACGCGTCACATTTTTGCGCCACTTTAATTTAAAAGGACCATTATGCAAAATTCCACCCGTGTTTAACTGGGAAAGTGCTGGCTGAATTAACATTCCTATCAAATATACTGCAGCTGAAAAGTTTGCCTGTGAACATCTAATACAATGCATCTAAGAAAAACGCTGTAAATTTATTTATTTTTGCAAAAATAGATAATTTCGTTTTTGGAGCCTTATTTATATCTATTGAATGTGTTTTCTAATTTTATCCTTTAAGCATTTAACGGCAGTTTGGTATGTGTGCACAATTGCTCATTCTATAAATTAAACAGCAACATATAGCTATTTTAGCACATCACACGGTTCATTTCTGGATTTTTTCCTAAGTTTCTACTTAATATTAATTAACCAACATTTTACTTAACAGACTGAAAACATCAGAAGACCCACAAACACATATTGAGCTCATTTCAGACATAAACAGAAAGGGGTCAAACACACAATACAGTGCGCTTTAGCCATTTTTCATAAATAGCGCCGTCGCAATTTACTTACAGAAGTTGCACTAATGGGAAAACCACATAGACATTTAAACACACAGTTGACTGACAAATCAATACGCAGGACAGAAAGAAAGAACAGCTCACAGACTATACTTGAACCAAACCATTTGCAAATACTAGTTGTAAGTCATATTTACAAGAAACGCTTCTCAATAGTGTTCCAAAAGACTGCATAAACAGCCCAACAGACTGATGTATCTCCAAGAAGTAGTGAATGCGCTCAATTCACTAGCTTTGGCTAGCAGAACACCAAACAAAATCGTTCTGCATATCTTTATTCATAAAACTGCGCAGAACAAAGTATCCTTGTTTTGTATTATGTCATATTTTAATTCCCCGGGGATACAAAATCACCAAGGAAGAAATATGTTTTTTTTAATCTAACCTATTTAGATATTTCCCACACTATGGTACCTTCCAAAAAACAACACATTTTCCATGTGAGCTTACAAACAGGCATGCCAAAAATACTGCGGAAAACGCAAGTATTATAATCAAAATGGTGCTTAAGGTATTTTTCGCACGTGCACCGTTCAACTAAACCAAATGGAGAAATATCTCCTCATTACCTGCCTACACAAATTGCAATTCGCATATCCAAACCTATACAAATCAAAAGTTGGCCAACACAAATTTCAAAGTTCCAAAGCTACATTTCCAAATTTGCTAAGATCAGGCATCTTATAGCTCACTAATCTAGCTTCAAACTTCAAGGGGTTATCTCTACCAATACACTCGCAAATATACGAGACCCTTGGCTATGGTAATTGCAATGACCAAATCAAAAACCAAGAAACCAACCCCTCGGCTTTGGCAATTGCGATAACCAAATCAAAGACCCAAAGAACCAAAGGACTGGGAGCGACCCACTTATACTTAACTCTTACTTTTACTAATCCAAATTCTAACTGTCAAGTTCTACATGACCTAACGGTCTTTTATAATACGCACGCCAAAAATGTTCTCACACCCTATGACTTCGAGTTCTTCCTGTCTTGGACCACAGTGTAGTACTTGAAATTTTCATTCTCAGGGTAATATAACAAAGAACTTGGCAAAAGAAGCTGAAATAGCAAAAGACATCTTTATTAAACTCAAATGAGTGAGACTACGTCACACAGAAGCCTTAGCAACTGAACGAGGCAGTCTCTAGAACAAAAAACAGTCTTCTCTTTTATACAGAATATTACGCTTTGGGCAACACCGCCCCTGTTTTACAAGTGGTCATTCACATATTTTCGCTTCAAAGAAACAGCAGAGCCATAATGACAATCCCACATTTCAGTTCGTTCAGCACACAATCATTTTACCCAGCAAGGCTCAGAACCCTCATCAAATAACAGCGGACCCCAATAAAACGGGCACCTCCTGCTCGTAAAACAAGCCATAAAGTAGGAAACAGGACAGGTGTGAAATAGCTTAGTCAGAGATCGTGTGGGAACAAGGACTTTATGATGGGTCGAGCCCTGATGCTAATCACATTAGGCCGCGGGAGAAGGAACTGGCCGGACAGGATTGACCTCGGGCAGCGGAGTCAGTTTGCACAGGTCACAGAGAAGTCACAGAAGGTGTACGTGTCCTTTAGACCTAGGAATGGCCTCAATCCGCAGCCTATGTGAGGGCAACTTTAAAATGGCTACTGTTCTAAAATGGAACTCAAGCATACAATATGTAGTATCATATACACGGTGAATTCATCGTAGAAACATGACGAAAACACTTGTACATACCGCATTTGTCATTTGCGGTTCGTGGATACCAAAATCGGCATGGTAGGGGTATGCCTCAGACGTGGCTCCAAACTTTCCAGTACCACAATCTCACCACCTGCAAGTTAGTTATAATCTGTTAATGAATTAGTTCGAGGGTGGGGTGACAAACACAGTTGGAGGAGAGGTCTCTTCGAGTCATCTGATATTTCTGTTTTCGAACCTTTCTTATTGGTTCCGCTTTGTTTTCCAACTTTCACTTTTCTTATATGCTTTGGGAGTGTATCTCGTTAATAATTGTGTATTGTATAGTATTTAATCTGATGCGCCACAGAGCGAAGTGGCAGTCTCCTGAGAACCTACTTAGTGTACTTCTAGGATAACTGTACTAGCTGCAGCTAAATAAATCCAATCTTCTAACGCCGACAGAGTGTCCCGTGTCTCTGTGTAGCGAAGCAGGTGAACTCCGGAGACAAAGGGCGTACCCTGTGCCGCCAGGTCCAAAAGGTTCTGGTTCTTCAATTGGCGCCCAACGTGGTGTGGCTTCAGTGGTACCGGTTCTGCTCGAAGGTCGTGAGGAACCCCGCAAGAAAATTCCGGAGGGTTCGCGAGTCACACTAAGCGACCCCTGTATGTCGAAAGTGGTCCGAAGGTCTTTTGCAGCGCGGTTACTCCTTCCTGACGGCTACTGATGACCGCTGCCCTGACTGCCGCCCTGCTTTGGCCCGTTCCTTTGATGATGTATGGTAAGGCGAGATGATAGACGGGCCTCTGTTGGTGGAAGAAGACGTCCTTAGTTAAGTATTTTCATGGGTCGCGCCCACAATTTGGTTCTTTGTTTGATGTCCTTAGGTTTCTTAGATTTAGCGTTTGCAAAGGCTAAAGCCGAGGGTAAGTGCATTTGTGCTGCGTAAACTGAGTCTTACTCCCTTGAAGTTTGTGAACAGTCCGGAGACATCTCGAGATGCCTGGTCTGACTAAGTTTGGAAGAATTTGTTGTCTTGGTTGCAATAGGGATTCCCGACTTGAGGACTCTTGTCCGATTCCTTCGGTTGGAACTCCCACATATGAGCTCTATTCGAAACATGGTATCGGCCCCATTGCCTTTAACGAGACATGGACACGATACACGAAGAAAGATGGTGTTCTTAAATGGCCAGAAAACGGTAGTTTTGACCCTGATGTGCTAGACAATTTGGAAGCAGTTTTGTTCAAAAGAAAAGCCCGGCCGGCAATGTTTGACTCTTTCCGCCTTTGGCAAGCAAACGAGATAGGAAAGCACAGGGTATGACAATTATACAGGCTGCCCAACAGTTCAAAAATTATGAAATTGACAATGCGACTGAAATTTCAGAAGGACAACATCGTATGGCGATAGATAAATGCTATCCGGTGTTGCCTGTTTCTCCTTCTGATAATAAGAAAGATATAGAAGAAGATCCCCTAATGTCTCATTTATTAAGGTTGCCTCCACCCTATGCGCAAAATGCCAATGTACCTCAGCTGTTACAGCCTGCTCAGCTGCTAGTGGTACCTCCGCCGGTTCCGGCTCTTCAGCATTTGCCTCCTCCAGTATTACCGCCCTTGCCGGTTTTACCATTAGTCTCAACTTCTTTGCCTTCATCTCCTGATCTTAGCTCTCCTTTGCCTTCTGCTCCTCCTGCAATTTCCAGTTCTTCTCCTGTCAGTTCTCCTAATACTCTGTCTCCAGTTCTAATGTCTAATTCACCGTCTGTGCGTAAGCGTCTCACAGATTCTGTCACTAGTATTCTATCTCCTTTCTTTGGAGCTGTTCAAGTGTCTCCGGCTTTTGCTCGATGACAATCTCGTAGTCAGTTCCCAGATTTTGAGGAACGAGAGAAACTAGACTCTCTTGCACGAAGATGGATCAAGAAGGGTCCACAATATAGTGTGCTTGATATTATGCCTACCTTTTTGCAATGGAATGCGCCTACACAGAGATATGTTTTTAATGTAATGTGCGACATTCTCATTAAAGAATGGGAAGATGTGAGTTCGAGTCCGATCTCACAAGATCTGTTAAATGTTCAAGCTGATTTTGAAAAAGGACTTATTGTAGGTTCCAAAGTTGAGGAAGCTGTAAGGACACTTATCTCTTATAAATCCTTATTGTTTTCTCAGATTTTTCTTGATTCCGATCCGTCGGTTAAACTGACGTCGAAAAATTACCCTATGAGAGAGGTTCCTCCAGTTTGGAAGGAGGCAGTTGCGGCTGTAGGCGCTAATGCAGCTATTCCTGCTCATTTTCAACGTATATGGGTACATGTCCCTTGGAAGAGATCTGAAGTTTTGGCTCTTAAACAGACTCTACCAGATCCTCATAAGAACCCTGCAGGTTATTACAAAGAATTATCGCAGACAATCGATGCTTGCATTATGAATTTAGCAGATATTGATATGTTGATGGGTAATGTAGTCCCACAGACAATATGGGCTAAGATTCGTAGAGAGGACCAGGCACAAGAACTAGGTGCTACCTGGAATGTTAAGCTAATACAGATAGAGACCAAGTGGGTGGCGCAAAGCCTGACGCTTTGATCTCGGAACTTCCTGGTAGAATCATCACGTTAATGAAAACTATGATGCCTGCACTGAGAGTTAATTGGGATAAGCTGGCAGCATGCAAACAAAAGAAAGATGAAAGTGTCTCTGACTTCTTTACTCGTTTTGAGGAGACATTTATCGACCACAGTGGTCAGGACATGGCTACCGAGGGTGGACAGCGATTATTCGTGGATATATTTGTATTCAATTTGCTTCCTGAGCTGTCACACAAATTAAAAGATTCAGAAAGTTCTTGGGCTGTTTCTTCTTCTGCTCAGATATTGGCTACTGCACAATATTATGAGAATAGGGATAAAGAAGAAAAAGAAAAGCAAGAGAAAAAGACGAAAGATTTAAAAACGAAGGTTCTCTTGCAGCAAGCCTATCCGCCACGTTATGTTCAGCCTCAGACTCAGCAGCCACCGCAGTTTCAGAGGTTGTATCAAAAACCTGAGTCATACATTCCGCGACCTTTGTTAGGTCCTAATCAATGTGCCTATTGTAGAGAGGAAGGTCATTTTAAGAGTAGTTGTCCGGTTTTATTGCAGCGCAATGGAGCGTTATCTGCTCCACGAGGTCGTGCTGGCCTCCAGTCAGCAAACAAAGGTAGAGGTCGAGGTGTGTTAACTCAAGAACAACGTGCCCTTCCTTCTCCCAATTCCATGAACTACTTTGATCAGCAGAATGTGAGATCTACACAGTATTACAATGAAGACCATTATGTTGAAGGCGAGAATGAAAGTCTTCATGCCAACTAGGACAGCCATGGACAAAGTAGGGGAGTTGTGCCAATCCCAGTAGATCAAAATGGTCCTTATGTTAACGTCACTACAATGGGAGTATCAGAGCCATTTCTTCTAGATACTGGAGCAATGAGAAGTTCTATCATTCATTCTAAACTCCCTGGGGCACCTTTGTCTGGCTTAACGAATGTTTCTGTAGGATTCTCTGGCGCCCCTGTTCGCAATCCGGTTTCTTGCCCTTTGCCTATTTCAGTTGGTCCTTATGATTTGGAAGCTCCACTTCTGTAGACGAATGGTTGTGGTGAGAATCTGTTGGGTCTAGACCTATTGAAAAGAATGCATGCTACAATATATTGTTCTCCTTCTGGCGTACATCTCACTCTAGGTCAGAAGTTGATCTCCCCAATGTATTTGTCCAAAGATCAGTTTCCTCCTGAGTTGCTTTCTCTTCCAACAGCGCTTTGGGCCACGGGTCCGAACGATGTGGGTTGTCTTGAGATTCCGCCTTATGTTGTTACCCTCAAGCCCAATGTTGAATTACCACATATCCCACAATATAGAATTTCTGCTGAAGGTGAAAAAGCGCTTTTGGAAATCATTCATGACTTAATTCGGAAGGATGTGGTTGAAGAAACAAGAGGTAACACATGCAATAGTCCTATTCTTCCTGTTCTTAAACGTACTGATCCTTCTCAGCCTCCTGTGTACCGGTTTGTAATTGATCTGCGAGAAGTAAACAAAATTGTGATTCCACAATTTCTTGTTGTTCCAGATATCACTGCTTTGTTGACAATGATACCTTCCACAGCGACTTTGTTTTCAGTTATCGATCTAAAGAATGCCTTCTTCAGTATTCCCATTGCAGAAGAGAGTAGGGACATTTTTGGTTTCTCTCTTGGAGATCGAAGCTTCCGATTAAAGCGCGCACCCCAAGGCTATTGTGAAAGTCCCTCCATTTATAGCCAAGCTTTAAAATGTCATCTTGATACTGTTTACTTGCCGATTGGTGCTGCTCTTATTCAATATATGGACGACTTGTTAGTCGCCGCCGATACAAAAGATATCTGCAAAGATGTCACTGTTGCACTGTTACGCCACTTGTTTAAACTGAATCACAAGGTTTCACCTCCCAAACTACAATATGTTTGTCAAGAGGTTACCTACTTGGGTCATCTCCTATCAAAGGAGGGACGACGGTTGACACCAGAACGAATTCAGGCGATAGCACGAATGTCTGTACCATCCACGCAAAGGGAAGTACGTGCCTTTCTGGGTATTACTTCTTATTGTAGACAGTGGATCCCTAACTTCTCTTTCATCGTCAAACCTATGTTGGCACTCACTTTGAAAGATACGCCTCAGCCCCTTCCTTGGACTGATGAATGCAAAAGGAGTTTCACTGATTTACGCACTGCTCTCTGTTCTGCTCCTGTACTAGGCACCCCAGATTACACTAAGCCTTTTACGCTGTATGTTCACGAGAGAGAAGGTTGTGCATTGTCAGTCTTGACACAGCAATTTGGAGACAGACAGCGGCCATGTGCCTATTTTTCGGCTACATTAGATCCCGTAGCTAAAGCATTGCCCAGTTGTCTCAAAGAAACAGCAGCAGCAGCAATCTCTATCCGACAGTCTGCTGGAATGGTGTTGGATAACACTCTCATTGTCATGGTGCCACATGCAGTGGATACTTTGCTAAACAGAGCAAAAACACAGCATCTTACGAGTGCACGTTTAACTGGTTACGAGCTAACGCTTTTGGCTAGTCACATACACATTAAACGATGTAATACCCTGAATCCAGCTACTTTGTTGCCCCTTCCAAATGAGGAGAGTGTTGAGGATCAGCATGATTGTTTCTTCCGTACTGAGGAAGAGACAAAAGGAAGAATTGACCTGAGAGACACACCACTAGAGAATCCGGATGGGATTCTATGGGTAGATGGTTCTTGTTTCAAAATGCCTAATGGAGATACGGTTTCAGCCTATGCTGTAACTACCTTACATACGATTGTGGAAACTGCATGCATTAGACACAATTCAGCACAAGCAGCAGAGTTGATAGCACTGATGAGAGCTTGTGTATTATCGAAAGGGAAAAGAGTGAACGTGTACACTGACAGCCAATATGCTTTTGGTGTAGCGTTCAGTTTTGGGCGTCTCTGGAAGGAAAGGGGATTCCTAACTTCACATGGCACCAAAATACAGCATGGTCAGTTAGTGACTGATCTCCTTGAGTCACTTGCTTTACCCATCCAAATAGCGATAGTGAAGTGTAGTGCACACAAGAAGATTACGGATGATGTTGGACGAGGAAATGCATTTGCTGATGAAATAGCAAAGAAAACAGCGAGAGATTCAACGAGTCGAATGTATGTGGCAGGTCCTGCGAATTGGGTCAGAGAGAGAGGAATGTGTGAGAATACAGTGGAAAGCGTGAAAGCGATTCAGAAAGAGGCTTCAGAAAGGGAGTTGAGCAAGTGGAAAGAAAGTACGGGAATGTTAGATGAGATGGGTTGTTGGGTAAAATTATCTGAACATCAACGTTGGTTGTTACCAGATGCTTATGTACTCCCAGTGGTTACTATGTCTCATGGTCCAGCTCACCTAAGTGCAAAAGGCATTTGTAAACTTTTGGCTCCAGTGTGGCAAAATGAAAGTATCCCAAAATGTGCAGACAATGTAATAAAGCATTGTATTGTTTGTCTAATGTACAATCCAGGAAAGGGAACCCCAACTCCAGCAGGTCACTTTGCTCGTCCGACATACCCATTTGAGGTGTTGCAAATCGATTACATTCATATGGGTCGATGCAACAACCTCAAATAAGTTCTGGTGGTAATATGTGCCTTTTCGAGGTGGATAGAAGCATACCCTTTGAAAGATAATACAGCTTTATCTACAGCTAAAATCCTACTAAAAGAGTTCTTCCCCAGGTTTGGTTTGCCGCGCATTGTCTGGAGTGACAATGGGAGCGAATTTGTTGGGCAAATCATGCAGAAAGTTTGTGCAGGTCTTGTAATCAAGTAAAAGTTCCACGCGGCGAATCATCCACAATCAGCGGGTTTAGAAGAATGTTACAATGGAACTTTGAAGTTGAAATTAGCAAAGGTTCAAGCAAGTACGGGACTCAATTGGCCTGATGCTTTGCCGTTAGCTCTGCCATCCACCAGAACTGCAGTACACTCTCGTTTGGGACTTAGCCCTTACGAAGTGGTATTTGGCCGTCCGGCCAACGTATGGGGAATACCTCGCCCTAAGAAATTCTCAGACTTGCCCTATCCAATGTTGATTGACTATCTGCATGACCTTACAACTAAATTGCGTGTTCTTAATCAACAGGTTCAGAGTGCTCTGCCGGAGGCCTCCACAGACCCAGGTCATTCCATCCGACCAGGTGACTGGGTCTGTGTGAAGAATTTTCAAAAGTCCAATAATCTGCAGCCCAGGTGGCGGGAGCCTCGAGTGGTGTTGTTAACCACAAGGACAGCAGTCAAAGTTGAAGTAAAGAAAAATTGGATTCACGGTGTGCATTGCAAGAAAGTACCTTTGCCTTTGCCTTTGCCTTTTGATCAGTGGGTTCGTAGAGGGGTTGGTGACTGTGGAGGCGAAACAGTTCCACGATTTGTACCCTTTAGCGATGCACACCTGAATGGGACACTGTCTGAGAAAGAGGACGACGACATTTTACAAGAAGCAATTCCATGGCATCATCGCTTGGATACGACTGAACTAAGAACAGTGTTTTAAAATCAGAGTGTTCCGGGGAAGGAACACTATAATCTCAGGCCCAGACAAAAGAACATTTGAGGCTTTCTTCTCCCTTGTGTAGTGTTCTGTTTCGGTTGCAGGGTCATGGTAGGAGTCTAGGTCACGACCTGAGTAGTGACAATAGGTCTGCAGGATCTTCAGTGTCGTAGGACGGTAGAGCATCGTGACTTCAGTGATTGAGGAAGATTGCCGTGAGCATCCACTAGTGAGATAGAAACTACACTAAGTAATAAAGGAAGAAGAGATGGAGTGAAGAAAGCACCCTGTAAAATAATGTACAGTCGTTTTAGTATAACTTTATATGTTTTTATATCATTATGTATTGCTTTGGCGATTATTGGTTGGATAATTTATGTTTTGCAGCCAAGAAATACCTCCCCTTCTTCCTCTTTGCCTTCTTCTACTATCTCTCCACACCTCTTTCATACTCTTCCTTCACATGAACTTGTCAGAAGAACCGAGTATTACAACAATTCCTTTATCCAACTATTACACCAGCATCAATTAGTGATTAACACAACTGATTGTTGGGTATGTGGTCTTATGCCACATACCACCGAGAAAGGAATGCCATATCTAGTTCTTCCTTTTTCTTATGAGGGTTCTGCTTGGGCATTCTTCGTCATTTTCTCCAATGCTTATCAAAGCAAATTCAGACGGTCTGTTACTTCACAAAATAATTATCCAGATTTTAGTCATAGTTCTTTGATTAAGGGTATGGTAGTTATTGCTAAAATCATGGAGAACAGCAAAATTTCCATCGACGAAAGGAAAGCATACACCAATTGGAACATCACCCAATGTATGTCGAGTCTTAATAGTAAAGTGGGAAAGGGAAAGTCCTCGCCAATCTGGACTATACCACATCAAGGTAACTTCTGTTTAAAGATAAATGATCGCTCTTCTGACACTGCACAAAAGAGTAACTGCTCCTACACGTACATTTATTCCTCTCAAAACTCGCCTCCTCTAGTGCCGTCTCAAGGCACCTATTTCATTTGCTATGATAGAGCTTATACTTGGTTACCAACGGGTTTCTCTGGTACTTGCTATATAGCCTTTCTTCTTCCTCCAACTTACACTGCTTCTGCCAATTATCACCGAACCCGTTTCGGCAAAGGAATTATTGATTCAAAAGACACAGCGGGACAAGAGGGGGGAGATTTCCTTAAAGGTTTTCTTCCCTTCTGGGGTCCAATGGCCAACAGCAGAAATATAAGGCAACTGGTCCGTGTCGTAGAGACTACAATAGACATCACTGTAGGAGCCTTAAGTAACATCACGGCAGAACTACAGGCGGATCGTCTTATGACCTTGCAAAATCGAGTTGCCTTAGACTTTATTCTTGCCGATCGTGGTGGAGTATGTAAATTGATTGGGTCAAGTAGCTGGATTTTGCACATAATCTCCGAGTCTATTCATCAAGACGAAGGAGATTGGTCTTTAACGGAATGGTTTTTGGGACTACTGGACTACTGTCCAAATGGGGTTGGAAAGCATTGACATTCCTTGGAATAATCGTGACCATTATATTTTCTTGCTGCCTTTGTATGCACTGTGGTCCCATTATCTGTGATCTTTGTGCTACTATGTGCATCCCAAAACCCAATCCACAAGTAACGGAAAACATAAGAATGATGTTACAGCAACAGCTCGATGAGCTCATGGCTATTGACGTGGACACAGATTAACGTGAGTCTATCTTGCCTGAGTTCTGGCAAAAGGAGGGTCTGAGGGACTTCGATTTTCGATCACGATTGAATCAACCCACCATTTTGTGACCCGCCGCCATTTTGTGTTGCCATCACTCAGGCAGCACGGCGAACGAAGTCTATTCTGCTTTTTCTGTAGCCCGGTGTCAAAATACGTCCTCGGCCTTTATTTGCGAAGCTGGTGTTAGAACTAGCCAAGTACACTAATCCCTGTCTGGCTTTTCTAATCCCTGTTTCAACTATCTGTTGGCTCACACTATTCTTTCCTGAATATATCTTATCGACTGGCCTTCACTGTCTCCTGCTAGCATTCTCTCGTGACACGACTGTCCTCCAATACACACAAACGTATCTCACCACCTGCAAGTTAGTTATAATCTGTTAATGAATTAGTTCGAGGGTGGGGTGACAAACACAGTTGGAGGAGAGGTCTCTTCGAGTCATCTGATATTTCTGTTTTCGAACCTTTCTTATTGGTTCCGCTTTGTTTTCCAACTTTCCCTATTGGCTCTTTTCTTATATGCTTTGGGAGTGTATCTCGTTAATACTTGTGTATTGTATAGTATTTAATCTGATGCGCCACAGAGTTAAGTGGCAGTCTCCTGAGAACCTACTTTGTGTACTTCTATGATAACTGTACTAGCTGCAGCTAAATAAATCCAATCTTCTAACGCCGACAGAGTGTCCCGTGTCTCTGTGTAGCGAAGCAGGTGAACTCCGGAGACAAAGGGCGTACCCTGCGCCACCAGGTCCAAAAGGTTCTGGTTCTTCAGTAGGGCATACTTAAGAAAGGATGGGAAGTGAATCTGACAGTCATATCAATTACTGAGGATTCCGGTGTATAGCAGGAATTGCGAGAGAGCATCTCCCGTGTAGGAGGCAATGAAGGCTTACCTGAAGAGGAGACAGGTGTGGTTGACAGTAGGTGGTTGTTAGACCTGGAACCATTGGCGTGGGTCTCCCCTGCATTTTTTGCTTTTGCCTCCTGTGTTTTTGCTGTGTGTTGGGTTCCGTTTTGCTGGTCTAGATGCTTTGCCCATTTTGCCACTGTTGTTCAGTGCCAAAGTGCTATTGCTCCCGTTGTAAATTGGTGTTATGGATTAGTGATTCCATGATTGGCATATTTGGTTTACTAGTCAGACCCTAGTACAGGGCACTATGTGTGCCCCGGGCCTGTAAATTAAATGCTGCTAGTGGGCTGCAGCACTGATTGTGCCACCCACAGAAGCAGCCTGTAAAATGTGACTCTGGTCTGCCATTGCAGAGCCTGTGTGCAGTCTGGGACTGCCATGTCGACTTGGCAAGTGCACACACTTGCCAGGCCCTAACCTTCCCTTTTCTACATATGATTCACCCCTAAGGTAGGCCCAAGGTACCCCCGTGGGCAGGGTGGATTGTATGTGAAAGGTAGGACATGCCTTGATGTGTGTGGCATGTCCGGATAGTGAAATACTGCCAATTTCGTTTTTCACTATAGCAAGACTATCTGCTCTCATAGGACAGAATGGAGAGTTTGTTTATATTATCATATTAACATAACTATCCCTGGTAACAAGGTAGGAAAATAAAGTTTAGTATGCCTGAACTCAGAATGTTAAAATACATCTTTTGGTGAGGGTGGTTTTTACATTCTGTGTTTGAAAATACCACTTTTAGAAAGTAAGTATTTTCTTGCCTATCCATCCAGTGTGCCTATGCTAGGTTTGTGTATTGCATGTCTGGCTTTTGGATGACAGGGGCTGGAGAGGGGCAGCGGCTCCAGAGAGCCTGATGAGTCAGTGCTGGGCTGAATGGACCTGGGCTGCATTTAGAATAGGAGAGAGAATATTTACTTTCACCTGAATTGGCTTGGTCTGCCTTCAACAATGCTGTCTCCACCTCCTGCCATGAAACTGCAACAGTGAGGACAGAACTTGTTTTGGCTGGGTACAGACACTCTCTGCCTTCAGAGAACAAATTATTTTTGTGTATAAAAAGACGGGCCCAGACCCCAGACTTTTAGATTACTTCTGGGAATCAAGAGGAACCTTTGCCAAGGAGAAGAGCCGGAGAAGCTGAGGAGGAATACTGCCCCTGTGCTGTTTGTCTGGGTTTGGCCTGCAGTGGCTACTTGCTGCCAAGGAAAGGAGAAAAGGACTTTACTGCTGGCTTTGTCCCCCTGCTTGAAGAAAAGATCTCCAAGGGCTTGAACTGGGCTTGCCCCCTGTTCTAGAGGTTTCAGGAACAGCAAAGACCTCACAGTGTCTGTGAGCACCGTCTCTGATTGTCTCCGCAGAAGAAAAGGGTAACCGACTCTGTTATCGAGTCCGTTGCAGGATTCCGTGTCCTGAGAGCAACACCTCACAACGCAACCCTGGTCTCACCAACTCTGTCAAGGAGCCATTGATTGCACCGCGTCCTGTGGGCACTGCGCTCCGCAATGCTTTGCTACACGCTGCAAGGATGTCACCGACACATCGCTGCCCGACCCGAACATTGACCGGCTCCGTTGCCGCACCGTGACCTGCAAATCCGCAGCGAGCATTATCTCACCCTTCAACGCAAGCCCTGGTCTCACCGACTCCGTCAACGAGCTGCTGCCTGCACTGAATCATGAGGACATAGTCCACCGCAGTGCCCCGTTTCACAATGCGACCGCTACGTTTGCCCCAAAAGACTCGCCCTGACTTGTTGGTCACAACAAAAAAGGTGCTGTGTTCGATTCTGTCGACGTTTTAGCTGGTCCGTATCGACACGGTCAGCTGGAATTGTTAGACTCTGTCATATTCAGTATCGCAGTAGCCCCAGGAGGAGCTACCGAAACGGAAGCACTGTTTTTTATTGATTTTCCCACAATTTTGCACAAGTACTATTTTTCAAGAGTATTGTATGTTGGATTTCTATCATATTTGGTCTTGTTGGTTTAGATAACGATTTACTATTTCTCTAAACTGGTGTGCTGTCCATTTGTAGTGTTTTCACTATATTACTGTAGGCGTTCACAAATGCTTTACACACTGCCTCTGAGATAAACCTGTCTGCTCGTGCCAAGCTACCAAGGGGATGAGCAGGGGTTATTTTAGAAGTGTGTCCCCCTTACCCTGACTAGAAGCAAGGGTCCCTAGTTGGACAAAGGTACCTAACTCTGCCAACTAGAGACCACCATTTCTAACAGTGGTGCACTGTGCAACATGGACGGTGCCACACACAAAGGGGCGTAGACAGCACAGACAGGCTTGACTTTGTTGAGCCTTCACTGTTGATGCATTGCAGTGTGCCTTAAGTAGTCACCCGGTGCTCTGCACATTACACTTGGCACCACCACAATTAGTGCACTGACCAATATGGCCAACGTCAATGTAAAACCCAGCAGAAGGAATAATGGCAGATAGGCTTTCAAGTCAGCCTAACCAGAGAATATGACCACTAAGAGGAAAGGTGTGAAGGACCAAGAAGTGCTTAAAAAGAGCAGTAAAAAAGAAGTACATTTAAAAGCTGATAAAACACTTAGGGCCTCATGTAGGTAAATACATTTTACCGGTTCGTAAATACCGAGCCGTACCGAATCGGTAAATTAGAATCGGTAAGTTATATGTAGGTAAAAATTCGGTAACAGTTACCGATTCGGTAACAGTCGGTAAATACGAATCGGAATTCACCGAATCGGTAAATACCGAGGTGGTATTTACCGAATCGGTAAATACCAAGGTGGTATTTACCGAATCGGTAAATACCGAATCGGTATGTACGGATTCGGTAAATCAAATCACATGACTTGACGAAACAGCCAATCCAGTGCAACGACAGCCCACCCAACCAGGAAGTGCCCACACCCAGGCAGGTGTACATCATTAGCCGAAGTGGCCACACCCAGGCAGGTGTACATAATCAGCCGACCCTGGAGAGGCTTGGAGTGCAGAGGAGAGGCAGGGAGCCGTTGCATGTGCGAGCGGGTAAACGAACAGCATGTCCAGCCAGAGAACACAGAAAGACGGAGGGGAAAGGAGGAGGAAGCTGAAATTTAGCCCCAAGGAACTCCAGGTGCTGGTGGAGGAGGTGGTGAAGCAGCACCAGAAGCTGTTTGGAAGGCAATCCCTGCAAGTGCCTGAGGCTGAAAAGCGCAACATATGGCTGGCCATCCAGGCGCAGGTCAATGCTGTGGGAGTGACCCACAGGGACATTGAGGTCCTCAAAAAGCGCTGGTATGACCTCAGGATTGTAACCAAGCGGAAGATGGGCGACATCCAGAAGGAGGCCAGCCAGACCGGAGGTGGAACCAACAGGGCACCTGCCCTCACCGAACTGGAGGAGCTGGTGGCGGCCACAATCGAGCAAGAGAGCGTCGTGGGTCTTGGGGACGCCGACAGCTCTGCCAGAGCCGCAACACACCAAGGTAAGACGAAAGCACAGCAATGTTGCCCCCCCTACCCCTATCCCACATCCCCCATTGTGAAACGAGAATCACACTGCAGTCCACACGTGTCAGTGCAGACAGGCAATGCATTCCGGGAGATGTAGTCAGGGCAACACTAACCATGACGTAAATGTTACAGGGCAACAAGGCATGTCACGCACTCGAGGCACAAGGAGACAGGGGACATATTGGAATGTGAAATGATTTATTGTGACGCTTGCAATGCAGCCCTTCGGGGACACTGAGCCAATGTTGTATTTCTGTCCACAGATGTGACACCATGCAGGACAGGGCATGCTGCAGGAGAGACGGCACACCGGCCACATAAATCACCTCTAGCCAGCACAAGTGCAGACCAGGGAGCAGGCCCACTGGCAGCCGCACCACCAACACAGCCAGCCTCGCCGCACACAGAGCCAGCATCACCTCACCGAGAGCCAGCATCACCACCACCAGAGCCAGCATCGCCACTCATGTTCGATTCACCGGCCACATCTCCGCTTGCAGGTGTGAGAATGAGGAGGCGTCCAGCAGCCAGGCTACGAGCCTTAGACACCTCGTCAGACGACAGCATGGGCCCAGAAGACCGCACCGGGCCCCAGGAAGGGAGCCATGCCACTGTGCCCCACACCTCACAGGCAGCACAGACGGAAGCAAGAGGGCGCCGCAGGTCGCGTGTCCAGAGTCCACCAGCACCCACTGACGGCCATGGTGTCTTCTTGGGGCTCGAGGGCCAAATGTTGAAGCAACAGCGCCTGCAATCAAAGGCAGTCATGTCAGTCCAGAGGCACATGCGGGTGATGAAGACAACATTAGTCAACATGGACACTAACATTAGCGGCATGGCTGCGGGCATTCGGGACATGTCCCAGTCAATCCAGCAGTTGTGCAGCAAATTAGATGCTGACATCGAAGCACGGCGCCGGGAACGCCAGAGACGGGACACCACCAGCAGGGCACTCAACCGTCTGGCAACTGCGACTTCTCTGCTGTGCCGGCGCTCTGTGACGATGCAGGAGGGCCTAACACAGTGCTGCAGCGACCTGTCTCGGGGGATGGTGCAGGTGACAAGTGCACTAGGGGTGCTATTGACTAGTCAGGCGTCGACAACTGCTGCAGGGGATGCTGCGGAGAGCATCGACACCAGCAGCAGCATCACACCCCCCGTCCCAGAAGCACGCAGGAGCAGCAGGCAGCTTGGGGTTGGCTCTAGTGAGGATGCACAGGCCGTGCAATCCACCACTGCAGCGCGTATGCGCAAACATTGATGTGGCCCTGCTTAGCCACTTCCCATTGGGTGACGTAACCCTGGACATACTCCTTGTATAGATGGTATATTGCCAGATTGGCCTGTTCATGTGTTCATGGCGTGGTGCCACATTAAAACTACGTCAGGACTTCTCACAACTCGCTGTGTCCCCTTACTTACTCAGAAATAGTTGCATGTGATCACTGCCCGTCTCTCTCTCCCATCGATTGCAGTTGGCACTCTAGCTGCGTTGCCCTCTGGCTGGCCTGACTCATCCTCGTTGTCCTCAAAATATGTCAGTTCCACATCTGTACCTTTTTTCGTGGCAAGGTTGTGCAGCATTGCACAAGTGGCAATTATCTTGCAGCAGGTGATGGGTTTGTACTGGCGTGCGCCTCCGCTCTTGTGGAGGCAGCGGAACCTGCTCTTCAGTAGTCCAAACGTGCGCTCCACCACATTGCGTGTTGTTTTGTGTGCCACGTTGTATCGTCTCTCACTCTGGGTTGCTGGGTGTAGGTAGGGAGTGAGGATGAATGACCGGCATGCATATGCACTGTCGCCTGGATGAGTAAAAGGGAACCATCAGTAACAAGCCTCTATACACTATGATTTGCAGGTTTCAAGGGGCGTCACTGTTACTTACCTAGCAGGTATCCCTCTCCGAATTCTCCGGCACTCAGTCGTGTGTAGATCCCACTATTCTGGAAGATGTAAGAGTCGTGGGTGCTCCCCGGAAACTTTGCAACTATATCTGTGATGATGTTCCCTGCATCACAGATCACCTGCACATTGATGGAGTGGGTGGACTTCCTGTTCCTGTAGATGTGCTCTGTATCAGCTGGAGGACAGATTGGGATGTGTGTACCATCAATACAGCCGATGACATGGGGGAACTGTGCCATGTGATAAAAGTCAGTTTTTGTTTTCTGCAGTGCAGCCTGTGTGTTCGGGAAGCTTATGTAGTGGTGCATTCTCTGCATCATGGCATCCAGGAACTTCATGAAGAAACGTGACAGGCAACTCTGGGATACCCCACCCACCGCAGCTATCACCACCTGATAACTGCCGGATGCCAACAGATGTAGGCTGCAGAGCACCTGCACATGTGGGGGTATGGCGTGCGCCCTTCTTATTGGATGGTCCAGGAGTGGGTGTAGGTCCCTGATTAAGTCCATGATGGTTTCGGGGTCTAGCCTGTACCTCTCATGTATCTCTGCATCAGTCAGCTGGAATAGTGTGATGCGCTGTCTGTAGATTTGTTCCTCCCGTCGCCACACCCTCAGTCCTGCTGCCTGTAGACGTAGGCGCCTTGCAATGACGTACATAGCGGCCATGTTGTCCACGCTGTTGCATTTTGGGTTTGATTATATGCATTGTTGATGGTTACCACCTGCTTTCAATCCGTGTTAATTACCGACTCTTATTTACCGATTTTACTGGATTTCTTAATTACCGAGTGCTCCTACATGTCATTTTAGATTTTACCACTTCATATTTACCACTTCATGTTTACCGATTCGTTAATTATGTCTTCGGTAAATATGAATCGGTATTTTAGAATTCGGTAAATATGATTCGGTATTTACCGCCTCATATTTACCGAAAAGTCGTTTTTGGACTCCTACATCTCACTTGTCTGAATACCGGTCGGTAACGGCATATTTACCGAAAATCGGCCGTTACCGACCGGTATTTGGCTACCTACATGAGGCCCTTAGAAACAGCCATAACCCACAATTGAGGTCCATTCAAGTAGCCCCCTAAAATGGACTATTTATAGCAAACTGACATAGTTGGTGAGTATCTAAATAAGATCACTGACAAAAGTTGCACTAAAGTTGAGTGATGCACTGCAGGGTGACTTAAGTAGTTACCCTATGCTTTGCAGTGCATGGAAGGTGCAGTGTCCGTGGACTACAGTGGAGGTGCCTGGTTATTGTTAGACCTGTCATCCTTAGTGTGGTCTTCCCCCAATTTGTTGCCTGCTTTCCTCCTCTTTTTGCTGTATCTTTTTGCATTTCGGTCAATCATAAGAAAGAACTGGCACCTAATACAAAATTCTGAATTTCGGATTGATGTCCCTCTCTTCGTGATGAAGAAAAACATGAGCATTGGACAAAGAATCATAAGAGCAGGCTTATCCTCTTCCGGTAAAAATGATCTCAGATCATTGTTCAACATGAAGCCGTTGACGGCCACCATAAATGTGGCACCTGCACAAACTGTAGCAGTATGGTTGCAGGTACTGAATTCACACACAATGGCATTAAGTGGACAAGGAAACAGTTCTCTAACTGTAAAACAAAAAACTTCATTTATGCAATTGTGTGTCCCTGGTCAAAGATTTACATTGGTAAAACTATGCTAGTGATTCGTCAACGCGTTGCGCAGCATCGTTCAAGAATAATAAAGTGGTAACAGCACCTATGGTAAACCACTTTATTGACACCAACCGCCACAAACTTAAGTTCAAATGAACCGTGATAATGGTCACAAAACCACTACCAAGAGGGGGTGACACTGAGGCTTCACTATTAAAAAAAGAAGCTTATATGATAGCCCGTTTCAATAGTATCACCAAAGGACTGAACGAAATATCTGAAATGGGTAGATGCTAAACTTTTCCAGTCCAGGTTTTGCATATCCAATGTGCACCATGATCCATACATTCATAGGAAATCAAAAGATAGATCTTAATATCAATGCATACATACAATTCTGATAGAGACTGGTAGGGTTTCTCCCCTCTGTTTACATGTTGTACCTCCCTTATACATTATAAACTCACTTAACCATAATGTGAGTATGTCACCTCCCTTTTTTTTTTTAAAGTTCAGTGACCAGGAAGTGATTTTAATGATTGAAACTGGGAATCAGGCACCACTAGAAAACTCGCTTAGCTGAATACAAGTACGTCCACAAATATTTTTTTTAACTTAGGGACATTTAAAAACTCCCACATAGAAAAAGACACAAGCAGATATCTCGTTTTTTGTTTTGCACAGAGAGACGCAATGTGTTCTGTTTTACTGTGAACTTTAAAGCAATCTGAGCCACCGCTGACAAAACAAGCTGCGGAACAGCTCGAACAAAATATCCGACATCGCCGGCATGGAAAAAGTAAGTGTTGCCTGTAACTTATAAAGCAACAGCGTGCCATATTACCGTATATGCAATTGAATGACGTGGCGCTCCAGCAGCGGTTTCTGTGTAAGGGCGTGGGGGCTGCGCCCCTCCCATCTGCAGGCTCTTTCAAACATTTTGTTTTTAATATTTTCATGCACATTACCTATACTTAAATGTCTGACAGCCTGATCAGCTGTTCAATGGAAGGAGCAGACAGCCAGAGCTGCCAGACACTAGGAGGCATTTCCAGTCCGTGCGTGAACGTACTGAGTATCTTTTACAGAGTGATGTAATTACGCAGGGCTTAGCTCATTTCAGCCCGTGCTTCACATAAGGTGAGGTGGCAACACCGTAGTGATGAATGGACCAGAACATATTAAGTCTTGCTGGGTGCTGTACGTTGAAGCCCAGCGTGATCTTTGCCACGTCATGAATGGGCGGGTACTTCTCCCCCTCCATGCTTTCCCCAGTATAAGATAGTCCTTTCACGTGGTGCGTCAGTCTGTTTGCTGGAAAGCAAAATGCCCGATCTGCAACTATGACTGTTTTTGCTGTGGTGCTACTGGTTGGTGTGAATGCCTTTCACCGAACGCAAGTTTGCTGTCAGAGACAAGTGACTTGCGGCTGCGGCTCTAGTATTATTAGGAAGGCGTAAAACATGAGGCGGAGTCAAGCGGCGTGCAGGACAGGTAAGCATCTGGGTATTTGATGCACAGAGGACTGGAGCCTGGTTATGGGTTGTCCGTGCTCTTGCTAGCCTAAAAATTCACTTCACAGTACACAAATAACTTTTACAGATGCATTTATAAACACGTTATAGGTTTGTCGGGTTCTAAGCACTAGGTAGCATGTGCTCTTTGCATTGCTTTTGATCTGTCCACGCTAACATTTCAATCACTGTGCCTTCACAGCACTTCATAATGTGAGCTCTTCGCGGGGCAAGAGTTTAAATAAGTGGGCATATCTTTTGGTTCGAGATTTTCTTACTTTAAATTAACCTATTTTAATACAGTCATTACAGGCCTAAGATTTGTATCTCTTCTGTGGAGATTATAGAATCTTTATGCATTTCAGGTTAACTCTTGCAGAGCCGTTAAATAGATTATAAATGATAGTGATAGTTTAATATATGACAAATTAAGAGTTTGCAGCCAAAGAAAATGAAAGCCGAAAGCAATCATGTAAATCTTTGGGCTGGCTGACAAAAAGATAGCTCAATACATTAGTGCTTTTGTTGAAAGAAATGATGTGCAGGTCACAGGTTCAAATGCAAATATTTTAATACTTCTGAGACCACATAGCAATAGCAGGATCTGTACTAGTTCCCAAGTCATTTCATTTCTAATTGTACCTAATTGCTTTATGCTACCCAGTACCAACTGAAGGTGGATACATGCGTGTGACTGTATGTGCATTTTATAAATGTGCTTGATCACCAGTGACTTGGATCACCCTGGGATACATGCCATCTTCCAGCTGTTACTGGGTGCATGCTAGCTAGTCCAGCAGTAATGCATCATTTATGGCATGGTCTGGAAATGCTTTGGGACACGCCTGAAAGCTTAAGAAAAAATGGCTGATTAGTGGCGTATTTAGCGGCCATCAGTGACACACTGTGGGCATCCATTGGGGCATGCTGGCTAACCCTAGCATAATAATTACCCTTTACTATTTTCTGGCAGCTACAGCAAAGGGAGCACCAAGGGAGCAGATGACCAGCAGGCAGAAGGTGACTGTGGGCAAGAAGGGAAAGAGGCCGCTTGACCTTGGAACCCACCTTATAAAGGTGACTTGGGCCTGCCCACAGATGGCCCTAGCTAGCACAACCCCTACTGTCTAGTCACTAGAACTAGAAATTGTTTTTTGCATGTCCTCAAACAAAGACATTGTTGCTCTTTCTGCCAGTGGCAGCAATTGCTCTATGGACACCGCCACCAAATCTGCTCTGAATTTCTGCAGCCCCCACCCTCCACTCATGGGCACCTTTGTGTAGTCTCTGCGAGAGAGCGGATAACCCTTCCATAATATTCCAGCAGTGATATTCAGGAGTATTTCTGGCAACATTCTTATTATCTCTTTTCTGATAGTGACCCTTCCCTGCCAAACTGCAGCCATTCTGAACAAAAATCAGGCTGTTCCTGGCTCAGGCGTGGCATACCATTGAATTACTGATTTCCTTCATGACCCAATTCTGGTTATCCCTTGCATAAGGATGGGGAGACTATTTACCACACAATAGACCTGTTATTTGATGATGACTGGGCATTAAAGGAAGAATCTAACCTAGTACGTATATGTGAATGGTGAAAATGACAAGATGATGTTGGGTAGCTAAACAAAATTGCTCTCTGATCATGTGATCTATTTGTAACTGAGCAATAGCGCAGCTGTGTGAACCAGTAACATTTGTATAGATGTGCTGTCCACATCCTGTGATTGAAATTTGTATAACTTGTGATTTGTGCACCTCACCATTTTTATTTAAGGTCACAGTGATAACATTTTAGTGAGCAGCTACTTGAAAGGGACTACATGGGAAAATAAAGGGAATATTGTATTATGAAAGTACATAAGGCATTTGATCTTGAATAACCAGATTGCCTGTACTGCCTGTATTCTTAAAGTTTTAACCTACTTTTAGAGGACATTACATTGAAAAGTCCACCGTTTTACAAACATTGTGTGAACATTTACTTGGGTAGGGTGAGTTTTCTGATCCCTTCTGAACGTAAAACATGCTTGGCACAGCCTTAAAGTGCCCCTTCAGGACAGGTCATTTTTACTAAACATCTGTGAAAATCCATCATCAAAATGCTCCCTTTTGCCCAGCTTCTAGTCAAAATCTTCTCAGGTGGAGAAAGAACCCCCTTTAACCTACCTTCTGGCACACTTAATTCAGACACTCACGTCCTCCATTTCAAGAAAGAGATTTACGCCCTCCCACTTTCAAACTTTACCAGCCGCCACTGTGGCACTCATTTCCATTCATAGATTGCTCCATGAGAGCTCAATTAATCTTCCATGTGCCGCCAACAAGCATAACTACTGCATTGGTAGAAGTATCGCCCGATTGGCGCAAGTAAATGCCCTTCTTTTTTCCTTCCAGCCGTAAAATAATGAAAACACTAAAACCCAACATGTGACTCATGGTAGATCCCTTCTTATTTTAGGTCGTACAACATTTTAACTTGCATCTTTTCACCTCAACACTCAAATTGCTTACTCAAATCGTTCAGGTACTTATAAAACATTATTTTGTAGTTTGTGTAAATTGGAAGTGTAGAGCCCCTTCACAGGTTCAACTTATGCCCCATTTGTGTTTTTAGATAAACCTGTCCACGCCCTGAAGAGAATCCCATTAGCCACCCTGGGAATTGAAACGCGTCGGCATTGCACAACACGGAGACTGTTGTATTTGATAAAGATTTCCCGCCCAGTTGAAATGTTTTTAGAATTGTCTCACTACTGGGTTTGATTGTTTTGTTCCCTGTGATAGCAGCTACTTAACTCAGTTATACAATGAGGATGTTAAAGGATATCTAAATAGCTGCTTTGTTTGTGAATTAAGACTGGTGACATATTGTTTGTATAATTTGTTGTTTTGTATCACTTGTTCATGCATTGTTTTTTACATCACACTACTTCACCATTAAGTTTGTATGTTTTTGTTTGATCTGTGGCATAAATAAGTATAATTTGTTCTAGACTGAGATGTATCTAACTTCTCTGATCCATGATTCAAATGTGGAATAAAGTACATAGAAATGAGAAGCAAATAAATGCCTCAAGCCAATATCAATTGAATTGTTGGTTCCTAGTCTGTTAAAGTAATGTAGCAGCATTTGAAAGGTGACGGCTAGGACACTTTTTGCTCTTAGTTTATTATGGCCTCATTTAGCCACCTAGGGCCAAACCCCTTGTTGCTAATACGTATCTTTTTGGTGGCCACAGGACTCTGAGCACTTTATCATTGCTGACCAGTGCTAAAGTTCATGTGCTTCTCCGCTAAACATTGTGACATTGGTATATACCTGATTGGCATATTTAGTTTACTTATAAGTCCCTTCTAAAGTGTTATACCATATACCCAGGGCCTGTAATCTAAATCCTACTAGTGGGCCTGCAGCAAGTAGCCACCCACACAAGCAGCCTTTCAAACCTGTCGCAGGCCTGCCATTGCAAGGCCTTTGTGTGCAGTTTAGTGTCACTTCGACTTGGCATCTAAAACCCCTTGCCAAGCCTTAAACTCCCCTGTTATTCCACATGGTTCATCCCTAAGGTAGGCCATAGGTAGCTTTAAGGGTGGGGTGCTGTGTAACTAAAAGGAAAGGGCACGTACTTTTATGTTTTACATGTCCTGGTAGTGACAAACAGCTAAATTCATTTTTCACTACTGTGAGGCTTACTCCTCACATAGGCTAGCATTTAGAATTTCTTAAAACACTTTAAAGCTGTAAATCCTGATTAGAAAGGAATAGCTAAATCATGTTTCATATCTTTGAATGCTAATGGTAAATTCTCTTTAGTGGTAAAGTTGAATTTCTATTTTAGAAATGCCACTTTTAGAAAGTGGACATTTCTCTGTGCTCAACTTAGCTCTGTGTGCCTGCAGCTTATCTCCAATACCAGTCTGGGCTGGGTGACAGTTACACTTTGTATATTGCCTCTAGACAGCCACAGACACAGGAAGGGTGGGTTTGACAGAGGACTCATCTGCATTCATCTGTATTCTGAAAGCCTTCTTGGGCAGGAAGGGGGAGAGGGAGCTGATAGATCTGAATAAGTTGCATTCCGTCCCCGCACAAAGGACTGATTACCCCCCACAGATAGTCTGACATACAAGGTTAGGATGAAAGGGGACGTGTGCACTTCAAAGAGCTGCTTTTAAGTAGGCCTGGGCGGTAAATTCCGTTCCGCTCGCGGAATTTGCGGAATTTCGGTAATTTCGCGTTCCGCGGAGAATGCGAAATTGCCTAAAATGCTGCTTTCCGCGACTTCGCGAAATTTTTCTTGTTCGCATTCTCAAAATGCGTGTTCGCGAGATATTTCTCCCCGAGCACGCAAACAGCAACTGTGAACAGGAAAAAAGCATTGCGAACATGCAATTCTGCGTGTTCGCGGAATTTCTGCATGTTCGCTGAGATTTTTTACCATTTCGCGGAGATTTGCGTAACCCGATTACGCAAATTCCACCCACCCCTACTTTTAAGTCACCCCCACTTTAAAGGCACAGTTGGGTATAAGTACTGAGGCTCTGACCCTACCAAGACAGTACACTACTGGACCTATTAAGAACTCTGCCAGGAGTAAGGGCTGCTGTGCTCCAAGGATTACCTAGCTACTCAACTGACTGTTCTAAGAAACTGCTTCACTGCTGTGCTGAGTGGCCCTGATGCCTGCTGATTTCTGCCCTGCTGAGGACAAGGACTGGACCCATCTCACTTGAACCCAGAGTGACTCCAAGGGCTTGCTGGCTTGCCTCCTGTTTTCTGAACTCTGCTTGTGCTGCTGGACTCTGCCATCTGTGAGCCCTACCCTTGCCTCATGTGCCACCCTACAGTCTAGGGTTTCAGAAGTGGATCCTGCAGCTATTTAGCTACAAAATCAACACAGATCTGTTACCACAGCGCTGATCGGAACTGATGCAGGGCCATTCGACCCAGACACAGTGCTGATCAGAAGACATACCTACTTGAGAACGATGTAGGACCCAAAAGTGAGATTCTATGACAATGCAGTGCCAATCTGTGATCTCGACTGTGAGGCTCTACTTCAACGCATCGACCTGACTGCCTGAATCAGAACTGACACATTGTACTCTCCACAATGATGCTTTGCCTCATCTAAGATACTTTGTCAACGGAACCTGTTTGATTCCTGTAGCTGACCTGCCCTCAATCACTGTTGACCTGAACATTGGATTTACCCCGGTGTAGCATGACCTTAAGTAACTTTTTAGCGCTATGGACTTCTAAGCACTATTTTAGGTTTATTTTTTGAAAATTCATAACTCTGGTTCTACTTATTGGACGTTTGTAGTTTTGGTCATGTTTTACTTAGATAAATATTTACTATTTTCCTAAACCTATGTGGAGTAGTTTTGTGGTGTTTCCATTGCGTTACTGTGTGTGTCTTGCACAAATACTTTACACTTTGCCTCTTTAGATACGCCTGACTGCTCTGTGCCAAGCTACCAGAGGGTGAGCACAGGTTATCTTTTAGTGTTTGGGGAAACATCCTTTACACCGCAGTCAATATCATACTGTGCCTTTACACTGCAGTCACTACCCTGAATTCGACGTTACCATGCATTGCTTTACCATGCAAGTCATTACAATGACGTGTTTTAGGGAACATGTTGTTGGACTGGTATTGGATTTTATGTCCAACAACTTCCCTACTGATACACAGACTGGAGTTAGAATAATAATTTATACTATTCCAAAGTCCAGCGCCCCCCTAAGACAAGTCATTGTAATGTCTTGCATGGTGAAGGAACGTGTAGTAACGTCACAATCGAGTACTAAGTTCAGTGTAAAAGCATGTGGTCCCTACTTGGACAGGGTGCATATATCTGCCAACTAGAGACCCAGTTTCTAACATGTATCACTTTGATTCAGAAGCCTTTAGACATATCTTTTTTTGTACTTTAGGGAAGCGAGGCACTGGGGACAGCAGTTCAGAGCCACTGTGACTAAAATGCACATCAAGCACTAAATGATAGGCAAGACATTGTACATGTTTTGCTGATCTCTAAATAGTATCACAAGAATTGCTCTTCATGTGTGCATACCTCCCTGGGAATGTCCTCTTAGGTTACCCTCATAATGGGCCACAAAACAAGCCAGTCCACATTCAGTATGGGCACCACTCACCTATTGCTCTCTATTGTGAGAGCAGTTACGTTAAACTTTCTCACTGTGTACAATAGTTTGAGTATCGTCCTTATTTTGATACTTTTTTTCTGGAAGTTTTGCTGCTTTTGACATGTGTAGGAAATGAACATTTCTGTGTGATGTCCCCCAGATTTTTTCCTTATATGTTTTGCTGGCTTTTGAACTTTGTGTACTTCACCCGATAACCAGAAATAAAGTGCTTGTGCTACTCCTTTAACCATGGTTCAATTGGTATACTCCTAATTAGTATATTTAACTTTTTGTAATACTTTAATGTGGTACAAAGTGTATCCATGGTCTGAAATTTAAATGCTGTTAGACCACAACACCTTTTGTGTCATCCACTACAGTGGCAGTGCAAACATGGCTTGAGGTCTACCATTGTAGGCTGGCTGTAGCAGTGTAAGCCTGCAATTCAACCTGTCATAATAAGCCCTTTTTACAGGTCAAAAGCTTCCTTTTACATAATGATAAGTTATCCCTATGTAGGCCTAGTATACCAGAATGCATGGGACATTGTATTTAAAAGTAGGATCTGTAGAAATTTAATGTTAACATGTCCTTTCATCGACCAGCATCCAAAAGCTATATTCTGTGTGGGAGAGCTGGATGGTCTATAGAGAAACACAGTGAATAAATACTCAATATTAATTCTGCTCTCTCAGGGTAGGGACCATCCAGAAAATAATTCAACAACTTTTTAAAATATTTCACATAAGCCTAACTCAATGGTGAAGTCATATTTGTAACAACTATTTAAATATTAAGAAAAGTAACTTTTAGAAAGCTGCCTTTCATCTGCCTGAAACTCCTAAAGGCTAATTAACATTGACCTTCCAGCTGTCAACCAGCTGATGAATGGCAGAGACAAACGCCTTCGTTTAGGAAAGTGTTTTTGTTTCTCTGTCAGGATGGCCATTTGGGCTGTGCCCAGGAACTTAATTTACTTAAAAGGGGCATCCCCTGTCACAAGCTGATGTCAGGTGATACTGGGACAGGTCCTTCTTTTCTCCCCCAGTCAGGCAGGCACCAAGTGGTAGAGGAGTTGACATAGAACTGGGTTAGAGTGATAACAAAGGAGGGGCTGCTCATTACACTGGCCACGCCTCTGGGTGGGCACAGAGGTTCTAGACAAGGGGAGAAGGGTGTCACCAGTTTGGATGTTTGGAGTGAGGGGCTCTGTGAGATTGTGTTTAGGAGGGCAGACAGTACCTGCTGCAAATGTGGGTAGAGTTGCCCCTAGGAACTTTTACCCCATTGGTTAGGGAGGCAACAGGAGCCACGCGCACCTGCAATCTAGTGCCAAGCATAAATGTAGCATTACCTTGCACCATCTTCAGAACACTGCTGGACCTGAGGAAAATCAGAAGAGGAATGGACCTGCTGTCTGTGACCTGAGAGGAGCCCGGAAGGACTGGACCTTCTTCCCCTTATACCAAGGACAAAAAGTAGACTGACTCAAGGATCATAAGGCTGAATGTCTGTTCAAGATACAGAGACACAACAAGCTATAAGAGACCTTTTCCTGCAACTGCCCAGTTGGCCAATTCCAATTGGACCTGTCCTGGTTCCCCCTGTTGTTGGGGCCTCTATTGAAGTGAGTCCTGACTCCTGTTTCTGAGGTCCTGGAACCCTTGGCAATGTCTGCCTAGACTTTTCCTACCACCCCTAAAAACATGGGACTTCAAATTTAAGACCTCAGGACGATCTGAACAAACTTGCAAACTGATTTGCCTGAGAGTCATTGATGCTAGGGTGGAGATCCAGGGATCTCCCACTCAGAGCTTCTCGGCAGCAGCAAACCTGGTACCTGTATCCACTGTGATCAGCCTCAAATTGCACCTAGTTATGGCCTATCATGACCAGTTGACTACAATTAGTTCTTAACTGTTTTTGGCGTTATGTATAGATATAGTGGTGCACCGAAAATTGGCCCATATCAAACGCACCAAAGTCCACTTGAGTCCTTCAATTTTCCAATTTTCTTCCTTTATTTCTATTTTATCAACGAATTATTTTATTTCCATAATCCAGCTGTTACAGCCCACACATTTCATCTGCACAGTGGACTTCCTCAGTGCTGCAATGCAATGCAACAAATAAGAAACAAGTCCTCAAATATCATTAAAACAATGTGCATTTCTCATTTAAAAAAACAGTCCCCAAACTCAGGAAACCCTTCCCATTCTCACATCTCATATGTAAATGCTCTATGTGAGTGTTGACACTAAAAAAAAAATGTAGACAATCAGGAGTAAATGATATTAAATAAATGTCAATGTATGGCAATGAGTACCTGTATGGGTGTCTGAGTGTCTGTGTGGGTGGGCGAGGGTGTGTGTGACTGCCTGTATGGATAAATGAGTGGGTAAGTCAGTGGCTGTATGGGTTAGTGAATGTATTTGTGAGGGGCTGCATGGGTGAGTGTGTGTGTGTGTGTGTGTGGCAGCGTGGTTGAGTGAGTGGATGTGTCAGTGGTATATGGGTGAGTACCTCGGTATGTGAAAGGCAGTATAGGGTATATGAGTGACTGAATGGGTGAGAGTGAATGTGAGAGTGGCTCTACAGGGGAGTGTGTGCTTGTGTCAGTGACTGTATAGGTGAGTGAGTGCATGTTAGTATCTGTATTCGTAAGCAAGTGGGTGTGTCTGTAACTGTATTGGTGAGTAAGTGGCTGTGGAATTGACTGTATGAGTGAATGAGTAGGTATGTGAGTAGCTCTATGGGTGATTTACCCAGTGTGTGAGTGGCTGTATGGGTGTATGAGTGAATATGTCAGTGGCTGTATTAGTGAGTGAGTGGGCATATAAGTGGCTGTATGGGTGACTGAGTGAATTTGTGTATAGATCTATGAATCAGTGAGTGGGTGTGTAAGTAGTGGTATGGGTCTGTGAATGGGTTTGTGAATTGTTGTGTGGGAGTGGGCCTATGAAAGGTTCTATGGGGTGAGTGGATAGATTAGTGATTTTATAGATGATGTCATAAGTTATGTCATTTGAGATATCATAATTGATGTCATCATGTGCATTCACAAGAGGTACAATGTAGGGGTTATTCAGTGAAGGATGGAGAGGAGGAGGCAGGAGAGCGGCCATGGTGAGGAAGAGGCAGTTATGGCAGGTAAGTACCTTTTTAATTACTTTTAATTACTTTGGGAGGGTGGAAGGGCTGGCTAACTACGCTCCGCCATGGAGTCATAGTTTTGCCTGAACTCCGTGTTCGCAACGGAACGTGGAGTAGGCAATACTACATAAATTATGCTGTTCAGCATAGCTACCTGCCCGGGCTTACTTCTTAGTACAGCCTTGTCTTCATTTGTACCCTTCCATGGTGACTGGCCCTTTTACTTCGGTTGTTACACGGGACCTGTTATTTAGTCTGTAAGCACTATTTACTTTATTGAGTTTTTCTTACTGCAGGCCGGACATACGCGGCTTCAGCTGAAACGGCTTCTGGTTTTTTTAAGCAGCTCTGCCACCCCCGTACACAGGCACCTGCTTTCAATCACTTTAACCCAGCATTATCTCATGTCTGTTTCAACCCCCCCAAGTAAAATGGATTCAGAAATGATTTGCAAATTAAGTCATGTGGATTCCAGGTAGCAATACCACCACCACCAATACCACCACCACCAGTACCAATACCACCATCACCAATACCACTGCCACCACCACCACCAATACCACCACCACCAATACAACCATCACCAATACCACCACCTCCACCACCAATACCACCACCACCATTACCACCACTAATAGCACCACCACCAATACCACCACCACCAATACCACCACCAATACCAACACCAGCACCACCATCAATACCACCAGCTACACCACTACCACTACCAATACCACCACCAAAACCACCACCAATACCACCATCACCATTACCACCACCACCATCAACACCACCACCAATTCCACCACTAATACCACTACCACCACCACCAATACCACCACCACCAATACCACCACCACCAATTATTAGCGAATTAAGTCATGTGAATTCCAGGTAGCAGATAATCCTGTGCTAATGGGCTGAAGCTGACAACAGCACATCTGTGTTATATGTCATTTGTACCAAAGCCACCTGACGGGTTGTTTTCAAAAGCCTGTTTTATTAACATCAACACCACCACCAATACCACCACCACCAATACCACCACCACAACCAATAACACCACCATCAATACCAACACCTCCACCAATACCACCACCACCACTGCCATCACCACCAATACTACCACCACCAATATCACATCACCAATACCAACACCAATACCACCACCACCAATACCACCACCAATACCACCACCACCAATACCACCACCAATACCACATCACCATCAATACCATCACCTCCACCACCACCTCCACCACCACCACCACCAATACCACCACCACAACCAATACCACCACCACTGCCAATACCACCACCACCAATACTAACATCACCATTACCACCACCACCATCAACACCACCAATACCACCACTAATACCACTACCACCAATACCACCATTCACCAATACCACCACCCCCAATACCACCACCCCTAATACCACCACCACCATCAATACCACCACCACCATCAATACCACCACCTCCACCACCACCAATACCACCCCCAGCAATACCACCAACACCACCAGCAATACCACCACCACCGATATAACCAACACCACCAATGCCACCACAACCAATACCACCACCACCACCACCAATACCACTACCACCACCACCAATACTACCACCACCAATACCACCACCACCAATACTACTACCACCATCGATTCCAAAACCTCCACCACCACCAATACCACCACCACCAATACCATCACCACAACAAATACTACCACCATCAATACCACCACCTCCACCAATACCACCACCACCAATACCACCACCACCACCAATACCACCACCACTGCCAATACCACCACCACTGCCAATACCACCACCAATACCACCACCACCACCACCAATACCACCACCAGCACCAATACCACCACCACCATCAATACCACCACCTCCACCACCATCAATACCACCCACAGCAATACCACCAATACCACCACCAATGTTACCACCACCACCAACACCATCACCACCAATACAACTACCACCAATACCACCACCAACACCACCACCAATACCACCACCAATACCACTACCACCAATGCCATCAGCAATACCCCCACCACCACCAATACCACCACCACCACCAATACCACTACCAATACCACCAGCAATACCACCACCACCAATGCCATCACCACCAACACCACTAATACCACCACTACCACCACCACCACCAATACAACCACCACCACCAATACCACCACCACCACCCCTACCACCACCAATACCACCACCATCAATACTACCACCACCAATACCACCACCACCAGTACCAATACCACCACCAACAATACCACTACCACCACCACCACCAATAGCACCACCACCAGTACCAATACCACCATCACCAATACCACTGCCACCACCACCACCAATACCACCACCACCAATACAACCATCACCAATACCACCACCTCCACCACCAATACCACCACCACCATTACCACCACTAATAGCACCACCACCAATACCACCACCACCAATACCACCACCAATACCAACACCAGCACCACCATCAATACCACCAGCTACACCACTACCACTACCAATACCACCACCAAAACCACCACCAATACCACCATCACCATTACCACCACCACCATCAACACCACCACCAATTCCACCACTAATACCACTACCACCACCACCAATACCACCACCACCAATTATTAGCGAATTAAGTCATGTGAATTCCAGGTAGCAGATAATCCTGTGCTAATGGGCTGAAGCTGACAACAGCACATCTGTGTTATATGTCATTTGTACCAAAGCCACCTGACGGGTTGTTTTCAAAAACCTGTTTTATTAACATCAACACCACCACCAATACCACCACCACCAATACCACCACCACAACCAATAACACCACCATCAATACCAACACCTCCACCAATACCACCACCACCACTGCCATCACCACCAATACTACCACCACCAATATCACATCACCAATACCAACACCAATACCACCACCACCAATACCACCACCAATACCACCACCACCAATACCACCACCAATACCACATCACCATCAATACCATCACCTCCACCACCACCTCCACCACCACCACCACCAATACCACCACCACAACCAATACCACCACCACTGCCAATACCACCACCACCAATACTAACATCACCATTACCACCACCACCATCAACACCACCAATACCACCACTAATACCACTACCACCAATACCACCATTCACCAATACCACCACCCCCAATACCACCACCCCTAATACCACCACCACCATCAATACCACCACCACCATCAATACCACCACCTCCACCACCACCAATACCACCCCCAGCAATACCACCAACACCACCAGCAATACCACCACCACCGATATAACCAACACCACCAATGCCACCACAACCAATACCACCACCACCACCACCAATACCACTACCACCACCACCAATACTACCACCACCAATACCACCACCACCAATACCACCACCACCATCAATACCACAACCTCCACCACCACCAATACCACCACCACCAATACCATCACCACAACAAATACTACCACCATCAATACCACCACCTCCACCAATACCACCACCACCAATACCACCACCACCACCAATACCACCACCACTGCCAATACCACCACCACTGCCAATACCACCACCAATACCACCACCACCACCACCACCACCAATACCACCACCAGCACCAATACCACCACCACCATCAATACCACCACCTCCACCACCACCAATACCACCCACAGCAATACCACCAACACCACCAGCAATACCACCACCAATGTTACCACCACCACCAACACCATCACCACCAATACAACTACCACCAATACCACCACCAACACCACCACCAATACCACCACCAATACCACTACCACCAATGCCATCACCAATACCCCCACCACCACCAATACCACCACCACCACCAATACCACTACCAATACCACCAGCAATACCACCACCACCAATGCCATCACCACCAACACCACTAATACCACCACTACCACCACCACCACCAATACAACCACCACCACCAATACCACCACCACCACCCCTACCACCACCAATACCACCACCATCAATACTACCACCACCAATACCACCACCACCAGTACCAATACCACCACCAACAATACCACTACCACCACCACCACCAATAGCACCACCACCAATAGCACCACCACCAATACCACCACCAGCACCACCATCACCACCACCAATACCACCACCACCAATACCACCACCAGCACCACCATCAATACCACCAATACCACTACCACCGCCACCACCAATACTACCACCACCAATACCACCACCACCAATACCACCATCAATACCACCACCTCCACCACCAATACCACCACCAATACCATCACCACAACCAATACTACCACCATCAATACCACCACTTCCACCAATACCACCACCACTGCCAATACCACCACCAATACCACCACCACTGCCAATACCACCACCACCACTGCCAATACCACCATCACCACCAATACCACCACCATCACCAATACCACCACCACCAATACCACCACCACCATCAATACCACCACCTCCACCAATACCACCTGCAGCAATACCACCAACACCACCAGCAATACCACCACCAATGTTACCACCAACACCATCACCACGAATACCACCACCACCAATACCACCACCACACTAATACCACCACCAACACCACCACCAATACCACCACCAATGCCAACAATACCACCACCACCAATACCACTACCACCAATGCCACCACCAATACCCCCACCACCATCAATACCACCACCACCAATACCACCAGCAATACCACCACCAATACCACCACTGCCAATACCACCGCCACCACCAATACCACCACCAATACAACAACCACCAATACCACCACCACCACCACCCCTAACACCACCAATACCACCATCATCTATACTACCACCACCAATACCACCACCACCACCAATACCACCACCACCATTACCACCACCACCACCAATACCACCACCACTGCCAATACCACCGCCACTGCCAATACCACCACCAAAACCACCACCACCACCAATACCACCACCAGCACCAATACCACCACCACCTCCACCACCATCAATACCACCACCTCCACCACCACCAATACCACCCACAGCAATACCACCAACACCACCAGCAATACCACCACCAATGTTACCACCACCACCAACACCATCACCACCAATACAACCACCACCAATACCACCACCACACTAATACCACCACCAACACCACCACCAATACCACCACCAATACCACTACCACCAATGCCATCACCAATACCCCCACCACCACCAACACCACCACCAATACCACTACCAATACCACCAGCAATACCACCACCACCAATGCCATCACCACCAACTCCACTAATACCACCACTACCACCACCACCTCCAATACAACCACCACCACCAATACCACCACCACCACCCCTACCACCACCATCAATACTACCACCACCAATACAACCACCACCAGTACCAATACCACCACCACCAATACCACTACCACCACCACCACCAATAGCACCACCACCAATAGCACCACCACCAATACCACCACCAGCACCACCATCACCACCACCAATACCACCACCACCAATACCACCACCAGCACCACCATCAATACCACCAATACCACTACCACCGCCACCACCAATACTACCACCACCAATACCACCACCACCAATACCACCATCAATACCACCACCTCCACCATCAATACCACCACCACCAATACCATCACCACAACCAATACTACCACCATCAATACCACCACTTCCACCAATACCACCACCACTGCCAATACCACCACCAATACCACCACCACTGCCAATACCACCACCACCACTGCCAATACCACCATCACCACCAATACCACCACCATCACCAATACCACCACCACCAATACCACCACCACCATCAATACCACCACTTCCACCAATACCACCCGCAGCAATACCACCAACACCACCAGCAATACCACCACCAATGTTACCACCAACACCATAACCACCAATACCACCACCACCAATACCACCACCACACTAATACCACCACCAACACCACCACCAATACCACCACCAATGCCAACAATACCACCACCACCAATACCACTACCACCAATGCCACCACCAATACCCCCACCACCAGCAATACCACCACCACCAATACCACCAGCAATACCACCACTGCCAATACCACCGCCACCACCAATACCACCATCAATACAACCACCACCAATACCACCACCACCACCACCACCCCTACCACCACCAATACCACCATCATCTATACTACCACCACCAATACCACCACCACCACCAATACCACCAGTACCAGTACCTCCACCACCAATACCATGACCACCATTACCACCACCAATAGCACCACCACCAATACCACCACCAGCACCACCATCAATACCACCAGCTACACCACCACCACTACCAATACCACCACCACCACCAATACCATGACCACTACAACCACCAATACCACCACCACCAATACCACCATCACCAATACTACCACCACCACCAATACCACCACCACCACAACCACCAATACCATGACCACTACCACCACCAATACCACCACCACCGATACCACCATCATCAATACTACCACCACCACCAATACCACCACCACCAATACCACCACCACCAACACCACCGCCAACACCACCACCAACACCACCACCAAAACCACCACCACCACTACAACCAATACCACCAATACCACCATCACCACCAATACCACCACAACCACAACCAATTCCAACACCACCATCAATACCACTACCACCACCACCGACTCCACCACCACCACCAATACCTCCTCCACCACTACCAATACCACCACCACCTATACCACCACCACCAATACCACCACCAAAACCACCACCAATACCGGCACCACCACACCAATACTAATACCACCACCAATACCACCACCATCAATATCAATACCACCACCACCAATACCAATACTGCCACCACCAATACCAATACCGCCACCACCAATATCACCACCACCAATACCAGTACCACCAATACCACCACACCACTAATACCACCACCAATAGTAGTAGCACCACCGATACCAGTACAAATACCACCGCCATTACCATTACCACACCACCTATTACCACCACTAATACCACCACTACCAATACCGCCACCACCACCAATACCAACACCAATACCACCACCACCACCAATACAACCTACACCAACGTCACCACTGCCAATACTACCACCACAAATACCACCACCACCAATACCACCACACCACTAATACCACCACCACCAATATCACCACCTCCGCCATCAATACCACCACCACCATTACCACCACCAATACCACCACCAATTACGCCAGCACCAATACCTCAACCAATACCACCAGCACCAATACCACCACCACCATCAACACCACCGCCTTCTCAACCACCCCTACAACCACCAATACCACCACCAACACCACCAATACCACCACCACCAATACCACCACCACCACCAATACCTATACCACCAATACCAGCACCAATACCAACACCACCAATACTACAACCAATAGCATTACCAAAACCACCACCACCACCAATATCAACACCACCAATACCACAACCAATACCACTACCACCAATACCACCACCAATACCTCTACCAATGCCACCACCACCAATACCACCACCACCAATACCTTCACCGGTACCATCAATATAACCACCAATACCACCACCACCAATACCAGCACCACCACCAATACTAATACCACCACCAATACCATCACCATCAATACCAATACCACCACCACCAATACCAATACCGCCACCAAAAATACCACCACCAATACCAGTACCGCCACCAATACCAGTAGCACCACCAATACCACCACCACCAATACCACCACCACTACCATTACCAATACTGTACCACCAATACCACCACATCCACCAATGCCACCACCACCACCACCAATACCACCACCACCAACACCACCAATACCACCAATACCAGCACCACCAATACCAGCACCACCAATGCCACAATACCAATACCACCACCACCACCACCAATACCACCACCACTAATACTGATACAACCACCAGCACAAATACCACCAATACCAATACCACCACCTCAGCGCCTCTCGCTCACTAGTAATAGCAGGGGCAGTGTATGAGGTCGGAGCTGCAGCTGAGACCATCCCTCCCTCCCTCCATGCCTGCCATAAAGCACAGCCCACCCTGCACCAGGAGGTGAAGCCAGGGCCCTACTACAACTGGAGTGTTTTTTATTAGGCCAATGATAGCAATGTCATTAGGCAATGCCACACTGCACACTCAAATCACAGAGAGGGCAGGAAATAGCCCCCCTCCTGGTCTTCCTCCTGAGCCGTGACAGTGTAATCAAAGAGCGAAAGGTGTTGGAGAGCTTTGTTAGTGTTTATAGCTTGGATTATATGTAACTCTCACTTCACACTTTGTGTCTGTGTAATTTACAACACTTTTTAAAAAGAGAGGGACCCTTTGGAACCCAAAGGACTAGGATTCAAGAAGAAACTCAACAAATAACATCCTCTGGGAGTAGTTGAAACTTAACTTTACAACATTTCACCGCAATTGCAGTCCTCTTTCAACCGGCAAGCATATATCATTTAACCAAAGTGATCACTGTTAAAACCAATAGTTCAACTATTGGCACAGAAACCTACAAATTGTACATTCATGTAATCAATTTATTAAAAATATAATACAAAGTTTAAAAACATTTCATACAAAAAGAAAAAAGATTTCCACTGATTTAATATATGTGTTTATGTGATAGATGTTTTAATCAGCGAGAGTACAGTTCATTGTGGTCTTGAAAAAGAAGGTTCAACCATATTATACCTTCTAAACGAGTCGACGCTTGTTTACCATAAACTCACCTCTCCGAATCTACTCCAAATGTTGATGAATTATGTAATATTGGGATTTTTGTTTTGCCTTCGGTATAGGTTATGGTACCCAATGACAAAGTCTAATGTCTCTATTAACTCTCGTGTGGTGTTTTTTAACAAATTTCTCTTTGTGATATTGTCATTTATTTTGCTGGTTTTTGAGGGAAAAGGAAATCTTTTTTCTCTTTGTATGAAATGTTTTTAAACTTTGTATTACATTTTAAATAAATTGATTAAATGAGTGTACAATTTGTAGGTTTCTGTGCCAATAAGTGAACTATTGGTTTTAACAGTGATCCCTTTGGTTAAACGATATATGCTTGCCGGTTGAAAGAGGACTGCAATTGCGGTGAAAGTTGTAAAGTTAGGTTTTAACTACTCCCAGAGGACGTTCTTTGTTAATTTACAACACTTACACATCTTCTTTACTGCACCATTTATCACTACTTTGAAGACGTCGCAGGCTAGTCTCTTCCTATGATATTTACAATCTAACAAGCGGCCGAGAAGGCCCTTTATTGCAATGCTATAGGTCTCACATTTGCTAGAGTTTATGCTATTAATATTGTAAATGACCATGCCTTTTATTTATGTTTTAAAACCAAAACATAAATAAAAGGCATTGTCATTTATAATGTCAATAGCTCAAACTGGTGTGAATGTGAGACCTATTGCATTTCAAATGCTTGTTTAAGTAGTAGTGGTGTTTCCAGAGTGGGTGAGAAATGGGCATGGGTCTCCAACCAGCTCTCAGGAATTCCGCTGTGTAGGACTTACAGGAGGTACCAGGAGGGCTTCTTGGCCCCCAAGGTCCCTCAGGAGCAAAGTGGATTTCATTCCCAAACCAGCGGTGTGTCAAGAGCCGCGTTTGAAGAGTGGTGGAGAAAGGGGATGAGGCCTTTGAAGACTTCTTAGCAGGCCTGGGCGTAGATATCAGAGTGTCGCTACGTGGAACTCTGTAAAGTGACAAAAAAACTGCGGAGTTCCGCAAGTGGGGGAGTGCAGTGCAAACTCCCATTCGCACTGATCTTCCTGACGCTCCAGTGGAAATTCTACCTGAGCGGCAGCTTGTGCTCACCAACTTACCGTTCGCGAGCGCAAGTTGGGAAAAAACTCTGCTGGACTACCTGGAGTGGACTTTTCTGCACTCTGCGAGCTCAGCGGAGCGCCAAGTGCAGTAAACTCAGCAAACTCCACGAACGGAGCAGAGTTCACTGCCCAGGTCTAGTTCTTAGCAATCCCGCTGTGTGGGACCTACTAGAGGTATGCCGTTTTTGGCCCTGGGGACCCCATCACCGGGGGCTTGGCCTCTCCGTGGGGACCACGGGGGCAGTCTCAAGGCAACCATGGTCCCTGCTGGCTCCCCACCTCCTGTGAGAGGCAGCATTGCTTTGAGACCCAGAGAGCTGCTACCATGCAGCTCCCTCCTGGATCTCAATGCAATCTGTCTTTTTCCCTGCTAGCTTGACAGCAGGCAGGGAAACAGACTCTGCAACTAAGAGTATTCACTGCTATCGCTTGCGGAAAGCAGAACTGAGTTTGCTATGGCTTGGCAGGAGCGGTGCTCCCACCAAGGCATAACAAACTGCAATGTCCCAGGGGTGGGCACCCTGGGACACTGCTGGAGCCGGTCCAGGGTGGTGGTGGCCCCCACGGCCATCTAGGGATCTACTAGGGGGGCCGCACAGCCCCCTTTAATGTAATTAGGCCTCGTGAGGTGGTGGTCCCCCAGGCTGCGGGGGCCATGCAGCCCCCCTATGTAAACTTAGAGAGTTGCCCTGTGGTGGTGGTGGTCCCCGGGGCTGTATGGGGGGACTGGAGCCCCCCACGCATTAATATTTAATTTGCCCCATGGCTAGAGGGGGCCATGTGCATGTGACACCCCACATTTGTCTCATTTAGCCCCGGGAAAGTGGTGGCTCCTAGGACTGTGGGGGGCTGTGCAGACTCCCCACATCAGTTTGAATGTCTTTGCCTCAGGGAGGTGGCAGTCCTCGGGGCAGCGGGGGTCTGCGATATCACGACACATTATTGTAATTTGCCCCGAGAAAGTGGCTGTCCGTGGGGCTGCGGGCGGGCCCAGTAGGCCCACCAGCATAATTAAAAGTGCCCCTGGGAAGTGGTGGTCCCGGGGCTTTAAAAAGCCCCAGGAGGGAGGCCCTGTGCGCTCCCTCCTAATATTTATGATATGCCCTGGGACCTGGCCCATCCGGGGTTATTTAAAAGCAAGAGCATGAACCATCTCCTGTTTTGTTTTGTTTTTAAATTATGCAAATTCACGAATATCGCATTTTCACAGCAATTTAAAAAAAAAAAGATTTTATGCCATTGCCTTCAGAGAGGTTTAGCTTTGTCGAGACAAAAGACAGCACCCAGTATAAGTCAAAACAACAGGCATAGAGTGATGCACAAATTATGCAAAAAAAGAAGCAGAGAACTATGGGTAGTTCTCAAGTTTAGGTGGAAAGCAGCTCCTGCATAGAGCACTCTCAATACTATCGACGCTCTAGATCTGCTCACCTCAAATGTCTGCTTTTCTATCAAAGTCTTTAAGCATAGGATTAGCACAGTGCCATCCACGCCGAGATAGAAAGTAACTATGTCTGTTGCTATTTCTACAGTAAAGTCTTTAACTATAGGACTAGCACAGTGCTGTCCATGCCGAGCTGTAAAATGACAAAAGCCATTTACCACTGCAGGCACAGTATTACAGCTTTGAATTGATTGGTAAAATACCAAACAAGCCAACCTGAAATGAGCAAAATCAACCCCTGACTCTAACACCTGTTGGCCTTTATTCCAGTGAAGAGTTGGCTATACATTTAGGATAGAAAGATCTGTCTTGTATATTGGGAGTATAGCCAATTATGTTCATTTGATTACCTGTAGGTTTAATTGGGATCGCATCCCCGTCTGTGAGTGATCAAGAGAATTAAATTTAGATGTTCTCCAGGATTTTATCAAATGGAGTTTTATATAACATGAATGTGTATTTCATCCCTTTTTTGTACAGTTTTCTAATATGACTTTTTAACATATATATTGTTTTTTTATATTTCTGTTCTTTGTTTGTTCTGTGTTTGCACATAGGGAGAAAACACAACTGAAAGGATAGAGAGCGGAGTATTATAACTAATGCAATAAGAACATCAAATATGAAAAGATAAGAATAAGTTACAACATGCAAAAATATACGATTTGGAGACGACAAATTCTGCACAAGTATTATGTGTTGAACAATGATTATGAACTCGCCCACATGGGCAGGATGGGTTATCATGATTTCGAAATATGAGGCATTTATTGAGTAGGGGCTAATATTGGCTGCAGCCAACTAGGGCGGGACTACTTGTTTACAAAAAAACTTGATGTAAAGGATTCATGCTACATAGCATTTTTAGACATATTACTTCAAATTATGTTGAATTGGTAACATGTGCATGACAGATGAATGTACTTTATATTGTCTCCAAACTGAATGATGTAAAAATGTAAAAAAAGATAACAACATTTTTATTTATGCTGGTTGACAAACTGAAGTATTTATTTTGCAAGACATCACAAAATGGCTCTTATAGATTTAGTTTCGTGCTAAACTTGTAAAGTGTGTTTGTCCTCTTTCACTGTCCATTGTTAGGTGTATGTAAGTGGAAGTATGGGAACTCAAGCCATACCGTAATCAAGCCGAAAGGTGAAACGCGTTGGTAGAGAGCATGATCTATCTATCTATATATATTTTAAACAGAGGCGGGGTTGTAACATCCAGCCAATGAGAGTGGCTATATGAGCGTCACAGGGCATCAAATGACCCCCAGGTGAGAGGCTCTGTTTGGAAACCGGCACTGAAGAAAGCTTACCTGCTGAAACGCATCTGCCCAGCGTTTCCTGAATATTTGGAGCTTTTGTGCTTTTCAACTATTTGGAATAAATCCTTTTTGTGTACCCCAGCATATGTCGGACTCATTCTTCGTGTGGAGTGAGGAGTGGACTTTGATGTTTAACCAGTAAGCAGGCACTGGCTAACTGGCATGCCCTCTCGGTCTGGAGCGACGCGCACGCCAGCACCTTTTGGACAGAGTATTACAGTACAGCGCGTTGCCCCCCTACACGGATACATCAGCATTGTGTTCCACATTGGGAGAGAGGATGCAGCATTGGCTGCAGGGGACACAAAATTAGTTTCCATTTTAACATCTTTATATTGGTTCCGGGATGCTGAGTGTAAACGTGACCTGAAAGCCAACAAAGTTGGGACACCAGCTGGTGTTTGGAAGTCCCTCACTTTACGGGCTCCCGCATTAGACTACGTTAACCAGCATGCACCTGGACTCAGGGAAGCACAATTTGCAATATCCTATTTTTTATTTTTTTCAAACAGAGGCGGGGTTGTAACATCCAGCCAATGAGAGTGGCTATATGAGCGTCACAAAACATCAAATGACCCCCAGGTGAGAGGCTCTGTTTGGAAACCTGCACTGAAGAAAGCTTACCGGCTGAAACGCGTCTGCCCAGCGTTTCCTGAACATTTGCAGCTTTTGTGCTTTTCACCTATTTGGAATAAATCCTTTATGCGTACCCCAGCATATGTCGGCCTCATTCTTCGTGTGGAGTGAGAATTGGACTTTGATGTTTAACCAGTAAGCAGGCACTGGCTAACCGGCATGCCCTCTTGGTCTGGAGCGATGCGCACGCCAGCACCTTTTGGACAGAGTATTAAAGTACAGTGCGTCGCCCTTCTACACCGATACATCAGCATTGTGTTCCGTATTGGGAGAGAGGATACAGAATTGGCTGCAGGGGACACAAAATTAGGTTCCATTTTAACATCTTTATATTGGTTCTGGGATGCTGAGGGTAAATGTGACCTGAAAGCCAACAAAGTTGGGACACCACCTGGTGTTTGGAAGTCCCTCACTTTATGGACTCCCGCATTAGACTACGTTGACCAGCATGCACCTGGACTCAGGAAAGCACGAGATGCAATATCCTTTTTTTTTTTAAACCTAGGCCGGGTTGTAACATCCAGCCAATGAGAGTGGCTATATGAGCTTCACAGGACATCAAATGACCCCCAGGTGAGAGGCTCTGTTTGGAAAGCAGCACTGAAGAAAGCTTACTGGCTGAAACGCGTCTGCCCAGCGTTTCCTGAACATTTGCAGATTTTGTGCTTTTCAACTATTTGGAATAAATCCTTTTTGTGTACCCCAACATATGTCGGCCTCATTCTTCGTGTGGAGTGAGGATTGGACTTTGATGTTTAACCAGTAAGCAGGCACTGGCTAACCGGCATGCCCTCTCGGTCTGGAGTGACGCGCACGCCAGCACCTTTTGGACAGAGTATTAAAGTACAGCGCATCGCCCCCCTACGCGGATACATCATCATTGTGTTCCACATTGGGAGAGAGGATGCAACATTGGCTGCAGAGGACTCAAAATTAGGTTCCATTTTAACATCTTTACATAGGTTCCGGGATGCTGAGGGTAAACGTGACCTGAAAGCCAACAAAGTTGGGACACCACCTGGTGTTTGGAAGTCCCTCACTTTACGGACTCCCGCATTAGACTACGTTGACCAGCATGCACCTGGACTCAGGAAAGCACGAGATGCAATATCCTTTTTTTTTTTTTTAAACAGAGGTATGGTTGTAACATCCAGCCAATGAGAGTGGCTATATGAGCGTCACAGAACATCAAATGACCCCCAGGTGAGATGCTCTGTTTGGAAACCGGCACTGAAGAAAGCTTACCGGCTAAAATGCGTCTGCCCAGCGTTTCCTGAACATTTGCAGCTTTTGTGCTTTTCAACTATTTGGACTAAATCCTTTTTGTGTACCCCAGCATATGTCGCCATCATTCTTCGTGTGGAGTGAGGATTAGACTTTGATATGTATATATTATCTAATGGCGGTCGCCAGTAGATAGTTATAGTTAGGACCTATTTTCCAAAGGAAATCCGCAACATTCTATTCCCAATAAGTCTGGCGCCGGTTGACATATCCTTGCAAAATGTTCCAAACTTTTGGCCAGCTCCGCTCCGCTCCTACCCTGAAAGTTTTGTGGTGATTCGTCAAGCGGGGTCCGAGAAAAAAGGGGGTCCCAAAATGCATTTTCCATATGCAATTTCCCATAGGATCTGTTGTCGCAGCTACAGCCCGAACCGCTAAACGGAATGACACCAAATTTGGCAAAGAGGTAGTCCTCAGTTCAGACTCGTGCCTTTTGCATAAATGGTGTGAATCCGTTCAGTAGTTCCTGAGAAAATTAGAGTTAAAAGTACATAAATATCTATGGCAGGGGAGGATCCGCGGACCCTACCCGCACCGTAAGCGCACCCTCCCCGAACTGAGCACGCACCCTCCCGATCGTGCGCTGAATGCTAATTGGCTGTCGAGTGTCTGTCTACATACGAAACCAGGAATTGTTGGCGGCCATTTTCTGCCTCGGTAGAAGCAAGGCTGAAGAAGCAAGAGGAAAAAGTGTGTAAAACATATAAAGGGGGCACCTCTAGAGGTGCTTAGGGGGGCCCCCTTTTTTTTTTTTTTTAAACGGCGAAATGCGCGCACGGTGCGCGCATCCTATCGCGTTGGGTGCGCGGACCCACAGAATATTTTTTTTAAAAAAGACAAGAAATCATTGGTTGTATATTTACTTTGTACACTGAAAGGTAGGGTGTATATTTCTGTTTTTTAAAGGTATGATTCTTATTGGTTAACAAAAACAGATTGTAAGGAACATTATATATGCTAAGCTGATATGTTGAAAAGTGAAGCACACTTCCTCTCTTGTTTAGCAACATTGTGTGCTGAACTTCTGACCTGTGTGCTCAGTGCAGTGTTCCATGACCTGTTTCTATGGTAACAGGCAGAAGGCAGATTGGGGGAAGGGTTGAAATATATTTCAGTTGGAAAGGGTTGAAATGTTTAACCAATAGAAATGTGTGTTTGCTTTTGAGTTTATGTGTGAAGGATTGTGATTTGATGTTTACATGTATATGTGTGGAAAATGAAAGGGAAACTTTTCCATTCTTTGTTTTTGCTGAGAGGTGCACAGTGCAGAGATTCTGTAAAAGAAAATATGGTGAGTGACTGATATACTTCTTAATCTACAAAACAACTTGAAAGAGGAGTTATTTAATTGTGAGGGGATGTATGTAGACTATTTTGATTTTAATCAGACTAATGTTTTTCTCCTGCTAAAGTGTAGGGAGTACTTTTTTTTCTCTACAATCTTATTGACAGTGTGTGTGCATGTATAAACCATTCTGTGATAAGCATTTGTGTTTTTCATGTGTTTGCAGACAGATAACTGTGCAGTTTTTATATTTTGGTAGAATTAGAAACCAGTCATTATTTATGAATTTGTGAAATGAGTTATGTTATGTTTCTATACTAAAATGTAGTACTTCTAGATGAAGAAATGTGTTTTGGTATAGTGCAAGGGATAGTGTTGTTTGTCTAGAATCACACAGTGAGTATGTGTGCATTTGGGAACCACTGTGAGAGAAGCATTTGGTAACATTGTGTATTTGCTGACAGATAAATGTTTTAAAATCTGTCTTGTTGTCAAGTTTTAGTAGCATTAGAAGGCAGTTTTTGCTTATGCTTTGATTAAATGAGTCAGGCTTTGACACAAAAGTGCAGTCCTGAAATATGTAGATTGTGTGGAGTTCCCTTACCACTTGCACTTTAGTGAATGAGTTTTGGTAAACTCCTAGGGATAGTGGTGCTTGTATAGAATCATACTGTGAGTTAGTGTGTATTTGGGATCACTGTGAGAGAAGCATTTGGTAACATCGTGTATTTTCTGACAGATAACCTTTTTTAAAACTGTCATGTTGTCAAGTTTTAGTAGAATTAGAAGCCAGTTTTTGCTTATGCTTTTATCAAATGAGTCAGGCTTTGACAGAAAAGTGCAGTCCTGAAATATGTAGTTTGTGTGCAGTTCCTTTACCACTTGCACTTTAGTGAATGAGTTTTGGTAAACTCCTAGGGATAGTGGTGCTTGTCTAGAATCATACTGTGAGTTAGTGTGTATTTGGGATCACTGTGAGAGAAGCATTTGGTAACATCGTGTATTTTCTGACAGATAACTTTTTTAAAACTGTCATGTTGTCAAGTTTTAGTAGAATTAGAAGCCAGTTTTTGCTTATGCTTTTATCAAATGAGTCAGGCTTTGACAGAAAAGTGCAGTCCTGAAATATGTAGATTGTGTGGAGTTCCCTTATCAGTTCCACAGTAGTGAATGATTTTTGGTAAAGTCCTAGGTATAGTGGTTGTTGTCTAGAATCACACTGTGAGTCTGTGTTTATTTGGGAACCACTGTGAGAGAAGCATTTGGTAATATCGTGTATTTTTTAGCGGATAACTCTTTTAAAACCTGTCATGTTGTCAAGTTTTAGTAGCATTAGAAGTCAGTCTTTGGTTATGCATTGATAAAATGATTCTTGCTTTGACACTAAAGTGCAGTACTGAAATATGTAGATTGTGTGCAGTTCCCTTACCACTTGCACTGTAATGAATGAGTTTTGGTAAACTCCTAGGGATATTGGTGCTTGTCTAGAATCACACTAAGAGTTAGTGTGTATTTGGGATCACTGTGAGAGAAGCATTTGGTAACATCATGTATTTGCTGACAGATAACTGTTTTAAAACCTGTCATGTTGTCAAGTTTTAGTAGCATTAGAAGCCAGTCATTGCTTATGCATTCATAAAATGTGTTAGGCTTTGACACTAAAGCGCAGTACTGAAATATGTAGATTGTGTGCAGTCCCCTTACCCCTTCCAGAGTAGTGAATGAGTTTTGGTAAACTCCTAGGGATAGTGTTGCTTGTCTAGAATCACACTGTGAGTCTGTGTGCATTTGGGTAACCATTGTGAGAGAAGCATTTGGTAACATCGTGTATTTGCTGACAGATAACTCTTTTAAAACCTGTCATGTTGTCAAGTTTTAGTAGCATTAGAAGGCAGTTTTTGCTTATGCTTTGATTAAATTAGTCAGGCTTTGACACAAAAGTGCAGTCCTGAAATATGTAGATTGTGTGGAGTTCCCTTACCACTTGCACTTTAGTGAATGAGTTTTGGTAAACTCCTAGGGATAGTGGTGCTTGTCTAGAATCATACTGTGAGTTAGTGTGTTTTTGGGATCACTGTGAGAGAAGCATTTGGTAACATCATGTATTTGCTGACAGATAACTGTTTTAAAACCTGTCATGTTGTCAAGTTTTAGTAGCATTAGAAGACAGTCTTTGCTTATGCGTTGATTAAATGAGTTAGGCTTTGACACAAAAGTGCAGTCCTGAAATATGTAGATTGTGTGCAGTACCATTAACTCTTCTAGACTAGTGCATGAGTTTTGGTAAACTGCTAGGGATAGTGTTGCTTATCTAAAATCACACTGTGAGTCTGTGTACATTTGGGTAAGGATTGTGAGAGAAGCATTTGGTAACATAGTGTATTTGATGACAGATAAGTGTTTTAAAATCGGTCATGTTGTCAAGTTTTAGTAGCTTTAGAAGCTATTCTTTGCTTATGCATTGATAAAATAAGTCAGGGTTTGACACTAAAGTGCAGTACCATGTACTATTCTATTCACTGTGCCAGAACTGAAAATTTAAAAGTTTTACCCAGGCACTAACCTAGTAGTAGTCTGATGATTTAGTCAGTTTAAAAGTCCTCATGTTGTGAACCACACATTATCACATAGATTGTTTCAAATGTCTATGCAGTATGCATGCAGTCTTCTAACATACTATACACTTGTCTTTCACATTTTCAATTCGCTAATCAATATCCATAAACTTCCAGGAAATACCCTGTAACTCCCTTTTCAGTCCTCTTGTGACCCATTCAGTATCATGTACTAATCCATTCATTGTGCGAAAACTCAAACACTTATAAATTCACCAAGATTCTGTCTTTGCAGTACTCTAATCATTCCGTCAGTGCCTAAGTATTCATGCACTGAGCCAGGCCTTAGCACATGGACTGCTTCAAATCCCTATCCACTATGTATGCAGTCTTCTAACCACCTAGACACTTGTCTTTCACACTTTCAATTCCCTAGTCAGTATCCGTACAGTCCAGCAAACATCCTGTCACCGCCTTTGCACTCCTCTTGTGACCCATTCTGTACCAAGTACTAATCCATTCCCTGTGCGAAAAGCCTACCACTTAAGAATTCATCTAGGCACTCTCCTTGCTGTACTCTAATCATTCAGTCAGTACCCAAGTAGTAATGCAGTGAGCCAGGCCTTACCACATGGACTGCTTTAAATGCCCATGCAGTATAGATGCAGTCCTCTAATCACCTACACAGTTGTGTTTCACACCTTCAATTCCCTAGTTAGTATTCATACACTTCTAGCAAAAACCCTGTCACTCACTCAGTGTGTCTCCTTATAGTACTGTAATCATTCAGTCAGTTAGCATGTAGTCTTTTAGTGAGGTAGGCTTTAGGGCATGAACTGCTTCAAAGTAGTATGCACTATGCATGTAGTGTTTTAACCATCGTCACACTTGTGGTTCAGGGCTATAGTTTCTTAGTCAGTATTTATATAAAATATGTTTGTACAGTAATGGAATAGTATAAATGTGAAAGTTATTAATATACATTTATTTGTGATTCTTTTTTACAGGTACAGAACAGGAGTGTTTCTCATCTGTTTGCACTCTTCTCGTGCAAGATTGTTTGGATGAAGGGTCCTTCGGTGTTTCATCATACTTGCTGTGCCGCTCGAGTCTTTTTAGTTAGGATCCCCTCGTAACATAACTCTTTTGAAAGTCTTGCGCGTGACAAAGGTGGCATGGGTCTTTGTTTGCCCCTCGATAAAAGTAGAAAATTTCCACATCACTGAAGGAAAACGTTGTGGGCGTAGTGCGTCCTCAAAAAATTCATCCTTAGATTCGGTGAATATTTTAAAGCGACAACATTTACAGTTTTTGTAAGTTAAACTTATAAAATTTTGTTAGCTGTAAGCATTTTATATATCTGTGATTTGTATCTTGTGGTATTTTGTTGAGAATAGCATGTTGCTTTTTTTTTAACAATCTTTGTGATTGTTTTTTTTTGCCCGCTGTTAAATGATGAGTACGATTGAAATCACTATTTTTAGTGAAATATAATATATTCTGAGAACAGCAAAACAGGCAAAAAAATTACTTTGTGGAAATTATGCTGTGTTGTAAAAAATGTATTATTACATGTTATAATTTTTTTTCCTTTTCTTTCACAGACCCAAATTTTAAAATAAGCAACTTTTAAGAATTTAGATTGGAATGAAAATGTGAAAAAAATGTGTATCATTTTTTATTCCTATTACTGTGAAGGTAAGTTTAACTAAGTCTCAATATGCAGAATGAGGATGTCTGCAAGAAGCTACAAAGTGGAAACATGTTTCTAAAAACACTCTGTTTATACCTATGTAGTTTTGAAATCTGACCATAATCAGATATCATGTGACCTGCAAAAAAAGAGATTTGAGGGGTTCATAATATTTCCTATTTTAGCTATTGAAGGACCGCAATTATTTCAATCATTCTTCTTTGAACATCTTTGCAGACAAAACTCTGTGCTTACCTTTTATCATTCGCAAGGAATTTTAAAAACGGAAATATGTCACTTTTTGTAACATAGTTATTGTGTAAGATACTCTTTCATATTTACAAAGAGAGGAAAAGGCACTCTCTGCACGTTTTATACTCCATGTAAATACAACCTCATCATGCAGATCACTTTGGGTTGAAAGGGTGTTCTATAAGTGTTGTTGTGCATGATTGCACTTAATACTCATAGAACAAGACACATGTCTACATTTATCAGAAATCATAAATCTCGATATGTGTGTGAATGGTGCACCATTCTAAAATTGGTGTAGGAAAGCACAACAAGGAGAATTGTTTTCATTTCTCCACATTTTTATATCTTCAATGCATGCTGAAATGTTCAGCATACATTGAAGGAGAAAAATGCATATTTTCATTGTTTTTGTGCAGAAAAACAAACAGCACATGACACAGATATCCTTGCACTATGGTGCAAGGGTGCCTGTGTCACCACATGGCTGCAGTTTAAGCAGCCGTGCAGACAGAAGCAAAGATTTGCAACACATTTATGTACATATGTTGCATCCCTGTCCTTCGGAAGTTCTACAGCACACTGCAGTTAAAGAGGTTACTGTGTGATGCTGCAGCACTTTCTCATAGTTCTGCACTTATACATTCACCATACGCTACTAATGCATTCATTCAGTCAATTACGTACTACACATACATTCATCTAAACTTTCACACACTAACAAAGAAATTTAGCTCTTTTTTAAACCAGGAAAGTTAGTTCTTACAAGAACTTTTTTTTTTCTTCTTTCTTCTTTTATAATTTTTTGGGGGTTTTCTGAACAATTTAAATTTTTTGGGTTTTTCTGCAAAAAAACAAAAACAAAAAGCAAAACAGGAGAAACCAAACAATGAACTTCAGGGAAAAAATAAAAATAAAAAATAAACTAGCAAATGTGACTTTCTTGGCGGCGGCAGATCAGATCGATCGACTGCTCACCATAGCACAAAGTCGGATTGCACTTAGTGCAGAGCACTTTTAAAAATTGAAATTGAGGATGGATGTCCAAGGTTTGGGCTGATGGATGCACTCTTGATGTGCTCGGCTGCGATGAGGTGGATGGCGCAGGAGCAGGAGTGTTTCTCATCCGTCGGCACTCTTCTCGTGCAAGATTGTTCGGATGAAGGGTCCTCATGTGCTTCATCATATTTGCCGTGCCGCAAGAGTATTTCTTGTTAGGATCCCCTTGCGACAGGACTCTTTTGCAAATCTTGCACGTGACCAAGGTGGCATTGGTCTTATTCTGCCCCTGGGGAAAAGTAAAAAAATTTCCACATCACTGAAGAAAAAGGTTTTTTGGGTGGTGCCTCCACCAAAAATTCATCCTCAGAAGTATGAGGTGATGCAGGTGATGCCTGCTGCCCTGAAGCCATTTTTGGTTGAAAAAAGTTAGAGCTAAGTGTAAACTTATTCTAAAAAATCTTCTCTCCAAAGAGATGGTGCTCTAAAGAAGGTCAAAGAAGAATGATTGAAATGGGTGGGGTCTTTCAATAGTTAGAAGAGGAAGTGTAATGAACCAATCAAATCTCTTTTTTTGCAGGTCACATGGGATCCACGCACCCTGCGCTTACGCAGCACGCACCCAGCGCGCATCCGCGAAATTGAATTAAAAAAAATTATAGGATTAGATGTAAAAATATATTAGTTTTAAGACTAGTTTAGAGTTTGTCTTCAATTAATATTCACATGAAATACATATATATATGTTTTTTTAAATGTTAAATATTTTGCGGGATCCACGCACCTACCGCGTCATAGACGCAGATGACGCATCGCGGAAACGCGTAAACATCGCGTTACGTACATTGAACGTGTGGAGTATACGCTGGGAGCCGCGTACCGATCGCATTGCTATCGCGCACTGAACGCACACCATGCGCGGATGCTATCGCGTAGGTTTCGGGAACGGTGCGCTTAGGGTGCGCGGATCCAAAAACATTGAAAAAATATATAAAATAAAGTTTTGCACATATAGTTAAAAAAAAATATTTTGGAAAACCCATTAAGTTCAAATAATATTTTTTAATTTTTAAAAGAATTAATTGAAAAAATAAGTTTAAAAAATGGTGATAAAGAAGTATTTTTAAAAAAAACATAATTAATGAAAATGACACACTGAATTTGGAAAATATAGAAATCCAATGAAAATCATTAAACATGATATCTTTAGAGATAAGTTACAGATAGGAATTAGCATTTAAAAAACCTTTGAAATTCACTGCAAAAACCATGGGTTTCATGCACATTATAGTTAGTAATTGGCATTTAAAAAACCTTTGAAATTCACTGAAAAAACCAAAGGTTTCTGGGGCGTTATAGTTAGGAATTGGCATTTAAAAAACCTTAGAAATTCACTGTAAAAACCATAGGTTTCAGGGGCGTTATAGTTAGCTGGACATTTCCCTCGTGCAAAACCCTAGAAATTCCCCTGTTATAGTTAGTTCAGCTAACTATAACTCGCGCCCCCGCAATGCACTGCTGATGACGTCACATATTACATCACTGATGACATGGTCAGTGACATCACTGATGACATCACTGATGACATCTCAAATGACATCACTGATGACATCACTGATGTCATCGTCCATGTGATAAATTAATGCATCTTCTCACACCCTAATTTAACCATTGATACACCAACTCAAAATTTCAGACGTCCATTCTCAAAACCATAGATAATAAAATACCAATAACTACATACCCACTTATTAACTCTTAGGTCTACATACACCTCCACTCATTCACCTGTACAGTCACTCATACTTACAGTCACTCCGTACAAGAATATCATATGCATTTATACACCTACATAGACACTCACACACCACCAATCATCCATAGAGGTACTCTCACACCTAGTCAGTCATGCAAATAATTAATTACACTCCCATTTACTCACCTATGCAGTTATACACACTCAAGTTCACTTACTCATAAAAATAGTACCACATTCTTATGCTCTTATACAATCATTGACACAAGCACACACTCATCCATACAGCCACTCTCACAATCACACACTCTCACATATACCCACTTATATACTCTTTCACGCATATATACTGCCTTTCACATATGTAGTTAGTCACAAATGTACCACTGAGATATACATTTAATCCCTAACACACCCATACATACACTCACTCAACCATACAGTTCATCACAGATGCACTCTTAAAACCATGCACCCATAGAATCACCCACTCACACATCTATGCACAGAGTCACACACACCCTACCCACACAAACACTCAGGCACCCATACAAATACTCAGACAACCAATCAATAACCCATAGAAGAAGAGTGTCATGTTGTAGTTAGGAGTGCAAAAGTATATAACTCTGCCTAAATCTGAATCTTAAGTTGATGTTCTGTCACTGGACTATATTATTTTCCAGGAATATCCATTCTTGACTTTAGTGCATGCTAATTAAAATCTGCTAATTTGCATTTGTTTGAAAGAAAAGTCCTGATTTTTGATGGCAATAGCTGGAATTTGCTGCTTCACACTTTACATTATTTTATTTTGTTGACAAAAAATAATTGACTGGTGAAGTTGATATGCCTACCATTTCACGAGGACCAATAAATTGATTTGTGGAAGATTTCGAACTGGGATTGTACCAGATGCATTCTAAGACATGAGCATATTTGTTGAAATTACATCTTTTTAAATCCCTCAGTAGAAGGACATTATAGATGCTCTTTAGCTCTCAAGAATCTTATGAATGCAGCTCTCTATACAAAGAGAATAATGTTCAGATATTGATTGATTACAATGGATTTCTCCACACCAAGTTATCACAGAGTTTCTGAGTTTTATGGTAAAACTCAGTGGCATGCATGGTGAAAGATATAATGCTCATGGTATCCCCTTAATTCTGAAAAATGTACTTGACCCCCAGTAATAGAGGGATATTATCCACTGTGTTTTTCTTTTGACTCCATGAAAATATCCTTTAGAGACTATCACAGTCCAGATAGACTTTTTCCAGACAAGTAATCAAAATGTTGGACAGGATATAAACATATCTAGGTAATATAAATATTTTCACATCGTGGAAGTTTGGCCCACAAAGATAAGCCTAAACTGCTCTATTTGTGGGGAAAAACCTAAAGTAGGAAAGATGGCGGCTGAGTGAGATCCTCTGAATCTCACCCTCGCGGCGCTCCCTTTGATTTCGATGACCCCCCTGAGCAGCGAAGTTACCTTTTGCTCCTGATGGTACTGGAGATGCGCGAGGAAAACTTAGGTTGGCCCCTGTTGAATGGATGGTGCAGAGGCTGTCTTCGTTTGGCATCTCGACGATCCCCGCTGAGAATCCCGAAAGACGTGGACCGGGTGAGACGCTGGGAAATCCTCGGACGGCTCCTGCTGACAGCGGCTGCCGGCTGCGGGATCTCTGATGTAGGAGCGCTGCAGCTAGGCAACACAGATGCCAGAGAGCTCGGAGTGCAATGTACAGGTCCGATGGCGGTTCACGGTGCTCGGAGCAAGACGCGATCCTCGGCTCAGGCAGTCTCCGCGTCAGCCCAAACAGAATCAAACAAGAGGATAGAAATGGACAAGAAAAATAATGAGTTTGCTATCGGTAAGAGTGGGATGCAAGAAATGAATAAACACCCCCTGATCAAAAGTAGTTTAACGGGAGATTCGAGTAAAAAACAGTTGGCTATCACAAGCCTGTTTTCAACTAAAGGCACATCTGAATCTATGAAGGGGCAAACCCATTCAAAAGATATAAATAGTGAAGTTTTAACCACTTTAACCACAATTTCTCCTGCCAATGTTGCCAATGTTGAAACGCTTAGTATAGACCCCCTAGGCTCCAATACCACTGTAGACATTTTGACGGAGGCAAGTGATGGGCGGCTATCATGGGGGTCTAGTGGTGAAACAACTGTTGTGGGTATGCCAGAAGTATATGTATATGTAAATGAATGCTCAGGAGGATCAGAAACTCTAATCAAAGGCCTCACTTCAGACATGGTTATTCAAAGAAAGACTCTGAGCGGAATCTTAGAATCCCCCATCTGTTTAAAAATAACTAACAATAAAGACATAACTCTTCCACCATATTCCATCGCAAAAAGAAAGTACATATCAGGGGAGAACTACCAGGAAACAGGTTCTCTTTCCCCAGACCCTTTAGAAACATTTTACTCGCTAAATGAAGACTCCGCGGATTCAGATAATACGGCCTCAAGCTCTATCAGCGACGGGGAAAGGGATGACGATACTTCTACAAGCCATTGCAGCCAGCAAGAGGAAAAAAGGCTACCCAGGAAAACCAAGAGACTCTCAGAGGGGAAAAAAGGCAATCAGAGACGGAAAGCGACAGAGGAGGATGGAGACCTAGGTTGGGATTACTCAGATACGCAGACACTACTTTGTAGTGGTACGACATCACCGAACAAATAACCAATGAGTATGTCCGGACAGAAAGACCTGTGTATGCCTGGTGAGCCTGGAGAACCGTCCTTATCCCTAATATTACAATCCCTCAAGGCATTTCAAGATGAAGCCAAACTTGAGAACCGACAAGCCCGTTTGGCCTCTAAAAAAATACAAGACTCCATCAGGAAAGTCGGGAAAACATGCACAGAGATTGTGGAAAGATAAAGTCTACTAGAGAATCGGACTGATTTTCTGGAAACTTTGGTTGAAAACTTGAAAAAAACAACAACGTCCCAAGAAAATACTCTAAACGATGTAATGTGGAAACTGGAGGAGGCAGAAAATCGGCAACGCCGTAACAATTTGAGGCTTCTTGGAATACCAGAGAACAGTGAGGGAGGAGATATCAGGAAATTTGTTATCAACCTGCTAAAAAATTATCTTCCAGAAATGGGACATTGGGACTGGGACAAGGAAATCCAGCGGGTGCATAGATTTCCTCTAAATATATCCAAACGACGTCCAAACGACCAGCAATACCCTAGAGCGATTCTAATTTTTTGGGGGAATTTTCTGTTGCGGCAATCAGTGTTTGGATTGGCAAGACCGGACAAAAAAAGGAACTGGGAGAAATTCTCGTACTTCGTCCGCCCAGATTTTGCACATGCCACAGTAGAGAGGAGGTGGCGACTCAGACAGATGATTGCGCCCTTCCAGAAAATTGGGGCTACTGCCTTTTTACAAAATCCTGCGAAACTCTAAGTTAATTTTCAAGGGCAGTACTTCTATTTTGCTTCTGAAATTCAGGCGCAGAAAATGTTAGAAGAAATCACAGCTGGCCAAAAAAATACTAGTGAGAGTAAGCATTAGGAAAGGATAGGATATGAATAGGATGGGGAAAAAAAATAACAATAAAATAAGACCGGTATCCTCATAGTCTATAATTATTGTCAATTTTCACCACTCTATGGTATCTGGTGTTTTGGCACTTTTAGTATGGTTAGCGGTGTCCTACTCATCGCTCTTCTAGAACTGCTTTTTTTGAGTAGGGGGGAAGAAAAAAAAAAGAAGGGGAGAGGACTCAATTATTTAAAGCTATGGTATAAGTACAAGGGGTGCGGCGGGGATGGGGTGAGGATGAAACAGACGCCATCAAAACGGGCTCAGGACTGAGCCTGATTGCCTATATATTGGTGGGGGGTGGAGGGGAGGGCAAGGTGGGGGTAAGCTCAGAACTGGATCATGTATAAATTCTGAAGTTAAAGTAGGAAGTGATGTCAGCAAGAGAGAGTACAGGAGAAGAATGAATACAGAAAAGATAATTAAATGCTTAGCAGGGAATGCTAAACTTCAATATGGATAAGGTAAAAATCTTGAACATTAATATCTGTGGTCTTAATGATGAAAACAAAGGCATAGAGTGGCTATTGGGTTACAATCAACAGGGGCAAATAATTTTTGTATTCAAGAAACACATATTGAGGGGTCCGAAATACATTTGCTCAATAAACTAGGCTTCAAATTGATCACTGCTACAACACAAGGGGTTAGGACAAAGGGTGTGGCTATCTTAGGGAAAGTGACTGGGATGCAATTTACTCGCTCAGATGCTGACAAATATGGACGATGGGCCATTACAGAGTGTTATCTGAATAATGGGTCTAAAATTGTTATTTGCTCAATATATAGTAGCATCAGTGACGACCCCGATCTCTTGGATCAAATTTCTAATGAGCTCGTCCATTGGCCACTCCCTGTAATAATCTGTGTGGGATTTTAATCTAAATTTACCTAGCGATTGGTCAGATGATCCTTGCTTTAAGTATAAAAGGAGGAAGCCTAGAGTCTTCCGAGCTTTCAAAAATCTATGTTCAACCCATGGTCTCATTGTCATCCGGCAAACAAAACACCCAGATGATCCAGGTTTTACTCACTATTCCTATCCTCATGCACGTCATGCAAGGCTGGATTACTTTCTGGTCTCTAACACCATAGCCTCTAGCTATCCTATTGAAAAATTACCAAGGGTACTATCTGACCACAATCCTCTTCTATTAACTATGAAAAAAGAGTCAACAAAACGCAATACTAAAATATGGACGTTCGAAAGGGCATTATTAACAAACGAGAAGTATTGCGATTTTATGCGACAATGGATCCCTAGATTCTTAGAAGAGAATATAGGCAGCGCGCCAATCGAGATGGTTTGGGATGCCCTAAAGGCCGGGATCAGAGGTGAAACATTGCGATTTTCATTGAATGCTAACAAAACAATTAAACATGAGATGGCAGTACTTCCGAATAATATTGCAATTGCAGGATGGTTAATAAAAGCTATTCAGGAGGGAAGGGAAGCTGAAAAAGAGTTTAAACAGATTGCAATTGCTAAAAACTGCATTATTGAGGTATTAACAGCAAGAGCTATCGAGCGAGCCACAATATATAAGGAAAATGTCTACGAACTAAGCGAACAGGTTGGACATCAGTTAGCTGTACGAGCCAAAGAGCAAAGCACTGCTAACCTTATCAAGGCTATTCGAGACCCAGAAGCCGGGCTAATGACAGATCCTGATACAATTAGGACTGCGTTTCAAAAATATTACCAGGTTTTATACAGAGAAACTGATATACATCATGATATTCAGGAAGAAATCAATGAATATATAAGACAAGACGATTGTATGAGGCTAGAGAGTAATGACGCCGAAAGTATGGATGATATCCCGCAATGGGAGGAAATTCTGCTTGCATTGAATAGCCTTGCCACAGGTAAAGCGGCGGGCATGGACGGGATCCCCACTGAATTTTATGTTAAATTCTCTCCACAAATAAAAAATATATTGTCAGAGTTGGTTGCCCATATATTTCAAGGGGGACGACCTCCAGGGTCTTGGTCTATGGCTAAAATTGTAGTTTTTTAAAAAAGCATAAGGATGCTACAGAGCTAGGGTCTTACCGTCCTATAATGCTAATAACTAGTGATTCTGAAATTTAAGCTAAGCTATTGGACACATGATTAGCCCCTAACATACATAAAATAGTGTCTGTAAGACAACATGGGTTCATCCCTGGTAGGGGTACTACCGATCATATACAGAGAGTAATATCATTGTTTGATTGGTGTGAGGTTTGAGGAGACCCTATGGCACTGATATTACTAGATGCCGAAAAGGCTTTCGATAGGGTTTCCTGGAAATATCTCTGGACAGTTATGGCAAGAAGTGGTATAGGGGAACCCTTCATCAAAGCAGTACAGATGTTGTATAAGGAGCCATCTGCTGTTGTTATGGTGAATGGGTCAATATCAGAATCGGTGTCCATAACCAGAGGGACAAGGCAGGGGTGTCCATGCTCGCCTCTCTTATTCGCTATATATATTGACCCATTTATACGGAGATTAGAGAACATTGCTAGGATTCCACCTGTTTGGGTAAGAGACCAGGCTACAAAAATACTAGCGTATGCGGACGATATTGCGGTGGTCACCAGTGAACTCAATCAGGGTGATCGAAGAAGAAGCTAAGATCTTTGGCGAGGTATCTGGCTATAAATTAAATCAAGCTAAAACTCAGATCATTCCCAATAGTAAAATAGGGTTGATTGATACACGGGTGACGGAGAAAGCTATATATCTCGGCATGAGTATAACCGCCAAAATAGAGAATTTAGTTGATGATAATATCGCCCCATTAATGCAACGTACAATAAAGGATATGATTCGCTGCAACAATCTTCACCTATCCATTGGAGGTCGATGTAATTTGATTAAAATGCTTTTTTTGCCTAGATTTTTATATTTATTTAGATCAATCTGTATAGAGTTTCCCCCGCAAATATTTAAGAATATGGATAATATGTTTAGTAGGTTTCTATGGGATATAGGAAATCACGAAGGGCATTATGAACTATTACCTTACCTAGAGATAGAGAAGGATTGGCATTGCCTAATTTTAAACTATACTATTGGGCTACTACCTTAAAATTTTGTGTTAGCTTATTATTTTCCACAAACATTAACAATGAAGGGGATATTCCAACACCACAAGAGCTTTTACTATGAAATGAGTCTAGAGGCTGCTTATGGCGCCATATGAATGATGGTTACTTCAAAAAAGTAAGATTTAAGTCGGTATTTGGTATTTATAAAACCTGGAATTTTGTTCGGAAATTAGCTGGTATCGGACGATTATCTTATTATACTTCAATCCTTAAAAACAATAGCCTTCCTGGGATCTTCAACGACACGTATGGAAAGTTGGGCAATGAAAGGGATTACACAACTTGGTTGTTTTTATACGATATCAGGGATTAAATCTTTTGGGGAATTACAGATCGAATTTAATTTAGATCACCAGGACTTTTTAAAACTTCTGCAGATTCGAGATTTTCTTTTGAAGAGAGGGGGGAATGGATTAAAATTCCAAACGGTCCAATTGATGGAGAACTTGTCGAACAAGCCCAATTTAAAAATTGGAGAAATTTATGAATTATTGAACTCTTGCTACCCAGATGATCTGGATAAATATATAATTAAATTGGGGTTTCGGCTGAAACTGTTCAACAATCATATACATTATATCAGTCAACCAAGCTGCAGGCTCAATTCTATAAAACTTTTTTCTTTTTGTATTATACTCCCTATAAAATTGCTAAATGGGGGTCAGGGAAAGGAACTACATGCCCTAGGTGCGTTTTACCCGAAGCTGACAGCATACATATCTTTGCTTCTTGTACAGTATTAACGAACGTAGGGAATGATATCTCAGCCTTTCTTTCGGAAGTGTTCAATACAAGAATAGAAATTTCCACTGTGGAAATTATGTTAGGTATTGCAAATGTTGATCGACCTAAATATATGCAAGGGTTAATATTCGTTGCAATGGCTGTCTTTAGAATGTGTATCGCTTCAGCATGGCTAGATACCAATGCACCGGTGTTTCAAGAATGGAGAACCCGACTATTAGCTACTTGTAGTTTAGAAGTAGCCATATATAAAAGAAAGGGCCATGTCAAGCGTAAAAAAGGGCTAGCAATCAGGGATCCTCTTTTACGATGGCTACAAAGATAGCTAGGATATATATGAGCTATACAGGCTTAAATCTTCGTTTTTTTCAGAACTTATATTATGTTTTGGTGTTTATTAACTGTCATTTTTTTCTTCTGTGATATTTAAGACGCAATATCTTAAGATAAAAATTGTTATTTGTATGTATTGGATTGGTCTGAGCTGGCGATGGGGGGTGGGTAAGAGGGTGAGGGTGTAAATATTTGGGAAAAATGCCTAATGGAAATAAATAAATAAATAAACTGCTCCATTTGTATAAATATTTTTTATGGATTGAATTGAAGTTTATTTGCATAAGGTAATTACAACAATTGCATACCAATCACAAATGCAAACCTTTAATTAGATCTTGAATTACATTAAAAGGAAGCCAGTTGCACTGGGGGCCATTTAAAATATTTTTTTTGTATAAAACATCACAATTAATCCTTATATCTAGATTTGTTTATGAGTGGTGATGCACCTTGAATGTTGTGAAAGAAAATGCCCAGTCCAACCCCAGTGAACATGTCACCAGTTTATGTCCCGTGAAATCTCCATTCTTCATCCATGTCCCTTTGGGAGGACGTATTTGGCCCATGATTGTGACTCTCTGTTAATGTGCAAATGCTTTACACATTTATGTCCCGTGAAATCTCCGTTCTTCATCCCTTGCACATTAGTAGTGTGTTTATGGCCCATGGTCCTGACTTTCTGATAAAGCGCGTTTGCTTTGTGAATCATGAAGTCTTAACCAGGCATATTAGGCTAAAGTGCTGGTGCCAATTTATTGTTTTTAAGTATTAAAAAATAGATAAGATACGATTGAAGGATCCCATTGCTTTTGTTCCTGTTTCGAAGATGATTATTAATCTTGTAGGGTAGCTGTAGGCTCCTTCCGATGTCTAGCCTTTAATGATGCAGAAGCATAACCTAAAGATTTCATTGCTGTGGGGCAGACTGTTTATCTCCCGGTTTCTGTATGAAATAATCCGAGATCAACTTCTGAACTTTGAATGGGCATTAAAGAGGATCAGGACGGGGCTGGAGATTGTCCCTGAGTATTTGTGTAAATCTTCCACAACCGCCCAAGGTGGAGTCCTCTGTTTGTGAAAGTCAAATCGCCAAAGCCTCTAAGCAGGTGCCTACTCTTTGCCTCAGAAATAGTTCCCTCAGTAAGATTTTCCTTTCATGAGCTATGGCGGGACAACAACATAAAAGGTGCAGCCATGATTTATGTTTGTAATTGCATAATCTGCTGGCTCCTCCATTTTTCTGGTTAGCCCAAGCTCGATCAAAATCCGCTATTGGTAAGGCCAGCAGTCGCATATATCTGAGATTTAGAGTTGAGGGAAGTGGAATGATAAGGTTGAGGTTTGGCTACCAGATACAAAGTGTTTAACGGGGACAAAAAGGATAGGCACAGTCCTGGGCACAAGTGGTGATGATATTTGTAATATTACATTCAGTTTCAAAGAGTTATATCAGTGCAGTGGTCGACACCTGTATGAGTTCAAAAAGTTTCTTTATATTGAGGCAACGACTATGTTGAACAAAGCAAACCAGCCGACACGTGTTTCGTCACTGGGAAAGGTGCCGAGACTCATCAGGGCTATGAGCGATTGTATCAGAAGATGAGCAGGCCCCCAAAAACCGGTGATACTTTCAACCCAGTTGGGGGCGAGCGGGAGACTGGAGGAACTGCGAATAGAGGCGCTGGATGGCGCGCCGCGTTGGCGATGAAGAGTGGATGAAAATAAGGCCGCAGGCTGGAGATGAGCTGTGTGGCGTGCAGCCGTGGTCAGTAGTGGGAGTAGCTGCCGGGCGGTGACGTGGGGAGGGGGAGGGGCAGGGTGGGGAGTAGTAAACTATGGATTACGGAGGTTTACAGGTAAGTAAACATATAAATTAATAAAACGAATTTTGTTGCGGGTACTGCAACCCCAAATGCGATGCAGTACAAGCAACGAAATTCGTTTTATTAATTTAGATGTTTACTTACCTGTAAACCTACGTAATCCATAGTTTACTACCCCCCCACCCTGCCCCTCCCCCTCCCCACGTCACCGCCCGGCAGCTACTCCCACTACCGACCGTGGCTGGCGGCGTTTATGGAGCAAAAGGCCGGGGCGGGTACGCCAAGGCACTTGGAAGATAGATGAAACCTGGGATGACAGGAGGAGGGGGTCCCTCTGACTTTCCACAAGGCTCCAGTGTCCCTGCAATACCAACTGCTCCAGAACCCAGGCACCTGCATCATCCTGCGAGCGCTCCATTAAATACTGCCTTACCTTTCCCGCACCTGGGCTCCTCCTCGTTCCCACCCAATGCCGACCCGGCCACTCGCTACCCGCCACGCCGCCGGACACTGGATCCCCTCTTCCTGTCATCCCAGGTTTCATCTACCTTCCAAGCGCCTTGGCGTTGCCTTATTTTCATCCGCTCTTTATCACCAGCGCGGCACGAAATCCAGCGCCTCTATTCGCAGTTTGAAACTGACAAAACACTTGTTGGCTGTTTCTGAAGAAAAACATTGTGAGCATTTGATTGTACAGAAGAATATACATACAATAAACTATACAATTGTTTGAGAAACAAGTCCTCAATGTTTGGACCTCATACTAGTTTGTGATACTGCCAGAGTGCTTTGTTGTTTTTCTATATAAGATATTGAAATGCACAAACTAATATAAACACTTGCAGGCTATAACATGAACTGAGATTTGATAAAACCATATCAAGAATAGGCTTGGGGGCAACCCAGTAATCCTAGGAACCAGGGCAATTGTGAAAATCAATACAAATAACATTCCTTTAGATTTATTTTAATACAGTGGTGCTTTGGGGAGCTGCTGCTTAAGTGAACACACTTACATGGTTTTACTCTTGAAGATGCCAGTCATTATTTGGATGTCTGGAAGACTAGACTTTAGTATGAGAATTGGGAACTATATATGGTACACTTGACCCGGTTACATAATATAGGATTCATAATTTAGGAGGATAGCAAGCCCTGATGAAGTCCTGGTGAAGAGGCTGGACAAAACATGTGTTATCTAGGAATATTTTGAGAAGAGGTGTATTAAAGAATCAAAAGAAGAATCTGGTTAAAGAATCACCTTGCATCTTCAGAGTGCATTCAATAATATTGGACTACGACACTGGGCCTTAATATTGATTATCGGGGCTGTTTGGGGTCTATTCATTATGAATGTGTATAAGTTCTAATTCTATTTGTGCTAAAAATCTTTTTTGAAAAATTCTCTGATGTTTATGTGGTTAATGGTGTGCATTTATTTTTTCATTTTTTTGTATTGTTCGTCTTTAAACAGAAATTTCTATTAATTCACAGAGTGGCCTTTATATGACCTCATTAGCTGAAGGTCTATTGATTAATGTAAGCTATATTAGTTTGTTAGGTCGAGCATCAGCGTGCATGCGCTGTGTGCAAGACCTGCTGTCATAAAAAAACACCCTATTCCCACCTCCTGCCTACCGTTGGCTCATTCCAGCGTCATTCTTCTATGCAGCCTCCTGTTTCGTTCTGGCAGCCGATACCTCACTTCCTTTCAGCCTTTCTTTCAGCTGAGGAGCACCGGTGTAGTATGGTGTACATACGCATGCCTTCTTTATCTCCTGTTTGGGAGAACTTTCTTTTTTTATTGATTCTTCCGTCGCTGCTTCAATGACCTATTCACAACTGAAGCCACACATGAGGTTGCTCAGAAAAAAAGCATTTGCAATGCAATAGGTCTTGCATTAGTCAAAATGTGAGCTATTGGTGGTGCAGATGTTAATGCTTTTCTTTTCTTTTCAAATTATACCAGCGGTAGCATAATAAGCAAAGAATTATATTTCACATAAGAAAGGGCCAAGTACCACAGGCTGTTACTAGGTGTCTATGAGACACCTAGTACAGAAACTCCTTTCATGACGTTAGGGTGCAGTACCACAGGCTGTTACTAGGGGTCCCTAGAATTTCTTAATAGGTGTCCCAGGGACACCTAGTAACAGCCTGTGGTACTGCACCCTTTCCTTCGTGAAATTATTTTTTTCGCTTATTATGCTACTGCTGGCATAATTTGAAACTGAAAAAACTATTAGTATTTGCAACGCCAATAGCTCACATTTAGATTAATGTGAGACCTATTGCATTGCAAATGCTTGTAGCTCCAGTGCTTGAGACACGCCAAAGGAGATCCACTAGTGGCCGAGGGACAGCACATTTCAAAGCAGTCACTGAATGAAACTGACTGGGGCAACCAGCAGAGCTGAGCGGATGATCGATTTTCAGTTTATTCCACGGTGTGTAATTTTTGCCATTTAGCAGCAGAAGCAGGTTCTGAAGCTTGAAATCAAGCCAGACTTGCATGGAGCAGGCCAATTGACATGTTTGTGCAAAACACCAAATGAATTAACATTTCCTTTAGTACAATGAAACAGTGTTAAAGTAATATCGTAAACTAAGAGATATACAGAAACCCAAAGAATAACCGTCACTCTAAAGCTTCTCCCAGCATTTAGGTGACTGCCAGTAAAGAAATGTCCAGTGGGTGCTCTGTGCCTGTTAAAGAAGAAGCATAGCATACAATTTATGTAAGGCTCCGACATTTCTACTTTTATTGAGCATTGCAAACAATAACAAGCATTTGCAATGCAATAGGTCTCGCATTACTGACAGTTTGACCTATTGGCGTTGCAAATAGTAATGCAACGCTAATAGCTCAAACTTTCAGTAATGCGAGACCTATTGCATTGAAAATGCCTGTTTTTCTTTTACACTATTACATAGTTGTTATGATTTTCCCTGCCACTGTCCTTTAGGGTTAAGCTCCACATTAAGCTCCACATTAGTATTTCCCCAATGATTTAGGGGCCATATGTAGGTAGAATAGAATTTGCGAATCGGAAATTGCGATTTTTCGCGAATCGCATTTTCCGAATCGCAATTAGCTATGTAGGTGGATTTTAGCGATTAATTAGCGATTAGCAAAAATTCGCAGAATAATTTTGCGTTTACCCTATTAGCGATTCCTTAATTGCGAAAACGCTATTAAGGAATCTCAAATCTGGGAATCTGCAATTCAGGTGCAGAATGATGACATCACAACCAGGAAGTGTGACTGCCCATGCTGCACCTGATTGCCAGCAGCTGTGTGTGAACCAGTAGCTGTTTGAGAGCCTGTGTGGAGAGGAGAACAGTGCAGCTCTGCATTTGAAAACCAGCCAAATGGATTCCCAGGGGACTGAAAAGCAGTATGAGGAACCAGCAAGGAAGAGGAAACAGAAATTCAGTGAGAGGGAGCTGGAGGTCCTCACACAGGAGGTGGCCAGCAACCATGACCTCCTATTTGGGAAAAGTTCCCTGAGAGTACCTGAGGCCAGAAAGCGCAAGATTTGGAGTGACATCCAAGAGAAAGTCAATGCCATTGGTGTCACACACCGCAGAGTGGAGGACCTACGTAAAAGATGGTATGACATGCGGCAGAGGTCAAAGGAGAGGGTGGCATCAAGATTGGCAGAGGCAAAAAAAACGGTGGGGGCCCTTCCACTGCAACCGAACCGACGCCCCTGGAGGAGCTGGTGGAGGGCACACTGCAGCGTGAGAGCGTGAGTGGAGTGGCTGACCTGGACAGCTCAGAACACAGAGACACCAGACAAGGTAAGGTGCATGGCAAAACCCCCTGCTACATCCCCAAACCACCCACATCCCCCAAAAGGCAACCTGACTGCAACTCCAGTAAATGTCACACAGCACACACAGAAATGCATTATGGGAAACGTAGTCACATGCACTGATAACTGTGCCAGTGAGACACAGACAGGTGGAATAGGAAGGACTCCATCATGCAGAGATAGAAAAAGACCGATAGTACCCGTGAGATTTTATTGCTTGAAACTAATGCATGACAAATACCACACAGGACACAGTACTAATGTGTGTCATTTAATCCACAGCACCACCACCAACACAGGATAGTGAGGCTGAATGTGAGCCAACAGCTGAGATGGAGGACCAGGCATGCCAGAAGGATCAGGGCGCAGCCACAACTGCCGACACAGCACCATGCAGGCGTCGCATAATTGTCCCACCACTACCACTGTTGGAGACACAGGCACCAGACACAGCAGAGGAGCAACAGCCAGTGCACAGGCAGCGTGCAGGACTGCAACAAACACAGTCCCCTGAACAATCAAGAGTAGGGAGAGGGATGAGACGCAGGGAACGGCCGTCCACCAGCACTGCTCCTGTTGAAGAGGACACGGTGTTCTCGGGCCTGGAGGGCAGCATGCTGAAGCAGCAGCGCCTGCAAGTGAAGGGAATCAGGTCAATACAACGGCAGCTGACAGCACATAACCACAACATGACCGAGTTGCGCGCAGGAGTAATGGCCATGACTGGTGCATTGGAGGGACTGTGCAGGGAGATAGCGAGGGACAGGGCAGCGCAGCGCCGGGACAGACATCGCCTTCACACACGGCTGGACCTATACACAAGGGCTGTGAACCGCCACTCAACCGCCACATCCCTGCTGGCCAGAAGATGTGTTGGCATGCAGCGCGAGATGGCCCACTGCTGCCAGGACGTGGGCAGTGTCTTGGTGCAGGTCACACATGCGGTGGACCAGATGCGCGCAACCGCCACAGGTGGCATAGGTGCACTTGCTGCCACGGACACTGAAGAACAATCGAGCAGGAGCAGCATCACTCCCCAATACCACAGGACAGACGCAGGAGTGCACGACAGGGCACAGTGGAGGATGAGTCAAGGGAGGGCACAGCGCGCACACAGCGAGGCGCACCAGGCCGTGCACGTAGGAGGTGAAGGGACACAAGGGACTAATGGCCATGTGTGACGCAACACAGTCCATGTAGACTCAGTGTCTGTTGTTATTCTTTGCACTGTGACACAAACAAGTGCATGCAGGGACTTTGAAGTCACAACGTGAGATCACTCAATGCCTGATAACACTGAAATAAAAACCCCTGTCAGTCACCAATCAGTTTCATTGTGTCATCATTACTCACTTAGAAGTAGTTTTGGGTAATCTCATCACGTCTCATACGTCCGGCAGCTGCACCAGCACCTCCTGCGGGAGCGCGATGTGGTGCTGGTCCATCCTCATCTGATGATTCTGAGTCTGTCAGGTCCACTGGGGTTCCTTTCTTGGTAGCGATGTTGTGTAGCATTGCACAGGCAACCACTATTTTGCAACACGTCTCAGGGCTGCACTGTAGCGCTCCACCACTCTTATGGAGGCATCGAAAACGGCTCTTTAGGATTCCAAAGGTCCTCTCAATGGCACAGCGTGTAGCTCTGTGTGCGCTGTTGTACCCCCTCTCACCTGCAGTTGATGGATTCAGGTACGGTGTGAGGATGTAGTCTCGTACAGCATACGCACTGTCACCTGCGGGGCATAAGCAGATTAATGTTCAATAGTGTCCTGCCACTGCATCACTCTACTGCCTCTGTGTGTGTTTGCCATGCATTTACCTAGCAGATAGCCCTCTCCAAAATCACCATTTGTGAGTCTGCGATGTAATGCACAGTGGCGAAACATGAATGAGTCGTGTGTGCTTCCAGGGTATTTGGCCACAATATCAGTGATTATGTGTTGGGCATTGCACACTACCTGGATGTTCAGGGTATGATATGACTTTCTGTTGCGAAATACATACTCATTATGTGATGGGGGTGAAATAGCGATATGTGTCCCATCTATGCAGCCAATGACATGGGGGAATTGTGCAATTTGGTAGAAATCTTGCTTGGTCTGATCCAGTGCCTGTGCTGTGCTAGCAAATTGTATGTGGTGATGCAGCCTCTGTACCATTGCATCCAGGAAAGCGTGGAAGAAGCGCGATAGTGCACTTTGGGAGACACCTCCTGCTGTGGCAATGACCCCCTGGAAACTACCTGATGCCAGGAGGTGCAGTGAGCACAGCACCTGTACATGGGTGGGAATGGAGTGTGCCCTGCGTGTGGGGTGGTCAAGTATGGGTGTCAGTTCAGCAATTAAATCCAGGATGCTGTCTGGGTGCAGCCTGTAGTTGACATGGATCTCCTCCTCGGTCACTTGGAAGAGGGTGATGCGTGCTCTGTAGATCCTTTCCTGGCGTCTCCTTCTCTGTGTGGCATCCCTGATTCGCAGCCTCCTGGCTATCACGTACAGCCCAGCCATGGTGGAAAGGCCCTGTGGCATTGTGGGCCTGTTTAAATAGGTTGCAGTTGATTACCACCTGCTCAGTGTTGATGGTAATTGGGAAGTGCAAAATTGCGAATTTGGCAGAATCGCTATTTGCGAATTTTCTGAACATGTCATTTTGCGAAATTGCAATTTGCGAGTTCGGTAACAGCGATTTCCGCAAATACTGGTGCGCAGACTGCGATTACGCTGATATATTCGCAGACTCCACTTTACGCAAAATAGCTAATCGCTAAATTAGCGATTCGCACTGTTCTTCTGCAAAAACCTTTCCTACATGGCTCAAGTCTGTTTTGCGATCGCAAACACACAGATTCCTGCGAATCGCACTGTTTGCGATCGCAAAACTGTTTCCTACATATGGCCCTTATTTTTTTTAAATGGGGATTCGTGCATGCAGTATATCTTATAAATGGCTTGATGATAATGTCATAACAGGGGTATAGTTGTTGTGTGTTATTGTTATACAGCTATGAAGAGTACTTGGTCATGACCCCATGGCGTTTTGGCATTGATGCAACTGAATCTTCGACACTCACAAAGTGATCCATGCAAATACACATCATGGATTCTTAGTCTGTCTTATATATGGCTTGAGTATTCCATACAATTTCTATGTCCCTTTTTTCTGTTTTCGGTTGACTTAAATAGTGATGCCACTTGTTGCTGTAAGATGTCACTCCAAAATCATAGGAATCGCTTTTTATCAAATTTTCCTTCTGAATTTTGTGTAAAATACAATTGATGTATCTAGGATTATACATATGCGTGCTCCTCCTGGGGTCAAGACTGATTTGCATATGGCTGGGTCCAAACTAATGTGGCATGGTGAGCAAAAGAACGATGGGTTGGAGTGCTACCCCAAGCTATTGCAAGTTGTTAGATTTATTGCAAGCAGCCTCCCATCACCTTTGTGTGTTTCTTGTACCGCACAAAGGGGCCTATTAGGATGGCTCACCCTAGCGGTGCTGGGACCGGCCGCCAGTGGTGCGGAGGTCCCGCACCGGCAATTAGGATGCCACTGCCACGGTGGCGGTGGCATCCCCCATCTACAACATTGCGGCGGACGGTGCTCACAGCACTGCCCGCCACAATGCTATGGATGGACCTTGTGCATTTGCATGCACAACTTGGCAGGCACCACGCGGTGCCTGCCATGTTGTGCCTGCAAATGCAGGGGGTACCATAGGTGCCCCCATGTGCACCCCCCACGCCCCCAACACCCTGGGGGCCCACAACGGGCCCCCCCCAGTCAGGAGCCGCATGCGTTTTCATGGCGGCAGTGCCGCCATGGAAAGGCACTTTCCCTCGTGTATTATAATATGGATGGCGGTGTCTTGCAGACAAGCCACCATATACAGCCCCTTTTCTGCCCGGTCGACTCGTCGACCGCGGGAAAACCGACGGACGGTCTTTCCGCCCGCCGGGGTCCCCCCGCCATCATAATGGCGGGGGAATGGGATGCGGGCCGTGGGAAATGTCGGGCAGATCGCCACCGCCATGCGAGTGGTGGCGATCCGCCTGACATACTAATAGACCCCTAAGTGTCATGCGTATATCAAGATGTGGGTCTCGTGCTCACTGTGTCACTGGAACCAAGCTCTACCCGGCTAATGAGCTCATAACCAGGGTGAAACAGGTCCTGGGTTGCTTATGTTCCAGTTCAGGGAGGACCTGGCTTGGCAGTTCAGGCTGGACTGTTTCAATGAGAGCAGGGTCAAAACTGATTTGCATATGGCAGCGTCCACACTGAGGTGGCATGGTGAGCATAAGAAGGATGAGTTGGAGTGCTACCCTGAGCTATAAAAAGTGTTTAGATTTATTGCAAGCAGCCTCCCATCACCTTTTGCGTGTTTTATATTCCTCCTGTTTTGCACAAAATTTGAGTCATGTGCTTCATCTATATTATTTATAAGTAAGATATGCAAGCTTTATTGGACACCTAGACTAACCAATTTTTTGTGTCTGGTTGTTTTTTGTGACTCCTCTAGGAGTACCTTTGTTTAGCTTACATCTGTCCAAAAAGCGCCCCTTACTTGCAAGACCGCTTCATGTGTAGGATAGATTTTACTACAGTTTGTGTTTAGTGCATTTTCCATCACATTTTGGAATCATTTTATGCAATATATGGTAGTTCTTGTGGTCCATGTATATATATTTATACTGTATTAATTTGAATCTAGAATTTCTGGATACCTTTGTTCATGCCCCATGTTCCCATGGCCATTGTGATTATCTATATGTGCTCCAAAATAGGATTGTCAGTTTTCTCCTAGTGTATTCATCGGCTTTGCTGTTGTTGGGAATATTTACTCGGCATAACACAGATATTGATCTGCCTTTCTTGTGTATCTCTATTGTATTTTTTACATGTTTTTCCTTCCTCAGGAATTCATGACCACACTTTGAGGAACTCTGCAAATCCCAAACTTTTACCATTATTATACATATGCAAAACAATATTTGATTCAAGAGATTCCAGGTGTGCAGACATAAGATTAGGACATTGTCATTGTAGTGCCTTCTTATAGGAATGAATCATGGAGATGCACTTCTGTGGGCAAGAGGTACATCTGTGTAGTAGATAACAGTGGTAAAGGTAATAGATGCATGTGACCAATTAAATCCTTGATCAGATGTATAACCAAAGCTCTATCTGCAGCAGCTACCCATGGAAAAACTGTTTGTAAATCTAAGGCACATAATATCCCATGAAATCTGGGAGTAACATTCCCCTACTCTTTCAAGAAACCCCGGTGCCGCAGATGCAGCCCATATGTAGCAAATCGAGATAGCCACTCCATGAACCTACATTGCCCGTTACAGATCGACGACCCGGTTCGACTACTCTGTATGCGAGGTCAAAGGGCTGTCAGGTCTGTTAAGAGAGTGAACCAACAAAAGGAAATTCCTTAAATTGAAAGGTTTTGGAGGCTAAGGAAGAAATGAAAAGTCTGATATAAAGTGTGGCATTTGTAGGTAGGATTTCTTCACTGTCATTTGTTATGTGATGTAATTATTTATTGCAAGGCCATTAGTTCCTTGCGTGTTCTTTCATGGAACCTCATGTGCATTGACTGTGGGGCCATTATCGAGATCTCCGGGGCCCTTTGTACATGTTGCGGTGATTAAGATTCACTCCAATAAATCTCGTGGTGAATAACTCCTACTGGACAAATATTTATTTTTCTACATAAGGTTTCAGATTAGTAAGGTAAAGGGTCTCCCTGGAGTATGGGCATTCTCAAAAGTAAGCAAGGCGATGGGGAATGGAGGGTTATGGAAAAGGTTTAGATGTTACTTTTGCAAGTAGACGGAAAGATGGATGCATATATGCGGGTCTTTTCACAAGTTATTAATTGATCCACAAGAAACCGACACATTTCATGCAAATATTGTGCTTTCTCTGAGAAAAATATCACAGAAGTCTGAAGTAAGTAATTTAAAACAAAGGGCCCAATTAGGATGGTGGGTGGATTGCCCCCACCGGGCCGGCGGTAGCCACCGCCGGCCCGGCGGGGGCGATGCGCCCACCATCCGTGGCTGAATGACCCCCTGCCATATTAGTATGGCTGGGGGGTCCGTGGCGGACGGAAAGACTGTCCGTCACTTTTCCACCGGTCGACTCGTCGACCAGGCGGAAAAAGGTCATGACATGGTGGCGCTGTCTGCACGACACTGCCATCCATATCATGATGAGTGCAGAGATGAGCCTTTCCCTGGCGCCATGGAAAGGCATGCGGTTTCTACCTGCGGGGGCCCATTGCGCACCACCTAAGTGTTTGCGGGATGGGGTGTGCACTTGAGGGGTACCTGTGGTACCTCACTACATTGGCAAGGACAAGGTGGCAGTCACCGCGCGGTGCTTGTCACCTTGTGCATGCCAATGCATCAATGTGCATTCCCAGTATTGTGGCGGGCGGTGCTGTGAGCTCCACCCACCACAATGTTGGGAATGGGGTATGCCACTGCCACGGTGGCGGTGGCATCCTAATTGCAGTTGTGGGACCGCCACAACCCTGGCGAACGGTCCCGCATTCCGTTACGGTGGCAGGTGGAATTTGTCCCCACGCCATCATGATAGACCCCAAAGTGTCTGACATAAATCCAAGATGCACCAACATTTTTTAATTTTCAGCAATCTGACTGGTGTCAAAACACCAGTCATTCATTTGGATGGCCAGACTGTGTATAATAAACAATAAGTAATCCGCAACACCAGGGGGCATATTCTCAAGGATTTATCGCCGAATTAGCTGCACTTTATTGCAGCAAAAGTGGTGATAAACAGCCCATATCACCAGTTTTCCTGCAATAGCAGCCGCAAAAAACATTGCCACGGATGACACCGGCAGCTAACGCTAATGATATGCAGAGTAAGCGTTCCCGTTCAAAAAGCCGCAACAACACCACTTCGCAACATTCTCAACGACCAGCTGGATCGGCGATAAGATCACAAAACATGTGATAAGGCACGTTAGCAGCAGGGATTTAACACCTTCTCCTACCTGGTGTTAAGTCGGATGACTACCTGCAGTACGAAAGGGAGCCCAGCCCAGAGCGACACCTGAAGATCAACAGATGCCATGGAGCTACTGATCATGCAGCTCGGACACCCAAGAGGGCCACAACAAACACCGCCCCCCCCCCCCCGGACAAAGATATTTCACCTCAAATTTACGAAATCATGAACAAAATAATTTGTTTGATTTCGCACAATTACAACAATTAACATAGTTGCTGATAGACCTGTGCTCTTACGTGTCTTCAGTGATGTGAGTATGGTGTACAACATCTTGCCATGTGGATCAATGTGGTCCATCACTACAGGCTGTGTCCACCCAGTTGAGTGTGAGTAGGTATGCAAAGAGATGTTCTGTTGCCAAATGTGATGGGGGACACTGCTGTAGGCCTGCCAACTACTTTGACATTTTACACACAGCACTATTTCTAACATTGCATGGGGCAAAGTTGTGAAATTGCACGATTGTTGTATCAGAGCGATGAGGCCACAGCTAGTGCACACATTCCCAGTCATCTCACTGCCTCTGTGTGTCACAGTCACACATGCGCACTGCCTTCATTTCCCGGGGTGTACCTTTTTTTGAAACCAATGTCCTTACATTCATCTTTACTTTCATACTTGATTGATTATGGACATGACACATCTGTGTGATTTTGAATGATTTATTCATATTCGGTGGAGTTTTGGAGCTGGAGCAGTACATGGCCATGCAAACCCCACATTACATTGTAGCCCAGTGGAGGGCCAGGCAGAGTCCTTTAGGGATTGACAGGTACATCGTAAGAGGAAGAGTACAGTCCGCAGTCTGATTGCTGTGTCATTGTTAAGCAGACAAAATATGGCAGTCCATGTTGAGGTCCAAGGTGTGTGTCACAGAGTGTTTCGGGGGACAGTGGGAGGTGTTGTTACAGGGTATGATGCAAGCTGTAATAGGGCATGTGGCGGAGAAGACTGCTACTGGCTCTTCTTAATACACAGGTGGAATCACCCGCAACTTCGTCCTCTATGTCACCTGGCTGACATGTGGGTACTGATATTCGGCCTGCAGCACTGTGTGCCACTGACACATCAAGGGCCGGAGATGTGTGTGTGGAAGTACCAGCAGCATTCATCAGTGACTGCCTTAGTCGCAGCAATGCGATGATGAGGATCTGCAGGGCATGGAAGATACTAACAACTTTTTGCTGGTGTGCAGCCGTGGCAGCCATTCCTTCAGCATGCATCCGCTCCATGTTCTCCATTATACTCAGCATCTGTGTTGACATCTCGGCTGACATCGCTGAGGCCACTCTGACTAGACAGTTGTTCTCCTCTCAGAGGCATGACTCCAGCAGTGCTGGGCATGGATTGTTGGACATCATGGAGCGAACTGTGGGTGTTCGTTAGGGAGTGTAAGTGGTCCCTGATGTGACTTAGATACCCACGTATGTCATCTAGTTTGGCTGCCATGTTGTCGAATCCCACCCACACCTGTTCAGCCACCTCTTTCTGGCTGTGTAACACCTGGCCTTGGAATGCGATGTGTTCTTCGGTGAGGTGCTGGGAGCCAGCCGTGGTGGTGGGTGCTTCCTGCTGTGTGGTCTGTGCAGGGGGTGGGGTCTCTTCGATGCAGCTGGGCTGCCCTGCTCCTGGAATTGGGTTGCCGTAGCTGTCCATGAGCTGTTGGAAGGCGTCGTTATCGAAGGTGGGGAGGTCCTCTTTGTCATCAGTAAATAGTTGTTGGGTGTGCTCTGCAGGAGGTGTTGATTGTCCCTCTGCAATGTGAATGGGAGATGCAGTTAACATTGTGTTGACATGTATGTTGATGCATTGTTCAAGTTTACATACAGACTGCATGACAATGTACATTGTGATTGTTTGGGAGGAGCTGACTATTTGATGTGGGACAGTGGACATTTGAACTACATCACGGATGTGAGGTTGTACACGTAGATTATCATCTCAAAGATGTGATTGGCTAGTTTCTGCACACAAGCGGAACCAGTTGTGTACTCTGTTCTGTGGTGAGAGTGTTGCACTTTGTACCACATTGTCATCAATGTTGATGTGCTGTTATTGCTATGTGTGGGTGCTGCATTGTGGGAGAGTCGCCCCTGCAGCTGTGATTTTGCTGCCCCTTATCCCTTTCATGCTGGGTGCCTTTGACTTCTGTGCTTCTACAGTGCTGAGATGTGGCAGACGTGGCTAATTTGACTCTTGTTCGGATCTTGTGCCCTCTGGCATGATTAATCCGCAGAAGTGTTCTCGAAATAAGGGTTTGTTTGTGCACGTGGATGTGTCAGAGTGTGACCTGCTCCTTTCCGGATGTGTTCCACGCTCAGCCACCTCAGTGTCGTGGCGTGCACCATGTCATGATAATTGGACTGCAGCCATGCTATTCAGCATGCAGTGTCACTTGCATTGTCAGTGTGGCTCACAGACACACAGCTTTGCATGATTTAACACATGTGCATGGGTTGGTTGTGAGATTGGTGCTGTGTGGGGAGGGACCCCTTTGTGCCCATAGTGGACGGGGGCCTACTTGCTGTTTGTATGTGTGCTGCAGTGTGCCAAGGGGATGAGGGACATGATCCAGAGTCATTGTGGGTGTGCAGTGTGCTCTACTTGATTGTGGATGTGTGCTATTGTGCCCATCTCCCCGTCTCCCCAGGCCCTGTTTGGTACTCACCATCGTGCTGTTGTGTCAGGTCATGTCGAGTAGTGTCCGGACCCCCAACTACTGCCAATGTCTCCCCACTGATGACTGTGGATACCATTTCCTCCATCTCATCCAGCTACTGGTGTTCCGCTGGACTGCCACCTCCAGTCTGCATTGCTGCCTGATGGTTCTCAGCGAGTTTCTTCTTGGTTTTGCGCTTCGCGTCATTCCAGCACCTCTTGACCTCTCCAATTGTCCTCCTCCTCACTCGACTGCATTCACCTTGTCCAGGATGTCCTGCCATATTGCATTTTTTTATGACATGTTGGAGGTAACGAACAGTTGTTGGTGGTGTTCTATCACCTCCGTGATGATGATCCTGTTTTCCTGCGGACTAAATCTCATCTTCCTTGCCTTCTTATTCTTGACGTTCCATGACCCCGAGGTCCCAGGATGGTCCTCCTGTGGGCTCGTGGGGCTCTGGTCATCCTCTTTACTTGCTCCGCCTTCCTCCATGGTGCTTGGCAGTTGAAATTATTTTGTTTGTGTTTTTCGGTGCTTTTATAGTGCATTTTCCCACATGACGCGTGGGAATTGCAGGCCTGTCGCTGATTATTGCTGATTTTTGTATCATGATTGTCACAACGCAGCTTTTTTCGCATTTGTGTTTCGCATTTTTTCGGCCTCGCGTTAATTTTAATGCGCTCATTTGATGCGTTATCGTGAGACGATCGCATGGTACCGCTGTGATGAGAATACAACGTTAACACAAATTTGAAATATTAAAGTATTCCTGTCTGGCTACTTGTATGTCTATATTCATTACGTCTTTCCCATTGTCCTTGTGAGGGACTACTGTGTTTGTAGCATACTGATACCCAAGGTCCCTGACCAATTGTATTGGATTCCCTTGTCTATAAATAATATGTAAGTGTACTAATTGCAGTCCACATATTGTCCTCAAATGGGGTTCCAAGGTCCTCATGCCAAGCTGCGTGAGGCCTGGGCAGAGGACCAGATCTGTCCTGTCTCATAGCCCTATACAAATGAGTAATCAAGTGTCGACCTGCACCGCAGGTCAGTTGCATTTCTGGTGTGTGCGTGGTCTATGGGGCAGCGGGGTGCTTGGGCCAGGTCGTTCTGGATATGTCGGTCAGTCCTGCATAGTGTAAGTATTGCCCCAGACCTAGTGCAAAGTCCTCACAGGCTTGCACATATTTAATGAATAAATCACCCAGATACAGTTCTCCTAGCAGTGCACATCCACCTTCCTGCCATACCTCAAAGTACATATGATCCATCATTTGGCAAACCAGTACCAATACCCATATGGGGAGTTCACAATGAAAAGGGGCATGATTTAGTACCACTTCAATGTACTGTTGCCATATGTGTGTGGTGCGATGCACTATGTAAGGATGGTCCCTTGCAACTCACGTTGCCTCCATCAAGGCCACGAGCAGGTGTTCTGCATTCATCAGTCCCGCCAACAAGCGCCTTTCCCAATTGTCTCCCTCGTTCAGCCACCGGGCCATATGCTGCAGGTTTGCTGGATAATAATATGGGTCAAGTCATTGAACCTTGAGTTCTCCCTCCTCATAACGCTCGGTCAACGTATGCAGGGCCATTCTACTGTGGCAGCCCGCCCATAGCAAAGATATATGTGCTGAGTGCAATCATTTAAAAAACATCTTAGGGATGGGACAGGGTGAGTTCTGTAACACGTAAAGATAATGGGGTGACACCGCCATCTTAAATACCACAAGTCTGCCCATCAATGAGAGTGGTAGAGTATTCTAGAAGGCGATCAACTTCCATAATGATTCGATAACATTAAGTGCAGCAACTGAGCATCAGCGTCTGCCACTTGCATGCCTAAATAACAGAAGTGTGCCATTTCCCAGCGCAGACCAAGGCACGGGAGGTGGTCCAGTGGCAGTGCAGCTAAGTTTGCTAAGGGGAACATTAGAGATTTAGCTTAGTTAAGGTGAAGTCCTGACAAATCACCGATTTAATTTAAGAGTTTCAACAGCATAGGCAGTGCTGTACGTGGGAAAGCTATATAAAAATGGGTTTCATAAGTGATTAAGGTGTACCCCGATATGGGCCTATTAGTTCTGAAATTAACTTGCATTTAATTTTAGTCACTTCACTGTCCCTATGAGTTTTCGGGGCGGTTTGCTTATCATCCAGCATTAATATGGTTTGACCCCTGCTAGCTAATTCATTGTTTCACTACAGAGGATAAGTCTTTTTATAATATTTTATATTTACATATTGATTTATATTGTTGATCATGAGGAGGCTCAGTTAATTTCATTCTGACCCTATAGGATTATAGAAGATTGCCTTTAACCTTCTTTTCGATCTTGTTTCTTTAGTATTTTGGTAAGTGTCAATTTACCATACCTATTGTTCCCTCTCTTGTCGTCGCACGGGCACTTCTTTGTGGCTTTTTTTCGCCTTTTGCTTTTTGCAGCTTTCATTATTATGGAACTTGTTTGATCATTCTTTCGGGGTAGGTACGCCACTTTTACTTTTGATCCTCCTATTTTATTAACTCACATTTTATATTTATATTTTTATACTATATATATTTTTTTTAACTTTTCTCTTTTTTCTGTTATTTGGGATACACAGTGCACACTGTAGGTTTCTCCTTTTTCAATTTTCTGGATGTAGGACACGTGTCTAACCATACATACTATTGTAACAGGTTGCTCTTTCCCCTTTCGGTGTGTTTATAATGTGGTCTATCCCACATTGCACATTAAGTTACTAGAGTGCACATATGAGATGTGGGTAGAGTAAAGTTCACCACATGTATTTCATGTGGGACGTTTGTAATTGTGTAATACAATGTAGATATTCTTCTTGTCTTTCGCCCTGATGAAGTCCTGGGCTGACAACCTTGTGGACGAAACACGGGTTGGCTTGGCTTGAAGGCATTAGCTTGAAGAAAATGTACAGGAACAGGCTTGGCTTGAAGGTATTAGCTTGAAGAAAATGTACAGGAACAAGAAAAATATCTAACAAGATTGAATTAAAAGAAGAACAAACAAACACAGAACTGATACTTGGACTTTATTTGATGCTTTGACATATGATCTGTTTGCTCGTTTACCTTTTTTCAATTTTCACGAGGTGGGAAATGCCCACACATTACGACGTTAGGTGGTTGTTGTGTGGTTAACCTTGGAGCAGTAGCTTTAAGCGGGATATCTACTTTAATCACGATTACCACTTCTCTGAGCAGAAATTCCCCACCACTATTCTCTTTTTGTTGTGTAAAAAAGGGTTTCGTCTGTATACAACAAAACCACATGGTTAGTACCTCCCAGGCGGATGCCCAAGTTTGCCAATGCTTGTTGCACCCAGACTGTCATCTGTTCTATTGCCAAAGCAAACAGCAGTGGCAACAGGGGTCATTCTTGCCATGTTTGCCGTCCCAATGGCCACACTCCTGAGCGACTTTGACCCACTTGCACCCTGGAACTAAGGTCCATATAGAGTAATTGAACCCAACACCGACATTGTGGGCCTATTCCTATGGATTTCAACGCCTCCAAAAGGTAGCCCCTGCCAACTGTTTCAAAGGTCCTTTCCAGGTCAATCAATACTTGCACCAGTTCCTCGTCTCTATGTTTTATTTCATGGAGTATGTGGACTAGATATCGCAGATTCATGCCAGTGTTTGGGCCAGGGATAAATCCACATTGATCTTTGTGCACTAATTGCGGCTTGTGTGGTGCCAAGCGATTGGCAAGCAATTTAGAAAGCACTTTGTTGATCATGGTGAGCATCCTGTAAGTGGGGGTGTTTGATTCATCACCACCTGACTTAAGGAGCATACAGATTTCCCTTGCCCTTCATCGACGGGGAAAAGCATCAGTTTCGCAGGCTTCCATCAGGACCTGCAGGAGTCCTGCAAAACTGTCGCCGAGAACGCTTGATTAAACTTGGACGGGAACCCATACCACCCAGCTCCTTTGCCCAAGGAAGCGCCTTCAACACCCCACATAATTCTTCCAGGTTCAATTGGGCATCTAGGGACTCCACATTCATTGGCTCCAGTCTCAGAAGGGGCAAGTCCTTCAGAAACTGAATATAATGATCCGGTGTGACAGTGGGATCCGCTGTATATACTCACTGCAAATGTCGCTGAAACACATCCAATACGTCAGACGATGTACTGACCCTGGTACCATCTGGTACCATCTGTGGATACCAAATATGTGGTCAAAGGTTGGGAGGGTTTTCTCCGCTGTATCCGAACAAACAGGCGGCCTGACTTATCCCCCTATGTATGTAAGCGCTGTCTCTATTACTTAAGTATATATCTAGCTGGTCCAAAATATTGCTAATTCGTCTGCACAATTCCTGCTCTTTGCAACTGGCATCTGGGTGTGACAAGCCATCTGCCTGCAGACTACATATATGTGTGTTGACACATTAATACGTAGTACTTACTAGTCTCCACTCCACCAGGGATGCAGTCCTTCAGGAATCTGCTTCTAGTGCAATGCCAGCACAATGGCGGAATCTAAATAGGCTTGACATACCTGTCAGCCTGACGGTGACGGAGTACTGTCAGCCAGCAGAGGAGTCTTCTGCGTCGACAGAGGTGTGCCCCTTTCCTGACAGTTACGGTGTGTTGATGTGGCAAGATCTAAATCTGGCCCTTAGTCACTTTATTGGAGCTCAGATTCTTCCAGTGGGACAAGGCTGCAGGCTTTAGCCAAACACGGGTCCCACAAGGCTAAGTACCTTCTCCATGACAGCCTCCTGAATCGGATTTGCTGCTGCAGAAAAGCTCTAAGCAGGAGCAACTTGAATCTTCAGCTCAACCACAACGCACTTATTTTTATTTTTTTTAAACTTATATAGCGCACAGCTACCCGAATGTGTCCCGGCACTTGCTACAGTCCTCCTAAGGTTTGGCCAGGAAGATTAAAACAACCATGTTTTGAGCGCCTTCCTGAAAGCAAATAAATCATTGCAGTTTCTTAAGCCAACAGGAAGTTTGTTCCAGGCCTTGGCTGCCCCAACGGAAAAGCTTCTGCCTCCCCATCTAACTCTCTTAGAGGTGGGCACTACAATAAGTTTAGCTCCTGATGAACGTAGAGATCTTCCAGGCTCATACCATTGAAATTGTTGCTTCAGATAGAATGGGCCTATATCATGGAGAGCTCGAAAAACCAAACATAGTGATTTAAAAAGTATTTGCTTTTTTACTGGCAGCCAGTGAAGTTTTATTATTGAACTCGAGATGGAAGCAAATTTCGGAGTTCCCGTAAGCAGCCTGGCAGCTGCATTCTGGAGCATCTGAAGTTTTTCTAAGCTGCGCTCATGAATACTTAAGTAGAGGCTATTACAAAAGTCAAGTCTTGACATAATCAAGGCCGAGACCACTGTCCGCTTACAGTCAGCCGGCAGAAGGGGCAGAACTTTCCTCATGGTCCTGAGGGTGTAAGAAGTAGCAGAGACCACAGCATTTACTTGATCACGCATGTCAAGGTGTTCATCCAGCACCACCCCCAGGTTCTTAACTTTCCTGGAGGGTACTGGGAGAGTCCCCATGGCCTCAGGCCACCAACCAGGGGTCCAGAGATTAACATTGTTCACAAACCGAATCACCTCTGTTTTGCCAGCATTCAATTTTAGACAGTTATGCAACATCCAGTCTCCCACTGCCCCCATACAGTCGTGAAGCCTCTCACCCGTTGACTCCTCCTGACCTGGTTGCAGAGAGATGACAATTTGAGTGTCATTGGCGTATGATGTTAAACCAAAGCCGAAGGATTCAATCAAGGGGGCCAAGGAGGAGACGTATATATTAAAAAGCGTAGGGCTCAGGGAAGACCCCTGAGGCACACCACAAGGAAGAGAGAAAGGTTTGGAAACAAACTCACCCAATGAGACAGTCTGGCATCTGTCTGAGAGGAAGGATTTAAGGAGAGACCAGGATTTATCTCTCACTCCGCAACCCCATAGACGATCTATCAGAACCCCATGATGGACCGTGTCAAAGGCAGCGGAGAGATCAAGCAAGATCGACACCGCCATTCCTCCCTGGTCCAGCGTTTTCCTAATCTCTTCCGTGGATTTAAGGAGGGCGGTTTCGGTACTATGACCCTCTCTAAACCCAAACTGGGTGGGATCCAGAACCTTAGCTTCCCATAAGTAAGAACTCAAGGCGGTGTTCATGTATTTTTCCACCAGTTTAGAAGGCAAAGGGAGGCGTGAAATGGGGCGAAAGCTGCTGGGTCTTTACTATCTAGGCTAGGTTTTTTTCAGAGCGGCAGGACAGACGCAGTTTTCCACAATTTAGGGAAAAGCCCTTCTGCGAACATGGCATTAAAGAGAGTAGTAAGCGTCCCAGCTAAAGGTTCAGAAGTCTTTTTTGCAATTGCTACTGGGCACGGGTCGTAGGGTGAGCCTGATCTAGCGGATACAAGAAGCTTAAAAGTGTCCTGGTAGGTTATTGGAGGAAAACTATCCATGCTAAATTTTGGTTTGGGCCCTACCTCAATGTCATGGGCCAAGTCCCCTGAATTACTACCAACATGGTCCTTAAAAGTGCTATAGATGGCTTCCACTTTAGATTGAAAAAACGTGGCCATTTCTTCACAGAGAGCCTGGCTAGTTGAGATGATTGCAGGTGGTGGATGAGCGAGCCTAGTAACAACTTTATATAATTCCTTAGAGGAATTACTAGCTAGTTTAATCTGTCCAGTGAAAAACTCACATTTAGTATTAAAAAGCATCTGTTTATATTGTAGGAGGCCTTGTTTGTATAAAGCTCTATTAGTTGGATGATAGTACTTCCTCCAGGACCGTTCCAATTGTTTGCATTTCAATTTTTGAGTCTTTAGTTCCTGAGAATACCAAGGAGCCGTGGGCTGTATCCTCTTTGGAATTATTACTTTTTTAGGAGCTAAAACATGACAAGCATCCTCTAGCCAAGTAGTGTAGGCAACTGAAGCCTCCTCCACCTCCAAGGGCAGAGAAGCCTGAGTCAAAAATAGCAGCTCGGTGAGTTCTTTCTCTCCTACCCTATTCCAAGCTCTAATCTCCTTTGATTTCCTAGAGGGGGGATCCCTACCCCGGCCTTCTTGAATGGTCAGTTCAAACATAATTGCCGTGTGATCGGACCAGGGAAGAGGTAATACATTTACAACAGAGAGGGATAGGGAATTTGAAAAAATACCATCTAACGTATGCCCAGCCAAATGCGTGGGTCCCTTCACTAGTTGCTTTAACTCAACACTATTCATTAGATCTAAAAGATTTAGCGTATCTCCCAAATCTCCCAATATAGTGTACGAGTCAAGGCTCAAGCCAGCTTCCAAAAGCGTGCCGACCTCAGCTAGGAACGGATTCCTAGGACCGGGAGGTCTATACACTAGAATTCCCCTAAACATATAAGGATCAGAGAGGCTGAGAGAGAAGGATAACGCTTCATACAAAGGATTAGGCATTATATCAAAACTAGCTTTGATGGAGCTATGATAAATAACTGCCAATCATCCACCTTTTTTAAAAGGTCAATTAGCAGTGTAGCATATGAATCCAGGAGGGGTTGCCTTCACAAGATCAGGGCCAGAAGCCTCATCAGTCCATGTTTCCGTTATAAAGGCAATTTGAACATTACTGCCCTCTATTAAAGATGCACATTCAATGCTATGTTTCACCAGAGAGCGTGCGTTTAAAAGAACGCAATTAAAAGCAGGAACAGCCTTTTTATTCGAACCTATCCTAAAGAATTCCCTGGCTGGGTATGTGATATGTAGTTCTGGAAGTTTTGTTTGACACCCCGTACAGATCTTTATTATTGGTCCAGACATTGTGCTAGGATCCAAACAGACACAACCAAGTGTAATTGTGTGTCTATTTAAAGCCAGTAGCTGTTTACTAGAATAAGTAAAAGAGGGTTTCATGCTTGTATTCATACAACCAGGGGTTTCAGTGCAAAGCGCAGTCCAAGCGCGGATGGGCGCAGACGGGCTTGCCTTAGGCGCGCCGCAGGCAAGCCCGCTGCGCGCGTGCGCTGCACGCTTGGATCATGTGGTGTTTAAGTATAGTCCGGGCCAAAGAAGCTACACCGCCAACCGCGATTCCCCCAAGATGACGGCCCCCGCCCCTGCCACTGAGTGGAAGCTCCCGGAGACTCCGGTGAGTAAAGTGCAACTAACAACAGTTCCTGCCCAAGATTAAAAGCACAGTTAAAATGTATTTTAAAATTTACAAGTCCTAATAATATAGCAGCAATAATACCTTACACCGTGTAAATATGCAAATTGGAAAGTGCAAGTAAGCAGCTTGCCGTCCCCCGGCTCAAGCCTCAGGAGATGCAGAGCTGCGCGCTTGGATCATGTGGTGTTTAAGTATAGTCAGGGCCAAAGTAGCTACACCGCCAATCGCGATTCCCCCAAGATGGCGGCCCCTGCCACCGAGTGGAAGTTCCCGGAGACTCCGGTGAGTAAAGTGCAACTAACAACAGTTCCTGCCCAAGATTAAAAGCACAGTTAAAATGTATTTTAAAATTTATAAACTTCATGTGCAGGTTGGTCCCAGTCCTCTGGATGTCTTTGGAGCCCAAAAAGCTTCTAAGTCCCAGTTTTCTGAAAATGTTAGAAGGAGTACACTTTGACACAGTCAAGTATCCCAGACCCTTGAGGGTAGCACTTGGGGGGGGGGGGTCAAGGTTTACTCCAGCAGAGGCCAACAGGAGAGCCTAGGTCAGGTTCAATTTGAATTGGTCAGCTGGAGAGTTGGATAAAAGGCCTCTTGTAGCTTGTTTTGTCTTTGTAGCTTGAACAGTCAGCCTTATGACAGTTGGAGTCCACTTCTTATTTCATGGTTACAAGAGGACAAACAGGCCTAGACTTACAGGCTCTTTTCAGGACTCAGACAGCATGTTCAGATCTTCCCCAGGTCCAATCAGTGGAGGGCACTGTGGGTGTCACATGTATGCATATCAACAGTCTGTGGGTGGGAGTGACTATTCTCCTTCCTAACCATGGGGTAAAAATTACCAGGGATTGCTCTATCCACTTTTGCAGCATTTCCTGTGTGCTCTACTGCAAACAATCCCACAGTGCCCCTCTCTACCTAAAAACAATGTGGCAGAATATTTGTTCCCACGTGCATAGTTTGTGTGTCCACCCTAGAGGTGTGGTCATTAAATGAGCAACCCCTCCTTTGAGGTCACTTCAAACAAATTCTGGGGGTAGCTTCTCCCCTGCTGGGATTCGAGTCTGCTTGACAGGAGGGACAAAGAAGAGCCCTGTCCAGGTCTCACTTACCATTTGCCTGTAACATGAAACATATTTTTTTAAGTTAATCAACATTCTAGGACACAGCCCAAATGGTCATTGTGAGAAACTGAGTTATTCCTCAAATAATACCCACAATCCCTGTCAAAGTTAACCACAAAAGTCACTACATTTGCCTGCCACTAATACTCAGGTAGTTTGACACACAAGCAGGCAGGCTTAACTTAGAGGCAAACATTTAAAGTATTTAAGCAAAACTCAACAAGTAATAAAGTGAAAACATAACACAGGAAAAATAGAAAATTCAATAAATAAAATGACAGTCATTTTGTATTGTGAATTTTTAAAGTTTAAATGGAAAATAGAGACAAAAATGTCAAAGTGTCATCCGTGGTTATGTTGTTCGTAAAAAACACAGTTAAAAGTTAAAAGTTAAGGCTGACTGAAACGGAGAGTGGGTCGGAAACAGGGACCAGGTTGCTCCTAAGGGCAAGTTAACTTTCAAACTTAGAAATGTTTATGGAGAAAAAGTGGTCATCGATGAATCATCGGCAGGTAAAGCTTGACGCTGGTGGGTTATTAAAGAGGGGGTCACTCTTCGGTCATCAATGAAGGCAGGAAGGCTCAGAGCGACAAAGTCCGGAGTCTGTGCCCATTAAGGTCTTAGAGTCGCTATACTGCTACTCGCCGTTGATGTTTAGCAGAGCTCTCATTTAGGTGTTGCTCAATGTCAATGTTTGGCGGATCCGTCAATTGGGTGCTGGTCGTAATCGTGGCTTGGTGTCAAATCTGGTGAAGCTTGCCTTTAGTAACCCTCCTAGCTAATCTTTTATCCAAAAAGTCTCAACTGTGTAGAGTATTGTATAGACATGTGAACAATTCTGACATTCAGAACAATATCATTCTACTTATGCTAATGCTTTTTAGTAAACAGCATGTATATAGGTATATTGGAACCTTACTTTGCTTCCCCCAGGGCCAATATGATAATGGTTCGGTTCTAGTTTGCCCATGTGATGAGCCCTCTGTGCAATCCCTTGAGCACATTGTCTTTTTTTTGTTAATTTTTTGAAATTTTAACAAGAAAGTTTATAAAACCTGTTCTGAAATGGTATGGATTTCGTGAAAGGAAGCCTGCCTTGTGTTTTTTTACGTATGTTTTGAAACATCCCAGGTAGTTATTATGTTGTACGTTTTTTAAAGTCAGCCCTATCTAAAAATAGATCTTTGACTGTTTGATCTGCTGTTTTTTATCTGAATGTCACTGTTTTTTATGTTTGTAATGCTTTCATGATTGTTTTTAAATAATCTAATAGAACTTCATTGAACTGACATATAAAAAACAGTAAACCTCCTCAGTAGAATTGATCATAAATTACCTCTATTTAAGAGACATACATATAAAGACATATGTCAATCATATACCATGCTATTATAATTGACTGTATCATCCAATCTACTATTCATGTGACAGATATTCGCCTGTATTTGCTAACTCATTAAATCACTATAACAGGTAATGCCCGGCCCAAATGTGTTTCACAGTAGACCATCACTTCTTTAGGGCTCAGAAATATTATTAACACCTCCTTACAAAGTCTCTTATTCATTAAGTCTCTTTTGGGTATGCCCATTTACAGCAATATTGTTTCAAATGCCATTTGATTAGATGTATTTATCTAAGTAGGTTAACCTCAGTGCAGGATATCATTATCCTCACACCTCCCAAATTCTTGCGCTAACCATCCAAAGTACATAACAGATGATGAACAGTCTCTCAATCGAATGTAGTTGATATTTTCACATCTTCAGGACCTTTATATATTTCTCCTCAATTGACATCATATATCAAGAATCGTCTCTGGATGGATATTGATCTGCACATTTCAAACATTGTCATTGGATAACAAAAAAAAAATACGATTGTACTTCTCTGACCACAGCCAAGGGTCTAGGAACTTGGGGACAGTACTTGGGGGGGGGATTAGGACTCACTCCCGCAAAGGCCAACAGAGGGGACAAGGTCATGTCCAGTTGGTTGTGGTCAGCAGAAAAGCAAGAAAGGCATCTGGAACTTGGTCCATCCCTGTAGTTCACACAGAAGATCAGTCAAATGACCGTTATAGTCACTTCTGGGGTCCTGGCTTTAAGGCAAGCAGGCCCAGTCTGCCTTCTGTCTTCAGACATCAGGACAGACCTCACTTTGAGTCTTCACAGGTTTAGCATGTTCTGATTTCAGGTTCTGGTGAAGCCACTTTATGTCCAGTGCCAGAGTTTCTGGAGGGTGGAAACCTATTTGTCAAACTCTCTGTGTGAGCTGCATCTGCCAGTGACAGGAAAGGCTTCTTCTGAACTCAGAATTTGCTGGGAACAGGCCCACGCTACCCTTAGAAGAGCAAACAGTGAAGGGACACAGCTCCTTCCAGCCATCCTGTCAGGAAGACCCATATTTCCCTAAATCCAGGTCCTTTGTCCACTGTCTGGGAGCAATACACATCAAACCACAGGAGAGACATCAACAGTCAGATGACCCTGGACACTGGAAGAAAGTCACATTTGGCTTAGTCAAGAATATGCCAATTTTCAAAAAGTGACATTTACAAGATAGTCATTGAAAATCTGACTTCACTATTTGGTTGGGTTTTGAATTATAATTAAATAGAGTCTTTGAATCATTTTACTAGCTATTCTCAAACTGAAATTACGCATTAAAGGGTGTATCATGTAACTCAGTTCAGTTCAGTTCAAAATGCTTTTATTCGGTTTATAAAATACAACCATATAAGCAGAGCAATAAACAAACAATATTTCATAAACTAAAACCTCATCATGGCTGTAAAACAAATTACAAGTCACAGTATTTAAAAACCTATCGCATTTGAGAAATTTACAAATTCCACATAATATATTTAAGTGCAAAGTAGCCTTCCAAAAGGTCCTTTATGCTCCAATTTTTATGTGTGTACAGACAAAAAACACATTAACACACCTTCAAGCATTGTACTCTATAAGCTAAGGCGATCCTAATTAAAAAAATATTGCTTTCCTAGCAGCTATACATTTCAGTATATACGAAGCCACATAAAAACAGATGTCAGGGCTTTCTAGAGATGATACTAACTTCATAGCCATTTTTGTGGATCGAGCATTGTATTTTAAAAAGATTGGTTTTAGATAAAATTTTCTCAGAGAATGATAAAACTTACAAAACAATAAAAAGTGACAACAACTTTGTCTTGACATATTGTCACATGGGCAGAGAGAATTGGTGCCATTTTTCATTTGCGGAAATGCCACCAAATGGTGAACAATTCCCAATCTGAGACGGGTTAAAACAAATCTGTGTGAATTACGAGTAACAGAAGATAGATAGGTCTGGAAACCAATATTTAAGTTTAACTCCCGATAAAAAATAACGGTTGGTAGCTTCCTAGATGACCTTTCTCTTATCTCCTTCTTGTGTATTAAAAACCTCGCTTTTAACACTTTTTTAGGAATTAAAGCTGCGGCCTCAGGTTCAAGAAAAATGTCACATTCAAATAAAAGAAGATACCAATATTGGATGTATTTGAGCCACGGGATTTGATTAGAATGGTCAAGCCTCAAGCAATCTTTAATGATTGCTTGGGTAAATATTGTTTCTGGCTTTGACCAGATTGAACGCCAAAGAGTCAGGGGGCGTAATGCAGCCATATCAGAGATGTATTCAATTCCCACATCCTCATGAACTAAATCTGTTGATGCTGAGGGTTGGACACAAAGTAGTTTCTTAAGGAACCTGTTTTCATCTTGCTGCAACATTGGGCTACATTTATGACTCCATACACCCGCTCCATAGAGTGCGGATGAGACACATCTGGCGTTGTAAATCACCATCATGTCTCTGATTCGTCTTGCCCCTAGTTTAGATGAAAATCTAAATATACTATTAGTGTTCCTACTCATTTTGAGGCTGATGTTGTCATGTTCCTGTGTCCATTTCCCATCTCCCGCAAACGTTAAACCAAGATAACAAAATGTTTTAACCATTTGCATCTTTACATTTTCAATAAAAAAAGATGAACCCCTGATTTAGTTTTCTTCCCACAAGTCATCACAAAGGTCTTAGTTTTGTTTATTAAAAGTTTTCTGCTTACTATAAATGAAGTAAGCTCGTTAATAAGTCGTTGCAGACCAATCTGAGTACATGACAGTAAAACTGCGTCATCCGCATATAATAAAATAGGCACTGCTTTCCCGTCTATAAGCGGGGCATCTGCAGAAATCTGACCAAGGGTTGAGTCGACTTTGTTAATAAATAGTGAAAATAAAAGTGGTGCCAAGACACAACCCTGGCGAATGCCTCTTGTGACCCTGAAAAAAGGAGTACATTCGTCAGCAGGTCCATAACGAACTTTACAAGTTAATTTCGCGTATAACCTTGCTAAGAAATGTACAATTTCGTTAGGTGCCCCTAATTCAAGTGGGACATGCCATAAAATGGCATAATCCACGAGATCAAAGGCACTACTTAGGTCAGCGAAACAAAGATACAGATTTCCTTCCTTGGCAACAGTGTATTTATTAATAAGGAGGTCAAGGTTAATACACCGTTCTAGTGTCCCCAAACCCTTCCTAAATCCATATTGAACTTTTGATAAAATCCCATTCTCACTTGCCCATAGATCCAATCTCTTCAGAATGATTCTACTCATTACTTTGATAGATGCATCTAGTAAAGAGATAGGACGATAATTGCACGCCTCAGATTTAGATCCTTTTTTGAATAGAGGGATAATTACAGACTGACCCCATGTCTCCGGGAGGCTCCCTACAGCTGCTGCGTTAAAAAGTCGTACTAGAATTGGGGCCCAGAGATTCATTTCGGTTTTATATAAATCCACCGGCACCGGCCAGGCGCTTTTCCTCCTTTGCTACTAATTAAACCCTCATATACTTTGTCTAAACTTACTGACAATGGTAATGGTAACCATAAAAAATCATTACACGTAATTGGATTTAAAATAAACCTATCAGGGTTAAAAAAAATCAAAAAATGTTCGATCCATGCATTGCATTCTACATATGAAGTTATTTCTGGTACACTGTCGTGCTTTAAAAAAGGGCTATTAATAGTTTCCCAGTATAATTTACTATTATTGGTATCTGCAGCTAGGTTAAGATTGTTCCATGCCTCATCTTGGAGTTCATTCTTCCTATTTGAGAGGGCCAGTTTATAGTTAATCCTTAAAATTTTGATTGATAAATTATCACGTGGCCTATTGCTCAGGGCGTCTTTTAAATTGTGTAGTATTCTGGTGCAATTTTGATCAAACCACCCTAAAATTGGTTCCCTTTTACCACAACATTTTTTAGTAAATAAAGCTTCTATAGTTCCATTAATGTTAACAAAATTATGAAGCAATGTTTCAGGGGTTAGTTCATCACTAAGACAATAGTCTATCTCTTTTCTACACGTCTTTACTACCTCCTTATGCATTTTCTGAGGATCGATTCCGGACCATTTTATTCGCATACCATTTATTCGGGTAGCAGCTACATCATTGATACAATCCGGTACATTAAGTTTCTTATTGCCCCAACATAATAAAGATATGGAAGTGCTGTTATGGTCACTTAAAACCTGTTCCTCTATCCATAAATTAGAAAATTGCGTATTACTGGAGAGTAAGATGTGATCGATGTTTGGCTGCGCATTCCTACCAGTAAAAGTCGGGCACTTGGTATTAGCCTTGTTCTTGGATCAATTTAAAAGGTCCAGATCAAGTTTTACCATTAATTTATTCAGTGCTATACCATACCTGCAGTGCGGGAAATGTAAATGGTCAGCCCCATCGTCATCACCGATCTCCTTCCTAAAGCCACAGGAGTTAGTCGTAGCCAGTGGGCAGGGTTGGATGTTAAAATCACCTGCCCAAAGTATAATTGCCTGTCTGTGTGACAGTGTAAGTACCCTTTCGATCTCTTTTTCAAGTGGGTTTAAGACTTTATCCCTGGTTGCATCACAAACATTATTATAGTAATTCACCAATAAAAGATCTTTACCTTTGGTAAATTCTAATCGCAGCACCTGACAGTGGGTATCTACTGTGGTGTAACTTTTAATCTTACACATAAGTAATTTATTGGATATCAAAATAAGAAGACCACCCTTAGCTCTCCCGGCCATAGACGAAGTAGCATTTAGCCAATGGGAGGTATAACCTTATATATAAATACTCTCTTTACACCATGTTTCGTGAAGGCAAATGATGTCATAACCTGCCCTGATAAAATCCAGCCAAAATGGTGTATCCAATTTTCTATAGAGACCTGCAATGTTCCATGTTACTAAATTATAGCCTGCTTCCAGGACTGGGTCACCTCCCATTGCATCAATCAGAGGTACTACAGGTACATTATTTGGGATAATTGTGACCAACGTTACTGGGTCACCTCCCATTGTATCAATCAGCGGTACTACAGGCACATTATTTGGGATAGTTATAATCAACGTTACTGGTGGTGTTCCCCTGTTAATTATACCCGGTACATCATCCTTTGCAACTCTATTATTAGTTGGTATTAATGGTTCCTGTGCCGACAATGCTGGCAAAGAGATCGGCTGCCTGCGGTGCAACAGTACTTCTGTACCCATATTGTCTCGTTCTTCCTGTGTAGGCCCAGTATTGGTTTTATCCTTTGCCAACTTGAGTCAGTCGTTATGCTCTAAGGAATCAAAGGCCTGGAATCTGTTATAAGTTGGTATTGTAAAGCGTGGTCGAAACATAGAAAATTTTGCAGAACTATGTGCTAATTAATTGTTGTTATCATCACCAAGTTTATTTTCCAGTAGATGCCTATAGAAATAACCCAGAGGCAATAGAGTCGTATTGAACTCCCAAGCTGATGGTGGTGGTGCATTGGCATGGGTAGTTTGAGCCAAATATGGGGATCGAAAGTTATTGATGATACAATCCCCCTCCACCTTTTTCTTAAGCAGATCCACCCAACCCACCCGCTGTGTTAATAAAATCTGATTAGCCCTCTCCATTGGGAAGCCACATTTAGTGGATAACCAGTGGAGGGATTTGTTTTTTAATGCAGCATGGGTTTCTGCTTGGTCCTTTCTTAACTTGGGAACATTTGTAAGTACTGCTACATAAGCGCTACATTCTGGGGGTAAGTTTATAAAAGCAGGGACCAGGCTGGCTTCTTTCCCTGCTTGAACTCTAGTGCCTCTATTTACATCTTCAACTATCACTGTGTTTTCTTGCCTCCGGGTGCCCTGTTCTAAAGAAGGAGTTATATTTCTTTCAAACGTTGGGGAATTTTTATTTAGAGGACTCTTGACAGGTTGTTTGTTAATAGGATCTTTTTTTAAGCTCCCATTATTTTTGGTCAACTGGTCCTCCATGATATCTAGCCTCCTCTCAATATTCGTGATCTTAAGGTTGATGGGCCCCAGTAATGATGATAACATTGTCTCCATTCTTATCCAAAAATTTTCATCACCAACCTCGGTAGATCCCACAACAGTTTTAATATCAGTAGCAGCTATCTGTTCCTCAGCCTTTTTCCCCTTTTGTCTAGTTAATGTTGATAACGCATTTCGCTGTGTTCGACTACCCTTTCCCTAGAGTTTATTTAAGGGCAGATCTTTAATAATATTCTTTTGCTTACTTTTTGCCCTCTCGTTCTTACTGGTGGACTATCGATCTTGGAGCTGTCTATTGATATAGGAGCAATACTTGAGAGAACAACATTCTCATCCTGACCTGCTGGATCATCAGTTAGGTGGGGATGCTCCTTACTCACTTTCGGCGGCAACATTGGGGGCCCACGCTACCCTTAGAAGAGCAAACAGTGAAGGGACACAGCTCCTTCCAGCCATCCTGTCAGGAAGACCAATATTTCCCTAAATCCAGGTCCTTTGTCCACTGTCTGGGAGCAATACACATCAAACCACAGGAGAGACATCAACAGTCAGATGACCCTGGACACTTGAAGAAAGGCACATTTGGCTTAGTCAAGAATATGCCAATTTTCAAAAAGTGACATTTACAAGATAGTAATTGAAAATCTAACTTCACTATTTGGTTGGGTTTTGAATTATAATTAAATAGAGTCTTTGAATAATTTTACTAGCTATTCTCAAACTGAAATTATGCATTAAAGGGTGTATCATGTAACCCAGTTCATTTCTATGGCAAAGCTACCCTGGCCACAGTGAAAAACAATGAAGATGATTTACTCGTAGGATAAGTAAAACTTAAGTACCCATGCCCTAATCTTTAAAGATAGTGTGTCTGCCCTATGGGCATATAGGGCCTACCTTAAGGGTGACTAATAAATATTAAAAATGAATAGTTAGGCGCAGCAAAATGTTTTTTTTGTGCCAGGTCAAAATGTCAGTTTAAAACTGCACTACATACTGCAATGGCAGACTTGTTTTCAGTGCTACTTAAGTGGGTGGCACAATGAGTGCTGCTGCCCACTATTAGCATTTAATTTACAGGCCCTGGGTACATGTAGTACCATATAGTAGGGATTTATAAGTAAGTTAAATGCACCATTTAGGTGTAGGTCAATTACACCATTCTTGGAAGGGAAAGTACAAGCACTTTAGCACTGGTCAATAAGTAAGTAAGTATAAGGTTTATAAAGCGCATGAATGTCAATCAGCGTCTTGGTGCTAGCATCCAAGAAAATACACAATGCCTTGGCAAGAAAAACAAAGACCTAATTAGCTAATGAAGAAAAAAGCCAGATTTTTAACTGCTTCCTAAATTTTAACACATCTGGCTGGGCTCTGAGATGGCCAGGCAGTGAATTCCACCATTTACAAGAGGTGTGGTGGAAACTTCTACTTCCCCATTGTGCCTTTTTAATTTTTGGACTACTACCAATTTCACTGAGCTGGAAAAAAGATTGCAAGTAGGTACGTGCCATTGAAAAAGTTTGTGAAAATAGTCAGGGCCAACCTTGTGACAAGCTTTATGGGCCCAGCTTAGGGCCTTAAATTTAATCCTCTCTGGCAGTCGGTAAAATAAATTCTGCTACACATTGAAAAAAGCTGTGGTATATTGACAACAGTCATCCTGCCAGAGGCACAGAAAAACCTCCCCATACCCAAGGTCTATGTCCTGCTCTGGGATCAGTTTTCACACATCATCAAGGGAGCTATTCAGCGCCAGGTGACAGTTGGAACTCATGCAAATGGAAGACTTTAGGCAGGATAAAGGTAACTTTCTAAAAGTACCTTTTACTTGATAGGTGTTAAAAATGGAATTTTACAATTCAGTTGATTTTGGATAAATGTTAATAAAAGCCTTTGTATCATAGTTCTAGCTTTTGCCTAACCAAAAGTAGAATTACTCAGTATAATAACAAAACGGAGTGTTTTCCTGTGGAACAGCCGGCCTTGTTACAGTGAAAATAGCTTTTGGATCTTTTACACTGTAAACACTTGTTTAACATAAAATTTTTACATGCCCTACTTTTAAATACTATGTACCCTGCCTTATGGCGAATAACGCCTACACAGGAGTGATTTATATATATTTGGAAGGATGGTTTTGAACTGCGAAAGGGGTTATTTTGACAAGTCAAATTTCCAGTTTAAAACTGCAACAGCCAGGCTATAAATGGCAGTCCTACAGTCATGTTTGCACAGCCATTGTAGTGTATGGCCAACTGAGTGTTCCAATCCTCTAGTGACATTAAACTTATGGGTGCGGTATACACTTTGTACCATATTACAGGGACATATCGGAAAGTTAAATGTACGAATTAGGGGTATTCCATTGTATGATGTTGAAAGCGGAGCACAGGCAAATTACCTCAGATTAGCAGGGGGTAACGTTCACAGAGTTCTATAGCCAGCAAAGACAGTCAAAGCAAAAATATGGGTGTACAACACACAAAAGATGGTCATTTCCTACCGTTATCTTATAGAAAGGAGGGACATTGCGACAACGCCTAAGTATATCATTCATTAAAATTATTTTTCAGTTGCAGAAATGCCAGAGTTCCCTAAAGTGCCACAAAGTTTGAGGTGTAGATATAGAGATTTTCTGTATGCATAATATTTACTACAGCCAGGGTAGAAGACTGCATGCAGAGGTATGTATTAAAGGAATCAATCTGCTCTGTAGATGTTCAGGGTGAACCAGCAAACATCAATGCTCAGCAAAATGATGAATCAGGGTGGTGGTATCTAGTCTCGTTATTTCTCTCCTTTTATCCCATTCACCTTTCCTCATGTCTACTGCAAACGAACATATCACAATTGTGTATGGTTGCCTGTGGATACCAAAGGGTGTGGAAAAAAGCATTACTTCAATTTGATCGGGAATTCAGGTTAGCAGATCTTAAAAGTAACCCTTCAGTGAGTGCCATACCCTTGGCCTGTAAAGTTTGTTGCAGATTGTCCTGGTCATCTTCTTTTTGCCTGCCCCTAAGCTTTAGAAGCGGTGATTGAGCCTTTCTGTCACCCATCCGTTACTGGGGCTAACATCACAAAGAATGAAGATGGTCTGAGTTCTTGTGATGTGAAGTTTCATGAAGTGCCTTTTTTCAGGTACACCTTTTCTTCTGTTGAAGTGCCCATGCCCACAATACAAGTCAGAACAAAGCACAAAGATACAGAACTACAGTTCAAAATGAAATGATAAAAGGCTGTCCGAGACCATTGCTGAGGCAAATTTTGCATTAGCATTGTATGGGAGGATGTTGATCTTTCCAAAGTACTTTTTAGCAGAGTTTGTGTTTGGCCCATGGTTTATTCTTCACTCTTTACTTTGCTAGATCCTGAGAGCATCTTAGGGGAGTGGAAGAGAAGGGGGGGCCATATAAAACATAAAACTGCTCATGCAAACAAAGGAGCTCAACAAGATCACAGAGCGCCAACTGTGACTATCTGGTCGTGCCGGCCTGGGACCCAGTCACAAGTTCAGGCCAACCACGATGAAGCGCAGGCTGGCTACTGGGACCCAGATAGGCCCACTAAACAGAGTATGTTAATCGAAGAACATGTAAACCTTTACTTTTTAAATACATTGCAACCTGCCCTTTGTGGGTTATGGTGTCTGTTTTGTTGTGCTATTCCATGTTATGTTGTTTTATGCATGTTTTATTGGCATGTTCAGTTGTTTAGAAACGTCAAACATTGCTGCTATATTTTCAGACAAAAGCAGAACATGCCTGGAATGTTGCTGTGACAAGTAAGCATTTGCCACTGTCTAAGGTGGCAAAACAATACTGTCCACCTTTTATGACACCAAAGGCCTTGTCCGACAAAGTGAGCAGTGGGGGCTGGATCACCCAAAATTTTTTACTGGAACCCTTTCATGTCCTTTATGGGAGGTTAAGGCAGTGTTTGGCGCAGTTGCCTTTTAGCTTCTGAAGTTAGTAATGCGGAATAAGAATGTTCGTGCATATTGTGTGGCATTCTATTGTGACAGGTGTTTGTTCCCTTGTTTATTTTCTACTCCATTATTGCAGTGTGATGTGATGTATTATCATTGTTGTCTTGCATTCTGTCTTTACGATATTATTGTGTTGTGCCATTTTATGTAATTGTGTTGCTATGTTGCTTTGTGAATGTTATTGTGTTAGGTTCTAGGGCGGTGGACCTCGAGTCTGGGGAACCGGGTTTGAGTCTCTGCAATGACGCTGAACATCCTGTGATTCTGGACAAATCACTTAATCTGCCCGTGCCTAAAAAAAGAAAAAAAACAATGAAACAAAATGAATATGTCCTCATGTAACGCATCTGGTGCTATGTAAAGCGCTCTGATACCCGAAACCAGGTCAAGTTCGCACTATATAAAACTCTGTAAATAAACAAATAAATAAATAAATGCAGCTTCTTTCCCTTCTAAAAGCAGCATATGTTTTTTCAGTTCTAGTGACAACCATTCACCTCTTTCTAAGTCTATCTTCAGCTGTTCAACTCTTCAAGAAACCAGTCAAACCAAAACTGGCAGACACAATACCGTAAATGAACACTGCAAGGCTCACCTTATGTAATACCGCGCTTCATACCAATATACTGCTCTATATCTCCAAGTAGTAATAAAACCGGACTAAGAATCTCTTTTAGCCACCTCCTTCAAAGATCAAAACAGACATATTTTAACTATGTTTGTCTTTCGATCTTTTTTGCATTGTCCACCATATTTGCAATGGCATTGCATCCTTAGTGTTAGCTCCTGTAGTTGCATCATAGAATTGCCCATGTAACCTTGATGAAGGCAGGAGATAGTGACAAAATTGCATAACATTTGTGCGCCTATACTCACTCTAGCTCATAGTTTAACTTTTCCGAACTCTGACACTCATTAGGCCTTGTCAAAGCTACAGAAAACCATTGAGTAAAGATACGGGGGAATTTCTTCTAACAATGGGGTAGTATGTTGTGTCATGTTACTAGGTATTTTACATAGAATAACTTTTCCCAATGACTTGTCCTCTTGTGCCTTTGTTCTTGCTTCTGGCAGCATTAGTGACTTTTCTTAGTGGAGATTCTCTACATTTGGATTTATTCCTGAGCCAAGTGTTTCTGAGTGTGTGGTTTATCTTTATTGAGTTGTTCTTTAGGGGTAGTGGGTCTACTGACCTTCCAGTGTATTTCATATGTATGCCTCATCTTCCATGGGGTGCCCCTGCATGGCGGTTTGTAATGGGTCTTCATGCCTTAGTAAACCATATCAACCATAAAATTGCTTTAAGCTACTTGGGTCCTGATGACCTTTTAGCAGCGGGAGCTATGGGTCCTGCCGAAATAGTTTTTAATTTTTTTTTGCTATCTGGGACCCCCGCAAGAGGCCTAGGGGGCAAGGGTATTCCTACCTTGCCACATTCTCATTTTTGTGTTTTTGTGGGATTCGGCTCAAGACAAGTCCCAGGATGGTTGCCAACACTTCCTGGTTGTAAGTGTTGGCAATCAATCAGATTTGAGCACGGGGACTGTCTAGTCCTTGGAAGATCTGCATCCCTATATATACAAATTTGGATTTTGTTAATATTTCAAAAACTACTGAATGGATTTATGCCAATTTACAAAAAGGTCACTTTCTGGACCAACAGCTACCTTTCTGCCAAATTTGGTATATTTATTTTCAGCAGTTTGGGCTGTAGTCGTGTCTAAAATCTCTATGGGAATTAACATAGGGAAAACAAGTTTTGCACCCCCACCTTTTTTTTGACCCCTGCTTAACGGATCACCACAAAACTTTCAAGACAGCGGCTGAAGTGAGCGTCATACTACTTTTGCTAATTTCACGAGGATTTATATATATATATATATATATATATATATAAATTCACTGAAAAAACCATAGGTTTCATGCATGTTATAGTTAGGAGTTGGCATTTAAAAAACTTTAGAAATTCACTGAAAAAACCATAGGTTTCTGGGGTGTTATAGTTAGCTGGACATTTCCCTCGTACAAAACCCTAGAAATTCCCCCGTTATAGTTAGTTCAGCTAACTATAACTCGCGCCCCCGCAATGCACTGCTGATGACGTCACATATTACATCACTCATGACATGGTCAGTGACATCACTGATGACATCTCAAATGACATCACTGATGACATCACTGATGACATCATCCAGTGACTGTGTGTTTCTGTAAAGTTTAAATATGTTTTATATATATAGGGAAAGGCCTATGGAAGAAAGAGTGGGTGTATAAGTGTGTGAATGGATGATTTAGTAGATGCGTGACTGACTCTATAAGTGAGTGATTAAATCTATGTAACTGCAGACTAGTGACTAAACTGTGTGTATGTCTGTATCTGTCTGTCTGTTGGTGTGTAAGCAGCTGCATGGGTTTGTGAACAGCTACATGAGTGTCTATATGGGTTATTGGTTGGTTGTCTAAGTATCTGTATGGGTGCCTGAGTGTTTGAGTGGGTGGAGTGTGTGTGACTCTGTGCATAGATGTGTGAGTGGGTGATTCAGTGGGAGCATGGTTTTAAGAGTGTAACTGTGATGGACTGTATGGGTGGGTGAGTGTATGTATGGTTGTGTTAGTGAGTATATATATATTTCATTAGTACATGTGTAATTTACTACATATGTGAACGGCAGTATATATGTATGTGGAATACAGAAATAACTATCACTGAGAGTGTGTGATAGTGTGAGTAGCTGTATGGATGAGTGTATTCTTGTATCATTGATTGTATAAGACCATAAAAATTTGCTAGTATTTGTATGAATATTTGAGCTTCTGTGTGTATAATTGTATTGGTGAGTAAATGGCAGTGTGATTAATTACTTGGATGACTGAGTATATGTGTGAGTAACTCTATGGATGAATAGCGGTGTGGGAGTGTCTATATAGGTGTATGAGTGCATATGATAGTCCTGTACTGAGTGACCATAAGTATGAGTGACTGTACAGATGAATGAGTGGATGAGTGTTTACACCTAAGAGTCAGTGATGGAGTATGTACTTATTGGTGTTGGATTGTCTATGGTTTTGAGAGTGGCAGTATGTAATTTAGAGTGGGTGTATGAAAGGTTATATTAGGGTGTGACAAGAAGCATCAAATGATCACATGAATGACATCATCAGTGATGTCATCAGTGATGTCATTTGAGATGTCATTAGTGATGTCATCAGTGATGTCACTGACCATGTCATGAGGGATGTAATATGTGACGTCATTAGCAGTGCATTGCGGGGGCGTGAGTTATAGTTAGCTGAACTAGCTATAACGGGGGAATTTCTAGGCTTTTGTACGTAGGAAAGGTCCAGCTAACTATAACACCCCTGGAACCTATGGTTTTTTCAGTGAATTTCTAAGGTTTTCTAAATGCCAATTTCTAACTATAATGTGCATGAAACCTATGTTTTATTCAGTGAATTTCAAAAGTTTTTTAAATGCTAATTCCTATCTATAACTTATCTCTAAAGCTATGATGTTTAATGATTTTCATTGGATTTCTAAATTTTTCTATTTCAGTGTGTCAATTCCTTTAATTAGGTTTGTTAAAAATATTTTTTATCACCATTTTTTAAACTTATTTTTACAAGTAATTCTTTTAAAAATTAAAAAATATTATTTGTTTTTAATGTTATTTTTAAAAAAAATGTAATTTAAAAAAAAAGATTTTTTCATATTTTTTAAAATATTTTTTAAACTATATGTTTAATACTTTATTATTATTTTGTTTTCCATTTTTTGGGGGATTCGCGCACCCTATGCGCACCTTTCTCGATCCCTGCGTGAAAGCATTTACATACGGTATGCGTTGGGTACGTATTTTGGTGCGCGATTGACGCGACACATACGATGCACGTTACGCGACGCTTGCGCGCTTCCGCGATACGTCATGTGCGTGTATGACGCGGTGGGTGCGCGAAAACCGTGAAATATTTTACATTTATAAAAACATATATATATGTATTTCATGTGAATATTAATTGAAGACAAACTCTAAACTACTCATAAAAGTAATATATTTTTACTTCTAATCCTATATTCCTTTTAAATTCAATTTCGCGGATGCGCGCTCGGTACGTGCTGCCTATGTGCACGGTGCGCGGATCCCATGTGACCTGAAAAAAAGAGATTTGATTGGTTCATTACACTTCCTATTCTAACTACTGAAAGACCCCACCCATTTCAATCATTCTTCTTTGACCTTCTTTGGAGGAGCATCTCTTTGCAGAGAAGAACCTTTTTTGGACTAAGTTTACACTTAGCTTTAACTTTTTTTTTTAAAACAATGGCTTCAGGGCAGCAGGCATCTCCAGGATCTCCACATTCATCTGAGGATGATTTTTTGGAAGAACCACGACGCCCACCAAGATATTCATCTGTGGTGTGGAAATGTTTCACCTTTCCAGAGGGGCAAACGAAAACCAATGCCACCTTAGTAACCTGCAAGATCTGCCAGAGAGTGCTGTCCCATGGGGATCCGAACAAAAAATATTCTTGCGGAACAGCAAGTATGATGAAGCATCTGAGGACCCTCCATCCGGTGAACCTTGCTCAGGAGGAATGCTGCAGAATGAGAGTTGTTCCTGCTCCATCAGATCCATCGCAGCCAAGCACTTCAAGGGTGGATCCTTCTGTGCAAAATTTGGACATCCGTCCACAATTTCAAACCCTAAAAGTGCTCTGCATAAAATGCAATGCTGTATTATGCTATGTGGAGCAGTCAATTGATCTTATCTGCCGAAAGCAAGAGAGTCATCACTGCTATTTTTTTTTTCCCTGAAGTTCATTGCTTTGTTCCTCCAGTTCTGTTTTTTTCCTTTTTTTTGCAAGAAAAACCAAAAAAACTTTAAAAATTGTTCAAAAAACCCAAAAAATATATAGAAGAAAAAAGAAGAAAAAAAAAAGTTCTTCTAAGAACTAACTTTCCTGGTTTAAAAAAAGAGCTATATTTGTTTGATAGTGTGTGAAAGTTTAGATGAATGTATGTGTAGTATGTAATTGACTGAATTAATGCACTAGTAGCGTATGGTGAATGTATAAGTGCAGAACTATGAGGAAGTGCTGCAGCATCACACAATAACCTCTTTAACTGCAGTGTGCTGTAGTACTTCCGAAGCACAGGGATGCAACATATGTACATAAATATGTTTCAAATCTATGCTTCTCTCTGCACGGCTGCTTAAACTGCAGCCATGTGGTGACACAGGCACCCTTGCACCATGGTGCAAGGATATCTGTGTCATGTGGTGTTTGTTCAGAAAATGCATTTTTCTCCTTCAATGTATGCTGAACATTTTAGCATGCATTGAAGATCAAAAAATGAGGAGAAATGAAAACAATTCTCCTTGTTGTGCTTTCCTACACCAATTGGAGAATGGTGCAGCATTCACACACATATCGAGATTTATGATTTATGATAAATCTGGAGATGTGTCTTGTTCTATGAGGATTCAGTGCAATCACGCACAACAACACTTATAGAACACCCTTTCAATGCAAAGTGGTGTGTATGATGAGGTTGTATTTACATGGAGTAGAAAAAGTACACAGAGTGCCTTTTCCTCTCTTTGTAAATATGAAAGAGTGTCTTGCGCAATAACTATGTTACAAAAAGTGACATATTTCAGTTTTTAAAATTGCTTGCCAATGATAGAAGGTAAGCACAGAGTTTTGTCTGCAAAGATGCTCAAAGAAGAATGATTGAAATGATTGCGGTCCTTCAATAGGTACAATGGGAAATATTATGAACCACTCAAATCAGTTTTTTCGGAGGTCACATGATATCCGATAACAGAAAGATTTCAAAACTACATAGGAATAAACAGAGTGTTTTTAAAAATGTGTACAAACTTTGTAGCCTCTTGCAGATCTGTCCATTCTGCATATTAATACTTAGTTAAACTTACCTTCACAGTAATAGAAATTAAAAATGGTACACATTTTTTCCAGATTTTTTTTGTAATGTAAATTGGGGTAAATTGTAACCCTGGGCGTAGTTCGCGAAGTAGCACTTCGCGAAGCTACGCAAAGTGCAGTTCGCACTACGCGAGCTACGCGTAGCACTTCGCGAACTGCGTAGTACCTTGTTCGCACTGTGCCAGATGTCATTTTCAATGATTGCACAGTGCGGACAAGCAACCGGCACTGTGCAATCATTGAAAATGGCATCTTGCACAGTGCGAGCTGTAGTTTTCTGCTGCTCGAGTAGATTTTTACTCGAGCGGCAGCTTTCTCAACGCGAACTGGTAGTTTCTCATCGCGAGCGGTCGCGAGCATACGCGACCACTCGCAATGAAAAACCTGACCTCCTCACGTTGGGAATCTCGCCGGGAGGTTTATTTTCCATGCTCGCGATCGCCAACTTGATGTTGCTGATTGCGAACAAGGAAAAAGTCTCGCTGGGATGTCATTTTGCTTGCTCGTGGTCGCCAACTTGACGTTGAGGACCGTGAGCAAGCAAAAAATGACCGCAGCACTACGCAACACTACGCTACGCGTGTTCGCACTGTGCTACGTGCAATTCGCGTAGTGCGAAGTAGCGCGAACTTCGCAAACTACGCGAGCGTAGCGTAGTGCTTTGCCCAGGCTTAGTAAATTGCTTATATTAGAATTAGGATCTGTGAAAGAAATGAAAAAATAGTTATAACATGGAATAATACATTGTTTACAAGACAGCATAATTTAAGCAAAGTAATTTGTTTGCCTTTTTTGCTGTTTTCGGAATATATTGAATTTCACTAGAAATAGTGATTTCAATTGTACTCATCACTTAACAGCGGGCAAAAAAAAAAACAATCAAAAAGATTGTTTTAAAAAAGACAACATGCTACCCTCAGTAAAATACCAGAAAATACAAATCACACATATATGAAATGCTTATGGCTAACAAAATTTTATAACTTTAACTTATAAAAACTGTAAATGTTGTCGCTTTAAAATATTCACCGAGTCAATGAGCACGAAAGAGTCCATAATTCAAACATATACCTTTCCTTGAGGCCAAATGGTATGTTTGCACTCCTTTTTATGTAAATTGTTCAATGATAATCCTATTAAATTATAATAATAAATTCCTCAGGGAGTGAATTATCTTCCTAATACTTTGACTTTAAAAATATTAGGTAGGAATTTGGTAATTCCCTAGGCAAACGTTGTTTGAAAACCAACTGGGAATCATTACAAAGTGTCCAGCCTTTGTCACATTTTAGACCATCATGGAAAATTATTGCAATTGCTACAAAAGTCCTTCCTGATATTGATAGTTGTGTTGCTACAAATTGCTTTATTAAAGTATCCAATTTTCTTCCATCAGCTGTACAATGTTGCATCATTAAAATTATGTATTGTCCATATTTTGTTAAAAATAATGTGGATAACATTTCTGATTTACATTAGCTACACTCCATGTTTTGATTTGCACCTTTAACTAATTTATTGAAAGACACTGATTTACAGTCTGGTAATGTTAAATACAAAAATCTTTCAGTGTCTACATTAGTGGTACATGTATACATGCAATTTTCACAATGATGTTCCCATTTGGAAGAAAGGCCAAAAATATTTTCTATTTCTACACCTTCATTTTAAAAAATGGTATGCATATACATTAACAATTCCTGAGCATCTTGTTGGATATTTTGTGTAAATTGTGTAGAACCAGAACACACATCCAAAAGATTACGAACATCTGAAACAGATTGTATTTTACTTGTATCTGTTGTCAATTTTCCATAAACAGAATGCAACAGAGTGCAAAATCTTTTTGCCAATTCTGCATAATTTGTTCTTGCAAACCTTCAAGATAAAAAACAACATTGACCAATACATTAGGATAGCAGTTGACACCTGAACTATTTTCAAACTGATAACCAACAATCTCTTCAATAGTGTCCTTTTTCTTTTTACTTGCAATCACAACATTATCTTGTTTCTTCAAGTAATTCTCCTGTCTCAGTTCTTTTCTTTTTCTTTTTTTTTCTGGCATGATTTCTCTATTTTAACGGTGAAGAACAGTATCTGTAAAAAATAATCATAAATAAATGTATATTAATAACTTTCAAATTTATACTATTCTATTACTGTACAAACACATTTTATATAAATACTGACTAAGAAACTATAGCCCTGAAGCACAAGTGTGACGATGGTTAAAACACTACATGCATAGTGCATACTACTTTGAAGCAGTTCATGCCCAAAAGCCTGCCTCACTAAAAGACTACAAGCTAACTGACTGAGTGATTACAGTACTATAAGGAGAGACACTGGGTTAGTGACAGGGTGTTTGCTAGAAGTGTATGGATAATGACTGGGATATTGATGGTGTGAAAGACAAGTGTGTAGGTGATTAGAGACCTACATGCATAGTGGATACATGTTTGAATCCATCCATATGTTAAGGCCTGTCTCAGTGCAATAGTACTTGGATACTGACTGAATGTTTTTAGTATTGCAAGGAGAGTGCCTGGGTGAATTTATAAGTATTTGTATTTTGGTGCAGTAAATACATTAGTACATGGTGCTGAATATGTCACTGGAGAAGTATAAAGGGAGTGACAGGGTGTTTGGGGGAACTGTATGAATACTGTCTGGGATATTGAAGGTGTGAAAGACAAGTGTGTAGGTGGCTACAGACCTACATGCATAATGGATAGACGTTTGAAACAGTCCATAGAGTAACACTTGGATCACTGCAAAACTACCTGAGTACTGACTGAATCATTAGAGTACTACAAACAGAGTGACTGGGTGAATCTTTTTAAGTTTTTGGGTTCTGGTGCAGCGAATAGATTAGTACTTAGTGCCAAATGAGTCAGTGGAGGTGTGCAATTGAAGTGACATAGGGCCATATGTAGGTAGCCTCACATTTACCGATTCATAAATACCGAATTTTACTGATTCGGTATTTATGAATCGGTAAATGTAATGTAGGTAATGATTCGGTAAAGTTTACCGAATCGGAAAAATTCAGAAATTATGAATCGGTATTTACCGATTCGGTAATGAGGCATACCTTCCCATTGATTCCTATGGGCCTGGAGGCCCATAGGAATCAATGGGAAGGTATGCCTCATTACCGATTCGGTAAATACTGATTCGGTAATGGGGGGAGCATATACAAGGGTGGCAGGGTGTCACATTGACACCCTGTTGCACCCCTGAATCTTGCATGTGTGCACATGTGGCGCACATACATGCCCTAAGGGCATGTATGTCTGCCACATGGCACTCTTAAATCTGCAAAATATTGCGTTTTGCAAGGTATTCGTTATTTATCACCAACCTGTATTTGGTGGTAAATAACAAATTCTTAATACTGATTTTCACTCTTTCGAGTGCTCCCTACATTGCATTTCTGGATTCGGTATTTACCGAATCGGTATTTTACCGATTTCTTAATTTCCGATTCGGTAAATACCGAATCCAGAAAATCAGCCCCCAACATCGCAAATGCCTAAATACCGGTCGGTAATGGGATATTTACCGAATTTCGGCCATTACCGACCGGTATTTGGATTCCTACATGAGGCCCATAGTGTTTATTGGAGTTTATAGATACTGATTGGGAAATTGAAGGTCTGAAAGACAATTGTGTTGCTTCTTAGAGACCCATGCTTAGTGGAAACACGTTTGAATCAATCCATGTGCTAAGGCCTGCCTCACTCCATTAGTACTTAAGTACTGACTGAATGATTTGACTATTGCAAGAAGCGTGCCTGGGTGAATTTATAAGTGTTTCAGTTTTGGCTCAGTAAATGCATAACTACATGGTGCTGAATAAGTCCCTGGAAGAGTGCAAGGGGAGCGACAGGGTGTTTGCTGGAAGTACATGGATTCTGACTGGGGAATTCAAGCTGTTAAAGACAAGTGTCTAGTATGTCAGAAGACTGCATGCATAATGCATAGACATTTGAAGCAGTCCATGTGGTAATGCATGGTTCACTACATGAGTACCTGGGAACTGACTGAATCATTAGACTACTGCTAGGAGAGTGCCTGGGTGAAACTTTCAAGTTTTTCAGTTTTGGTGCGGTGAATAGATTAGTACATGGTACTGGATCAGTCACTGGAGAAGTGCAAGATGAGTGTCAGGGTGTTTATTGAAGTATATAGATACTGACTAGTTAATTAAAGAAGTGAAAGACAAGTGTGTAGGTGACTAGAGCCTGCATGCATACTGGATAAACGTTTAAACAGTCCATGAGCTAAGACCTCAGACACTGCATGATTACCTGGGTACTGACTGAATCATTACACTACTGCAAGGAGAGTGCCTGGGTTAATCTTTTTAAGTTTTTGTGTTTTGGTGCAGTGAATAGATTACTACATAGTGCCAGATGAGTCAGTAGAGGTGTGCAAGTGGACTGAAAGAGTGTTTACTGGAGTTTATAGATACTGACTAGTTAATTCAAGAAGTGAAAGACAAGTGTGTAGGTGACTATAGGCCTGCATGCATACTGGACAGACGTTTGAAGCACTCCATGGGCTAAGGCATGGGTCACTGCATGAGTTCCTGGGTACTGACTGAATCATTAGAGTAATGCAAGGAGAGTGCCTGGATGAATCTTTTAAGTTTTTGGGTTTTGGCGCAGTGAATAGATTAGTACATGCTGCTGAATGAGTCACTGGAGGTGTGCAAGGGGAGTGACAGGGTGTTTATTGGAGTATATAGATACTGACTGGGCAAATGAAGGTGTGAAAGACAATTGTGTAGGTGGTTAGAGGTCTGCATGCATAGTGGATAGTCATTTGAAGTAGTTCATGTGCTATAAACGGGTTCACTACATAAGTACCTGGGTACTGACTGAATCATTAGAGAAGTACAAGGAGAGTGCCTCAGTGAATATATGAGTGCTTGGCTTTTGGCGCAGTAAATGGATTAGTACATGGTGCTGAATGGGTCACTGGAGAAGTGTAAGGGGAGTGACAGGGTTTTTGCGGAAACTGTATAAATACTGACTGGGATATTGAAGGTGTGAAAGACAAGTGTGTAGGTGGTTAGAGGCCTGCATGCATACTAGACAGACATTTGAAGCAGTCCATTATCTAAGGCCTGGGCCACTGCATGAGTACCTGAGTACTGACTGAATCATTAGAGTACTGCAAGGAGAGTGCCTGCATGAATCTTTTAAGTTTTTGGGTGTTGGTGCAGTGAATAGATTAGTACATGGTGCTGGATGAATCACTGGAGGTGTGCAAGGGGAGTGACAGGATGTTTATTAGAGTATATAGATACTGACTGGGCAATTGAAGGTGTGAAAGACAATTGTATAGGTGATTTGAGTCAAGCATGCATAGTAGATAGACGTTTGAAGTAGTCCATGTGCTAAGTCCGGGTTCACTGCATAAGTACCTGGGTACTAACTGAATCATTAGAGTACTACAAGGAGAGTGCCTCGTTGAATTTATAAATGGTTGGGTTTTGGTGCAGTCAATGGATTAGTACATGGTGCTGAAGGAGTCACTAGAGGAGTGCAAGGGGAGTGACAGGATGTTTGCTGGAGGTGTATGGATAATGACTGGTGAATCGCAGGTATGAAAGACAAGTGTGTAGATGGTTAGAGGACTGCATGCATACTGGACAGACGTTTGAAGCAGTCCATGTGCTAAGGCCTGGTTACTGAATGAGCACTTGGGTACTGACTGAATGATTAGAGTACTGCCAGGACACTGCCTGGTTGAATTTATAAATGTTTGGGTTTTGGCACAGTGAAAGGATTAGTACATGGTGCTGAATCAATCAGTAGAGTAGTACAAAGGCAGTGACAGGGTGTTTCCTGGAAGTGTATGGATATTGACCGGGGGATTGAAGGTGTGAAAGACAAGTGTGTAGGTGGTTAGAGGACTACATTCATAGTGGATAGGCGTTTGAAGCAGTCCATGTGCTAAGGCCTGGCTCACTGTATGAGTACTTGGGTACTGACTAAATGATTAGAGTACTGCAAGGAGAGTGCCTGGGTGAATTTTTAAGTGGTTGGGTTTTGGTGCAGTGAATGAATTAGTACATGGTGCTAAATGGGTCACTAGAGGAGTGCAAGGGGAGTGACAGGGTGTTTGCTGGAAGTGTATGGATACTGACTGGGGAATTGAAGGTGTGAAAGAGAACTGTATAGATGGTTAGAGGACTGCATGCATAGTTGATAAGCGTTTGAATCAATGCATGTGCTAAGGTCTGCCTCACTCCGTTACTACTTGGATATTAACTGAATGTTTACAGTATTGCAAGGACAGTTCCTTGGTGAATACATAAGCAATGACTGCCTTTTAATTCTACCAAAACTTGAGAACAGGAAAGGTTTTTAAGCAGTTATGTGTATGCAAAGATATGAAGTACCCAAATGCTTCTCTCACAGTGGTTCCCAAATGCACACAGACTCACAGTGTGATTCTAGACAAGCAACACTATCCTTAGAAGTTTACCAAAACTCATTCACTACTCTGGAATGGGTAAGGGGACTGCACACAACCTACATATTTCAGTACTGCACTTTAGTGTCAAATCCTAACTCATTTTATGAATGCATAAGCAATGACTGGCTTCTAATGCTACTAAAACTTGACAACATGACAGGTTTTAAAACAGTTATCTGTCAGCAAATACACAATGTTACCAAATGCTTTTCTCACAATCCTTACCCAAATGCACACAGACTCACAGTGTGATTTTAGACAAGCAACACTATCCTAGGAGTTTACCAAAACTCATTCACTACTCTGGAAGGGATAAGGTTACTACACACAATCTACATATTTCAGTACTGCACTTAAGTGTCAAAGCCTGACTCATTTTATGAATGCATAAGCAATGACTGGCTTCTAATGCTACTAAAACTTGACAACATGACAGGTTTTAAAACAGTTATCTGTCAGCAAATACACGATGTTACCAAATGCTTCTCTCACAATGTTTACCCAAATGCACACAGACTCACAGTGTGCTTTTAGACAAGCAATACTATCCTAGGAGTTTACCAAAACTCATTCACTACTCTGGAAGGGATAAGGGTACTGCACACAATCTACATATTTCAGTACTGCACTTTAGTGTCAAAGCCTCACTCATTTTATCAATGCATAAGCAAAGACTGGCTTCTAATGCTACTAAAAGATTACAACATGACAGGTTTTAAAACAGTTATCTGTCAGCAAATACATGATGTTACCAAATGCTTCTCTCACAATGGTTACCCAAATGCACACAGACTCACAGTGTGATTCTAGACAAGCAACACTATCCCTAGGAGTTTACCAAAACACATTTCTTAATCTACGAGTACTACATTTTAGTGTAGAAACATGACCCATTTTGCAAATTCATAAACAATGACTGGTTTCTAATTCTAACAAAATATAAAAGCAGCACAGTTATCTGTCTGCAAACACATGAAAAACACAAATGCTTATCACAGAATGATTGATACATGCACACACACTGTCAATAAGATTGTAGTAAAAAAAAAAACTCCCTGCACTTTAGCAGGAGAAATACATTAGTCTGCTTAAAATCAAAATAGACCACATACATCCCCTCACAATTAAATAACTCACCTTTCAAGTTGTTTTGTAGATTAAGAAGTATATCAGTCACACACCAGATTTTCTTATACAGAATCTCTGCACTGTGCACCTGTCAGCAAAACCAAAGAATGGCAAAGTTTCCCTCTCATTTTCCACACATATACATGTAAACATCAAATCACATTCTTTCCCATATAAATTCAAAAGCTAACACACATTTCTAGTGGTTAAACATTTCAGCCCTTTCCAAATGACATAAATTTGAACCCTACCCCCAATCTGCCTTCTGCCTGTTACCATAGAAACAGGTCATGGAACACTGAACTGAGCACACAGGTCACAAGTTCAGCACACAATGTTGCTAATCAAAACAGCAAGTGTGCTTGACTTTTCAACATATCAGCCTATCATATAATGTTCCTTTCAATCAGTTTTTGTTAACCAATAAGAATCATGCGTTTAAAAAACAGAAACATGCACCCTACCTTTCAGTGTAGAAGGTTGTCAAACAACCAATGATTTCTTGTCTTTTTTCAAAACTGCATCTTAGCCACCATTTTAGAAAAAATCTTACTTTTCAAACTGCCATTTAATTTACAGAGACCATGTGAGTGCATCCAGACCTCCCTTCAAGATGCTTAGAATGAGGATTGTGGGACACAGCTATATTTTCTGGAGCCAAAGGTATGCAGAAAACAAAGGCATTCACAAAGACCTAGGTTTGCCAAATGTAGACATTAAATGGATTGGACAGAGAGGGTTAAAGTGGCACCAATTAATGCCATTGGTAAAATCCTTTATGCATATCCAACACCCTGACCTCATAATAGTGCACTGTGGTGGCAATGACCTAGGCACTTTGACTGGGGTAGGTCTGGAAATGCTTATGAAGGACACCTGTGCAGAATTGATTTCACTTTTTCCCAAAACTGCCTTTGTGTATTATAATATATGCCAAAGGCAGAAATGGAATTGGTCCAATAATTTTTGTCCACAGATTGAGAAAGCCAGGAAACATGTGAATAAATCTGTTTCTGCTTTTCTCCGAGACTATAGAATGGGGTCCATTTACAATAACAATCTGAGCTTTCATATGCAAGAGATGTATAGGAGAGATGGAGTACTCTTTACTGATGAAGGAAACAGAGTCTTCCTCAACAATTTTAGACTCTGTATAGGTACTTACTTATAAGTACCAAAAACTCTCAATGAACACAACGGCTCTTTTTAGAGCCACTCAAGAATAAAACACTTAAGCGTGATGTTTATCTCCCAAAAATGTCAGGTTTTTTTTCCTTGGATCCGCGCACCCAACGCGTTATAAACCGTGCACCCAACGTGAGAGAAATCGTGCACCCAACACGTTAGGATGCGCGACTCCTAATTTTACCATAGAAAAAAAATAGCCCCTATCACAAATTTTTATTATCCCCGGGGACCCCATCCCCCGGGGTTTATTGAAAAACGTTGGGGACCGTGGGGGGAGCCCCAACGCCCCCACGGTCCCAGCCAGCTCCCCGCGTCCTTCGGGAGCCAGCATTGCTTTTCCACATGGGGAGCTGCTGACATGCAACTCCCCGTGTGGAAAAGCAATATTATTTGGATTTTGAAAGAGAGAGCAGGTTTCCCTGCTCTCTGTTTCAAAATCCTAACGAAGTTTGCTATGGGAGGGCGGGAGACTACCGCCCTCTCATAGCAAACAACAGTGTCCTGGGGATGGGCCCCCTAGGACACTGTAGGAGCCGGCCCTGGGGGTGGCGGTCCCCAGGAACCTCCAGGGCTCCAGGAGGGGGGCCACGCAGCCTCCCTCCCTCAAACAATAAAGCCCCGGGGGTGGTGGTCCCCGAGGCTGGGGGGGGCATCCCTGGGCCCCCCATTCATTTTTACAGATTTTGCCCCTCGGGATTTGCCCCCCCAGGGGCTAATTATTAACGAAGCGCGGAAGCCCTCGCTTCGGGTTTCTTTTTTTTTTCTCGGCCGGATCCGCGTACCCTGCGCGCATTTCACCGTTTAAAAAAAAAAAAGAAGGGGGCCCCAGGGGATCCTTCTAGGACCCCCTAAGCAACACTAGAGGGTCAGAGTATTTCTACTCTGCCCCCTTTACATCTTTCACACACTTGTTTCCCTTACTTAATCAGCCTCGCTTCTACCGAGGCACAAATTGGCTGCCAACAGTTCCTGCTTTCGAATGTTGACAGACACTTGACAGCCAATTAGCATTCAGCACGTGATCGGGATGGTGTGCGCTCGGTTCGCAGAGGGTGCCCTCAGGGTGCGCATAGGGTTCGCGGATCCTCCGAGGCTTTCAGGATAGGAGCGGACCGGAGCTGGCCAAAAGTTTAGAAAAGTTTGCGAAGATTCGTCAACCGGCGCCAGACTTATTGGGAATAGAACGTTGCGGATTTCCCATGGAAAATAGGTCCTAACTATAACTACCTACTAGTAGGTAATATATATATATATATATATATATATATATATATTCAGTGAAAAAACCATAGGTTTCACACACGTTATAGTTAGGAATTAGCATTTAAAAAACCTTAGAAATTCAGTGAAAAAAACCATAGGTTTCACACATGTTATAGTTAGCTGGACATTTTACTCGTAAAAAACCATTGAAATTGCCCCGTTATAGTTAGTTCAGCTAACTATAACTCGCGCGCCCGCAATGCACTGCTGATGACGTCACATATTACATCACTCATGACATGGTCAGTGACATCACTCATGACATCACTGATGACATCTCAAATGACATCACTGATGACACCATCCAGTGAATGTGTGTTTTTCTGAAAATTAAATATGTTTTATATATGTATATCTCAAGGTCGATGAAAGAATAAATGGGTATATTACTGTCTAAATGGATGATTTCTTATTGAAAAATTGATTGTGTAACTGACTGATTAAGTGTATCATAGTGAATACATGGCTTAGTGAGTAATGTTTAAATATATAAATATCTGTATCAGTCTCTCACTTTGTGTATAAGTGGCTGCATGGGTTGGTGAGTATCTACATGGGTGTCTATATAGGATATTAGTTGGTTTTTTGAGTATCAGTCTGAGTGTCTGCATGGTTCGGTGGGGGGTATTACGTAGTGCATAGGTGCATGAATGATTGACTCACTGTTTGTATGTGTTGATCAGAGCATGTGTGCAGGACTGCATGGGTGGATGAGTGTGTGTATGGGTGTGTTAGTGAGTGAATGACTGTCTCAATAGTGTCTTTATGAGTAACTACATATGTTTTAAACTAGTATATCTGACTATTGGTGTAAATAAGTGAGTATATGTGAGAGTGAGACATTGGAAGAGTTCCTGTATGAATAAGTATGTGTTTCTATAAGTGATTGTTTAAAAGACTAAGTATGTGTAAGTTTCCGTAGAAGTAAGTGTGGTGGTGTGTGAATAACTGTATATGCAAGTAAATGTATGTTTTATTCTTTATTAGCATGGGTGACTATGTGTGTGAGTAGCTCTATGGATAAGTGGCATTGTGTTACAGGATGTATAGGTGTATGAGTACATATGATAAGTGAGTACATGTATGAGTGACTGTATTGAACTGTTGGTGAATGAATGGGTGTGTATGTGGATCTTAGAATTACTGAAGAGGTTGTTGTAACTGTTATTGGTATGTCCATTCTTTTGTAAATTTTAGTCTCTATTTTTGTATGTGTGTATCAAAGGTTATATTAGGGTGAGAGGAGGTCTGCCACTCTATCACAAGGATGATGTCATCAGTGATGTCATTTGAGATGTCATCAGTGATGTCATGAGTGATGTCACTGACCATGTCATGAGTGATGTAATATGTGACGTCATCAGCAGTGCATTGCGGGCGCGCGAGTTATAGTTAGCTGAACTAACTATAACGGGGCAATTTCAATGGTTTTTTACGAGTAAAATGTCCAGCTAACTATAACATGTGTGAAACCTATGGTTTTTTTCACTGAATTTCTAAGGTTTTTTAAATGCTAATTCCTAACTATAACGTGTGTGAAACCTATGGTTTTTTCACTGAATTTCTAAGGTTTTTTAAATGCTAAGTCCTAACTATAACGTGTGTGAAACCCATGGTTTTTTCAGTGAATTTGCAAGGTTTTTTAAATGCTAATTTTTTTTTTTCTTCTATTTTTTCTAACATATTTTTATTTTAATTTTCTTACCTTTTATAAAGACTATGATTAAATTTTTAAAATTCTTTAATATGTTTTTTTAAATATATTTTTTAAAATAAACATGTAAAATTTATTAGCAGTACTTTTTTTCTATTTTTTTTATTATGTTTTTAGTACGCGTACCGTAAGCTCATGGTAAGCGTACGGTTTACGCAACGCCCGTAATTTTTTTACGCTGCTTGCGTATAGTTACGCAATTTGCGTAGCCGCGCGTACTCCGCGTGGGACGCATACGCGTGTACGCTACACGCGCACGTTACGCGGAAGTGTCGGGGAGTGACTGTTATGCGCATGCGCGCAAGCGCGTGTCTTTTTTACGCGCATGCGCACTTTTGCCGTAAGCGTACCGTAAGCGTACCGTAAGCGTACGGTAGGTCATGTGATCATGAAACACAACTTTTGATTGGTTGAAACTACTTTCAGTTCTAGAACTCTCCTACACCACACCCATTCCCCTCATTTCTGCTTGTGATCCCTTAGGAGAAGGAGCTGGGTTGTCTTTGTGATACGATGGCAGAACAGCAGAGCTCTTCTGAGAGTGAGGCTAGCACTAGCAGCACTGTCTTGAGGCAGAGAGCGAGGAAACAAAAGCCCTCTTATGTATGGGATTATTTTACTTTTCCTGAAGGCCAGCAAAAGGTGAATGCACCCTTAGTAACTTGCAAGCTGTGTAAGCGTGTACTTTCTAGAGGTAATCCTGACAGGAAGTATTCCTTTGGGAATCATACCATGAAGAGACACCTCCAGGATGTACACAGAAGGACACATGGTCATCTTTTTGGAGGTAACTCTTCAGAAAGACAAGCAAGTACATCCACAGCAGCTCAGCCTGGACCATCATCTGCAGAGCTGACTCCTTCTTCTGCAGGTCAGGTGAGCCCTTCATCTGTGGGGGGAGAATCTCCTTTTGCTGGCCCTCTGGAAATGAACCCTCGATTTCGAAGGGTTGATATTCGATGCACCTTTTGTCAAGATCTAATTTGCCATAGGGAGACCAGTGTTTCCCTAGTGAACAACAAAATAGATCAGCACATTTGTCGCTTTGAATAATTTTCCCATGCTTTCTTTCCTCTGTCCCTGCATGAACACAACGGTTCTTTTAAGAGCCAACCTTATCTTTCATCTTTTTTTTACATATGTTTTTAAAAACTTTTTTTTTTTTTTTACCGTACGCGTACGGTGCGCGTACTTTTTTTTTTTTTTTTTTTAAAAACCACTAATCAATTATCACATTACAAGGTCCTTGAGAGACTACAATTATTATTATTGACTTACCATACCCACTCAGAGTCATGTTTTCACATTAGTCACAAAACGAAATTTCTTTGCCAATTTGAATGCACACTTACTGCTCTTTTTTTTGGCAAGTGATAATCACTTTTACAGACTGACACATTATGAAACCACTTTTTTGATTTTCTTAAATGCACATGTCCAGACTGCTTCTTCAGACCACCACCATGTGTAACCTGGGTGGCTGCCTACACTCCAGCAAGGGCAACCAGCCTTAGTGATGCTGAATGTATTTGCATTACAGACTGAAACCTGAAAACCCCACTCGCTTGTAAATACTGTGCATGATTATACATGGCAAGCAGATGGGTGTGTGCTAAGAGTCTGCTTCTTCCCCCAAAAAATCGCTCCCCCTTTTTCCTACTAATGCAACTGTGAAATCACCAGAAAAAAACGCAATAAATCTCTGCCTATAATTCCTCTTTGCACACAGAGTCATGTTTTCACATTAGTCCTAAAACGAAATTTCTTTGCCAATTTGAAAGCACACTTACTGCTCTTTTTTTTTTGGCAAGTGAAAATCACTTTTACAGACTGACACATTATAAAACCACTTTTTTGATTTTCTTAAATGCACATGTCCAAACTGCTTTTTCAGACCACCACCATGTGTAACCTGGGTGGCTGCCTACACTCCAGCAAGGGCAACCAGCCTTAGTGATGCTGAATGTATTTGCATTACAGACTGAAACCTGAAAACCCCACTCGCTTGTGAATACTGTGCATGATTATACATGGCAAGCAGATGGGTGTGTGCTAAGAGTCTGCTTCTTCCCCCAAAAAATCGCTCCCCCTTTCCATCTAATGCAACTGTGAAATCACCAGAGCAATACGCAATAAATCTCTGCCTATAATTCCTCTTTGCACACAGAGTCATGTTTTCACATTAGTCCCAAAACGAAATTTCTTTGCCAATTTGAAAGCACACTTACTGCTCTTTTTTTTGGCAAGTGAAAATCACTTTTACAGACTGACACATTATGAAACCACTTTTTTGATTTTCTTAAATGCACATGTCCAAACTGCTTTTTCAGACCACCACCATGTGTAACCTGGGTGGCTGCCTACATTACAGCAAGGGCAACCAGCCTTAGTGATGCTGAATGTATTTGCATTACTGAGTCCAACCTCAAACCCTTAAACTATTTTTTTTTTCCAGTACACCTTAATTTATTGTGAAAACATAGTCCATATTATTTTACATGTTCCTCACATTTAAATTTCTCCCAAAACAGAAAATGATAAACGCAACTTCAACAAAAAGAATTTCCATTTCTATTATTCATTTCTTAAGTTACCACATACATCCCCTCTCAAACTCATAACTCACCTTTAAAATTAGTTAGTTGTGAAAGAAATGTGGCACTCAAACAGCAGATTATCAGAGCCAGGATCTCTGTTCTGTTCACCTCTCTCCTCTCAGCAGAACCAGATAATGGCAAACTTTCCCTCTATTTTTCCACACATATACATGTAAGTTTCAAATCTCGGTGCTTCCCCCTTTTTTTCAAATGTAATCACACATTTCTATTGGTTGAAAACCAACCCTTTTCCAAAAGTACCCTGCCCCCAACTTGACTTCTGCCTAGTACCCTTCCCCCAACTTGACTTCTGCCTGCTACCATAGCAACAGCTCATGGAACACTGCTGTGTGGAGTTAGGTCAGAAGTTCGCCACACAATGTTTCAATTCCACAGAGCAAGAGTGCTTGACTTTTCAAACCTAACAGCAAATCCATAGTACTGTTCTTTGGTAACACATTTTTTTGTACCAATACAAAACATGCTTCTATTAATTTACACATGCAGCCTAGTTTTTATTCTAGAATGGTATGAAACAGGCAATCAGTTCTTTTTGTTTTGTAAAAAATATGTATGCCTCCATTTCCAAACTGTCTTTCTTTTCATATTGCCATTCTACTGAAAGACACCTCCTGAGTGCATCCAGTTCTCCTTTGAAGATGTTCACAGTGTGGATTGTAGGGCACAGCTATGTCTTCTGGAGTGAAAAGTTTGCAGAGAAAACAGATATGGTGAGAGACCTTGCTTTGCCAAATGTAGACATTAAATGGATTGGTCAGAGAGGGTTAAAGTGGCACCAATTGATGCCATTGGTGAAATCCTTCATGCAAATCCAACACCCTGACCTCATAATAGTGCACTGTGGTGGCAATGACCTAGGCACTTTGACTGGGGTAGGTCTGGAAATGCTTATGAAGGACACCTTTGCACAACTGTTTTCACTTTTCCCTAAAACTACCTTTGTGTTTTCCAACATATGCCAAAGGCAAAAATGGAACTGGTCCAATCATTTCTGTCCGCAGATTGACAAAGCAAGAAAGCACGTCAACAAATCTGTTTCTGCTTTCCTCCGTGACTATGGTATGGGTGCCATTTACCACAACAACTTGCGTTATGACATGCAAGACATTTATAGAGGAGATGGTGTGCACTTCAATGATGAAGGGAACAGAGTCTTCCTCTTGAACCTTAGACTCTGCATCGGTACTTACTTGTAGGTACCACTAAAAAATCATTTCATAAACACAACGGCTCTTTTTAGAGCCCCCTAATATCTAAACACTTAAATCTGAATTTCATTTTTTTTTTAATTTTTTTTTTCTACCGTACGCTTACCGTAAGCTTACCGTACGCGTACCCCGTGATTTTTTTTAAAATCCATAAATGTTTTCTTTGTACTTTTCTGTCCTTCTTTGACCCCCTCACAAATGTAAGGGGGTCTGTAACTCTCCTCATTGCCCCCTTTTCTTGTTTTCACTCTTTTTTTCTGAGTGAAACACACAAAATGGCGGCCGCCGCTTCCTGGTTTCGGCCGATTCGAATGTTTACTAAGATCTAACAGCCAATCAGAATCGCGCTCGCGCACGCCACCGTACGCGTTTGTAAGCTTACCGTAAGCGTACGGTAAGCGTACCGTAAGCGGGCTCAGATATATATATTGATTTAAAGGCTATTTTCTCAGAATCTACTGAACAGATTTACACCAAACCTACAAAAGGCACTTCCTTGACATAGGGACTACCTCTCTGCCAAATTTCTAGTAATTCTGTTCAGCCATTCGGGCTGTAGCTCGTTCTAAAGGTCCTATAAAAAAAATGCATGGGAAAAACGCGTTTTGGGACCCCCCTTTTATCTCAGCCCCCGCTTGACGTATCCCCCCGACACTTTCAGGGTAGGAGCGGAGCGTAGCGCCCCACCTATTTTGAGAAATTCGCGAGGATTCATCGACCGGCGCCAAAGTTATTCAAAATAGAATGTTGCGGATTTCCTATGGAAAAGGGGTCCTAACTATAACTACCTACTGGCGACCGCCAGTAGGTAATATATATATATATATATATATATATATATATATATATATATATATTCCACAGTAGGATCCCAGGGATACCACCATCCAAAGAAAGGCGCAACACTAGGAAACAGACTCCAAAGGCAAAGTTGAGAGTTAAATGATGATTTATTCAAGCATCAAGTGTCCAAATGACGCGTTTCGGCCGCCAGACATGCGGCCTTGATCACATATATATATGGGCACGGCAATCCCCCCTTACCTAAAGGGGCATGTAGGGAGGAATTCCAAAAGGGATCCTCCTTGATTGGCTGACCACAACATGAACCCAACTGAAGAACATGTATAAAAAGCCTGCTTTTGAGGGTCACAAAAAGGAGCACACAGAACGAGTGATTATAGATTGTAGTGACAATTTAAATCAGTTGTTGATGGTGCCACACTAATTTTAGGAATTGTGGTGTGTTCTAAGGTAATCTTACTCTGTGAAAAATGTTGATCTTCTTCTTTGATTTAATGAACCATGTTTGAGAGGAAACTGTTTTCGCTTAAGATTTCTCATAGAGGTTATGGAAGGCGCTCCAGAAGCTAAAATTACGTCACATTTTTCTAAATTCATGCTATCTTCCTTGGACATTTGAGAATAAAGTCTGATTCTGAGTAAAACTTGTTTTTCCAACAACAGCAGCAAAATGTCAGTTGATTCTCTAGTGTTATAAGGCAGCTTCCCAAAGTATTTTAATAAACAGTTTGATCGCTATTTGTTGGAAGGTGGTTTATTAATAGGGGCAGATAGGGGCCTTCACTAGTAATAAGGCCACAATCACAATAAGATCCAGTCAAGATCTCAATAAACTATTCCCTTGCTCAACCCTTGGTAGCTGGCACTGCGCAGACAAGTTTAACTTAGGAAACAGGTGTGTAAAGTATTGAACACCAATATATTAAACAAGTAAGACACATCACACATTAAAATTCCAACAGCAATTTATAAAAATAGGAAATATCTTTATGAATAAAATTACACCAAAACAGCGAACATCCAATGTAGGGAACCAGAGATATCAATTTTTAAAGAATAAACACTTTCTAGTGCTTACAAGATAAAAGCGCTGACTTGGAGCATCTGGTCGCGATTGACCGGGACAAAGTCAAAGTCAGAGGCTGACCGCGATGGATGGTCGGATACACTAAGCTGGAGGCCTCGGTCAAAATTTTACCCTCACACTTAAAATCCTTTTTGGACCTTTTTCTTTCATCGTTGAGCAAGGCACTTCATCAAGCTGGATTCACGTGGTTGACTTGGTCCAGCACGAGCCCTCAATCAACTCCTGGAAGTCTTGCCAATAGCTGGAGCTCTGGAGCTTTCAGCGGGACGAACCTGAAATCCAGACCGGGTCGAGTTTCAACATCAGCTGCTTGACTTTCAACGAAGGGTTGGTCCACTTCTGTAGCTTTTTACCAAAGTTGCTCCACACTTCTCCAAACTCCAGCAACTTCTTCCTGTTGTGGGTTCAAACTGTCTCAAAACACCAATCCAAGGGTCTAGAAGTTCTGAGATGGTCCTTGGAATGTTGGGACTACGTTTCTCACAATGCACCTGGCCAGCTCTTCAAAAGTCCACTGGACGCACTCGAGATTGGGCCTTCTTGGTGGAGATGATGTAGGTGGAGCTCTGTTAAACTGTTGCTTTCAGGAAGTCCACTGCTTAATCGTTGTGGAGCCAGAAAAAGTTCTTAGTGCTGTAGTTACAGATTGTGCAGCAGGTGCAGTGCTTCAGAGTGCAAACCTTGGGGAGCAGATCAGAATTCCATCAGGGCAGTCCTTCTTCTCCTTGTTGTTTCAGGCAGGGATATGAGTTGCTGGGCAGCTCTACCATTTTTATACATTGTTCCTGGGCATCAAGCAGGGGGGCACCCCTGATCAATGGGGTGCTAGGTGCCACCCTCAGATATGACCACTTCCTCCAAAGTGGGGCGTATTCTTGACCCAGAAAGCACCATTCTTCCAAAATCCAAACTGAAGTAACTCTCTCCTGGAGGTTAAGGTCTGGCCAAGCCACCCCATTGGCATAGCTATGCTTCCCTACCACTCCACTTACAACCCCTCTGCTAATCTCATTACAAGGTCTCCTGTCTGGCTGGATGGTGCAGGATGTGGGGGTGAGCCTGTGCTGCCCTAAACTGTCATCCCTCTTTGAAGACCAGTTTGGCTACTCCACCCCATCCTGCCTTTTGCTTTGCAGCTGCCGATCTCTACCCACAGGATGCCCTTTATCTCCATGAAGGCCACTTCACACCTCATTAAGACAACTTGGCTCAGCCGGGCATAGGCTGGCCCGTCAGAGAAGGGCTGGGAGAATGCTGGATTTTGGCTCACAGAAAAAAAGTTCTATACTTTCTTTTCTGTGATAGTTGTACTAAGCCTATCAGTGACAAGTTGTTGGATGCATCCTAACTATCATTTTGAGACTTTGCAGTACATTTTTTGCAGCATTCTTTCAATAGGTATACTTTAATAAAGTATTCCAATTTTTGCCTATGGAGCCATTGTAGTACAATGCGGAAAAACTAATCTGGCAGTTTTTCCCTCACCAGGGCATATAAATCATCATTTACAATGACCAGGCTCATAGCTACAAGGCACCCTACCACTCGGGCACTTAGGGAATCCTTAGGGAGGATTTGTATGTACCAATAAGATAGTTTGAGACTTTAGAAGTACCTTTAATTCCAAAGCTAAATGTGCATGTAATTTACTTTTAAAAGCAGCCTGCAAAGCTGGGCTGGCTATTGAAGTGACAGAAGGCAACATTACATCTGCATTACATCTACTGGGCCCCTAACCCTAAAAGCCCTACCCTATACTAAGGACTTACAGGTAGGTTGTCGGTACCATTTGTAATTATACCTAATTATCATGTACTTTTAATCAGAGCTCAGGCCCTGAGTCTGGTTAGCAGAGCCCAGGGCACAATCAGAGTCAGAAACTAGCATCTAGTAATGGGGAAAAAAGTGAGGGGACACTGCAAACAGGTCTTGGTTTCTCGCAGTTATCATTCTTATGACAAACTGTGGCACACCTGAAGCCATCTTCATGAAATCTAAGTTATAAAACCTGAAGCAATTCTTTAGAAATAAGCAAAATGAGGGGGTTACCTTTGTCATAGAAATTACGGTGCTCTAGAAAACTTAAATGGGGGCCACGTCTTCTGGAGGTTCTCAAATATCTTCATCATCCGTTTTAGTAAAATATTCTGAAATACAGACTGAAATATGCACTTTTAATACCAGCAGTGTCTTGTTAGTTACCTCCCTAGTGATCATCTGCATCTTTATGATAAAGCTACAGTGAAAAACAAGAGTGCTAACGTTATGTGTTAAAGGTAAAAGGTAGTCACTTCTGAACACCATTTTGTTTCAAAAGGAGCAAGCTAAAGTAAATTAGCATTGAGATGTTAATGCAGACATAAGACGTGAAGGTTAAAAATGTGAGGGTAAGTATGGGCATTTAGTATTTTCAGGCATAATTTATTTTTTAAGGGGCTAAAAATAGTTAAAGACAGCGATGTCTGCATAAGTACAGTATCCCTTTTCCTCATCATAAAATTGTGGCATTGTGCATTTTAAATGTAATATGGTGCACTGTTAACAAATCACTAAAGTCTGGGGTGGAAGAAGTACTCAATGTTAAAGAAGGTAAAGGCTGAGCGGACGTGATGTGCTTGACAAGGTATGTTTGAAAGTAGGTTGTGGGTTTAAAGCCAAAGACTGTTCTAAGAAAATCTGTGAGAAAGGCCAGAACTGCTGTTGACAGTACATTAACAACCAGTCGATATTTATGCATGTGCACATTAAAAAGTTTCAATACAGTGCTATAGACAAATTCTATAAACTTGGCGCCACTCAGTTAGCCTGGGATGAAGAGACCAGGTCCAGTCTTTCTTCTCAGAGTTCAGGTCAGGCATCTAGCAGGAGGGAAGCCCACTAGGGAGCAAGGAAGGCCTCAAACAGCAGTATTCTCTGGCAGCAGCAGAGCAGTCCTCTGGGGAACAAGGCAGATCGCAGGCAACAGGGCAGTCCTCTAGGAAACAAAGCAGTCCTTTTTCTGTAACATCCACAGGTCCAGGAGTGTTGAGAAGAGTGCCTTTGGAGGTCCAATATTCATACCTGGTGTAGACCTTTGAAGCAGTATATTCCCTATCCTACCCCCACATTTAGTTCTGGAAAGTTTTGCCTTACTTCCTAACTCGCCTACACTTAGTCCTCCTTGTCCCACTGTTTGGCAGAAATACACAAACCCCAGCAGCAAAGCTATTTGCAGTGCTGTGACTCAGGATACTGACAGAAGGCATGGCTGGCTAGGACAACAAAATGCCAACTTTCTAAAAATGGCAGTTTCAGAACTGTGACTTAAAATCTGACTTTACCATTAAAGAGGATTTAAAATTTCAATTCACTTAAGTGTGAGCATGACATCTCCACCTATTCCTAATCAAAAGTTAATACTTACTAAATGTAATAGGGCAATCCTCAAGAAAAGTCTATGGGAGAGGTAGTAGTGAACAATGACTTTAGGAGTTTTTCAACACCAGCACATGTAAACCTAAACACACATGTCCTACTTTTTAAATACAATGTACCCTATACTATGAGCCCTTGGAGCCTACCTCAGGGGTGACCTGCATGTATTAAAAAGGCAGGTTTAGGCCTGGCAAAAGGTTGATTTAGCCAGGTCAAAATGGCAGTTAAAAACTGCACTACAGGCTGCAGTGACAGGCCTCAGACATGTTTTGAAAGGCTGCTTTAGTGGGTGGCACAATTGGTGCTGCAGTCCCACAAGTAGTCTTTCATTTACAGGCCATGGTTACATGTAGTACCATTACTAGGGAGATACAAGTCCCTTAAATTAAATAAAATGTACCTATCAGGTAAAGGTCAATTTTACCATGGTTTAATTTTAGCACTGGTTACCAGTGGTAAAATGCACAGTCCTAAAAGGTAGAAACAACGGGTTCACCAAAGGAAGGAAGTAAAGGCAAAAACCTTCGGCTGACCCTGCGGGAGGGCCAAGGTGAACAATTTGAGTGTTCTAAGATAGGTACAAATATTATTATAGATAAATACATATTTGCCTGATTGATCCCTTAATAGAAACCTGTTACTTCCTCACTTGTTCTACCCATGTTTTTAGGGCAATATGGGCTTCCCTTAGTGTTTTAGACTAATTTTTATGGGCTTAGGAATATATCTGACTAATCATGAGAGTAAATGAGGCAAAGCAAGTGAAGCTCATGCACTCTATGTACAGGAGGATCATCAATGGGAAATTAACTCAAGATTATGGGGTGAAGGATTAAGAGAAGTCTCAGAATTGTTTGTGAGCTGTATATGTACAGTACCAAGAGAATCACAGGAGTCTAGCAGGGTATACACCCCATATATTGCATTTATCACCCCCCCCCCAGTCAACTGGTAGCCCAATTTCTAAGAGGTTGGAGATGTGGTAGATGTGATATTATTATATGTCGATCGTCTCCACCCCGACATTGGGCCCGATTCCGATCTTGTTCGGAATGCAAACCGAACATCTCGTGTCCGGGAATGCCTTCCGTACGACTCTTGTCAGGGGAGTCCGACCGTACAAGTACGATGCGTTTGAATGCATCCAGATACATTTAGGTCAGACTCCCATTTAATTCAATAAGAGCCTGTGTACCGAATGCGTACACAGGCTCCCATTGACAAAAGGGGTGGTTGGGGATCATCGTGCACCCTGTGGCGGGCACTCCTTTGTTAAATATTTTTGGCTATTTAATTGTCCCTTTGGTCTGTAGGGCGCTGCACTGTTTGCCTTGGAAAACATAGTGCCCAGGGACTTAATTGAAAAACATCTGTTTTCAAGCTATTTGAGTTTCATGGCTAGTTGAATCTGTAGTTAAGTAAAATTTACAACTTGGGAAGCCACTCCAGGGATTCTCTCCTTGTGTTATTTTAATCGCATTAAAATCAGGGGGAATGACACAATTGCATCCTATTGTTGGCGGGAGATTTAAAAGGGTGAGCAATCTTGGGCTGTTAGTGTGGTCAGGCAATTGAATTTGTTAAAAATAAGTTATAAAGAGGCTGGATTAATTACACACTGGAACCTTTTTTCAAATCCTCAGTGCCTTAGAGATTTGTCAAATGCTATTTTCTTCAATGGTTATCATCAATATTTGGTGGGTAAATCATAAATATCCTTAACTTTAGGATCAGTGTTAGATTATTGGTCTTTACATTAATTAGAAAAACTCCTGATTTGTCAGCTGAGACATCTCCTTATGCTTTTGATTGGTACTTGGGGGCCCTCAAGAAAGTTTCAGAAATGTTATTCTGAGGTTAAAACAAATCGGGGTGGTGTACATATCTGCTTCAGAGTGTATGGAGTAATGCACGTTTATGGTTTCGAAAAATCACAACACACCTGCTTTTTATTAAGTATGGCACTTTGTAACAATCATCAGGCCTTGATTAAGAAATGTAAAATGTATTTTAATTAAATATTGACAGTTTTAACCTTTGCCTCTGGGTTCCCAGCAACGCCTGATATCAGGGAGCCCCGCGCGAGGGCTCTAACGGGGTGCTTGATGCTTATCACTACGGCATCACAGAGGAGACAAAGAGAAATGTCTTTGCTTTCGCATTCCGGGCCTGCTCCGAGAGGCTTCCTCTGCAAACACGACCGAAGAGGCTCGATTGAACACTGAGAGAAACGCGAGACTGGAATATACTGTGATTAATATAGCATTGCCACTCGTAGGCGTGGACATTTCCCCTGAAACTTCTACACCAGCTTATCGGCTTTGAGGGGTGGATTGGCTGTCAGTGGGGAACGTGTCTCTTTCCCACTGGGAAACCTGCTGCCGGGACTGCGAGGACCAGCGCGCTCCGCGCATTGAATATTGAGAGCACCTGGGCACTCTTCTCGACTCCTCCCCCTTGTCTATTTCAGGGACTCCCAGTGAAGCGCGAGCGGGACGCGAGCGGGACGAAGACCGGGGCGAAGCCCGGGCAAAGGGCGGGCCCGTCTAAGCCCGTCAAAGACCGACTAAGGCCGGGCTGGGCCCCCTCTCTAAACCTCTGCTGTAAAAAATGTAATGTACTCCCTTTTAATTGTTCAAATTTTTATTGTGGATATATGCGTATATTATCAGCATGATGACTACACGAGCAAGTAGGAATAAAACGGCCATGGAGGCTGCTAATATAATAGGCCCATTAGATAACTTTATCGTACGGGCAAATTCAGTAATTGACCAGGGGATTGCCTTAATGGAAAGAAGAGTATCTCAAGACTTGGCAATCGCTAAGCGATCGTCATTGGGTCACTTTGCGAATGCTAAAACCCCAGATCAACACAATAAGGAAACTGGAGTTACAGCAACGCATGCAGAGGTGTATAGCATCCCAAACATGGTAGACTTGTCACCGTCAACATCCATATCTGTTTCGCCCTTAGTTAGTACCTCGGATATAGAGTCAAATCTACTACAGGAGGATTTGATTTCTAGTCATTCGAGGGGAACTAGAGAGGGCGCTATTGCGAAAACATCCAAAAAGACCCAGATTCGCGTAGAGCCCGTGGAAAAGAGACTAAGTAGGCCTCTCACAAGAAGCAGGGAGGCCCGGGAAAATCATAGACAGTGGACGCGTTACCACACAAATGGATCTAAATATTGTGGACCCGGACCAAGGCAACATTGAGTTACTGGACGAGGTGATTGGTGCTAGAGAGGACGATGAGGCTGATAGTCGGTTTCTTGAAAAACTGAGAGATCTTTTTAAACCTCTCCCCGATAGAGTCTAGATTAAATCGCATAGAAACTCAGTTAATAGAACTAACCACCACCCTAAGCACTCCCGCTAAACCTGGCATAGCGAAGGTAGGGGGTAGAAAGCCAACCCGTAACTATAATAAATCGATGGGTACGCCACTAAATAAATCATTTTCCCTAGTAGTAAATGCAACGGCAAATGCCAAACCATTGGAATTAACAACGCCTGATATAACAACGGTAGTTAAACCTAAACCTAATTCCCCACAATGAATCAGAGACAAAAGGTAAATGCACCTAAGACCATTAGAAAAGACTTAAATGGAGACCCTAATAGGAGACCCACACTGGATAAATTAGCTATTAATCTGCCCCCTGAAGCTAGTCCTTTCGTGGTAGTGATGACCGGGGTTCCGGAGTTGAGTGAATACGCTGAGGAGTCAGTCTGGTCACTAAAAAATAAAGTACAGTACTGGCTTAATGTCAACCGCCCATTACCCCCACATTGCTCGAGTAAGGGCGGGGCAAGGGAGAAAAACAACTCAAGGCGATTGTATCTTGGTTAATTTTGATAACCCACAGGTGGTTGACTACATATGCTCTTGGGATATGCAGCGTATAGAAGAGGGTATTGCAATAAAACGCCTCTCCTTCTTTTATCCCCCAGGAACTGTCTCGACTCGGACGATAATAGAAATTGGTGCAATATAGGTCATCAAGAGTGGGGAGTAGTCCGGCGAGAACAGGGAAGACAAATGACCAGGGCCACAATACCTTGGGATAACTGGAGAGGAATACCAACTGAAAATAGGTTTGACTGCTTGGAGATGGTCGATTGACTGCCTAAGATCAACAGGTCTACATATGATGGACGAGAGGATCCCATTAATCTAATTACAAAAATCAATCGTCAGGACCATAGTATTCCAAAACTTAAGATCATAGATAAAGACACGGCCTTGTTCGCCCCCCCCCAACGCTCAATGTCAAAAAGACCAGATATTTCTGAAACTGTAGTCTTTAAACAAACTAACGTTGGCGACATAAGAGAGCCAGCCTGTCATTATTTACAAAACACTGCAGTGGGGGTCTTCGTGGAAGCTCTTGCACCCATACCCACAGCTATAGCAACGGACAACTGCTCTGATATCCTTCAAGAATCAGAGTCGTTGGCTGTTGTTCGTGCGGGGAAGCTGTTTTTCATTTCTTGGAACATAGCGGGATTGTCGAATAAAGTTAAGGATCCCATATTCAGAGCGTTCATCGATAACCACGATGTTATTTGTCTCCAAGAGTGTTGGGAACAGGAAGAAATACATTTACTTGGCTACCGCACCTACTTTGTAACGGCTCTACAGTCTAAGAGGGGTAGATGCTCTGGTGGGCTTACCATTTACATTTCCAATACTGTTAACTTGACTGTTAAACATCAGACCATCGGGGGAAACAACAACTATCAGGTAATTTTCCTTAAACTGGGAGGAAACCAGCATATAACCCTAGTAAATTTATATAATAATACCACAAAGATTGATAAAAAAGGTGTTATGGAAGAACTAAGCAACTCATTGGGTTACGGCATAGGCCCTGAGCCTAACGATAGTTGCATCATAATGATGGGCGATTTTGATTGTCATCTATGCCCGCACAGTAATCTGGGGTTATGTGGAATGGCTAACGTCCTGGGTGACCCCTGCACACACTATGAGCATTCTAGGCTGGGCAATCTCTTTAATAATCTAATTTATGATTGGAACCTGGGTTTTGCAAACAAATTATGCAGTCCCCAGGTTAACTTCCAACCAACTTTTAGTAGAAGGGATCGGCATACTATTATAGACTATACATTGGTCACTGAAAACTATCATAGCAGCGTCCTGTCGTTCAAGACAGAAGATATTGCATTGAGCGACCACTTCCCAATTAGCTTAACCTTTGACAGTGGGTTGGCCAGTAGACGGGCACCCAACGTAGTCGAAAATTTATACTGTCACGCCATATCACTGGCGAGAACAAACGGCTACGCAATAAAATGGTGCAAGGTAGACCACACAAATTTTCTCCAGACACTAATAACGGATCAACTTAGCAATTTTATGCTGTGTCTTGAGGGAAGTACCTGACCCAGTTGCCGTCATCGCAGCCTTTCAGAATATTAAAGTACTAATCGGCAATAAATTAACAAAAATAGTCCGGGCAGGTGAGAGACAGAAGGTTGAGGGCTGGTTCAACGTGGAGTGTAGCAAAGCACATACCATGTTGAAACAGTCTCTTAAAAAAATACCTAAAAATCGGCAAGAAGTTAGACATGCTAGAAAATCCTATAAAATTGCATTATACAAACGGAAAAAGGAGTTAAAAGAGGCAGCGTGGGACGCCTTAGTAAAGGCATGTAACACAGCAGATAATACCGCCTTTTGGAAAGCTGTAAACGCTCCCTTCTTTGTCGAAAGGAAAACTGACTTGATAGATATTGCCATCGAGGAGACTGTATGGGTAAATCATTTTACCCAGTTATACAAAAAAGATGAGCTGGTCAACTTAGAAAGTATTTGCCACATACAGACGACTGTTAGCGAGCCTGTCCCCCCTGTCTTTTTCCCACTGGGGATCTATTTTTCCATTGCAGAGACTCAACTTGCATTAATGGAAAGTTCTAATAACAAAGCCCCAGGACCCGATGGAATCCCCATAGATATTTACAAGGATAACATTCCCTTATGGGCTCCGCTACTTACGAATGTGTTAAATAGCTACAACAATAAAGGATTCCCTCCCACATGGCAGGAAGCGGTAGTGGTCTCCATATTTAAAAAGGGAGATCGGAGTGACCCTAAATGCTATAGGCCCATTTCGTTACTAGACTCCCTGATGGAAGTGGCAGGAAGAATTATCTTAAACAGACTCCAAAAATGGGCCAAAGATGGAGACGTTCTGTCCAAATTTCAATATGGATTTAAGCCAGGATTGGGAACCGTCGAGCAAGGACTCAACTTGGCCATATTGATTGGTAAATATGTTGTGGCAAAAAAGGGTAACCTGTTCTTGACATTCGTAGACCTTAGTTCGGCCTTCGATTGCTTGAGCCACGATATTATGTGGGATACTCTAACAAGTCTTGGCATTGACCTAAACATTCTTAATTTCATCAAAGAATTGTATCGAGCGACAGGAGCAAAGGTGCGTTTCGGTAAGAAAGGTGAATGTACAAATAAATTTCCAATATCGAAAGGAGTACGACAGGGTTGCATTTTGGCACCCTTTCTCTTTAATTTGTACATTAATGGTGTGGCAGACTTTTTAATGAGTTTAGATGTAGACTATCCCAAAATTGCCGACACGGCGGTGCCGATTTTACTGTACGCAGACGACGCTGTTATAATGGCAAGAACCCAAGTAGGCCTCCAAAAGGCGTTAACAAGTTTCTCAGAATACATGAGATCCAGAGGCCTAAAAATAAATATTGGGAAAACATTTACCATGTGTTGCTCAACAAAAAACAAGATATCCTGTAATACCTTCCTAGAAAAGACTAAGCTAGAATTAACAAGCACCTTTTCATATCTTGGTATTGTTTTTAATAAAAGAGGCACCTGGAATACTGCAGCTGGCACTAGGAACCTTGCTTTTGCGCGTGCGATGGGAGCAATAATACAATTCGCTAACAAACTGAGGGGCAGACCAGCCCGAATTTTGCTGGACATTTACAAAGCTAAATGTGTATCAACTGCCACTTCCGGAGCTGGTATCTGGGGGGTTGCAGACTGCAGGGAGACTCAGGTGAAAGAAAATTCCTTCCTGCGTTATCTTCTTGCAGTCCCTAAATCCACCTCCACATACGTTTGCAACAAGGAACTGGATATAGTTTATATTGCAGACCTAATCAAAATTAGCCCCATATTGTTGTGGCATAAGGTATGGACTTCCAAGGCTACCGCCTTTAACAGAGCAATCATAACGGACTGTATTAAACATGAGGGAGCTAAAAACATCCAGTGGCTCTCCTTTGTTAAGGATTTTATGACAAACATAGGTCACCCATTATACTTCTTCACTCCCACTACCTTAACTACAATCTCAAGGAAAGTCTTGAAATAATGTTGTCTTAACTACCTTGAGAATCAACGATGGCTTGTCGAGGGAAAAAAGGCTTCTGTAATTCAACATCACTTATTAATACAGGGCCCCGGCTTGCAGTTATACTTATCCCCAGAACTGTCTAGCTATAATAGAATGCTACTAGCGCGTCTGAGAACTGGTAGTTTTTTCAGGTTAATAACTTTTCCAGCAATAAATGATTGGTCGATCAGTCTAACCAATTGCCCATGCGATGAACGTTCAGCACAGTCCACTATTCATTGTGTTCTGTAAATTTCACGCATGGGGGAGAAAGAGATATTTGAAACCCCTGTTAAAGTCATGGGGATTAAGACAATGCAGGCCTGCGTTTTTCAAGTTACTTTTACTGGAAGATGAAATTTGCATAAACGCAGTATCGAGGTTTTTAACATTTATTATTAGATGTAGATCCTCCATGGCTTAATCTTAATTCGGGTTTTAACATCATTGCCATGTCCCTGGAATTTTTATTATTGAATTTTTTTGTGTTTTATTGCTTGTATTAATTGTAATGTGCTTTTATGATTTTTCTTTTAAATCGAATAAAGCTATCTTTGAATTTGAATTTGAATTTGAATGTGATGTGGAGTTGCTGTTTTTTAAAGATGGTATATTTTATTATTCATTATTATATTGTTAGTAAATATGTGTAATAGAGTGTCTAAAACATTAACTAAATACTGAATAGAAATACATCTCTTCTGTTTTATGTACAAGTGTTCAGAGACACCTTGGCTCTCTTTCATGCATGCAGAAGTGCAGGCTAATATTTCTGATGTGGGGGGTCTGTTTTGGGAGGATATGTGAATTGTTACTCTGTGCCTGACTAGTATGAGTTTGAGATAATTTCCCACTTAGAAAGAGGCCACTGAGACTTCAGACACACACTCGGACCTCACCATTGGCTTTCTTTGCCACCACTATTGGAGCAAGGCACTCTGTGGCTTCTACTGGCACAATCACACCTTCCTCACACAGCCAGCGTAATAGCTTTGTACACTGAATATACGTCTTCTAACCTTTGACAAACATATTTTGCTTCGCCTTTGACTTCTCATCCTTAAGGATTGGATATTATCTCATGCCATAACCAGGAGAACACATTCTTGAATTATTCATGGGTAGATGGCAACACACAAAACTGGTACAACACTGCCTCGAAATAAAGGTTGTGTGGGTGTGTCTGTAGAAGGTGGCTGGAGGGAGAAGGAAAATGTAAGATTGGAGTAGAGGAAGCTCCAACACCATAAGTCACATGACACTAAGATCTTCAAGGTAAAGATTGGAAACTAGGTACTTGTGGGAACTCCAATCAGATGTGCTCATTGGTCTAAATTTACCAAGCCAATAAGCATTGAAATTATTTAAACATTCAGTTAAAACCAGTGATGGAAGAATCTGGAATCAGAGTCATGTTAGTGGGTGTGAGAATGTTGAGTGGGGCATGTAAGGATTTCTAGAGAAGGAAGCTGATGTCGATCAAGGTTTTGCCAGTGGTGCCAGTAATTCTGGTTGCGCGAGAAGAAAAGAACGTACCAGGAAAAAGCCTTGTGGTGTGGACCGTTATGTACCATTTTAACTTTATTTTCTTTGCAGGTTTTTTCATTTGTCTTTTTCTTCTTATTCTTCATTTACTTTTCTCTCGTTGAAGATATGCCATTTTATGCCTTGTGGATTTTCTATTTGATTGTAAAACAGCAAGATACATGACAGTGGAGGAGTGTGGCTCAATGGTTAGAGTGGCAGACCCTGAAGCAGAGTTCTGGCCAGGGACCAGGGTTCGATTCCCGCCTCGGCGGGGCTCAGGCTCAATTTCCTCGGACCTGTCTATTCTCGCCTCGGTGACTATTCTAATCATGGGTCCCACGCTGCAACTCTGGGCAATAGCTTGCTTAGCCTCCACACCGGCCCCAACAGCGCTAAGGATGCCTGGCTTCACCCTGGGGGTGCCCAGGAGTGGACACTTCACAGGGAAAGCCAGGAGGGGTTCCACAGCGGTATGAGTATCAGCGCCAGGAAACCGCAAAGGCGACACCGCAAGGTGGCCGTCTGGTGACAGTGCGCTCTATAAGTACCTTGACATTTACATTTACATTTCTGACATCTTACTTTGTTGCCGCACATTTTGCATGGATTGATTCCATTTGAGAATATTCCATCTTAGAATGATCATTCGAGACCTTGTACATTCTGAGTAATTTACTGGTGACCTGATGGTGGATGGGTCCCTTCAGTAAAGGTCATCACTGAAATACAGCTTGTCTGAGTAGTGGCTTCTTAACATGCTCTTTACTAGCGTAGGCACTTAGGGAATTAATTAGAATTTGATGGATGAGGAATGCCGAGTGTATAGTACAGTAAACACTTTAAACAGAACTGAGAAGATATCTGCTAATTTTTGCTGCAATTCTCACATCTACTAAACTCTAAATAACCTTCCATAGTACTTTGGTAGTTAAGCACCAAGTTGTAAAGGGTGAACGAGTCTCATTTAAGATGCACTGTACCATTCTGGGGCAGGTTTGGTGAAAAGTCTTGAATTCAAGGACACTTCTCTTTTGTGAATTGCTGTGATATTGTATATTGGATTGATAAGATATTGAATAAAATGTTGCATTCTTAAGACCTTCAGAAGTTACAAAGAGGTAAGATGTACCAAGTTCCAAACGTACTAATTAGCATAACGATGACTTAAAGGAAAATTGCTTTACACCATCTTTTGTCTGATGATGCCATCACAGGAAATAATATTATGTGCTATAGGACCCGGATCAGAGTCGAGGACCAGGTGGCTTCTAACACAAATGGGATCATAAAAAATATATGTAATCACATAAATGAGGGCCCTCTCTGTGCTGTGGTCAATGTAAACCTCGCAAACATATCACTTCATTAGTAAACAAAAACATGCAAAGTGAGACAGTCAGCATCCACTTCTTCAGCATTCAGCAAAGTTTCGGGCTAGGAAGTTGTAAGTCCCTTCTGGAGAATTCAGTGATCAAATGAAGTACTTTCATTTACAGAGCACCTCCGCACAGCACTCACTTGGTGTCAGGACACCGCCTCGGTAAACACTGACGGCATCGCTATGGAGGGGCAACCAGGAAGTATCGAACCCTACTGAAACTACATTTCCCATGAAGCCTAGCGGCATTGCGTCACACGTGACCGCCGCTACGCACAGAACCGGATATAGGCGTTGGACTCCGATCCAGCATTGCCGATGATTATCGTCCCGGATGGCGTTCCGAGATATGCAAGTTCCTGAGGAATACTCCGTGGTTTGAGACCACCTCACTGCGACGCGGTCCCGTGAGTACACGCAACTCTGGTTGTGAATGAGGTGTGGGGACCGGGCTTTTCGCTTGTTCCTCTGTTGGGAGACAGCCGCCAGGCGTCTCATGCAGAGGAACTGATTTGAGCCACGTTGACATCCTCTGTAGTCCATTGCTTCATTTGGCCCTGGCACTTTGCTCGTTCCTCTGTTGGGGAGACTGCCGCCCGGCGTCTCGTGCAGAGGAACTGATTCCGTATCATTGACTGTTTTGTGGTTTTCTGGCCTGCTCTCACTCGGACGCTTCGCTCGTTCCTCTATTGGGGAGACTGCCGTCGGGAATCTCGTGCAGAGGAGCGTGACAGCGCTGGAGAGCTCTTTGGTGGTTCTTTTCTCTGTTGGTGAGCCGGAACCCTGGTGGCTCTTGCAGAGAAAAGACGAAAGGGATAAGGCTATCCCTAAACACTCATTTGTACATTCATCCCAGTGTATCAGGTTGGGATTCAAACATAGCCTCTGACAATCCAGAACCAAACCAATACTTGGGAGCCTGTAGAGTGACCTGATCACTCTCCTCGGTATGGTTGTGTTGGTTCTGAAATGAGGGGCCCGCTGTTCAGTCCGCATATAGAGTATCCCAGACTTTCCAGGATAACTCTGGCAGGATAAATCACCCGAGGGATTGAAGAGCTGCATCGTGGGCTGAGAAAGCCATTATCACAGCTCAATTGGGTGGTATCTCTGTTTGAGGAATAGAAAGTGCAGTAGCGGTGAAGATACTTGTGTTGAGTTTGTTTATTATGTTTCATTTTCACTAGGAGAGAGAGTCCTTGGAGGGTGTGACAGTAGCCGCTTGTTTGCACTACCCACATAGCCGTCCTTGCCTCTGGGCAGTTTTTCTTAAACGACGTTCTGAGAGAGTTCCTAGACCACTTCGTCGTGGTGTATATAGATGATATCCTGATCTATTCAGCCCACGAAGAAGACCATAGGGGCCATGTAAGCCGCGTTTTACAAGCCCTACAGGAACATCATCTGTTTTGTAAAATCACCAAGTGTGAATTTCACATGACGTCTGTGGAATTTCTGGGGGTCATACTAACACCGTCAGGACAGATCATGGCCGAGAGGAAGGTAAAAGCGATCCTCGAGTAGCCCCGACCACAGAACGTGAAAGACATCCAAAGCTTCCTGGGGTTCGCCAATTTTTACAGGTGATTCATCGGAAGTTTCTCGGAGAAAGTTGCGCCCCTTACCAGATTGACCCGGAAGAAGATCCCATTTGTATGGTCCCCCATCGCTCAAAAGGCCTTCGACCTCCTTAAACAAGCCTTTACCTTCGCACCCGTTCTGGTCCACGCCAATCCAGAGATCCCGTTTATCGTGGAAGCCGACGCCTCCGACATAGCGGTAGGGGCTGTACTGTCCCAAAGGCATGCAACAACCGGACAGCTTCATCCCATCGCTTTTATGTCCAGAAAACTCAACCCTGCGGAGCTCAATTATACAATAGCCGAAAAGGAGCTGCTGGCTATCAAGGACTCCTTTATGGAGTGGAGACATTGGTTAATGGGGGCCGCTCATCCAGTGACTGGCTATTCAGACCACCGCAATCTCCAGTATATGCGAGCCGCTCGGCATCTCACCCCCAGACAACTCCGTTGGATGTTGTTTTTTGCCGAATTCCAGTTTACAATCACGTTCCATCCCGGTACAGAAAACAGGAAGGCAGACGCTCTGTCGCGACAGGAAACATCGACACAACAATCCATTGGAGATGACAGAGCCATCATCGAACCAGGCCGAGTGTTATGCACGATTCAAACAGAAGAGTTCCTACGGAAAACCAGACAGCAGATACACTCCTTTACATGGAAGACCTGGTTGAAATACCACCCTGAATGGCAGATACGTCAGGGTCTCCCCATGAGAAACCACCAGTTGTTGGTCCCCACTCAGAAACTACGGCGGGCAGTGTTCGCTTGGTGCCATGAACTCCCGTGTGCAGGACACGTCGGTGGCAGGAAAACCCTAGATAAAGTATTACGCCAGTTTTGGTGGCCTACAGTCCGTCCCAACATCCTTTCCTGGGTGAGAGAGTGTCCCGTTTGTGCGCAAATGAAACCCGACCACAGAGCTGCTCAGGGACTCCTTCAGCCATTGCCCACGCCCGATGTCCCCTGGGAAAGAGTGTCGGTGGACTTCATCGTTGGTTTGCCGAAAGATCAAGGGTGTACTGCAATAATGGTGGTGGTGGACTATCAATCAAAGATGGGACATTTCATCGCCTGCCCTCAGGTCCCATCCGCGGGTCAATTGGCAAAACTGTTCCTGACAAATGTGGTCCGACTACATGGTCTTCCAAAGGCTATAGTATCCGATAGGGGATTCAGTTCACCGCTTGCTTCTGGAAAACCTGGTGCTCTACACTGAAAATTGAGTACTCCCTTTCAACCAGTTTTCACCCTCAGACGGATGTCCAAACGGAAAGATTGAATCAGACATTGAAGCAGTACTTACGATGCTACATCGATAGTAACACAGAGGCGTGGGTGGAATGGCTACGGGTGGCAGAGATAGCGTATAACAGCTCCAAACACGCTTCTACACTACATACTCCTTTTTTTTGCACTTATGGTTTTCACCCCCGGGTCACACCTCTGATTCTTACTAGTCACAACTCAACACTCCCAAATCTACAGCAACGCTTATCCCACATTCGCACGACTTTGGTGGAAGCAAGAAACAACTTGCTTCAGGCCAAACAAAGATATAAGGCCCAGGCTGACAAACATCGCAGACTCGGTCCCACTTACAAGAAAGGGGAGAGGGTGTGGTTGTCCACGAAGTACATATGTTTTAAACAACACAGTGTTTTCAATCCTAAATATATAGGTCCATACCCAGTTGTTAAACACGTCAACCCCGTGGCTGTGAAACTTAAACTGCCGGATCACCTCCGTATTCATCCTGTATTCCATGTGTCCCTGTTGAAGCCCTCGCACTGCCCGGTAAAGAAGCAGCCCCTGCCCATCTGGGTACACCAGGATAGCGAATATGAGGTAAAGGGGATCTTGGACTCCAAATGGGTGAGGCGTAAACTATGGTACCTCCTTTCATGGAAAGGGTATGGCCCGGAAGAGAACTCCTGGGAGCCAGTGGAAGCGGTACATGCTGCACGATTGGTATCCGCCTTTTTTAAACGTAATCCATCCTAACCAGGCGCCGGTCAGTGTCTTCCAAAAGGGAGACGTACTGTCAGGACACCGCCTCAGTAAACACTGACGGCATCGCTATGGAGGGGCAACCAGGAAGTATAGAACCCTACTGAAACTACATTTCCCATGAAGCCTAGCGGCATCGCGTCACACGTGACCGCCGCTACGCACAGAACCGGATATAGACGTTCGACTTGTCGATGATTATCGTCCCGGATGGCGTTCCGAGATATGCAAGTTCCTTAGGAATACTCCGTGGTTTGAGACCACCTCGCTGCGACGCGGTACCGTGAGTACACGCAACTCTGGTTGTGAATGAGGTGTGGGAACCGAGATTTTCGCTTGTTCCTCTGTTGGGGAGACAGCCGCCAGGCGTCTCATGCAGAGGAACTGATTTGAGCCATGTTGACATCCTCTGTAGTCCATTGCTTCATTTGGCCTCGGCACTTTGCTCGTTCCTCTGTTGGGGAGACTGCCGCCCGGCGTCTCGTGCAGAGGAACTGATTCCGTATCATTGACTGTTTTGTGGTTTTCTAGCCTGCTCTCACTCGGACGCTTCGCTCGTTCCTCTGTTGGGGAGACTGCCGTCGGGCATCTCGTGCAGAGGAGCGTGACAGCGCTGGAGAGCTCTTTGGTGGTTCTTTTCTCTGTTGGTGAGCCGGAACCCTGGTGGCTCTTGCAGAGAAAAGACGAAAGGGATAAAGCTATCCCTAAACACTCATTTGTACATTCATCCCAGTGTATCAGATTGGGATTCAAACATAGCCTCTGACAATCCAGAACCAAACCAATACTTGGGAGCCTGTAGAGTGACCTGATCACTCTCCTCGGTATGGTTGTGTTTGTTCCGAACTGAGGGGCCCGCTGTTCACTCCGCATATAGAGTATCCCAGACTTTCCAGGATAACTCTGGCAGGATAAATCACCCGAGGGATCGAAGAGCTGCATCGTGGGCTAAGAAAGCCGTTATCACAGCTCAATTGGGTGGTATCTCTGTTTCAGGAATAGAAAGTGCAGTAGCGGTGAAGATACTTTTGTTGGGTTTGTTTATTATGTTCATTTTTACTAGGAGAGAGAGTCCTTGGAGGGTGTGACAGTAGCCGCTTGTTTGCACTACCCACATAGCCGTCCTCGCCTCTGGGTAGGTTGAGGGGGAAGGGGACCAATCCTAGTGAACTGCAGGAACGAACCCAACACCCAGGTACTCTGTTTATGGTTTACTCTCTTTTCTTTCCCTTAGCGTTGGGTTGGACGTGTGCACTCACCCTCATCTCTCTTCAAGTCTCAGCCTTCAACCTTTTGTTTCAGGTAGGGGGAATAGTTCCATCGAGGATATCACGAACTTGGTGGAGTGTGCGTGGAAGTGGGGTATGGTGAATGAACAGCAGGGACTAATTTGTTGTTCTTGTGTTTCCTCAGGTCTCCCTCCCTGCAGTTCCCATCCTTTCCTTCCCCCACTTAACTATCTCACTAGTCCGAGTACATTGCTCTTCGGACTTGGGGCAGTTGAGAGGTGGACCTCTTTGAGCATCGGCACAATCCCGAGGACTTCGTACGGCGAATCCTGACACTCGGACACTCGAAAGTATACATAGCTTAGCTTGAATTATTTTGGCAGGGCATCCATTTCTTTAGAGGAAAAATAATCTTGCTCCAACGTTTTGATTTGTTTAAGCAATTGTGAAGATTCCTTAAGTGATTTATTTGTCTTCACTGCAACTTAGTCTATAAAAAAACTCCTAGCAGTATCTTTATAGGCATCCCATATATAATTCATCTGGGAATCAATAATAGGATTGTCAGAAAAAGTTTTTTTTAGTAAAATCTGTAAATGCATCAGTAAACTGTTTATCTTGCAATAACACATTTTTGAATCTCCACCTATTAGGCAGGGGATTGTTATTAGGAGTATCTAAGTCTAAAATAACTGGCGCAGGATCTGAAATTAGAATGGAACCAATCTCAGCATTTGAAATTGATTGGACAACATTGTGTGTGACAAATAAATAATCTATTCTGGATTGTGAGGCATGTGCAGGAGAAAAGTAAGTGAATTTTAACACATCTTGGTGAACAATCACCAGGCGTCAATTAAACCTCTAGAGGATATAACCCTCTGGAAGGATTTTTGCATTTTATTCGGAACATATCTAACCTGAGATCGGCAGTCTATAAAGGGTCCATTAATTGGTTGCAATCCGCCCCCACTATAAAATTTTCTAAAGAACAGTTTGATAAGATAGTAGAAAAACTGTGCAAAAGTTGTAAATCCAGACCTGTAGGGCCATAAACATTACATAATGAGGAAAGAGTATCATTAATCATCATCTGTGGTTTCATTGATCACTTGAATATTCATATTTATGAACTAAAATTAAAACACTATTCTTATTATTTTACAGCAGAAGAACTGAAAACAGAACAGCCCACCCACTGCCTGCGCATACAATCAGTGTCACCATCTTTAAGATGTGACTCCTGTTAAAAAGCAATGTGGCGGTTCAACATAGAAAGGTGAGTAAGCACTCTCTGTTTCTTAACAGGATAACGTAGTCCTTTTATGTTCATTAGCCATGGAAGACGTAAACGATTACTGATAACTAGAGAGACAAGAATACGATTTGCAACGGCTCACCTGACACCAAGTGAGTAAAAAGTAAAGTAGACTGATGGAATAAACAGGAATATAAAGGTATGAGTGAAAGCTAGGATAAAACCACAGTTAATAAATGTACAGAAAAAGGAGAGAATAGAATGAGAGAAATGAGATAGAGAGGGAACACAGAACAGTAGGGAGTGAAAAAGACAAGCAGGAGGGAGGGCAACACAACTGCAGCCCGATGAGAGGGAGCAAGCATAGGAGTGAATGTTCACATATGTGAAGAGCTGTTCTGAATTTTTGAAAAAAGTTCTTGACCCAGCAGTAAAATAGAAAAAAGGGGAAGCCAACAAATCATGGGACGATGCTCTACGGAAGTGAACAATTCCAAAAAGGAGGGACCAGGAAGAGAAATTACTCACTGGCAAGCAAGGAATTTTCAAAGACAAGCACTTAGACAAATGAAAGCGATGGACAGAGTCCAAGCACACAAAGTCCATAGAACAGAACATCCTGACAGCACAAGAGCTACCTAGACTTGGGAAAAAAAACGGGCTATACACCACCACTATGAGAAATTCTGCCATAGATAAATTCTTGTTATATTGCTTAAAACTTACCAATCTTAGCACTATTGGATACATTTAAACCCTGAGACAGAGCATAAAGGCCATAATTATTGTCTATTTTAAAGAAGGTTTGTCTGGGATACAGCCCTCACAACCTTATTAGAGTGGTGTATGTGCAGAATATGAGTTGTGAGATTCAAAAGAAAAATGCGTTCATTCTACACAGATCTTTTGCAAATAGTATGTCAAGGCACCTTATGTACACTTTTTATCCTGATAGTTCACAAACTTTCTTCTCTATCTGTGATCAATTACTTTCACTAAATATTGCAGCAGAAATTGCGTTTTCCTGGGTGGGACTCATCAAAAACCCATTTCTGGTTTTTAAAACCATACAATTCTGAATCAAAGCTGTACTGCTGACGAGCTATTATGATAATGGCTAGAATTTGATATGTGACAGAGACTGTCATAGTTTAAAACAAGTACAAGAGGCCTGACTTCTTACAAGGGACTAATGGAAGATTGTCTTTTAATTCAGAGATTCAAGGATATCAATTTCAGAATTTAAGAGTTCATCTTAACTAGATCTTCGATATTTAGAGATGGAGCCCATGTTTTACTCCTATGAGTTAAATACAAGAAAATAAGAAACTGATCCATGTGAGGCATTAATTCGTTTATGCTGCCCTCCGCTTATGCACACTCAAGCTTTACCGTCCAAAATGAAAATCAGCCGACATTTTGACAGCTAAATAGTTGTAATGGTATTTAGATGGGCCCTACTACCACCGATGAGTGCAGATATTTTTTCCTGGGTTCCACTTCAAAGGGAAAAAATGTGGGCTGAATTGAAATTATCGAAATGGTCTGACTAATATAAGATTAAAACCTGTGTTGATATTATGAGACAATAACTAAGGGCTATTTTCCAATTCAGTTTCGAACCCTGGTGTAACTATGGACATTTTGCTAAATGTTTAAGATGTTATTGTCAAAGTGTAGTCAATTCAGCTTCTACCAAAGCAATTCACGCCCCTCAAAAGAATTTGAAAATAAGTATTACAAGAATACAAATTAATTTCTTATAACTTAACCACCTTGTTTATTGCTGAGTACAGTTCGAGTATCACTGAGTATTTTGCTATTTACCTTTCAAACATTGGATTTAATGATGAAATAAAACAGCAAACATGCCTTTTTTATGTTTGAGTGCATTAAACGCCTGAAATCAACATGACATTTAACTGGGTGCTTTGCACTATATACACAGGCAAATAAAAACATTAAGAGGTGAGCTCGGGACGGGCTTTCCAGCTGTGCAACCGGTGCAGCTGCACCTGCCATTGAGCTCGGAGGTTTCTGTTTTTAGAAATAACTTATGGATTTGAAAGCACATCCTGCAGAGTACCTTGTATGTCCAGCAGTTTTCAGGCAATGATATTAAAGTCAAGATAACAATGGTAATCATTGTACCTGCTGGAAAGAGATCAGAGTCACCATAAAGTAGTTCAGAGGGTTAATATGCATGCTGCAAAGACCGTGTACCATGCCGATCACTGAACTATATTTTATGTGGACAGCTCAGTGGGTTATTGCTTTTTGTCACAAATATTATTTTGTCACTTGCAGTTCATACATTACAATTCTAATATGGCCCAGTGACCTATGAACTGTCATCAAAGAGCTGCAGACAAACTGCATATTATTGGTAAGAACGTTATGTCCCCCCCCCCAGTCTTTCATTATCCTACTGATGCGAAAAAAAGTTGTTTTTTGAAAAAATACATTCTTATTTGTAAAACCAACCCAACCACCGTGGTACCTTTTAAATCCTGATATGTGTGTGTATGTGATGTAAAGAGCTATGACACCCTACAACGGTAAAGCGCTATAAAACAAATTAAATGCATGTGATAGAGAAGCTATGGAGAGATGAGGGGCACTCTCTGAGGGTGATCGCGAGGGAAACAGTGGAGAAGGAGGCCATTGTGTGGGTGCCCAAAAAGATTCCTGCGCAGGGCACCACCCGCACTAAAGCCGGCCCTGGGTGAGATTTTAGTTTGTGTTTCTAAAAATATAAAATATATACATTTTTAAAGGTATCCGATTCATTGAGGTAGTTTTTCCCATGCGAGCAGTTATAAAAACGACTCTAACAAATGAAATGAGGGGGAGTATTGCATTAGGGGATTTGCTAGACGTGTGCAGTACATCCATGTTCAAACCGGAAGCCCTGTGATTAACTCTCCACTGCGCAAATGCCATTTCACCAAATCTGCATTAAACTCAATAGTTGTGCTTTTGCGCTTTTTCAGCCTTGTCAACATATGGATATATGGAAGGTTTGGAGAAGGTATAAGAGACCTGTGTATCTACCTTTCGTCTGCTGACATAAAGAGGCAGCAGGAACAAACTTAAAAGACAGGGGGGGATATTCACAAGGAACTATCGCCGAGTCAACGGCACTTTATCGCAGCCAAAGTTGCGATAAACTTATCGCCCCAATCACAAGCTGGTGTTAAAGGCCCACAGCACCAGTTTACCCGCGATAGCAGCTGCAAAAAACATCGCCACAGATGACCCCAGCAGCTATCGCTAATGAGATGCAGAGTAGGCGTTCCCGTGCAAAAAGCTGCATCAACACCACTCCACAACTTTCACAACGACAAGCCAGAACTGCAATAAGAACACAAAACAGGCGATAAGGCGCATTAGCAGCAGAAAAATAACAGCTGCTCTGACCTGGTGCAAAGTCGGACCACAGCCTGCATCACAAAAGGGAGCCCAGCCCACAGCCACATCGGAAGGGCAACAGATGCCATGGAGCCACTGGAAAGGCGGCCCAGACACCCAAGAGGGCCACAACACCCACCGCCACCACTCCAGGACCCCAACACCCACCCGGACCCCCCCCCGGACCACCACAGAGGCTGCGCAGTCAAAGACAGCAGACCCCCAGGAAATGCACCAGCCTCACAGACCCAACACCTGACAATGTCATTGCCCACTACAAGCACAAAAGGACAACCATCCTACACATCCTGACCAACAACGCCCAACAGGCTGATGGCAACAACACAGTGGCCAATCAACAACCCACCCCACACAAAGCTGCTGGCTGTGCTGCACCTGTTGGCCCCTGGTGCCCCGCAACCAACACCCACCAGAGTCGCATGAGTCTCACAGACAGCCACATCCAAGTCCCTCACACCTGTCCTGGACATCACTATCAGCCTGGTACCCCAGTCCCTATATGTCCAACACAATGCGCAGGATCCACTGGAGACCAAGCAAGGACCATACGTCATAGCTGGATGCACGCAAGTGTTGTGGGCAACCCCCAGCACACATGTCATACCTGTGCCCCTTGGTGACACAGCACAAAATCACCACAACAGAAAGCACACATCTCACATCAATGTGCAGACAACATCCGAACACCGTGGAACCTCCACCAATGTCACCTCCAAATACCCAGGCACTGTGCATGGCCCCTTCATCCTCCTACAGTCCAGCAGCAACCAGCGTTCCCAGGATGGCACCAAGGGAAATGCACAGCCCCTTGGCAACTTCCAAATGAACACCCCACTCACCTCAAATCCACAACCATGCAACTCACAACCCTAGCAATGCACATGTCACAAAATCACAACCAACATGCAAAACAACATGCCCACCCACCAGACACGACAGAACAACTCACAATGGCAACCTGGGCAAGCCGTGAACATGAGCCATCAACGGCATGGCAGCTCAGCCACACACTAGCCCAATGTGGGGAGAGGTGGCAACCAGGCATGTGTGAAGGATGCAGGAGAACCATAGAACCATGATTGGGAAAGTACACAATGCCAAGAGTGGCGGAGATGTGCTGGACAGACTGCAGTATGCCGAACACACCCATATCCATGGCGACATACACCTCTGGTGTATGGAGTGTAGTGGACAGTGGACGCAACCATGTCACCCCAGCCAGTGGGGGAGTTCGCGGAAAAGTTGCCTGTTACGTCCCCCCGTAAGGATGAGCGGAGTGGGATGGCCCGGTGTATGCCAGGCCAGCGTAGGGGTGTGAATAAAAGGTACGTAGCCCTGGGCGTGGTCCTCTTCCGGAAAGCCCAACATCTCTGCCAGGGCGGTGCCTCTCAACACGCCATGTGGCCGACGCCGTCCTCGTGAGCAGAGTTGCCTGCGATCCTGTGCGCCTGCCGTAACCCGGCCCGCTGGACCCTGAACCCGTCAGGCCCACCCCAAACGCAGCCAGGCCACACTGATCACCTTCTGACACCGGTTTGTGTCAAGGAGGGCCCACCACGTGCCGGTGCAAGCTCCAAGCCCAAGGCCCGTGACCTTGACAGACTCTCATACCATCACAGCCTCCACTACACAGGCCCGCTTTACTCCTTTCTCGTTGACGTACTCTACTGCTGACTCCGGCCTACACTATGGTCAAGTAGGTCACACATTTGGAACTGAGTCTTGATTACACCATGGCAGTGAACATTATTTAAGGCCAAGTTCATGTCACTATACTCCCTTCGATGTGGTGCCACCAAGTCTGTGCATAGCATTACCACGCATGTCTGTGGGCCTACGTGGACTACTGCCCTCGGCCAACGCTGCGCAGGAGTAGGTCACAGAATTGGAACTGAATATCGATTATTCAAAGGCAGAATACAAATCATTGCATGCAAGGCGAGGCATAAGAGGATGATGGGTTGCAGTCCGGAGGGAATAGGATCATCGTTACGGAGGTGATCGAACAGTACCGACAACTGCCCTGGTGTCACTAACTCTGTGCATCGCGAGCCAACGACAGGTGGGTGTGGGCCACTGCTGACTGCTGCCTCCGGCCTACACTGCGGTCCAGTAGGTCACAGAGTCTTGATTTAGTGATGGCGGAGTTCATATCAGTGTACTGGCATCCTCGCAGACTGCATTCCCTCTCAGCACTGGTGCCACTAAGTCTGTTCCCCGACATTCATAGACACTCTCAGGTCGTTCATTTGTGGCGTCTGAGTCTATGGAAGAGGGGCGAGTTTTCATCCTCATGTAGCTGATACCGAATTGGTGGTGTAAAGGAGGCTGTCGCTTTCCACTCTACCATTTGACGCTTCCAGATAACATCAGACCTTCCGCATCGTGCCCTGGAGGACACCTTCTTCTGTCCCCCGCAAGACTCCACCACATTCACCTTCGACATCGATGAGGACCTGCTCACTGCGCGTAGACCTACCTCAGTTCCCTGGAAGTCACCGTCCTGTGGCAGGGTGCCTGTGCCGGACGCTGTGCATCTGGGACCACTAACTCTGTGCTGGTCATGTCCGGGACCCCTTCTTCTGAGATATTGGATGGCCTCTGAGGCGATGGCCTTGTGGTCATCGACGCCATGTGTCTGTGGCCCTGCGCTGTCCGCTGCTTCCGGGCTCAAACGCGGTCCACAAGGGCTTACGCACCAAATCGAGTCCTGACCGGCCTGGATGTCGCATCACCGCAGGAGGCACACGCTACCACCACCAGGACAACCTCCAACCACCATCTGCCAGAGTCGAAACGGTGGTCCTGACAGACTAACGGAGTTGCTCACACCTGTCATGGATGCCATCATCAGACTGATACAATGCTATGCACTCCAGGTGCCACTGACTCAGTGCATGCAAGCCATCGTCCGTTACTGATTGAGTTTTGTGCTGTGGAGAGGTTGCGCAGCGATGTCACCTCAAGCAGTGTGGGAGACCTGGGACGTTGAGGAGGAAGATGATGCAGGTGTTACACACCCCACTGCATCTACATCAGGAATATCTCGAAGAGACACAATCCGAGACTTTGTCTTCACATGTGCGCGCTCATCTGTAGTGCCTAGACCTCAGTGCGCTGCAACTCACGGACACTACTTCTGTTTTCTCATTGTGTGCCCTCTGGACTTGCTCAGACTACCTCCATGATGCTCCGCAGTTGTCCCAGTGATGCTGGTTTTGTCTGTTTACACATTCATTGTTTTAACTGTTGTATTTGTTGCCAGCACCAACAACTCCCTGAGGGCTGGCTTGCACCCACCCCACCCACATCCAGCACAGGTGTCACTGAACAAGTGGCCCTGCCAATAGAGGGGCCGGGCGCACGTGCCCGTAGCCAGTTCAACATCATGTCTGTGTGTGTCCCTTTGGTCTTGTTGTATGCATGGGGGCCCAGGGCCCTACGACATTACCTTGTGCTGTGTACAGCCAATGCAGGCATGTCACCGGAGGCATCGGGTTTGAGCTTGGACATGTAGCTTTGTCGTCACCCACAAAAATCGTAAGGGGAGTGGCCTGGGCCTTCGTACGCAGGACCAACGTGGGTGTGTGACTGATATGTGCGTGCCCCTGGGTGTGGTTGTGTACTGTGAATGTGCATCTGCATGTGTCTCTGTAGCAGTGTGGGTCTCCTTTGTGGGGTGTAGGTGGTCCTTGAAGGGTATTAGACACCACCGAATGGGATCTAGTTCACCTTCCATGGGTTGGGACCCCACCCACAACTGCTCGGCCACCTCCTTTTGGCATGCTGACACATGGCATTGGGGTGCCATGTGTGGGTGGGTGAAGTGTTGTGAGCCAGCTGTGCTTGCGGGTGCTTCCTCCTGTGTGGTCTGTTGCAGGCTCTGTGTTCTCCTCTAAGTAGCTTGGCTGCCCGTGTCCTGGTGGTGGGTTGCGTGGGGTGTCCATGGGCTGTTGTAGGGCATCGGTGTCGAAGGTGTGGTGGTCCTCTCCGGCATCACAGATGTGTTGTCTTCTGTGCTCTGCTGGAGGTGTTGTGTGCCCCTCTGCAATGTGAAGGGGAGATGCATGTTGACATTGTGTTGACATGTATGTTGGTGCATTGTTCTGGGTTACATGCAGACTGTATGACAATGTACATTGCGACTGTTTGGGAGGTGCTGACTACTTCTGTGGGACAGTGTAAATTTGGTCTACATGACGGATGTGAGGTCGTACGCGTACATTTCCATTTCACGGTTTCCTGCTCTGTCAGATGTAGTAGGCATGTTTCTGTGCATATGCGGAGCCCGTTGTATCCTCTGTTCTGTAGTGTCGGCTTTGTGCATTGTACCACGTTGTCGCCAATGTGGGTGTGCTGTTCTTGCTATGTGTGTATGCTGCAGTGTGCCAAGGGGATGAGGGACATGATCCAGGGTAATTGTCGGTGTGCAGTGTGCTACACCTCATTGTGCATGTGTGCCATTGTGCCCATCTCCCTCCGTTGATGTTGTGTCAGGTCCTCTCGAGCTGTGTCCGTACTCCCTACTCCCAGCAGCGTCTCCACACTGATGACTGTGGCCTTGGTTTCCTCCAGCTCCTCCTGTGGCACAGGACTGCCACCTCCTGTCGCTGTTGCAGCCTTCCTGTTGGCAGTGGGTTTGTGCCTGGTTTAGGTTGTCACATCATGCAAGCACCTCTTGGCCTCCTCGATTGGCCTCCTCGGCACTCTGACTGCATTCCAGGTGGTCTACTTGTGGGTCAGTTGCTGGCAGTGTTCTGTCACCTCCGTGACGATGATCTGGTTTTGCTGCGGACTGCACCCTGTCTTCCTTCCCCTCTTCTTCTTGGCCCTCCCCGTCCCCGTTGTGCGTTGCTGGTGGTCTGTGGGGGTTGTGGGGTTTGCGTTGGCCTCTGCGCTGGGTCAGGGTGCATCCATGTTGCTACGAGCTTTGGCTTGTCTCTGGTGTGTTGTTTCTGTGGTTTTTATGGTGCATGTGGGATTTGAAAGCCTGTGGCTGGTTTTTTGCTACTTTTTGTACAGCGATGGGCCTCACCGCATGATTTTTTGCGTTCGCGTTTTGCATTTTTGCGGCGTGGCGTTGATTTTTGCGCTGCCATTTGAAACGTTATCTGGTGACTATCGCATGCTACCGCCACGTTGTGAATACTTGGTTGGCACGGCGTAATTTTCCCTCGATAGGCTGCGATGATGAGAGTTGCGTTAGGCTACTCTTGCGGTAGTTATCACACATTCTTGTGAATATACCCCAGGGTGTACAGAATAGAGCCTCCTAGGCTTGCAGGTTTAAAATTGCTTTTCACGTGCTTCCAGTAAAATCTGCTTCTATGCGCTGAAGAAAGGGAATTACGTTTCATGCTGTGTTTGTACGAAATGAGAGAGTAAATTATTATTTCATTTTAGGAGAGCATTCATTTGGATATGCGTTAATGAAGGAAGTCGGTGAGAATTAATAGTAATAGTAGTTTACACAGGTACAGTTGGTACCAGACTCTTCCTGTTTTAGCGCCATGAATAACCACAAGAAACCAGCTCAGTGCATCACTTGTATTGATATCGAAAGGATGAAAGGCTGCTTATTTACACCCACATCTCCATCACTACGTGGTCAGCAGGCGTGTACACCCTCCCCTCCATGGGGCTCAAGTCTAAGGTAGGTTGTGGGTGTGGAGCTTTGGGGTGTATATCTTGCTTGTGGGGAGGGGTGGGGTTGGCCATTGCTGTCAGTAAAAGTGTGCTGTGGCCCATAAAATGGCTGGTGGGCAAAAGTTTGGTATGTATGTTTAGCAGTTGAGTCACACTGGGGCATATTTACAATATGTTGGTTTTGGACAGCGCCGCAAGCGTAGCTGTGCTGCGCTGCCCTACGCCAAAAGGAAAGGGCAGGAATGTGCCATGTCTACAAGATATAGAACATTCATGTTGTTGGAAAGTGGATTATTAGTGGTGGCAGATATGCATTTACCACTGACAATAACACCGCTAACACAGTAAAGGGCTCAGAATAGGTCTTAGAAAATTGCTCCCATTCTCAGCCCTTGGTAGCTTGGCTGCGAGCACGTAGGCTTAACTTTAAAGACAGGTATGTGAAGCTTTAAAAAACATTAATTCAGTAAATAATTAAGGCACAACACACAATAAAAATCCAACACCCAAAAAATATAGGAAATATTTCTATGTTTAAAATGACACCAAAACAGAAAAAAAATCCACTGTAGGGAACCAGAGATATGAATTATTAAAGATTAAACACTTTCTAGTGCTTAGAAACCAATAGTGCCACTTTTTGGACATTGGGTTGCCTCTGACAGGGACAAATTTGCACTTGACAACTTTTCTGGAGGGTTTCTCACAAGATGTTAGGCAGTCTTCTTCAGCAGGCCGAATACAGTGAGGAACTCCTTCCTGATGTTCCTCTGGCATGTCCAAAGTGTCCAAAACACAAACCAAGGGTCTGGAATCTCCAAGATGGTAGTTGAAAGTTTGGGACTTCAGTTCCCATAAACCACTTGGACACAACTCTTACAAATCCTCTGGTAGTACTCCAGGCTGAGGATTCTTTGTGGTGATGGTCCAGGTGGGCTCTGTTAATCTGTAGCTTGCAGGGAGTCCACTCTTTAGTCCTCTTGTAGCAGATTTAAACAACAGGGCTGTAGTTTCAGATTGTGCAGCAGGTGCAGCCAATCAGAGTGCAGGGCCTGGTTGGACCCTTCTTCTTTCTTAATGTTCATGCAGCAGATCTGAGAGGCACTGCCCCTCTCAGATACTTATTCAGTGGTCTCTGGGGTAAAGCAGGAGGGCGCTCCTGTTCAATGAGGTGCAGACCAACACCCCAGGGCATCACCACTTCCTCCAAAGTGTGGCACAATGATCTCCCAGAAAGAACTATTTCTCCTAAATTCAATATATCAGAATTTTAAGCAGGGAGAGAAGAGCTGGTTAAACCCACCCCCAGGATGGCTAATCTCTATAGTCTCTACCCTTGCATCTGCTCATTCCTTCCTTAAGCCTAGCACCTGGCTGGTTTCAGAGTAGAGTTGTAAATGAAACTGGTGTTTTCGACCTGTCTCCTCCTTCCATTGAAGTATATTGTTTACGACCCCTCCCCTGCTGTGGCATTCCTGTGTAGCAGAACCCTGCCCTCCAAGAAGAGCTGGCTAACCCCAGGGACTCTTTATCACCTCATCGAAGGAGCCTGACTAATTCACAATTAGGACAGACCACTGGAAGGCTGAATTTTGGCTTAAAGACAAGAAAGTCTTTTAGCTTCTTATCAGTACATTTTAGGAGAAATGCAACAATACCATATTATTGGATTTATCAATGCCATTGTAGGAAGTCCTTAAATTCCATGTTTTTGATTCTTCTAGCCGGAATTATTAGTTAATAACTTTTTGCCATGTTAACCCATGTGGCAGGATAATTGCAATGGGAAAAGGCAATTTTTCCATCACCCAGGCTGATAAAAATGTATTTTATAAGAAACCCTGCCTAGAGCTACAGGACTCCCACCCCTGGAACACCTAGGGGATACTTTAGGGGTTCTGAATATGTAAAAGTATTGCAGATCCTCCCTCCACAGTAGTCCTATCACAAAAGTCTAATTTGTGCAGCACTTCATCACAAGGTGGGAAGTGAAATGTGAAATTTCACTCTACCCGGGACATTTAAAACTTATTTTATAAGGGTCCTCCTTATAAATACCTGGCCCCTACCCCTGGGAAAAATAGAGGGGACCCTGGAGGTACCTAATATGCCCAAACATAGTAGTTTATTCATTTTTAAGTGCCCCAAACACCAAAGTCAAGTTTGGGCACAATTTGTATTTTAAAAGCAGTCCTGCAACACAGGGATGCTTTTAAACTGACTTCAGGCTTCAGCAGTGCACAGATGCAAAGGCAGCTGGCCTCTTAACTGCCCTGCCCTATTATATATTAGGGATGTATTTTCAATCCCATTACGCTATAATGCACTGGGGCCTGATAGGGGAGGTCAAGCCAACCCTAGGGTTACCCTAACCCATAGTGTACCCTAGTGTATGCAGTTGTTTTCACTGTATTGTAGGTGTGTCTTCAGCAAAGCACTGGTCTTGGGCCTGGCTAGGCAGAGCCCAGGGCCAGTCAGAGTCAGTTGCCACCAGTACCAGTCAGCAAAATTGTGGGGGGTGCCCAGGGGACAGGATGACTTTGCAACACCTGTCAATCTTAATTTGCAAATAAATAAGTGCCAGGGCTCTGCTCAGGAGGCCTCTGCCGTTGCACCACCCGTTGCCACTGCCAGCATTGCCAATGACAGTACCTACACAACTACTAACCAGCACACTGCTGCAAGTGTGATAGTTCAGCCTATTCAAGGCTCCCAAAGTTACAAAAATTGCTTGGGCGAAAGGAATTCGTTGCTTTTGATGCATACTGAATTAATAAACAATTGCTGTTCATCTCAAAATTATACAAACAATGCTACCATGTGGCAGCTGTCATAAGAGTAGTTGCCGACATTTAAGTGCTGGTGGCGACATTTAAGCAAATTAAGCACTGATTCATGTCCTTTCTGCCAGCACCGGCACACAAACTGCAGCTGAGCGCCAATGCAGGCACCCTTGCACCATGGTGCATGGGTGTCTGTGTTGTTGGCTTTGTTGTTTTTCTGCAGGACGGGATATCTTACTGCACAAAAACAAAATAGGTGCTTTTTTCGATCTATGTGTGCTGCAGAATGCAGCAGACGTGGTAAGAGTAAACATTTCTCCTCGTTATGCCTACTTTGGGAAAGGGTTAGCTTTGGTGCTGCTCCAGATTTAGCGATGTTGTAAATCTAGGGTAATGTCAAAATCCTTGAGTGTTGCATGGGAACACCCACATCAACACTCATGCAAAGCCTCTTCCATGCAGAGTTAGGCATTGCCTTTCTCAATATTTACAAGGCAATGAAAAGCAATGCATGGTGGCTTTGCGTAACCTTGTAAATATGGGCCGGCACACTGCGCCTCTGGTGTGTCACAAAAGTGACACTCAGGCATCGTAAAAGTGTGGCAGGGGCATTGTAAATATGTTCCACTGTGCTTTCTAAATTTCAACCCTGCTGTTAAAACATTTTACCACATGCAGTAGATGAAAGTTGGGCCCTCCAATCTGTTTTACACACCAACAAAACAGTAAAATATAGGCACACTCCAGTTTATAAATATGGCAATCAAAAGAAATTTGGGTGGTTTGCTGAGGAAGATGATAGCTCCAGTAACAGGAATGAAACCAGGAAGCACTTCAGCACCGTGCGCATAGGAGGAGATCCAAAGCCCCCTTAAATGATAGGGGATAGAATGCGTGCAAAGGCCAAAGCTGCTGTCTTTGAAGCCAGGGGAACCAGGTTTGAGTCTCGGCATCAGCTCAACATCCTGTGATTTTTGGCAAAGCACTTAGGGCCTGATTTAGATCTTGTCGGATGGGTTACTAAGTCTCGACGGTGATGGATATCCCATCCGCCGAAATATAAATCCTGTAGGATATAATGGGAATTATATTTCAGCAGACAGAATATCCTGAGATTTACATATCAGTGGACGGGATATCTGTCACCTGTCAATTTTACTCACGTTTCTGCAGGAACGCCATGCAAAGATGAAAGGACCCCAACCTCTCCTGGTCATCTATTGAACCCAACAGAGTCAAAATACCAAAAGTAAACTGGGGAAAAAGGGAAAAAACAAGGAAGGAGAAAATGTCCCACGAAGCGCCCCACTTTGGGACAGGACCAGTCAGCCAGGAGAAGGTAAGTATACAAAGAATTGCTAATCCTAAAGTCTGTATAGTTATGTGTGTAATAATAGACTACCTGGATAAATCCCTTCTTATCTTTATCTTCGTAACTGTTGTGAGTGAAGATGTGTGCCTTTCTATAAAGGTAAAAAGGAAGATTATGACATAAGGGTTTTAGTTTTTAGAAATGAAAAGAATGATATGAGGAAAAGCATCCGTAAACCCACCTATGGACAAATCATGACTGGATGCATAGAAACTCCTAAAGTAGAACGATCATAAAAATGTGCAATACTATAGAGGAATAAAATCCACCTTTACCTCAAGTGGACTAAATTGGAATTCCTATACTTTCAGGAATACTCTGGAATAAATACCAAAGCAGGAAAAAGAAAACCAGATCTCCACAGACACAGAATCCGACTCAGATAAGTATTCTTTGTACATATATACATAGACATAATTAGTTCAGGGCAGGAAGCGTTGTCACCGGGAGGAATAAATGCAGCTTTCTGTATTCCCTTTTCTTTTCTGCAGGAATGCAACCCCTAGCCACAATGAAACGGAAACTGTCACCAGAACGTAAGAGGTCTCAACAGGGCGGCTGAGAGGAAACGACTGGAGGGGCATTTGAGGCAGAAACAAAGAAACAACGAAGGAGCAAGCTGGACGCTGGAGAACCGATGCAGGATTCGCAGACCCGATGACCCGGAAGTTCAGGTAAGGCCCCGGACGTGGAAATGATAATCCTTAGCTTGAACCCAAAGCGTTTCCGCTCTGACGCAGCAAGACTTTAAGCTGGTCCGCCTGTACCCACGCATGCTTGTAGCGGGACCGGCCGAGCGAGCCCGGCAAATTTGACATCACCATTGTGATGGAGTAACCTGTCCACCAAGATCTAAGTCAAGCCCTTAATCGCTGCATAGCTAAAAAAAATGAACAAAAATATGTGTCCTTGTGAAATGTTACTGGTGCTCACCTAAAGCACTCCAATACCGTTAAGTTGAGTGTAGTGGGGGTGGTTTGGCTGAAACCACAGGGAGTGGTAGAAGCGGGCAGGGCTGAAGGAGAGGGACTGCAGATGTATGCAATCTCTTAGAGTGCATGTGGAGAATTGAAAAAAAGAGCACCTGTGGAAGGATAATGACCACAGAAGACAATACTTGGTCCACACTTAACAGCATGGTCGAAGACTTTGAAGCCCAGGAGGAATCCTGAGGCCAGGAAACAAGAATGACGTGGGAGCCAACCAATGGTAAGAAAAGGTATGTAATTTGTGGGCTCTAAGTCCCATTTAAGAGTTTTGTTTTCATTGCAAGAGATTTCGCAAGAACAGCGCAAGCACTGTGCAGGCAAAACCCAGTGGCGGCTGTCATGGATTGGAGGTGGCGAGACGCAGGACAGGGGCGAGGGTGGGGGATTTAAAAAAATCAAATAAAAATCTACCTCATCGCTCTGTCTCTTCATGGGTGATATTCACAAGGACTTCTCTCCAATTTATCTCCACCTTAACACATCAAAAGTGGAGATAGATTTAACACCCCATTCACAACTGCAGACAACGCCAGTATTCCTGCGATAAATGCCCCAAAAGTTATCCCCATGGTGGACACCACCAACTAACCCTAATGAGATGCAGAGTAGGTGTTCCCGTGCAAAAACACACAAAAAAATTGCAACACCACTTTCACAACGAACTGCCAGATCTGCGGGTCGAACCAAAAACAGGCGATAAGCCGTGGTAGCAGCAGGGAATCAACACCTGCCTTTTGCTGGTGTTAAGCAGCATAAACGGGAGCCCAGCCAAGAGTCACACCGGAAGACCCACAGATGCCATGGAGACAATGATCATGCAACGCAGATACCCATGAGGGCCCCAACACCCACTGCAACCACCCCAGGCCCGCCCCCCTGGACATACACATACCGTGCACGACACAAGAGCCACAAAATGCGCATGATGACACACATTGGCAAAATGAAAACACACATGTGTGGCCAGAAGAACAAGAAACAGTCACACAGCACTCAAGTAACAACCAAAAACTTTATTGAAATACAACACAAAACACCAATGCGGAAGACTCCTGTCGGGTCCGTCAGGGTCAATCTCGACGTCACAGCCTGGAAAATAAAGCACCAAATCAGGACGTGTGTCATGTGCACATCGAAAGAGCGAGTCACAGAGAAACAGAGAAGGAAAGAAAGCCAGAGAGAGAAAGAGAGAGAAGGAAAGGAAGAGAGAGAGAGACGGAGAGAGAGAGAGAGAGAGAGAGAAGGGAGAGAGAGTGAGAGAGAGAAGGAAAGGAAGGGAGAAAGAGAGAGAGAGAGAGAGAGAGACAGTGCCGCCCCTGTGCACCCAGGCCCCACTGCTCACCTGCTGCCACCGGTGTGTCCACCAGTGGGCACACCACGTGGCAGTGCAAGCTCCAGGCCCGATACCGCCACCATGGCATGGTCCACATTATGCGGACCCGCCCCACGGTCCAGCAGGTCCCACACATGACGCTGAGTCTTGATTCATCAATGGCAGAGACCACATCAGTGCACACGTCATCATCGCAGACTGCAAACCCGCTCAGCTATTTCGGTACAACTAACCCTGTGCAACCCCAGTCAGCGCCACGGGGTGGTAGGCCTGTGATGGCCGCAAGGCTTTGGGTGTCCCTAACCCTGTGCAACCCCAGTCAGCACTACGTGGTGGTAGGCTCGTGATGGCCGCAAGGCTTCAGGTGCCACTAACCCCGTGCAACCCCAGTCAGCGCCACATGGTGGTAGGCCCGTGACGGCCGCAAGGTTTCAGGTGCCACTAACCCTGTGCAACCCCAGCCAGCGCCACGTGGTGGTAGGCCCGTGATAGCCGCAAGTCTTCGGGTGCCACTAACCCTGTGCACAACAACTTATGGGCCCTTTATAATTGAGAACCGTGGAGCGTCCGTCATCCAGTCACCACTGGCAGAGGGGAATGTGACATTGTCGGACCTTTATATTTGCGTGGTCACATAGCCTGTGACGCCTGTGCTGGATGGGTGTGGTGTGAGTGCAAACCTGCCCTCAGGGAGTGGCCGTGACATGCTGACAACTAGACCAGTGACCTGCACACCACCAGCGAGTATGCCTGCGACAGGTAGCTATGTGGCCTCCCCTCAGAGCGTAAGCGGAGTGGCCTGGCCTGGCGTACCCCAGACCTGCGCAGGGCTTGCAAAAATGACTCGGGGCTGTGGGTGCGGTTCAGCCCATTTCCGGACAAGGAAGTGACTAATGCGTGTGTCCCAGTTGTGGTGTCCATGGCACCTGGAACACGATAAGCAATTTAACACACTGTGACTGGCATCCCACTAGATGAGCATCATTGATGTAAGGGAAATCACAGCCCCTACATTCATCCACACATTCATACATGAATGATGAAAGATATGACACAGCAGTGAGTTACTGGATGTTTATTGCACATCCAGTGGAGTTTTGCAGCGGGAGCGGTACAGGGCAATGCCAGGCACACTACACAATATGAGCCCAGGGAGGGCCAGCAAGAGTCCATCCGAGGTTGACAAATACTGCAGAAGAGGAAGGGTACAGCCCACAGTCTGGTCGCCGTGTCACTGGTCATCAGACAGGATATGGCAGTCCATGTCGCGGTCCAAGGTGAGTGCAGCGGAGTGTATCGGGGGTCAGTGGAAGGTCATGGGGCCATGTGCGGCACTAAGCAGAAACAGACCAGGTGGTGGAAATGAATGCTAGTGCCTACTTCTGAACACAAACCCATCCATGTCCTCATCCTCGGATGTGTGCTCTGCCCCGCCTGTGGGTATTGCAGTACCGTCTGCGGCACTGTGTGCCACTGACACATCAGGGGCTGGAGGAGGATTGTCGGCCGCACTGTGTGGCAGTGACACATCAGGTCTCGGAGTGGATACGCCTGCTGCACTGTGAGGCACTAACACACCAGGAGGCAGAGATGTGGATGGTATGGGGACAGCAGCATTCATCAGCACCACGCCTTGTGGCAGCAATGCCATGATGATGATCTGCAGGGCATGGTAGATCCCAGCTACATTCCGCTGATGTGCAGCGGTGGCTACCATCCTTTTGGCCCCCATCCGCACCATGTCCTCCATGAGCCTCTGCATGTGTGCTAGCTCATGGCTGTCATCGCTGGAGCCCCTCTGAGTGGACAGGTGTTCTTCTCTCCACGTCATGACTCCAGCGATGTCAGTCAGAGATCATTGGAGACCATGGAGCGGGCTGTGGGTGTCCGTTAGGGACTGGAGCTGGTCCCTGATGCTACCTAGACACCCAAGGATGGCGTCCTGTTTGTTAGCCATGATGGTGAACCCCACCCGTACCTGCTCAGTCATCTCCCTCTGGCACTCCAGCACATGGCGTTGGAAGGCCATGTGTTGTTCCTGGGGGTCTTGGGAGATTGCCGGGGCTGTGGGTGCCTCCTGCTGGGTGGTTTGGGTAGTGGGTGGGGTCTCCTCGATGCAGCTGGGCTGCCCTGATCAGGGGGGTGAGCTGTGGAGGATGTCAATGATGTCTTGGAGGACTCGGGTGTCGATGCTGGGGGTGTCCTCCTCGTCATCAGTGAAGAGTGGCTGGGACTGCTCTGCAGGAGGTGTTGATGGTGCACCTGCAATTTGAAGGGGAGATGGTTTATTACAATGTGTCCACATGTATGTAGCTGAATGGTACATGTTGACATTCAGACAGCATGGCATTGTACATTGTGACAGTCTGTGGATCAGGGCCATTATCCAGAGTTATTGTGGGTGTGCACTGTGCTCTGCTTGATTGTGCATGTGTGCCATTGTGGCCATCTCCACCTGTCCCCCCAGTACCTGGAGGGCACTCACCCTGTTGTGGTTGTGTTGTGTCCTGTCAAGCAGTGTCCGGTCCTCTGTCTCTGGCCACAGTCTCCACACAGATGACTGACGACACCAGCTCCTCCATGTGATCCAGCATGAGCTGTGGCGCTGGGCCCCCACCTCCAGTCTGCATTGCTGCCTTCTGGTTGGCTGCGAGTTTCTCCTTGGTCTTTCTCTTGATGACATTCCATCGCCTCTTGACCTCGTCCATTGACCTCTTGTGCTCTCCGACGGCATTCACCTTGTCCACGATGTCCCGCCATATTACATTTTTGGTGCCCAATGACATGCTGGAGGTGACGAACAGTTGTTGATGGTGGTCCATCATCTCCGTGACTAGGATCCTGTTTTCCTGCAGACTGAACTTCGTCATCCTCTTCTTCTTGTCCTTGCTCTTCCCTGTCCCCGAGGTCCCAGGCTTGTCATCCGGGGTGCTTGTGGGGTTGCGCTCGTCCTCTGTGCCTGCTCCGGCTGCCTCCATGGTGCTTGGGTGTTGGTCAGTTAGTGTTTGAGTTTTTTTTCTACTTTTATAGTGATTTTTCCCACCTGCCATGTGTGTATTGCAGGCCTGGCGCTGCTTATCGCTGATTTCCTCATCACGCTTTTGCCCATCGCATGTTTTTTCGCGTTGAGGTTTGTGGTTTTATCTCCGTCGAGGTGGTTGTATCGCAGACATTGGCCGCAGTTTCGGCAGGCTAACGCATGGTACCGCCTTGTTGTGAATTCCACGTTGACACGGGGTCATTTTGCCGCGATAGGCTGCGATGTGTAAAGTTGCGTTAGCATTTTTAGGAGATGTTTAGCACACGTTCTTGTGAATATACCCCCATCTCTTTTCTGCAGTGGCCTAGGGCCGGAACAGAAAGCAGGACACTCCCAGGAAGCACCCAGGCTCCCCTGACCAATCACAACGCTGATTGGTGTGATTGGTTTAAGCGCTGTGGTTGGAATCAGGGCCTGGGCATGTTCTCCATCCAGGCTGTAATGCAGCCTGCGTGGAGAACATGCAAAGTGTGCATGACTGTTTGGCCGGCCCGAAAGAGCCTCCACCTCCTGAGAGCAGAGCAGCCCCACCCGACCCGGCCGCAAAGCAGCAGGAACAAATAAATTTATAATAACATTGAGTTATTATCATTTTTTCCCTGTTAGTTACACTGCTTAAAAGCAGTGGGGCGACGCTCCTCCGCCTTAGCGAGGATCAGCCACTGCCAAAACCTGAAAATACAGCAGCTCCCGACTCCGCGATATGTGGTATACTGAAAGTCCTCTGTGATGATATCAAAAGGATTGGCGTACTGCCATGTAGTTTTTGGTGGTCACAGGTTGCTGCTAAATATATGCCCCTGTGGTCTTTCTGGCATCACTTCCTTCCCATCCTAAAATCCAACTGGATTAAAGCTAGTGGCAAGCGAGTCTGTTTTAGCACCGTCGCTCGTGGTTCATTTCTGGCCTCCAAGGTCGAGAAACAAGGCAAAAATAGAGATCTTCTGCCATCAAGTGGTTTGATTGTGAATTATTTCAAACGCTTTGTTTTCCCGTACAATTCTCTTCTTGCTCCTCATACTAATTAATATTTATAATTCCACCTTATTTACCGTCCCAACCTGCAAAGGTGCGGGCAACAGTATAATGAAGAGAGAAACATTTATGGCAATTTTTTGGGAAAATCCATGCAAAGCCTTTCTTACAGCATTTACTGCAAGACATGAAGGGGCATATCATCAAGGACAGCGTTAAAATTATCGCCGGTTTTGTGGCAGAAAACTGCCGCAAAAGCTGCGATAATGGGCTTGATAATAGGCCCTGGAGAATTCCAATAGAAACCCATGTTCACACCAGAACATGGACTTCTATTGGAATTCTCAAGGGCATAGTATCAAGCCCATTATCGCCGCTTTAGCGGCAGTTTTCTGCCGCTAAAGCGGCGGTAATTTTTAACGCCGTCCTTGATAAAATGCCCCGTGGTTCTCTCTCTCTCCATCTCTCGATTTTCTCTCCATTTTCATCTCTCTTTCTCTCTGTTGCTCTCCCTCTTTGACTTTCTTTTATGTTCCCTCTCTCTCTTCCTTTCTCTTTAGTTCGCTCTCACTGCTTCTTTCTCTTCCTCCTTCCTGATTGACTCCTCACTCCCTAACTCTCTGCTTCTCTCTCTTTCTATTGCTCTCTATTTCCCTCTTTCAATTTCTCTCCGTATCCCCTTTTTATTTCTCTTCTCTTCCTCTCCGTCTCTCTTGTTTTCTTTCTCTTTCTGTGTCTTTCTCACCCTTTTCCCTCCCTTGACTAAAATTCGAATTGGTTGGGGGAAATGGTGCGCAGACCAAGTACATTTTCGTATTTTACCTGGAGTCATTGTTATGGGAGCTTGAGCCAAGATGTGGTCGAGGTACAGCTTTACTTTGCTGTAATAAGGCTAAACGCTTACCCCGTATCCAGACGCAGGATGCTGCGGGTTAGATTGAAGCCTCCTTCGTAGCGCCAGGATATTGTTTAAAATGTGTCAGGAATCAGATCAATAATTACATTAAAATGTATTACATTCCTGCAAGTTATCCGGGGTCAGCTCTGTTACAACAGTTTTTTGAGCCTCAGAAAAAATTACATTTTTCTCTTTGGGCACTCCCCTTTTCCCAGTAACAAGGCCAGTTTTGAGTCCACTTGTTGAAATCTGGTGATCTCCTATGGTCGGTTGCAGTGACCTATATTCCATCTGAATGGGGTGGCCTTGGTGAAGCACCAACCCTGCTCAGGCCAAAGTTCTTCTGGGGCTACATAGGTATCAGAGAACTGACCAATTATTCTTTGTGATTCCTCTCTGAAACACTACAAATCGTCTTGAGGCCTGACCGTGATTTCATACGGCATCCTCTAAATAGGGCAGTAACACCTGATAATGAGAGCACCATGATCTGAAGATCCATGTCATGTCTATTAACCTTGTACTGGGAAAACATCTGGCTTTGAAAAAAATGGCAGCTGGGTCGAGGCTCTCTGAAAAGAAAGACCTCTTTTTGCATGATTAGCCCCTCAATGTTTTGACAGATTCTGCTGATTTTCCCTCTCTTGCACTGGGGCCCTGCTAACCCGGCCCCAGTGCCTGTGTTCTCACCCCTCAGACATATATGCAATGTTCTAACCCTTGACTGACATATTAAACCTACTTGTATGTCTCTAGTATCATGCTCAGTGTTCCCAGGGCCTCAGCAGCGTAGCTGGGGGGAGTTTTGGGGACGGCTGGCTCCCCCCCCCACTCCTAACGGCGGCCGTCACAGGGCGGCAAATTTGGGAATCATCAGCACCCCCTGCCCTTATATTCGCAAACCCAGGGGCCGCCACGGGTGACATAAAGCGTAGTTTCCCCACTGCAGTACCTGTCAGTTAAATGTCACTAGTGGACTGCGGCACCAAATGAGCCACCACTAAAGTGACAAAGCAAAGCATGCCTTCAGGCCTGGCCGCCTGTGTGTGCAGGTTTATAACAGCAAATTTGACCTTACAAAAGAAACTTTTTGCCAGGTCTAAACCTTCCTTTTTAATACTGATGTCGACCCTAAGGTAGGCACTTCCGTAGAGAAGGGTACATGGTATTTAAAATTTAGGACATTTGTTTGTATGTTTTACATGTCCTGGCAGTGTAAAATCTCCAAAGTTGTTGTTTTTTACTGTGGCAAGGATGGCTCTCCTTTAGAAAAGCACTGGGCTGTATAATAAAACCTCATAATGCATAACTTTAGTTTGGGAATGGCTCGAACCATGGTTCAAGGACTCAAATAATAGGTATTTAAAATCAGGGCACACGGTCAAGTCAGATTTTGAATTACTAATTTTAAAATGCAACTTTTAGAAAGTTGTAATTTTCCTGTCTAAAGCCTGTAGTTGCTTTTTCAAAGTTAATCTCCATCTGTCACTTGGCAGACTGCAGGGTAGTGTGAAAAGCTACCAGGAAAGGGAACAAAGGTGCCTTGGCTGGGAGAAGGTGCAACCTCCTCCTGACAGGATGGCCCGGGGTATTTACCAAACAAATTCACAAGATATCTGTAGGACACCACTTGGGCACTGTGGTCTGCAATAGTGAAACTAGAGGAGTTCAGTGAAGTGTTTGTTTCACATCCATGTCATAATTTGGCATTACTAGCCGCATTGCTAGTGTCTGGACTCCATTGGGAACCACGCATTTTTAGATCTGGGGATACGTGCATGTCTTTACAAACAGGATATAATTGTGATGCTACCCAGAATACTATAGCTTTTTGCCAATCTACCATAACAACTCAGAGTGCACTATTTCAAAGAACTGGGCTCGTTATTACTGCAGTTGATTTGGGCAGGGTAGACAGACAGCGTCAATAGCAAAGGCACAACTACCCATTTCCTGAGGAGGCTTACAAGTCCCCAACTTTATCCACTGCCAGATAGCCACCAAGCTACAATGGGACACACATGTGCTGACAGAAGTACCTCTGCCAGAGCCGTGGTGGGGTGGATGGTTCCAGCATGATGGCTCGGGAGGGGTGTGCTGGAGAAACCTATCTGTTGTTGCCTGACTTCACACAAACTTGGTTCACATAACAATGGAAATACATGAGCCTTGTGCCTTACTCCCTCAATCTGCTGTTAGGATCCTGCTAAAGGGCAGCGGCCATGACACAGACCTAGGAGACACAAAATAGTGGAAGTGCATGGCATTTATGAATTGGGCAGGCCGAGAACATTTCAAGAGATCAGGGAAATGTTCTGTCTGTGTGTCTCTTCATAACTTTCCTAAATGGGGCATTGCACAAATGATGAACAGCCATGACATGGAAGGTGCCAGCTGGCCCACGACTGCAACCATGTACCAAATCTGAGCTGCAGTGGGCCTACATTGAGTGGTCTCATTGCACAGGGACAACTATAAAGGGCGGGCAGCCATGTCCACACAAGACACTGGGAGGAGACACTGACAGAATTCAGGGGTCTGGTAAAATGGCCCCCGGAGTAACAAGTGAACATTTGGATGTGCTGATGCAATAACCCAGGCGATGGGTGTGATACGAAGCAGGCCAGGAAAAGCCGCCATCATCCAGAAAGCATCTCAATGCTGGAATGACCATGGCATTTCTATGGACCTCATGATGTCCCTACCTCTTCTTCGGAAAGAGGACATCACCTACTGTAACCTACAGAGAGAAACCCAAACAGCTGGACTCTATCACTTGAACCCAGCATAGAAGAGTGGACTCTAAGGGCTAGTTGGCTAGCCTCCCATTAAGGTACAGAGACACAAAATCTACAACAAGCCCTTGATGACTTGCTTTGGACATTGATCTTGACTTCCTCTGGAGTGAGTCCTGAGACCCATATGGTGTCCCTAAGTTCTCTAAGTTCGGGCCCTTGGGTAAGTGTTAGAGTTCACTCCTCCTGCTTAACCCTAAAAGAAACTATTTCAAGGAGTTTTTATAAAAGAACCAGGGGCTACCACCAGACCACCACCAAGCCTCAGCTGCCGATGTTGTACTGCTGGTCGCACTCAACTTGCTGGCTTGCCCTAGTGAAAGAGCCCTGACTTTCAAAAATGAAGAGAGCTTCACTGGGACCAATGCTGACCAATGACAAGCAGCACCGCCAATAACAACACCTTTCTAAGTCTGATTTCCAGACTTTGCCCACTCTGAGTTTTCCCATCTTTGACATTGAGAGGCTTGAAACTTCTCACCAAATGCCGAGGCTTTCACTAAGGTCTTGCGTTTCAGTTAGCCGACATCATTGAGCTCCTCTATGGATCCAGCTGGCTCCGGGACCCACTGACGGCCCTGCCAGCAAGTATTTTCTTCAAGAAAAAGATTAAGTCAGAAGGTAAACTTTCTACTGGACTGAAACTGGTCCCAGTATCTAACCTGTGTTCCATCGCTGTTGGCCATAACTTTTGACTTGAGCTCAGTCTAGTGCGACCAGATAACCGGTGGTTAGCGGTTTGTGCTTCTTGTTTCTCGAAACACTTAAAGCTTTTTGTTTTGGTGTCCATTTGCTCATTACACTTCTTTTTTTTAAATAAATTGTAGTGGGATTTTTATTGCGTTGTGTTTTCTACTTTTTAACTGTTTTGGTACTGATAAGTGCTTTATACATTTCCGCTAAGTCAAGCCAGTCTACTCTGCACTACAGCTACCAAATGTTGAGCTCAGGTTTTAATTATTGAGTCCTAACAGGACCTAGTAAAGGAATAGTGCCTTTATTACTTGAAGAGGACTACCATTTCCTTCAACTAATAATCCATTTTTTCACACCCTCATCTTCCTGGTGGAAGACAGTATTCTGTAGTACAAGGTCACCTCTTGCCTGGTAGGAATAGATTTGCTGAGAGTTCAACTGGTTGTGTGACGAAAGCAGTTTCATCAATACTCAATGCAGGTTAGAGACATGACACATTGGGCCAGACGTACAAAGATTAGGAATAGCGAATTCCAAATAGCAATTTTACCTGTATCGCTGTTTGGAAATTGCTACCACTTATGTATGAAACCTTTTGTTTCATGCTTGCAATTCCTAGTGGGTTGCAAAGAGATCTGCCTTATGAATATTAAAGCGGTAGGTCGCAGTTTGTGACCCATTAGGAATGCCTGCCATCACAGGGTTGGTGGCCTGTTTGGTGTCCACCATGTCTGTGATGACTTTAGAATACAGTTTTTTTTTTGTTGAAACACAACCTTTTTCCGTAAAGGATAATGGGATGTGTTTCAACAAATAAAAATGAAACAATTTGTTTTAATTTTTTAGAGCAGGTAGTGGTCTGTGGGACCTCTGCCTGCTCCTAAAAAATATTTTTCAAACATTCGCAAAGGGGAAGGGGTCCACGGTTGACCCATTCCCCTTTGCGAATGCATTACCTCTAACTTTGAGTTGGTGATAAAATATCAACCTCCTTTTGGTCGCTCAATCTTAATACATAACACTAGAAATTGGCATTTGGAAGGGACACCCTAAACAGGCCCCTACCAAATAACAATTTCTACACCTAAACTGCGAAACTGGAGAATTCTCAGTTTGGATGTTTGCACATCAGGAAAAGCATTTTTACCATAGCAAACTAACCAATATTGCAAATCGGGCTGTTTGCGACGGCAAAAATGCTTCATATATAAATGGCCCTTTGAAACATGTTTGAAATATCATAAGGAAATTATTTATTTCCTATTTAGGTACCTCTCTGTGCACTCATGCATCTAATGCACCAGAGATATAATAGTATGGCTGTGCAAGCAAAATATTCCTTTGGGATGATCAAAAATATAAATGACGCTTTTATCAAACAATGCGTAAAGGGGCTGACCCAAAGCCACTCTCTGTATATTTTATTTATTAATAATTCATGAGAGCCTGCAATCCCTATAGAAAAGCCAGTCTCCAATTTTCTTAGTACAGGCAATATGTGACATTCCTAGATGCCTGTAATAAAGAAATGACTTAGCCTCTCAACTGCAATAAGTTATTACAGTTGAGTTCAGTCATCACAATGCCTGCTGCCACAGCCAGTGTGAATGGCAGGTCATGGAGCACATGTACAGCCACAGTTTAAAGGAGGAAAATAATATCTATTTATTTTTCGCAGGCCATAGGTAATTATCGGAAAGATAAATCTCTCTGCATGTTTATACACATTCTGAGCTACAGCGGTTTTAAGACTTGTATTAAACAGATTCTAATTTCTTCTTGCAAAAAGTATCCAACTGCTTTTAGTGTGCTTTGTACTACAGATTCCACTTTTATTCTTCACGTCTGCAAACACCCAATCTTTTTCAAATGAAAAAGAAGTACACCAAAGATTTAAGCGGTTTGTGGGAAGGGTGATGGTGTGACCTTGTATTATAAGGAATAAAGTGCCACCTGCCCTACATTATGAGGAGATCTTACTCAGTAGGAGGGCCAGGTCCAGATCAACATCGGGATTTCCTAATTTAATAGCCAAAGCGGATTCCGTTTTTTCAATGTCATCTTGGATTTCTCCATTAAGTAAACTGTACATTCCCTTAATTTTTTTACACCCTTTCACCAATAGATCTACTATAGGGAATTCCGCTGCTAATGAAGTCCTCGGCCTTATTGCCTTTAGCCAACATGCTATTTTAGCGTACAACAGCCAATGTTTTGTGGGAATACCAAAACTATTCTGCAGCTCATCAAACCCCAAAATCTCATCTCCCATCATTACATCTCCTACTGTCTTAATTCCTAGTTCTTCCCATCCCTGCAGATTCCTATTGACTACCATTTGTGGGAATAAACTAGAATTATTTAGATAAAGGTATCGGTTTACCTTGGGGATTCCGCAGAACTTTGATATTGCCCTCCAAACCCCCCATGCACCTCCCAATACCTTGAAACGAGCTTTTCTGTAGTATCTACGTTCTACTTCACACATCAGAAGACCAAAGGCTTTTCTCCCTACTAATAACTCAAAGATTGAGGGGGGTGTCTGGGTATCATGGTTTCCCCGACTAGATTGTGGCTCTGACTGAAACAGAATGGACATATGTATTAGTAAACACGACCAGTGATGCAACCGCAGGTTTGGTAAGGCCAGACCACCCCTATTCCTAGGGAGAGACATAAGATTTGTTGAACGCCTTATTCTCCCATACTGCCAGATATACTTTATAAAAATGGATTCCAAACTTACCTACTGAGTAAGAACATACTTCGCTCCACCAGTCTGAGGGCACAGCATTACAAAACCTTGTTTAACTTATATCATACGCCAGCTAAGCTGCATGCCTGGGGGGTAAGGGCGGACGATAGCTGCCCCAGATGTAATGAGAGTCAGGCAGATCTGCTCCATATGTTTTTCAATTGCAGGTCTCTGGCTGGTATTCAGAAGGAAATACAAAAATTCTTGGAGGAGTTGATAGGCCAAAAAATCGACTTATCTCCTACCCTTATGGTACAAGGTAGCGATGACGGGTTGAAACTTGAGAAACCGGAGGAAGCCTTGGTCTTTATTTTTGTTGCTGTACTCCGGATTCTAATATCCGCTGGTTGGAAAGACACTGTAGCTCCCTCATTCCAAATGTGGCTCTCCAGGTTACTCGGATTGCATAACATTGAGATGTCTTTGTATGCTCAGAAGGGGAAGAAATCAAGAGATTTTGGGGAAAGCATCTGGGCTCCTATCTCAAAGTGGAGAGGGGCCGGAACTGGAGAGGAGGAGTGAAACACGACAAGTAATGATTGTAAAAAAAGCGTTATATAAAGAAAACGTGGCTCTTCATTTTGATTATAGTTGGGTCTGTAAGGCTAAAGGATGATTTATTGTGGTATTATTATTTTCATTGAATTCTTGCACTGTTGCATTGATGTAACTTAATGTTATTTGTACAAACTGCAAACTAAATACAATTTTTAAAAAAGGAAATATTTTGAAAACGCTAAAAAAAAAAAAAAAAAAAAAAAAACATTATGAGGAGATTGAAAGTCACCTCAGAGTTCACTGATTTTATAAAGGAACTCGTACTTCGGTCTCGTTCCTCTGAATTGTCACAGAAATCTTTGGTGACTTGCAATATACATGAAGGGGGTACTTTATCCCATACATCACAACTCCTGAACAACAGCTTCCACTGACTCAAGCAAGACCTAAAAATGGTTGTTTCTCCTCGCTTCGTGTAACTGTTAATTTTCTATGCTATTCCACCCTTCCAATATTTATTTCAACTATATATTGCTTTTCACTGATTGTTGTGATTCTGTCTGTGTTACTAAGTAACTGTACATCTTTACATTGCCATAGACTACCACATCAAAGGCTCATCTATTAGTATTGCCAACGCTTGTTTTATTTCTTAACGACATAGGGGGTCATTAGGATGGCAGGCAGACTTTAGTCCGCCCGCCACAATAGCGGTAATGGGACCGCCCGCCTGCCATGCGGCAGTCCCACCACCCCAATTATGATGCGACCGCCACCGCGGCGGTCACATCCGACATTTTAACATTGCGGCGGGTGCTGCTGGCGCAATGGTAAAATGCCATGTTGTGCATTGCCATGCACAACGTGGCAGGCACCGCGCGGTGCCTGCCACCTTGTGCATGGTAATGTAGGGGGGTTCCCCCCAAGTGCAGCCCCACCCCACTCCACACACCCCCACACACCCTGGGGCCCGCAACAGGCCCCCAAAGCAAATACCCGCCGGCCCTACCATGGCGGCTCTTTCATCCATCGTCAGAACCTCATGTCACGTTTTCTTATACTTGTAACTTCTTTTTTCAGCCTGTTTTTGTTCACTGATTTGCTGTCTTTCTCTTCCTCCATGTTTTTCTCTCTCTTGTTCTGGTTAAAAATGTAATGAGTTAAAATGTGTTGGTCCAAAAAAGTGGTGCCTGTGGGCACCCCATGGAGCCACCGGCTCAAATTAATCACTGGATAGAACTTTGAATTTCTAAATAGTAGGCAGCCTAGGGCCATATTATAGAAGTGCCCTGGAGCACTTTGATATTACAGAAGGGGACGCAAACTTGTGTGCATCCACTTCTGCAATACTGAAAGTGCTGGCGCACAAACAGCATCAGGAGGGGATTCCCTCATTTGCATGGGGCAAGGACCCATGCAAAGGAGGAAATCCATTTGCCTCTGCGCCATTGCCACATTACAGATGCAGGCACAGAGACAAAGAAGCTGTCAGGAGGCGCACTGACATTGGGTGCACTGTCAGTGAGCCCCCTGATGGTAAGAGGACCAATGCCAGTGGGATGAGGAAGACCAGGCCCATGCTGACTATACTAGGAGGACCATGATAGTGGGGACCAGGGTTAGATTGATAAGAACAAGGTAGGATAGGCAAACAAGGAGAACTTGAGGACTAGTCGGATTAGGATGGGGCAGACAGACCTGGGACTGGGAGGGCTAAGGAAACCAAGGTCAGTGGGACCAGCTCCAGAAGGGCCGATACAGGAGTACCAAAAAAAGAAGTTCTAATGTTAGCTGCAGAGCTATGAGGGCAAGGAGCAGGAGGACTTGGGCTAGGAGGACCAGGACCAGGCTGAAGAGAACTATGAAGATCAGAACCTGCAGGGCAATTAACAGAAGCACCAGGAAACAAGGTTAAGCAGGAAAGGGACTAGGAATACCAATGTGTTGGAACTGGTCCTTTTTGCCTGCTTATTGCCAAACTTTTTGCCTTTTAGTTGTATTTTTTCTGACCAGTTTTTGTTGGTTTTATGGCTCTGGGCACTTTACCACTGCTGATCAGTGCTAAAGTGCATGGGCTCTCTCTTGTAAATTTGATAAGATTGGTCTAGACCTGTTTGGTATATTTAATTTACCTGTAAATCCCTTGTACAGTGGTATCTCATATACCCGGGGCCTGTAAATTAAATGCTACTGGTGGGCCTGCAGCGCTGCTTGCTCCACCCACCACAGTAGCCTTTCAAACCTGTCTCATGCCTCTTTCGCTGCTGGACCTGCATGCCCAGTTTACTGCCGCAGTGACATGGCATTTAAAGTGGTTGCCACGTCTGAAACTACCCTTTTACTACATATAGGTCACCCCTAAGGTAGGCCTTAGGTAGCCCCATGGGCAGGGTGCTGTGTAGGTAAAAGGTAGGACATGTGCCTTCACTGTGTGGTGCACCCTGGTAGTGACAAACAGCCTATTTGGTTTCTCACTGCTGTGAGGCTGCCCTCTCATAGGTTTGCATTGGGAATTCCCTGATATGTGCTTCAGTGGTAATTTCTGATATGAAAGGAGTAGCGTGGCCATGTTTGACATGTTTGGAATAGTGATAAATCCTGCGTATTGGTGAAAGTGGATTTGTTATTGCTATTTTAGGAATTTCACTTTTAGAAGTGGGCATTTCTGTGCGCTTATGACTCTTTATGCTCTGCCTTGTTGTGTATTCAGCGTCTGGCTTAGACTGAAAGGAGCATGGGATGTGCATTCACTCTACACAGTCACAATGGGGGTTGAGGTGTGTCCTGCCTTTCCTGGGTGACTCAGCGCTGGACTGAATGGACCTTGGCTGCATTCACAGTGATTGGAGGAGTTTCCCTTACACCTGAATAGGCCTGGTCTGCATTTAGAGTGGTGGGAGGAGTTGCACCTGCACCTGAATAGGTTGTGCCTGACTTTCACAATGCTGTCTCCGCCACCCTGCAGTGTGCCTGGGGCCAAGGCTTGGGATATGTCGTTTTTTTACCTTGCATTTGTCAGGATAACGAGCAGTTTTCCAGGATTTGTCTTAGATGTGAAGCGATGATGGTTTTATAACGTGTGCAATCTACTGGATTAACTGTGTATTAACTGGATTGTACTAGCTTGCAATGTTATGCTAATTGCCTGGTTGGCAAAGAGATTTTATGATCTATGTGAGATCATGTAAAAAGAACAATTAATAATAATAATAATAAAGGGGCTTGTAAAGCGCATGGTGACGCCATCCCGGCGTGTCCCCGCGCTGTGGAGAAAAGTCAGGGCCACGGAGGGAAGTTAAAGAGAAAACAGATGGGTTTTTAAAAGTTTTCTGAACAAGGTCTCTGAATCCGCTAGCCTGATACTCATGGGGAGAGAGTTCCATTCTTTGGCGGCCATAACACGAAAAGAACAGCCACCCATTCTGGCCTTCTTGACGCGGGGAATTTTAAGCAATCCAGTTCCCCCAGAGCGGAGAGTTCTGTTAGGCTCGTAGGGGATAGCCAGATCTGTCATGTAAAGGGGAGCTTTGTGTGAGATGATCCTATAGCACATTAGAAGTGCTTTATATAGGACTCTCTTTTTTATGGGGAGCCAGTGCAGAGTGGCTAGGGCTGGCGTAGAGGCTGATCTTTTCGGAAGTCTAAGGACTAGGCGTGCTGCTGTGTTTTGGAGTACTTGAAGTCTCCTGATGTTTTTTTGTGTTGTTCCGAGCAGAAGCGCATTACCATAGTCTATCCTCGAGGTCACTAGAGCTTGGGTCATAGTGCGCCTGGCTTCAAGAGGGAGGAGGTCTAGGGTACGGTTCAAGATCTTCATCACCCCGAAGCATTTCCCTACCACTTTGTGTACATGGTTATCATAAGAGAGTCTGGGATCAACCCAGATCCCCAGATTCTTAGCTGCTTTGCAGGGAGTGGGTAACGGCCCCAGACATGATGGCCACCACTCCTTGGTCCAGCTCGCATCCCTTCCTCCAATTACCAGAACCTCCGTTTTTGAGCCATTTAGCTTCAGGCAGTGCTGGGTCATCCAGCCTGCCAGAGCCTGCATGCAGGTTTTAAAGTTGTTAGCATCAATGGAGGGTGCTTGGGACAGGGAAATGAGGAGTTGGGTGTCGTCGGCATATGAAACTAATTCAATGCCGAACGATTCAACCACTGCAGCCAAGGGGGCCATGTAAAGATTGAACAGGGTGGGGCTCAGGGCGGAGCCCTGAGGTACCCCCTGTTCTAAAGCTATGCTATTAGAGCGATGCATGCCTCTCTGAACCTGGAAGCAGCGGTTGGTGAGAAAGGCTTTAAGCCAGCCCAGTGCTTCCTGGGTGACCCCGGCTTTGTTCAGACACTGCAGCAAGATGGAATGTGCCACAGTGTCGAACGCGGCACTAAGGTCAAGCATAATCAATGCCATAGTCTGGCCCTCATCCGCGCCTGCTCGTAAGGTTTCGGTCGCTCTCAGAAGGGCGGTTTCAGTAGAATATCGTGTCCTAAACCCAGATTGAGAGCTGTGGAAGGCATTATTAGACTCTAGATGGGCCATGAGTTGGCTGTTAGCTATTTTTTCGGCCACCTTCGCCAAATAAGGTAGCAGCGAGATGGGCCGTAGGTTTTCTAGAATATCCTGGCTTATGTTTGGTTTTTTCTTTATCGGAAGTACAATGGCTTGCTTCCACTCCACAGGGAGGGTGGCTGTAGAAAAGGAGAGTTGGAGAATATGTCTGAAGTGTTGTTCTAAGACTTTAAGGCTGGCTGCTAATATCTTGGGAGGGGCAGGATCCTGAGGGGAGCCTGATTTGATGCTTTTACAGATATTATTTAAGGTAGTAGTAGAAGGGACAGAGAAGCAATATAGGCATGCCTTAGCATGAGTAATCTCCAAGTTCTCAGTAAAGTCAGAGCCCAAGGGCAGATCCTTAGAGAAGTTTGCATAGATGTTGGTGATTTTGCCGGCAAAGTATTTAGCAATATTATTGCATGATTCCACAGAGTCACTCTGGGCATTGCTCTCATTAGATACCACCGAGATTTCTTTGAAAATTTTAAAGAGCTCCTTTGAGGAGTTCTCAGCCTCTCCAATGCGGGTCTTATAGTGTAGTGCTTTAGCGGAACGAATACGTTTATAGTATCTCGCTTGCGCTTTTTTATATTGGTTTTTGACTGTGGGGCAAAATTTAATGCGCCATTCACGTTCCAGTTTTTTGCATGCAGATTTTGCAACCTGAAGTTCAGAAGTAAACCACGGGGAGGGTTTTCTCATTTTCTTGTTAATTACTGACCTACGGATAGGAGCGGTATTATCTAGGGCAGTTAGGACACAGTTCTTAAGGCATGTATAGGCAGCCTCACAGTCGGACCCTCCAGGAGGTCCTGCCGCTTCAAGATTGTCGATAAAGGTGTCTAAGTTGAAGTTTTTCCACTTTCGACATTGGTAAATCTGCGTACTACCACTCCTAGTTTCAGACTCGGACACCCAGATTTGTAAGGGAATGACAAAGTGGTCAGACCAAGGAACGGGTATTGGAGGAAGCGCTTCTACTTCATTCCAGTTGCCAAATATGGGGTCGAGCAGGTGACCTTGTCTGTGAGTAGGCTCCTGGTTTTTAAGAGTTAGCTGCAGGGAGAGTAATTCATCTTTTATACAGGAGGCATCCTTGTCTTGGACATCATCAAAGTGAATGTTCATGTCGCCAAGTACCAGGAGTCTGGATTTCCTCAAGGCGAGATGTGCTGTCGCCTGTATTAGGCTAGCTGTAAAATCAAACAGTCTGCCTGGGGGTCTGTATATAAGAATACCTGATAGGGAGTGTTGGGGCCCCAGTGAGATAGTGAATGAAGCAGCTTCGCAGTGGTCAATTGTCAAGGGGAATAGGGAGCATTCCAGTGGGGCTCTAACAGCAATAGCTATTCCTCCACCCCTACTGTCTTGCCTGTCAAGTCTAGCGAGAGAATAACCAGGAGGCAGCGCCTCTATGATGTCTGGGTCAGAGTGTTCGCCAAGCCAGGTTTCAGTTAACATCAAAATATCAAGTGCTTCATCCTCAAGTAGATTATAGACTTGGATGCAGTGTTTACTGAGAGATCTACAGTTAAGCAGTGCGGCTTTTATCAGTTTTTTAGGGGGGACTGTTATGGAGCCCACTTCTGGAGTAAAAGGGCACATAGAACAGTTGTGTACTGATAAAGCCTTCATAGAGTGTAGACATGGTAGTGTTATAGCAGGACGGAGATTCAACAAAGTTTGTTTATCGTACCGTAAGTGGAGGGGGTTTGGTAGGCCAGGGTGTGCGGCCCCGCGCCCCGTCCGGCCGCGGACGGGCGCAGACGGGCTAGACTTTGGCTCGACTTCGGCGCGCTTCCGGCGCGCCCGCTGCACGCGTCCGCTGCGCGGTCGCTGGCCAACACACATTTATAGGCAGTAGGGGCCACTAGAGCGCTGACCTGGCCGCTCGAGCCCGGAAGTGCTGGCTCCTCCTCACCCTCCGCAACAATCGCCCAGAAATGGACGCGGCGGACCGGGGCGGGAGTCGGCAAGGAAGTGAGTGACAGAGAAATAAGTGAACACACAGAACTTTTTAAAATTTAGCCTACTCGCTAAAGTTAAAATATCACGCTGTGGATCAGCGCTAACGGTGTGACACATACATTAAAACACAGCACGAGCGGATAGAGCCTGCCACTGCCACCGGCAAGACTCTTCTCCACAGCGCGACTGCGTGAGGCAGCAGATTAAGTACACATCGCCTACAACGCCACTAGAGCGCTGACCTGGCCGCTCGAGCCCGGAAGTGCTGGCTCCTCCTCACCCTCCGCAACAATCGCCCAGAAATGGACGCGGCGGACCGGGGCGGGAGTCGGCAAGGAAGTGAGTGACAGAGAAATAAGTGAACACACAGAACTTTTTAAAATTTAGCCTACTCGCTAAAGTTAAAATATCACGCTGTGGATCAGCGCTAACGGTGTGACACATACATTAAAACACAGCACGAGCGGATAGAGCCTGCCACTGCCACCGGCAAGACTCTTCTCCACCTGGACAGAATGCAAAACAATGTCATACATTCACCCCAGTACAGAGATCTGGGCCTAAATCCATCGTATTCTTGCTTACCATGCCATTCCAGTTTGGACCCAGCCATATGCAAATCAGTCTTGACCCTACGCCCAATGGGAACAGTCCAGACCGAACTGCCAAGCCAGGTCTTCCCTGGACTGGATGCAAGCATCCTAGGACCAGTTTCGGGCCTTCAGCCCTCATCAGCCAGGATAGCTTGACTTCAGTGGCATGGAGAGCACGGGACCCACGTCTGGGCATACCCGTCCCACTCGGGGTGATGAATGCAAAAACAATTGATGGACAGAATGCAGAACAATGTCATACATTCACCCCAGTATAGAGATCTGGGCTTAAATCCAACTTTTTTTGCTCACCATGCCATTCCAGTTTGGGCCCAGCTATATGGAAATCAGTCTTGACCCTGCGCCCAATGGGAACAGTCGAGCCCGAACTGCCAAGCCAGGTCTTCCCTAGACTGGATACAAGCATCTTAGGACCGGTTTCGGGCTTTCAGCCCTCATCAGCCAGGATAGCTTGACTCCAGTGGCATGGAGAGCATGGGACCCACGTCTGGGCATACCCGTCACACTCGGAGTGACAAATGCAAAAAGAACAATTGATGGACAGAATGCAGAACAATGTCATACATTCACCCCAGTACAGAGATCTGGGCCTAAATCCAACTTTTTTTGCTCACCATGGCATTCCAGTTTGGACCCAGCCATATGGAAACCAGTCTTGACCCTGCGCCCAATGGGAACAGTTGAGCCCGAACTGCCAAGCCAGGTCTTCCCTAGACTGGATACAAGCATCTTAGGACCGGTTTCGGACTTTCAGCCCTCATCAGCCAGGGTAGCTTGACTCCAGTGGCATGGAGAGCATGGGACCCATGTCTGGGCATACCCGTCCCACTCGGGGTGACGAATGCAAAAAGAACAATTGATGGACAGAATGCAGAACAATGTCAGACATTCACCCCAGTACAGAGATCTGGGCCTAAATCCATTGTTTATTTGCTCACCATGCCATTCAGTTTGGACCCAGCCATATGCAAATCAGTCTTGACCCTGCGCCCAATGGGAACAGTCCAGTCCGAACTGCCAAGCCAGGTCTTCCCTGGACTGGATGCAAGCACCCTAGGACCGGTTTCGGGCTTTCAGCCCTCATCAGACATGATAGCTTGACTCCAGTGGCATGGAGAGCACGGGACCCGCGTCTGGGCATACCCGTCCCACTCGGGGTGACAAATGCAAAAAGAACAGTTGACGGAAAGAATGCAGTACAATGTCAGACATTAACCCTAGAACAGAGATCTGGGCCTAAACCCATCGTTTTTTTTGCTCACATCATGACCAGTGCCTAGTGGCCCAGTGATTTATGTGACTGTGGTGTAATGTGTGTTTATGTATAATACTAGGCCTGGGCGAAACTTTTGTTCCGTTCGTGGAAATTGCGATAATTTGACATTTTCGCGTTCCGCGGAGAGCGCGAAAATGTCAAAAATTCCGGTTTCCGCAGCTTGGCAATAATTTATTTCTTGCTCGCGCTGTAAAATAATACATTCTCGCGCGCGCGCGATCGCCTTACCTGAATCCCTGCGTTCGCCGACAAGTTTTCTTGATCCGGTCGCGTTCTCCATGAGATGTTGTATTGTTTTTGGCCATTTGCGCTGTCTCGCGACAGTTCGCGCCCGCAGTGACGTCATGCGTCGCGCGATCACGTCTTTCTTCTCGCGATCATGCACCGCGAGAACAACTCAAAACAAGATGGCCGCACCCGCAAGCAACCACATGGGTAAGTTGGCGACCCGCAACCATGCAGAAAATCTTGCGAACATGCCGGAAAAAAACGTCCGCATCTTCGCGATATTTCCGCTTGTTTGCGATAATTTTAAACATTTTCGCGATAATTTGCGAAAGTTAATTTCGCAAATTCCGCCCACCCCTATATAATACAAAGGATATGTATATATAACTTTGTGTGGAGTCTCTTTTTGTGGTGTGCCTGGTGTGTGTGTGTGTGTTGCGCAAGTGCTTGCCTCTGGGATAAGCCTGACTGCTCTGCCAAGCTACCAAGGGGGTAAGCAGGGGTTATCTTAGGTGTGTAACTCCCTCACCCTGACTAGAGTGGTGAGCTCTGCCTGACTTAGGTGCATACCCTTGCAAGCCAGAAACCCCATTTCTAACACAATGGCACCCAAAAGACCAGAGCAAGGAGGACTAGGTAAGGTAAAAGGATCATGACCATGCCAGGGCTAGGAGGTCCATGAAAATTTGGACCTAGGGGACCAGGGCTCAAGTGAGGCAACTGGGGCTGAGCAAGGGGACTGGATAATGGTGGCCAGGAGGACCAGAGCAACAATAACCAGGCTCAGGAGAACCCAAACAAGGAGAACCTGGATCAAGAAGGGCCAAGATCAATGGTTGCAGTATCAGTGGTACTAAAAAGACAAGGAAAGGTCCAGGTGGACCAAGAACAACCCAAACCAGGAGGACAAAAACAAAGAGGCTTAGGACAGAAGAGATCCGATGGACAAGGAGCTGCAGTACTGGGCTGGGAGGTTCAGCGTGAGAAGAACAAGGACAAGGTGCCCAGGCCAAGAGGACAAGAAAGGAACAGAGCCAGGAGTAAAACAACTGGGCCAGGATGGCCAATGGCAGGATTACAAGCACAATGCAACAAGAAGGACCAGGATGACCAGGCCAAGGGAACCACGGCTAGGATGGTTGGTGAGCCAGGTCCATAAGAACTAATCACAGATAAAACAAAACTGTAAGGACTGGGACCAAGAGAATACGGAACAATGGGGCACATCATCTCGAGAAGGACAAGGGCTACAAAAAACAAGAATAGCCCGATCCTGGCCAGCAGTGTTATGGAGGTGAGACCAGGGACACAGGCAACGAGAAGGAAAAGGGTGAGGAAGATCAAGAGGACCAGACCAGTCAAAACTAAGAAGACTAAGGCGACTGGGTCCGGATGTCCAGGAGGACCAGGACCAAAATGATGAGGCTCAGAGGACCCAGACAAAGAGAACCAGGACAGAGAGAGCCCAGATCATTTGGTGCAGTACCAGAAGGGCAGGGTTTTGTCAAGAAGAACACCCAGGTTTTTAGCTGTTTTCCTGGGCCAAGGCGCTGATCCTAAATCAGAGGGCCACCGATCATCTGACCAATATGCCTGAGTTTTTCAAACAACAGAATCTCTGCCTTGTCTGCATTTAGCTGTAGGCAATTCCGAGTCATCCATGTGGCAATTTTCCTCATGCAGTCGAAAAACCTATATTTGAGGTTGAAGAGTTGAGTATCATCTGTGTAGGATATTATTACAAAACCACAGGACTTGAGTATGTGCTAGAAGGTGATGCATGGGGGAGCATGGGCATTCTTGTGCATCCACCCAGATTTACTAAGATGAGAAAACCTGGAATTCCATCAAAATGGTATACCTTTCCAAGTGAGCCATAATCAAGAGAAATATCTGTATTGCTCCTTGTTACTTCCTCTTTCTATGTGTACTAGTTTCTGCAGCACACATATAAAGAGGAAAATCCTTCAAAGGATTGTGTTTGTGCAGGAAGGGGCCCCTTCCTACACAATAACAATCGTACTCATAATACAGGCACCCTTAAACCATTGCGCAAGGGTGCCTGTGTTGGGTCTAGGCAGCACACAGTGCACCAGGAAGAGAGCACAAATATGTCTTATCTTAGTAGATATGGGACATTTCTGCTCTCTCTCTGTCATGCAATGCAGCAGAGTAAGCTGTCGTGTTGCCTTGCATTGTGTGACTTCTTAGTAAATCTTGCCCTTGCTGCATACCCACCTCACATACACACACATGGAATGTTAGTACAAAGATCTGGAGTCACACAGAATGCCTCTTTGGGCCATCTGAGAAGATCTATCTGGCGCCTCCATCACTGTCTCTTCTGCTCTGTAGAGCAGTCTAATGATCAGGAGCTTCCCTTAGCTGATTGTCACATCCCTTTGACCCCTTTGTTAGCCGTTACCCATTTTTCCTGACTTCAGCTATCTGAGTTTCTCAAACCCTTTTTGCCATTCTTCACAAACCACACTCATTTTTACCCACCCACCTTTAAACTCCTCTCCCAAGTTTCAGTGCCTATGGTTTTAGATCAACCCTATGACTACTGCAGCCGCATCAGACAATGTCGTCTACACTTGTTAGTCAGTGTGTAATAGTCCTGTTTTTTGTCACTTTTCATGCTCTGATTTTTCAGCAAATACTTACCAGTTCTATATGTGGGCTGAAGAGGAGAGGCTTACTAGGTGTTGGCAGTAAAATAAGCATAAACAAGAACCATTTATAAAAGGAATTTCCTAATACATGTGCCCTAGACTCACATAGGTGTGCTCTTGCTCCTGGTATTCTTCTTTCACTTCCAAGTCCTTTTCTGCCTTTAGGCTGTGGTCCTCCTCCTAGTCCTGCTTCAAGTCCTTCTTTTCTGGATTGTTTTGTTTCTCCTGATCATCATCGTGGCACTGGTATAACCAGTTCCGGTCACCCTGGTACTGGTTCCTTGAATCTGGGGGTCCTGGTTGTAGTTCTTCTGACCCTGGTCTTCCTTGCCCTGCTCCTTGCTCATCCTTGTATTAGCCCTTCCTGGGCCTCCTGATTCTGGTACCACTGATCCAGATTCTGATCCTGCTGGTCTGCTGGGTCCTTATCCACCTAGCTCTGTCGTCCTGGCTTTCCTAGGACAGGCACTCCTAGTCTGGTTTTGGTCATCCTGATTCTCCTTGCTTTGGTCCTTGTGGTTCAGCTGGTATTGCGTCTACTGGTCCTGGTTCTCCTTACTAGATCTTCCTGGGTTGGGTTTAGTCATTTTGGCCCTTCTCTGGTCCCATTGATCCTCGTTGCACTGGTTGTCCTGGTTCCCCTGTTCTTCGCCAGCCTGGTCCTATTACTCCAGTTCCAAGTCATCCTGCTCCACTTGAAACTTCAGGTCCTGAACCCATGGTACTGACCGCTCTGGTCTTCTTAGCCCAATACCTGTTTATTCCAATCCTTCTAATCTACCTAATCCTCCCCATCTGGTTCCTAGTTTTAATGGCCCTAGACAATCTACTCCTGATGTGACTCGTTTTCCGGGTCCTCCTCCAACATGTCATGATACTCTTGTCCCTGGCCCTCCTGCTCGTTGTCATCTTGGACTAACATGCTGACTTTGTCCTGATCCTACTTGTTCGGGTCATCCTGTTCTCAGCCATTCTTAGCCACCCAGCTTGGTCATCATGGATCATTTCATCCTGGCCTTTCTTTCCTTGTCCTCCTTTTCCTCCTCAATCTGGCCCTGCTGGTCCTGGTATGTCAGGTTATGATACTCTAGGCCTCTGTGAATTCAGCTTCCTTTTCCCCTAGGTTGTGCTCCCACTGGCCCTCATTTCCCTGGTACTCCTAGCTCTTGTATTGTTGGCTCTGGTTGCCTAGCCATCTACTCTTTATTCTTCAGGTCCTGTTCTCTTTGTCTTCCTTATTCTTAGTCTGGTTTGCCTAGCAATGGTCTTCCTATTTCTATTCCTCATAGTCTATGATCTCTTCCTGGTTTTGTGCACACTAGACTTAATTATTTTCTTTCTGGTACTCCTTGTTTGGGTCTTTGTATGCCTAATCCTCTTGATATTCATCCTAATGATTATCTTGGTCCTTTGGGGCTCCCTTTTATATCTCACTTTTCTTTCCTGATCCACTTGACCCTCATATAGTAAACCTGTTCAATCTGATACCTTCTCATCCTGCTCATCTGATTCCCAGTACATCAGTTCCTGGTCCTGCTGCTTTCCTCTGTCTACCTGGCGTCTTGTAGCCTGGCCCTCTTAGGCCTGGCCCTTTTAGCTTTTGTCTTCCTGCTTTGAATTATCTTTGTCCTCCTGGCCCGTGCCTTGTCCATATGGTGCTTCTGGGCCCTCTTGATCCTGGTGCTCTTTATTTAGGTACTTTTGAGTCTCATCATTTAGGTCCTGGCTCTCCTGGACATCCAAGTCCCTTTGCCTTATAGTTCTGTTCGCCTGGTAGTTCTGTTCCTCCTGATATTCCTCATGCTGCTAAACAAACTCATCATGGTTCTCCTTTATCTGGTCCTCCTGGGCCTGGCCATCCTGTTGCTCATATTCCTCCACCTGGTCATCCTGTTTCTAGCCCTATGGTCTGGACCTCCAGGCTGTGATCATCCTGGTCCTGATGTCCTTGGTCCCTATCATCCTTTTTCTCCTCACCCTGATCCTCCTGGTCCTGGTACTCAAGGCTCTGATCTTCTTTGCCCTGACCTTCCTGGTCCCCTTAGACCTTTGTTTGTTGGTCCTCTTAGAATGTTTCCTTCTGACTCTGGCTGCCTGTGCCCTTGGTCTCAGCTACCTGCCACTCTGGGCCAAGGCCAAGTTATTCTTGTTTTTTATAGTATTTGTCCTTCTCATAATTCTGTGCATATTGTCCCTGATCCTCTTGGTCTTGTTCCTTATCGTTTGGGTTCTCCTGGACCTAGTTGTCCTGGACCTGATCCACCTTATATCATAGTCTTGGTCTCCCTGGTCCTGGACATTCTGGTCCTTCTTGTACTATTGTTATCATAAACATTGCCTTTTAGTCATCATGGCGCTTTTGGGTCCCCCCAGTCTTCTTCAGCCATCTGGCCCTGTTCTTTTGTGGTCCTCTTGGTCCTAGCAACCTTGTCCTAGTTCTCCTCACCATCAACCGAATAGCCTGGGTAGCACAGTTTCCGGTCCCTCTTGCGTCTTGTGTCCTTGAACTCTTAGTTTTTGTCCTCCTGGTTTGGGCTGTCCTTTTTCTCATGGATCTGTTCCTTGTCTATTTAATCCCACTGGTACTGCAGCCATTGATCCAGGTTCTCCTTGTACAGGTCCTCCTGAGCCTGATAATTTTAGTCTTGGTCCTCTTTCCCACCACTGTCCATTCTACTTGATCTTCCAGAAACTTGTTGGCCTTCTTACCACATATCCTCTCACACTGGTCCTGCTAGTTGTAATGATTGCTCTGCCCCACTTGGTAATCTGAGCCCTATGCCCCTAGGTCCTGAACGTTGTGACCCTCTAAGCCCTGTTTCCAGTCCTCATGGTCATGATCCTTTTAGTTTACCTACTCCTCTTGCTCCAGTCTTCTGGGTACCCTTGGTGCTGCTTCTCTCGGTCTTCCTAATCCCAGTCTTGCTTATCCTAGTAGCCTGGATATACTGGCCACTGCCCTTCAGGTCCTGATCTTCTTAGTCAACTTCAATCTAGTTCTGATCCTCCTGGTCCTGATCCTCTGGCTCTTTGCCCGCATGGCTCTGTAATAACTTGTCCTGTCACAGACCCTCCTAACCTTTCCTAGGTCCTTGACCTATGGTTCATGGTAGTCTAAGAACTTCCAACCTATGCTTCCTGGTCCTGGTTTGACTGGTCGACATTACCATGCACTCCTGTTCTTAGCAGTTTGGAGTTTCACAGGCTCCTGGTCCTGCACCTTTGACTCTCCTGGTTTATCAGCTTGTTAGCCTGTTCATAATCCTTCTGATGCTTTTCACTTTAGTCCATGCAGTCCTGGTCTCAGTTCTGGTACTTCTTTGTCTGGCCCCCATGTATCAGCTTTTCTGATGCTAGGTTCCCTGGCCTTGGTTTTCCTAGCCCTCCTAGTCCCTGGCCCTCCTGATCCATCCTATTCTACTAGTCCTCCTGGTTCATGTACTTCAAGTCACCCTGGTTTAGGACGCTCCTAAGTCTGACACTCCTCGACCTTCTGATCCTGTTCCCACTGAACTTAGACATTCTTATCCTTTATAACCTCCTAGTCATTCTAATCTAGGGTCTCAAGGTCCTGTTACTCCTGGTCCTTTCTGGTTGTGGTCTTTCTGGTCCTTTAACTTCTCGCTCCTTGGTCCTCCTTGATCTGAAGAGTGTAGTATTGGCCCTCCTATCTTTTGTCCTTCACTCTGTCTCCTCGTACTGATCCTCTTTGATCTGTCTACTTGGGTCAGCTAATTTTGGCCCTGGTTATCTTTATCCCTTTGGTCCTAGGCGGTGCGTACAGGCCTTGATAGCCCACCGTGTTGTTATAGTCCAAGGTCTTCTGTTTCTTTTACCTATGGCCTTTCTGTTCCTTTGGGCCCTTGTCCACTGGGTCCAGAGCCCATGTTCCTCATCCTTCTGGCCCTCTTGATCCTTTCACCCTGGTCTCAGCACCGCTAGTGTCGATTTTCATTGTCCTGTTCCTCATCTTCTATTTGTTTCAGGTCCTCTCTGGCATTAGAAACCCTAGTCTTTATATGGTCCTTGTGGCTCTGGTCATCCTAGCATTCCAAGGGGTCTGCCTCTTGGCCCTTATTCTCCTACTTTTTATCCTCGTCCTTCTACTGGTTGCTTCCCAAGAACCCACTCCACAATGACCTTTGTCAGGTGCAGCCTCCAAGCCTGTCACACAGATTTTTACTTCCAGATTTCTTTTGCTGAGACAGCACTGTCAAGTGCAGAAATTAGTGCCCAGTAGAGACAGGACTTTGCCCACTTAAAACTAACCCTGGGCGTAGTTCGCGAAGTAACACTTCGCGAAGCTACGCAAAGTGCAGTTTGCACTACGCGAGCTACGCGTAGCACTTCGCGAACTGCTTAGTACCTTGTTCGCACTGTGCCAGATGTCGTTTTCAATGATTGCACAGTGCGGACAAGCAACCGGCACTGTGCAATCATTGAAAATGGCATCTTGCACAGTGCGAGCTGTAGTTTTCTGCTGCTCAAGTAGATTTTTACTCGAGCGGCAGCTTTCTCAAGGCGAACTGGTAGTTTCTCATCGCGAGCGGTCGCGAGCATGCGCGACCACTCGCAATGAGAAACCTGACCTCCTCGCGTTGGGAATCTCGCCGGGATGTCATTTTGCTTGCTTGCGGTCGCCAACTTGACGTTGAGGACCGCGAGCAAGCAAAAAATTACCGCAGCACTACGCAACACTACGCTACGCGTGTTCGCACTGTGCTACGTGCAGTTCGCGTAGTGCAAAGTAGCGCGAACTTCGCAAACTACGCGAGCGTAGCGTAGTGCTTTGCCCAGGCTTACTTAAAACACGGCTTAACATATTGAAAGTAAAAACTCCCATTCCCTAAATGCATTGTGCAAGTGACTACAATGTCAGTGTGCCTGAAGGGGTCATTCATGACATGGGACCAATAAGCATCAATGCCCTAAACCTACTCTGCTCTTTGAATACCATGAAAAGTGGATCACTGACGAAATATCGAGAAGGAGAATATCGACTTGCCAAAATATCGAGGAAAAAATATAGAATGCCAAAATATTGAATCCCTATCTACAAACAGGTAAGTACAAAAATATAGAATCCAAAATATTGTTGTAAAAAATATAGTTGGTCAAAATATCGAATTTTTTAAATGTCATAAAAGTAATGTAAAATTAATGAAATAATACATATGATTAACTAAAACATACTTAAAAATACTTAAATAAATAATTAATGTAAGTAAAAAAAATTATTACATATTCATTAACGTAATATTAATTAAAATTATTCAATATTTTTTGCGTAGGATAGCGGGCGGGTAAAATTTACTATTACCACTCCAGAGAGTGCAATATTAGGGAAAGCATTGGATAGCGTAGGGGTAAAAATTACTATTCCCACTCCAGTGAGTGCAACAGTAGGGAAAGCGTTGGATAGCGTAGGGGTAAAAATTACTATTCCTACTCCAATGAGTGCAACAGTAGGGAAAGCATTGGATAGAGTAGGGGTAAAAATTACTATTCCCACTCCAGAGAGTGCAACAGTAGGGAAAGCGTTGGATAGCGGGAGGGTATAAATTACTATTCCCACTCCAGAGAGTGCAATAATAGGGAAAGCATTGGACAGCGTAGGGGTAAAAATTACTATTCCCACTCCAGAGAACGCAACAGTAGGGAAAGCGTTGGATAGCGTAGGGGTAAAAATTACTATTCCCACTCCAGAGAGTGCAACAGTAGGGAAAACGTTGTATAGCGGGAGGGCAAAATGTACTATTCCCACTTCAGTGAGTGCAACAGTAGGGAAAACGTCAGATGGTGTAGGGGTAAAAATTACTATTCCCACTCCAAAGAGTGCAACATTAGGGAAAGCGTTGGATAGCGGGAGGGTAAAAATTACTATTCCCACACCAGAGAGTGCAACAGTAGGGAAAGCGTTGGATACAGGGACGGTAAAATTTACTAATCCCACTCCAGTGAGTGCAACAGTAGGGAAAGCGTTGGATAGCATAGGGGTAAAAATTACTATTCCCACTCCAAAGAGTGCAACAGTAGGGAAAGCGTTGGATAGCGTAGGGGTAAAAATTATTATTCCCACTCCAGTGAGAGCAATAGTAGGGAAAGCGTTGGATAGCGTAGGGGTAAAAATTACTATTCCTACTCCAGTGAGTGCAATAGTAGGGAAAATAATAATTTAATATTTTATTAAAAATAAATGTAATATTAATACCAAAAAAAGTATTACAATTAATTACCAATCATACAATATGTAATAATTAATTAATTATAAATACCAATATTTTTTTAATTACCTATTAATAATTAATTAACAACCAATTAATTTTGAATACCAAAAAATAATAAATACAAATAATACATATTAATAATTAATTAATAATAAATTAATTATCAATATACAAAAATTATTTCAATAATTAGTTATTTACAATTAAATTACTTCCAACCATATTCCCCTATAAACCCACAACCCGCTTCAAATAATAAATTAATACAATTAACATAATTATCAATTAAACAATTAATAACAATTAATTACCAATTAATACTAATTATTTGCCAATTAATAATTAATCAACAACCAATTAATTTTCAATACCAATCAATAATTACTTAATAACAATTAAATTACTTCCCACCCTATTCCCCTATAAATCCACAACCCGCTACAGAAGTAAAACGCTAAACTAAATTAAAAATAATTAATAATTCCTAAAAATTAATATTTAATATACGATAATTAAATTACTTCCCACCCTAATCCCCTATAAACCCACAACCCGCTATGGAATTAAATTACACAAAAATTAAATAACATCAAATTCATTACTTTAAAAATATTCAAACATACATTCCAAAATTTATACAGACTTTTAACACATATACTAACACTTACAACACTATAAAAAAATCGATATTTTTAACAACTATATTATGACTGTCGATATTACTTACTTCTATATTATGTAAATCGATATTTCTTACCTGATTTTCGATATTCTTCACCACTATATTTTGGCAGTTCGATATTCTGTCCATTCTATATTTAAAACTCGATATTCTGTCCAGTCGATATTTTTTTTTCGATATTATGTCTATTTACCTGAAAAAGTATGTTTATTCACAGGCAGCAGAGTGAACTCCTGTGGATTATCCAGATGCATTACTTACCTGTCTCCTGCTTTCACTTCCCCATTCCACAGAAGCCCCATTACAGATTCTCACTCAATGTACCTCATGCAAGTGCCGCAAAACGCAGTACCCCCAAACATCAATCATCTATTGTACATGTCCCTTGATCTCTGGAGTCCAGATACCACTTATTCTTCTGCATTCCCTTTTCTCCGCTGATTGTTGGCTGCTGCTTTGTGGCCAGATTTGACATATTTAGCAAGCACAATCCCCCTTAAACAGATACTTAAAGCTAGCATAAGGCCATAAGTAGCCCAAAATGAGCCCAGCTCTTAAAATAATCATCAAAAAGAGCATCATGAACATTAAAAAAGTATTCTCAGGAGTGAATAAAACATTTATGTAACATGTTTTAAAACCATTTTTTAGCTCTCCTGGAAGTTTACCAAACAAAGATTACCCCTATCCTAACATATGGTTTAGAATATATTCCTATAAATCGTTGGGGTTTTTTAAATCTCAAGGAGGGAAAACTCTTGTGTATTCTTACAACTACAAACCAAGCCACTCTCGTTTAGGAACTCCGATTGGAATTAGGGGTAGTGAGTGCATACGCGAGAGCTATGGCAAACCTTGTCAGATGGGCTTACAACATACTACATGCACCTGTCAATGTCAATGTCAAATATTCTTATAAAGCGCACAAATCACCAGAAGGTCTCAAGGCGCTAGCAGCAAAAATGACAGTAAAACAGACAATAACCTGATACCCAAAGCGAAAACTTATTGTGAAAAGAGCCAGGTTTTCAGCCTTTTGCGAAAACATTTATGATCAGCTATGGATGAGAGATCTGATGGTAGTTTATTCCAAAGCATGGGGGAAAGGTAAGAAAATGACCGGCCACCATTACGCGAGGTTCGAATACGCGGCTGGGCAAGGTATGATTTGGTACCAGACCTTAAGGATCGTCCAGGTACATACCATTGCAGTTTTTTTGCTAGGTAGCCAGAACCGGTGTCATACATTGTCTTGTGTGTAAGATTTAAGATTTTAAAATGGCCTCTTTGACGCACAGGGAGCCAGTGCAGGGTTTTAAGAATCGGGGCGGAAGGGGATCTGGGGGAAGATTAAGAATAAGTCTGGCTGCGGTATTTTGAAGAATTTGGAGCTTGGAAAGCAGATCCTGATTAAGTGCCATAAACAAAGCGTTACCGTAATCAAGACGGCTAATAACAAGACCCTGAACCAAAGGTTTCCTCGCTTCGATGGGTAGCCACTTAAAAATGTTACGAAGATTACACATAATCCCAAAGCAAGCGCCTAAGACTTGGTTAATATGAGTTTTCATGGACAAAGAATTGCCGATGGTAATGCCTAGGTTGCGTACTGCTAACTTGGGAGAAGGACAAGTACCTAGCTCCGGAGGCCCAGAATTGCTCTGCTCTTCCAAATAGAATGATCTCAGTCTTGCTGCCATTTAGCTGTAGTTTATTTAAACTCATCCAGCTGTTAATTTGGACCATGCAGCTCTTAAAACGGGATCGTGTGCCAACATAATCAGAGCCACATGTAACAAGCAATTGGGTATCATCGGCATGAGACACAGTCTCAAAGCCATATGATCTAATGATACCCGCTAAAGGTGTTAGATATAGATTAAACAGCATGGGGCTGAGAATAGAGCCCTAAGGGACCCCAACTGTTACTGGGTAACTGCACGAGACCATTTCCTCTACATGAACAGTGTTGGATCGGTCAGCCAAGTAATTGTCAAACCAGTCCAATGCCTTCCCTCTGATACCCACCTCCCACAGTCGATGTTTCAAAATATTGTGGGAGATGGTATCAAAAGCAGCAGACAGATCCAAGAGGACCAGAATTGATGATTCTCTTTTTTCCAGAATGAGCCTGATGTTATCCACTATCTCAACAACCGCGGTCTCAGTACTGTGAGCAGCCCGGAAACCTGATTGTGAGGAATCAAGGAGGCCGTGGTTCTCTAGATGGACAGTAAGGCGTTTATTAACTAGGTGCTCCAGTACCTTCCCAAAATAGGGTAGCAATGAAATGGGATGGTAATTTACTGGTAAATTGGGATCAGCCGAAGATTTTTTAAGGATTGGCTTAACCTGAGCATGTTTCCACCTATTCGGAACCTTGGCTTGCTCTAGTGACGTATTAAAAATAACAGTTAAGACATTCGCGAACAGAGGCATAATCTTCGTACAAGATCGAGGAGGAAAAGGGTCAGCTGGAGAACCGGATTTAATCTTAGTTAAACCTTCCACTACTTCAGTAGTGGTTATGGGTTCAAACTCCATTATCAGGGGAACGTCATTTCTTTCCAGCAGAGGAGGTGTCTTAGTCATATTACTGGTGGGGTAGTTAAGGTCTCTATCCTGGTGAGGAAAAGAGGCATAGATGGTTTTAATTTTCTTATCAAAGAAGGAAGAGACAGAATCAACCCACTCTTGAGTAGGGGAAAAAGAGGACTGCTCAACCCGGTGGGAAGTAAATTCTTTCAATATTTTATAAAGTTCTTTACGCGAGTGTGCGGCGTTGTTTATACGCTGGGTCAAATAGATCTTTTTAGTTAGTTTGATGTTTTTTATATAATTTAAATGACAGTGCCTGTAATTCCTACGATCTTCGTCAGTTTTGGTTTTCCTCCACTGGCGTTCAGCAGTTCTGCTTATTTGTTTATCAATTGTTAATGCTGCTGTAAACCAAGGTGAAGCATTATTTTTTACTTGAACCTTGGAAAAAGGGGCGACTTTATCCAAAGCCGATATAATAGCAGTTTCTAGAATACTAGCAGCCTGTTCCACAGTATCTGTTTGACATAACTGCGTGGGATTCAAAATGTGCTAAAAAAGCGTCAGGAGTTACCTTACGCCAGGGCCGGATCAGAATACTTCTATTTGGTCCAAGTTTCCTATGTGTGCTTGTAGGCACACCAAATTTTAAAATAAAGTGGTCAGTCCATAGTACTGGACAGGGAGGTTCAATAGTCAGTTTGAGAGAGTTCGTAAAAATTAGGTCCAGCATATGTCCGGCGAGATGGTACACTAAGAGCAATTATATGTCAGGAAACTTTTAAGGCTGATCCAGGAGTATATACTTTTAAACGAAATTGAGAGATCGCTTTGGAGCACTTTCAATGCTCCAAGAACCTTTTACAAAGTTGGTCCCCGGAACACTTGAAGTTCTTTTTGAAAAAACCTACTCCGAGGCTGAGCTATGAAATGTATAAACTGTATTGTCAACAGTTATCGCATTACAAGCTCGCGCTAGCTAGGGTGGAGTATAAAGAGATCCCAAAATATTTGAGTTTACCCTGGACCATAAGGTTAGGCATTGCATCCTGAGGCTAAGACTGAGGACACTACTGTTAAAAGATATAAAAAAAAAGTGGGGCAGAAACTTTAACAAAACCGGCCAATGTGATTTGTGTAACGGAGGATTCCAAATTTGCTACATGTCCTATTTGTCTGTCCAAAGAGCAGCTTGGTTGATGCACGCTCTCGATTTTTAAAACCGATTTGTACAAAATGCAATATTTTTAGAACTATGGATCGGATTGATTATAAAACCCCAACCTGATGAATTTGTATATTACAAAGTTTTTAACTGTTTTAAAGTGTAATTCCGGCTATTTTAGAGCTATATAGGATAAGAACAATAATCTTTTTTGGTTATAAAGTAATTCATGATATATTGTAATATTATGGGACTGGAAATCTGCATATATTATTTTAACACATAGTGGATCTCTGATGAGGTCTATATCAATCAATACATTTCTAATTTCGAAATTTCTAATTTCATGCACTTACCTTTTTACAAACTAATGTGCATTTGTATATGCACTTACTTTCAAATGTTTCGCAAATATTGCATCCCCATTACAAGATGGGCAGCACACTACCATTGCCTGGAGTCCCTTTCTTTATGGCTGGATAAATATAGACCTCCTCCACACTATTTATCTGGCCCCTAGTCAAATGTACATGGTATATGCTATGGTTGGCCAAACAGCAGAGATGATATACTATTGTGCCGGCCGTTGGGTAAATAGCAGAGATTTTGTATTATTTGGCCAGTGGCCAGCAAAATAGACACCTCCAAAAACACTTATTACAGCTTTGTTGGGTGACTAGTGCAAAGTAGCTCATCTCACCTGAGAACTTCGGAGTCTCTGAGCAATGAAAAACTAACAGTGCTGAAAACACATACACACACATGCACATGCACATACACACACACGCGCACACACACATACACACATGCAGGTGCACACACATACACCGGGACATACTAAGAAAGAGTCTGGTGAGATTGTAAATTGGGGTTGGCAAGACGTGCAGTTTGTTTCAGTAGTCACTTGCATGGGCTGCCCCCTCAATTCTGGTGTGCTGCCTCGGACACTACTCTAAGGAGGAACTGGGCATCTTTCCGGAAAAGCAAATTCTGTGGGTGGCGGGAGAGACGGAAGGCCTGATTTCTGTAGCAAATGTCCAGGGTGTACTGTCAATCAGCCATAATATAAATATAATTAAACTTCCATCAGCCGTGCTTAGTTGATTGCATGCCACAAGTTAACTCCCATTAGAGGAATTACACTTAACACCAGTGCAACCTCATCTCTAGTCTTATCTCTGTGTCTCATTTGTATTAAGTATTGAAATTTGGATGTGAGTCGGACTGTGCTGTGGCGAGGCGAGAGAGGCTTGTGGCCAGCATTCAAGGTGGTCAAATAGTCTGGTCTCAATATTTTTGCATGTTGTTATTTAAAACTCAATATTTTGGGACCCTACATTTCAGAACTATTTGCATTTCACTCTCATCCGGAAAAAAAGTGAACACACCTCTCTCTTCTAAGTATAAGCACTTGATAAGGCAGAGGAAAATGTAATATTTGGTCACATCAGGCAAAAGAGTGCATCTGATAAAGCATTAAAAGGGAGAGTGGGCACAACAGCAGGCATCATCTTCTGAAGCCGGCACCCAAAGTTCTTGTGGCATTCCTGCCACCAGTACAAAGGGTCTCTTCAGAGCTCAGTTGAAGAAACACATTATGTGAAATCAGTAAGAGCGCCGGTTGTCAGCGATAATGAAATATACCGATGCCTCATGGCAATAAGGGTGGTGGCAGCAGCAATGGTGCCATTTTCTGTGGCTGCAGTTGGTTCACACATTTTGGTTATGCACGGTTACCTCTGCAGGCAGGACTAAAGTTTGACTATATCAAAGAGACAACCCTCTGACGCACGCAAATGTATGTGCGATGGTTACTAGGTTTGTCATTCTCCCAGCAGTGGCACTCCTGCCTTTATCACTAGTAGAGGTTAGATTTCCTGCAGTTAATGATGGGGGCCCAATTTTAGAGAAACTTGTGTATTGGACTGATGGGTGAAAAGCAGAAAAGTTCTTTTGATAATGGAAATATGTACAAGTGGTCAAACTACTGAGTACAGGTGTGTCACTGTTCATTGGTTGTGCTGCTTTTATCTATTACTAGAAGTCCTTGGAGACTTGTTTGGTCTGTGGTGACTTTGGCGTCAACATTGACTGTGGCTTCAGGACTGGCAATCATAATCCTGCATCGAGTTAGCATAGTACTTCTTTAAAAATCATCTCTTATCAAAATGAGAAGGAGCCTATAATGTACTAGCCAGCACTCTAAGAACATTCTTGCAATTTTATTCATTTGCAGCAAGGCAGGGTGCGTACAGCATGCCTCCTTGAATGACCATTGTCATGAACTTTTTATTATGATGAATTGTTCAATGGCATTTTGGCATTGACAAACTCGTCATATTTAAATAGTTACCTTCTTGTACACTATTTGATGAGGCATTTTGTATTGATGCATTTCAGATCCATTAATATCTCATGCCTGTCTTTTTGCCTGCGTGTGCATTTGTTTTTTGGTGTAGTAATACTTGTTAACCAGGTATATTGCTTTTTTTATTTTTTGTAAAGACTTGCATGGTAGGGTATTTCAATGAGGAAATAACTTACCATGCCCTTACTTTTCTAACGCTCATACCACCCCCACCTAGAGCTAGTTATGACTGATTTCCCCATTTCGTCCCCCAAAATGGAAATCAATTGCCTTCAATGGGGAAGACGCCATTTAATCAACAATGTACACGCCCAAGATCGCCACTCACCCATCTCCACCTCCACGCTTTTGCCTTTGTTTTTACTGGTGCTGCTGCAAATACTTCTGTCTTGAGCTATCTACATTTAATACTCTAGCAGCAACAGCCTCTGGGACATTCTACGGGTGGGACTGTACACTTGGTTGCACCCTCGCTTCAGAGTCTGCTACATCGTGGCAATGTGCTCAGCCATTCTACAGTGCCCAGTGCAGGCAATGCTAAACACTGCAGAAGGGGTAGTCTTTCTACAGTGCGCAGTGCAGTACACACTAGAAAGACCTTTTCCACATTGTGCGTCTTTCCCAGGTTAACTTTCAGAAAATATTGTTAACGGTCGAAGCTATTTTTCAAACCTATATGTTCCCACTGCTTTATAAGCCTTATTTTAGCACTAAATTAATGTGCACTAAAATGCACCATTTGCCAATCTGTTTTTCTATTTTTTTCCCTGGAGGAGGATCCAACCTGAACCCCATGTTTGTCCATTAAGCTTACCCGCGCCACTCAGTACATAAAAGTCATACCAAACTTTTACGCTCCATCACATTCAAATGTCACCAGCCACATCTGCAACAAGGTATAAAATCAGGAGTAGGAGGCCTTTCTGATCTGGGAAGAAAGAGACAGATACAGCACCAAACAAATGCTCCTGAGCAAACTAATGTCTTTTTTTTATTTGCGGTTTTATGTAACGCAAACTTGAGCCAAGGGCATTGGAGCGCTTTACATAAACACCAATTACATTACACAAGGTCAGACTCAATTTTGTATATAGGCGCTGGGAGGTTAAGTAATTTGCCTAGAATCACAGAATGTTGAGCCGACGCCGTGACTCAGACCTGGTTCCCCATTTCCAAGGTCAACAGCTTTGGCTGTAATGCCTCACCCTCACCCCAGCGGCTTAAGGCAGGAAATAATGGGTAAAGGTAGGAAAAGTTATTTAAAATACTTCAGAATTAAACAAAATGAGCTGAACAAAAACCATAGGGAAGTATTCACAAACTGCATTTGTAGTACAATTTATATGGCTACAATAGTAGTACAAATGTACTACAAAATGGTATTCACAAACCTAAGTGCAGAGGTTGCTCCCCCACATCTCCTATCCTTTTTGGTGCAGATATCTCCAGCCCAGCTGCAGTCTCCCACACATAAGTATATATTTTAGAAGTAACTGTGAGAGAGACAGAGGGGAGTGGCTGGAATATGTTGAATACTTACTACTAAAGGGGAAGGAATTAGGGAGAAGTAAGGAGGTGTTTTATAGAGTGGTTGAGGGAGGAACATGCACCCACCCACAAACGAGTAAGCCCATTGCTATTCCCAAACTGCACTTCTAAAGTTACTACAGCAAAAAAGGGACAAAAACAGTAGAAATTTACTCGTTTTCAGAGCAGACATAAGACCATCACCATATGTTGACAATGACTGGCACTCCACATCCCTCCCGTAGAAAATAACAGAGATGGACACTTAAAAATTAAACCCCATAGGGAATAAGGTTAAATTAAATAACATTATTTAAATAGTTACAAATATAAATGTAATTTATTGAAAAAAAATATATACAAATAAACCATGTTTATTATTTTCATATAAAACATTAAAAAAAGTTTTGAATTGGAAAATTATTGCAAGATTACATTTTAATAAAAGAGAATTAAATCACTTTCAAGTAATTCAATGCATACCTTTAATAATAATTATTGCTTAATAAAAAAATATTGTTTTCCTCTGAATTGGAATTTTATTTTTTAATTTAAACTTCAGAAAAATTATTTTATTAAAATGCAATACATTTACATTAATTTAAGATACATTAATTTAAGATTTAATTCAAAATTAAGATTAAGTTAATAGCGCTGTATGATTTGTTTTTTTTTTGTTCTAAATTTATACCAAAAAAACTTTTAACATGAAAATGTTTGCATTTTTTTGTAAAGTAAACTTTTTTACTTTTCCCTAATTAATCACTCAAGGGATACTCCACATCTACAAAGTTGCTTAATGATTGAACCTTGGGAAATATTTTTAACATTTTCAATTAGATCCAAATGATGGGGAGTTACATAACAAGGATTACAACACTTGCAACACACCAGTTAATTAAATGAGTGATTGTTCTCAGTGCCACCACCCATCCACAGCTAAACAATTTTTCAAAAGCTAAGATTGCTGAGACCTGTTGAGTGTTGTACAACATCGCCATACGAAGGGGCATAACCATAAATCTTGACCCTGATCTATGCCTACATCCAGGTACCCGGGCGGTATAGAATAGAGGTTGGGGAATGGAGGTGTGGGATCGACTGGTCAACTCATTTTTCTCTTGAGCTGCTATTTTGGTTGCTGCATTTATGTGATTGGACAGTCTGTTGTCAATGATGAATAGTAGATGACTAGCACACTGTCCATCAATACCATCCTGAGGCAACTTTGTTTACTTCGCATAATGTCGCTTACTAACATGCTATGCTAAAGATTAAAAATACTTGACTATTCATTTTCTCAAACATTTTAACGCTTACCATTGCTAACACACAAACACAATATCTCACATACAATACTTATGTTTTGGAGCAAACATGCTAAATTCCTTAGCACACATATATTAGGTACAGAAGCCACGCTTGCTTTACTATATCACATTTGGAATTCTTGTAGTACATGTGATATGTCTTCCTCCATACTAGTGCCCCCCGAGTGCGCAGGCTACTCTTCACATATGGGATGAGGCTCTGAAATCAGAATGGAGATCTCTGCCCACCTCAACGAACAGGAAATGACATACAAAAAGAGGAAGTTGCCATTTTCTGATCATTCTGAAGCATCCTCTTTTCAAAGCTCCACCCCCCTTCATGCTGCTGCTCTTTACACAATTCTTGCCCCTAACCAGTGCTTAATTTGATCCGGTTATTTCCAGTGCTCAGCACCGGCACTTAATTGGTTTCCAGTGCTTGGCACCACTACCTAATTGTTAACACCATACTTAGAACAGTTCACTACATGGTGGTGCTGCTCATCTAATTTAGAGATGAGCAGAACAACAGTAGTTTAGGACTACAACATACATTAAAATAGCTAATACCTGCCTCCCCAACCATTCCTTTAGCTTTGGGGACCTGGAATAATCTGAACTGTAGTATTTACATGCAAGAGAGATGGTTAGTAGTTGTTTTGGCAACGATGACAAGGGCGATGGGTGGTGCAAGCTGCAGTGGCCTCCTGGTCAGAGCCTTGGCATGTAAAATTTTACAAATTAAGTACTGACCCCAACAGGGCTGAGGCTCTTGTTGTGAAGCCCACCCATTCTCTGAGAGAAAATTAAATATCATCATACAGGGGATCACCATCAAGTGGAGGAAGCTATGTCACAAGCCCTGGAAGGACCTTTGTCGCTGGGCCAGGATAACGGGCTAGCCTTTCCACCCATATACGCAGCATCCCCACTGTACACCAATGTGACAGAGCACATCTGCCTGGCCAACCCTCCATGACCAGTTTGAAGAGTTTGAGCAGCAGGGAGACTGTAGATAAGTGTATATTAGTATTTGGCACTTAGATACACATGCGTTTTGAGAGTGCTTTCCTGTTGTGTGATTGCTGTGAGCTTTTCTAGAACCTTACATTTTCTATTTCACATGTTTTTGTGATATGAAAGCTTTGAAAGTTCATCTACACAAAAAGGTATGTTTATTTGCTGTTTTCTTTTGATTGACTATGCATCTAATCTTGACACCAAGGACATGCTTTTGAAATATTATGTATTTATGCCGACATTAAAAGTTTTAAAACACAGATTATACATAAGAAATCTGTAACATTTCCATTTTGCCAATTCTACTTTATGTGATGCTGACATTGTGTACTTTTACCTTACGTCCAAGCAACTATATGTTTATTATATTTTAACTTCAAAGTTCAAACAATTGATGAGTAATGTGTACTTTTGATGCTCAAAGAAATATACCAGTTTAAAATCCTTTAAAATACTAGTCTGTTGAAAAACCATTTCCTTTAAGATAACTAATGTGTGGAACCAGTTGAGAACCTACATTTCCAACACGTCAAATTAAATTTTTCCCACACCCAAACCATTACCAACTCTTTCAACGCCCATGAATGACTCATTCTTCAGCTACGCAATTGGAGAGGTTTCAGGGAGTGATCTCTTGGGATATCCCACACTTGGGGCCTCATGTAGGAAGCCAAATACCGGTCGGTAACGTCCGAAATTCAGTAAATATCCCGTTACCAACCGGTATTTAGGCATTTGCGATGTAGGGGGCTGATTTTCTGGATTCGGTATTTACCGAATCGGAAATTAAGAAATCTGTAAAATACCGATTCGGTAAATACCGAATCCAGAAATGCAATGTAGGGAGCACTCTAAAGAGTGAAAATTAGTATTAAGAATTCGTTATTTACCACCAAATACAGGTTGGTGATAAATAACGAATACCTTGCAAAAAGCAATATTTTGCAGATTCAAGAGTGCCATGTGGCAGACATACATGCCCTTAGGGCATGTATGTGTGCCACATGTGCACACATGCAAGATTCAGGGGTGCAACAGGGTGTCAATGTGACACCCTGCCACCCTTGCATATGCTCCGCCCATTACCGAATCGGTATTTACCGAATCGGTAATGAGGCATACCTTCCCATTGATTCCTATGGGCCTCCAGGCCCATAGGAATCAATGGGAAGGTATGCCTCATTACCGAATCGGTAAATACCGATTCATAATTACCGAATTTTTCCGATTCGGTAAACTTTACCGAATCATTACCTACATCACATTTACCGATTCATAAATACTGAATTGGTAAAATTCGGTATTTATGAATCGGTAGATGTGAGGCTACCTATATATGGCCCCAAGTGCCCTATTACGATGTTGTTTGGAAACTGTCCCAAACTAATCAGTTTCGGACTAGTTTCCAAACGAATCAGGTCTTGTGAGTCTGGACGACCGATTACAATATGTCGGACTCACATTGACTTCAATGGGAGCCTGTTGGACTTGGCCCTTTTTGCAGGGTCAGCCCTGAACTTTTTGCTTTCCTCCTAGTCTTTTTTCTGTCATGGTATTGTTGGTCTTAGGACTCTGGGCACTTTATCACTGCTGTCCAGTGTAAAGTGCATGTGCTCTCTATGGTACAACATGGTAAGATTGGTAAACACCTGTTTGGCATATTTAATTTACATATCAGTTGCCAGTAAAATGATATCTCATATACTCGGGCCAGTAAATTAAATGTGGGCATGCAGCGCTGCTTGTGCCACCCAGCAAAGTAGCCTTTCAAACCTGTCTCAGGCCGCTGCCATTGCATGGCCTGTGCGTGCAGATTACTGGCGCTGTGATGTGGCATATAAAGTAAGTGCCACGTCTGTGACTCCCCTTTTACTACATATCAGCCACCCCTAAGTTAGGTCCTAGCTAGCCCTATGGGCAGGGTACAATGTAAGTAAAAGGTAGGACATGTGCCTTACTTGTGTGGCATGTCATGGTAGTGACAAACAGCCATTTTGGTTTCTCACTGCTGTGAGGCTGCCCTCTCATAAGAATGCATTGGGGATTCCCTGATAAGTGTTTCAGTGGTAATTCCTGATATGAGAGGAGCAGCGTGGTCAAGTTTAGTATGGTTGGAATAGTAATGATAAATGCTGCGTAACAGTGTGTGCAGATTTATTATCACTATTTTAGAACTGCCACTTTTAGAAGTTGGCATTTCTGTGTGCTATGTGTCTTTGTGCCTGCCTGATGTGTATTGCATGTCTGGCTCTGGAGTGACAGGGGCTGGTGAGGTGCAGTGGCTTCAGGGGGGCTGGGTGAGTCAGCACTAGGATGAATGGGCCTGATCTGCATTTGGAATAGTGGGAGGAGTAGCCCCTGACCCTGAATAGGTCTGTACCTGCCTTGTACAATGCTGGCTCCGCCCCCTGTGGTGTGTCTGGGGCCAGAGCCTACACTGACAAAGGAGGGTGTTTGTGCACTGAAAGGATGTTCCTAAGTGCCCCCCAAAACTGGTTTTGACTGGGCTAAGGCCTGTGCCAGGGGTAGAGAACAAAGGCATGGCTGGCATAAGTATTGGGGCTGTGACTCCATGTAGGTGTGTAGCTGTGTGCTTACTTGGGACCTAAGGAACAATCTACTAGGAGGAACCGCCGTGGGGCTACTACCTGCTGGGAGGCCCTGCGTGCTGGCCTGTCTGTGCCCAGCACTGCCTTGTGGATGCCTGAAAAAGAAGTGTTGCCTGCTCCCCGTTTCGTGCCTTTAAGTGGAAGATAGGCTGAGCACTTTAGATTCTTCTGGTGCTCTGAAACGCCCGGAGCAGCACGTAGAGCAATCTAGGGGCTCTGTGGCCGGTATAGGTGAGCCCTGATGTGAGCTTGTGTGGCATTTGTCACCTGTGTCATAGCGAGCTGGAAAAGCACAGAGAAACCTATGGTGTGTGCCCCTGCTTGGTACAGCGCAGGGAGGGTGCTTCTAATTTGACCTTCCAAGCCCGAGAAGTGGGCTGCAACGGGGAATCCAGCGAGAGCAGCCATTCCGAGAAACGAGAATCAGGCGCCTATAGCCTGATTGTGGGCGGGGCTCCCATAAGAAGAGGAGAGCCCCACATGGTTGCCAAGCCTGGTGGGAGGCCTGGCCGCACTCCCAGAAGAAGACAGAGCCTGCCGCTGTACAGGCTGCGTGGAAGGGACAAAGCTGAGGGAGTCTTAGCTCCGCGTCCCTGCATGCCATGGCGAAGGATCCAGCACAGCCCGAGATTGATGGGGTGAGTGGCCCCGCCATACTTGGTGCCCTGGCCGGCGGCAAAAACAAGACGGAGACTCATGGCCTCCTGGAGCAGTCCAGAGGAGGGCCTGCTCACTGGCAAGAGACTTATAAGACCTCGGTGAGGAGCCCTGTTGTCTTTCTTTTCTTTTGGTTGCCAGCATTTCTGTCATCAGTGGGGTGGCTGGGAAAGGTTGCCCCGCTGGAGCAAACAGTGGATGTTCCTCCTGCCCTCAGGTGCATCTGTGTGCAAGGGGAATATGGCCTTTCTTGTTTATGGGCCACTGGCAGGCTTACCCCCAGGTTCTTTTCCTAGCACCGGAGAGACTTGAGCATTTCCTGGTGTATGTGGGCGCGTAGCCTAGAGACCTACGGGAGGGACACCAGGTACCATCACCAGAGCACGGGTGGCACTCTAACTGTTGTGTTACCCTAGGATAGTGTCGCCACTGAGGTGGTGTGCCCTGACACTGCTAATATGCACCATGAGTGATTGGCATATGTCTAATGTTGGCATGATGTATTTGTAATGAGCACCTAATACGTATTCATGGTATGATGCCCTACAGCTGAGGGCTGTGGGTAAGGTGCTCTGCTAATCCCCCCTTATTTTGTTATGCCTAAGAGGGGCCTGATGTGCAGAATGTGCTATGCCGATGAATATGATGTGTGCCCAGCTATAAGTGGGTACTTCAGTATACTGCTGATGAGGGTTTATGCCTAATGTGTTTTGCTATGTGCAAGGTTAACCAGTAATTACTGGGTGTTTCTTTATTTTCATTACTTGTGTGTTCTAATGGTTCTGACAGTGGCCCGATTGGTCCTGTCAAGTTAATAATCCCTTAAAAGTGATACCTAGTGCCAGGTGGCACAGTGTATATATGTGATAATGCTCTAAGGTTTTCTTAGTAATACAAAGGTTATTTATAAAGAACCTTGTGTGGATTTTCTTTTGTGGTGGGCCCAGTGTGTCGCTGCTGTGTGAGTGTGTTGCGCAAACGCTTTGCACATTGTCTCTGGGATAGGCCTGACTGCTCGTGCCATGCTACCAAGCGGGTAAGCAGGGGTTATCTTCAGTGTGTAACTCCCTTGCCCTGAATCGAGTGGTGGTTTCTGCCTGACTGAGGCGCTTGCCCTGGCCAACCAGAAATCCCATTTCTAACAGAGCCTGTGTTCTGAATGTGAATACAGGCTCCCATTGAGAAAATGTGTGGGTGGGGAAAACCTTGCACCCTGTGGCGAGCAAGCCATGGTGCCTGCCACATTGTGCATGGTTGGGAAGTGAGGTCCCTTGGGTACCCCCTTGGGCTACATACGTCAGTCTCTGGGTGTAGGGGAGCCCACAACAGGCTCCAAAACACTGATTCCGGAAGCCGTTTCTTCTTTCGCAAACTGCATCGGTACGGCTGTCCGAATTGGTCATCGTAATTGCTTGTCTAGAAACCGTGTTTATAGAGCTGTACGAATCCGCTCAGAAAGACTCGGGCTGTCCGGAGGCCTTTCGGAAGCAATTCAGTCTGATCGAATGGTTTTTGTCATCGTATTCGGTCGCTGGGAAAACTGTACGAATCATTAGGAAACAAAGGTTCCGAATCGGATTCGACAATACCGAATCCCATCTGGAGACCTTCCTAGTGACATTTTAATTGGCCCCTTAGTTGGGAAGGTCCTGACACGCAGAGAGACAGTTACTGAGCAGTACCAAGCTTTATATAACTTCATTATCTTATTGACAGCAGCTCTAATGTCTCATTTGCTCCCCCCAACCTACCCCACCTGCAGTTGTCCCATCTCCAATTCATATCTGATCCCTGTTTCTGCTGCCACCCATCTGTATTGTTCTTCCAGTGAAGTCTCTGGTCCTGTCATGACCAACCATTTGATGTCAGCTCCACAGAAGGATTTATGGATCCTGGTCAACCCGGAGAGTGAGGATGGGCAATAACTTTTATTCCCAGGCCATGAACCTGAGTTGGACACTCCCTCTGGATTGGGTGTCTGACTTTATTGGAATTCTAGATAGTGGGCTCTTGCACTATCAACTTTTTTGTTCCCCCTTTGTATTTAGATTGGGTCCCTTGACGCTACCTGACAGGTTTTTATTAGTTGGACAAAACCCTCAAAGCTAGTATTTCCCCAGTGATTAAAGTCTGCATTTTCATTTAATTTGGGTCCTTCTCACAGACAGATTATATTTTCCCAAAATTATATATTTTTCTGTTCGCAAATTATTTTCCACACATATAAAAAAACTTGAAACTGTAACAAAAATCTCTTTTCTGCATTTACAAATCTTACTGTATCATGCATTGTATGTCAGCTAAAGGAAATGTTTTGTTAATCAGAAGACGCTTTCTATGCCTAACAGCATTTTTAAATGTATTACACTTTGAAGATATCATAAATAACACTATCCTATCCAGTAAATGCAACATCAAACATTCAATACAGTTGAATATTTGACACGTTTCTAATGGAACATTTATTCCAATTTTTATAAATTAGAAATTGCGAAAGAAAAGAAGAGAATGCGGACTTCATGAAAGGTGATGACAGCGGTTCTACTTGAATAAAGATGTGCCACCATTAGCGCTGGTCTCGAGTGCTCTCTTGTGCATGGGCACAACGTTTTCCAAAATATATATATTTATATATATATACATATATATATTTTATTTTTTATTTATTTTCACTGAAAAAACCATAGGTTTCAGGGACGCTATAGTTAGTTGCACATTTCACTAGTACAAAACCATAGAAATTCGTCCGTTATAGTTATTTGAGCTAACTATAACTCACGCCCCCGCAATGCACTGCTGATGACATCACATATTACATCATTCATGACATGGTCAGTGACATCACTGTCAAACATCTCAAATGACATCACTGATGATATCATCCAGTGACTGTGTGTTTCTGTAAAGTTTAAATATGTTTTATAAATATATTGGCCACAGTATATTGAAGAATGAGTGGGTGTATAAGTGTGTGGATGGAGGATTTAGTAGGTGCATGACTGACTGTATAAGTAAGTGATTAACTGTGTGAATGTCTGTTTCAGTCTGTGTATTGCTGTGTAAGCTGCTGCATTGGTTGATGAGTAGCTACATGAGTGTCTATATGGGTTATTGATTGGTTGCCTGAGTATTTATATGGGTGCCTGAGTGTGTGTGTGTGTGTGGGTGGCTGAGTGGGTGGGAGGTGTGTGACTTTGTGCATAGATGTGTGAGTTCTTTATTCACTGGGTGTATGGGTTCAAGACTGCATGTGGAAACAGCTGTATGGGTGGGTGAGTGTGTGTATGGGTGTGTTGGTGAGTGAATGGATATCTCAGTGCTACATGTCCAAATAACTACATATGTAAAACGCAGTGCATAAGAGAGTTGGAGTATATAAATGACTATACGTGAGAGTCAGTGATTGTAAGAGTGCTGTGTGGATGAGTGTGTACTTGTATCAGAGAGTAAGTATATGTTAGTATCACTATGAATAAGTAATGTTGTGTGTGTATATAACTGTATAGCTGAGTAAATAGAAGTGTGATTGATTATTTGCATAACTGACTAGATGTGTGAGTAACTCTGGATGAGTGGCAGTGTGTGAGTGTTTGTATCGGTGTATGAGTGCCTATAATAGTGTTGTATTGATGAGTCACCGCATGTATAAGCGACTCTATGGGTGAATGAGTGGATGTGTATGTAGACCTAGGAATCAGTGCGTGCGTATGTAGTTACTGGTTTTGGTGTCTCTATTGTTTTGAAAATGGTAGTCTGTATTTTAGAGTGGGTGTATCAAAGGTTTTATTAAGGTATGAGGAGGTGCATCAGATTTTCACGTGGATGATGTCATCAGTGATATCATCAATGATGTCACTGGCCATGTCATGAATTATGTAATATGTGACGTCATCAGCAGTGCGCTGCGGGGGCGTGAGTTATAGTTAGCTCAACTAACAATAACGGCAGAATTTCCATGGTTTTGTACGAGTGAAATGTGCAACTAACTATAACGTCCCTGAAACCTATGGTTTTTTCAGTGAATTTCAAAGGTTTTTTAAATGCTAATTTGTAACTATAACGTCCCTGAAACCTATGGTTTTTTCAGTGAATTTCAAAGGTTTTTAAAATGATAATTTGTAACTATAACGCCCCTGAAACCTATGTTTTTTTTAGTGCATTTCAAAGTGTTTTAAATGCTAATTTCTAATTATAATTTTCATTAAACCTATGTTTTTTTCAGTGATTTTATCATTCCATTCTCACCCTAGTGAAAACAGCCGATATCGCCAGTTTTCCAGCAATAGCTTCCGCAAAAACAAAATCGCCACAAATGAGAGCAACAACTAGAGCTAATAATAATAATAAAACAGGCGATAAGCTGCGTTAGCATTAGGAATATAACATCTGCCTTTTACTGGTGTAAAGTAGGATGACTACCTACAGTGTGAAAGAGAGCCCAGCCCAGAATCACATCTGAAGACCAACTCATGTCATAGAGCTACTGATAATGCACCTCCCACACCCAAGAAGGCCAAAAAACACACTGCAACTGTTAGAGTTCTGAGGCCCAGGGATCCCAAATCCTGGAAGGTATTGCTCAGTTTGATGGAATAGTTATTGTTTTCTCGGGAGAAAGACTCAAGGCACTGGACCTCTATGGCCTTAAAAAATTGGTAAGTACTTATGGTTGTGAGTCAGTTTCACTCCCTCTAAGATAAGAAGCATCCAATAAATTGGTAAATCCAGAGTATTATTTATTCATAACAAAGATGGACAGCCAACACGTGTTTCGCCCCTTTAGGCACGATTTTGGCCAGGGCTTTCTCAAGGCTGTATGTAAGAGAAGAAAGAAAAAACGGAAAAAATAAGTCCTAGGAATGAGGGGTTTTTTAAAAAAAGAACGTTTTTTTGAGCACACCATCTGTAGTTATAACAAATAGAGTAAAATGTGTGATGAATGGGGACCCAATTCCATAGGTAAGTGCTCAAGAAACGCATTCAGTGGGAATTATTATGGGAAGGTTTTATTATTTGGTTCTCCTCATAAAATAGGGGATGTTAGTCTTCGTTATAGTAGATAAGTGGAGTTAATTCCACAAAGTTCTGACAGGCTTTCACCAATGGGATAAGACGGAAATTTTAGGCAAGGAGAGAGTTTTGTGTTATTACACCAGTCTTAAATTAGTGAAAGTCAGTGAAGTAGTAGGTTAGGTTAAAGTGCAATTTTGAAATAAAAGATAAGACCAAATTGATACCTTCGTTTTTGGCACAAAAAAATATTGTGTATGCTTCATCTCACATTTTCCAAGGATACTGTACAATACAGGTGATCCAGCCTCTGCACAGTGAAGAAAAAAAGACACAGCGGATAGGAAAGAAAAAAGAGAGAAACGAAAAAGAAAACCAATCAGTTTAAGAGCCAACAGGCAATTGAAAGTTAGTCATATTGCTATACATTAATAATTACAATGATCGCGATGTCGTGATTAGTTACTTGTACTCAATAATTCCATGAGCTTGATCAAAAGGGTTTAGAAAGACAGGCGATTTAGGAAAAAGGAATGTTTGCTCTCCTGTCGTATAAAGAGAGCAGTCTCGTTTAAGCAAACCGGGTTAAGCCCGTAAAGAGAGTTACGAGACATTAAAAAGCAGCAAAAGTCAGTAGTGCTATTAGGAGGGGAGACTCTGTATAGCCGGTTACTTACTGTCAGGCTTAAGAGTGAAGGTCTAGAAGAGGTTCCCATCACTGGTGTTCTTCAGCGCGGTATATTTGCGTTGTGGTCCGCGGCTATCTTAAAAGGGTTATTACGGCCGATCACGTGTCTGTGGCGCTAAGGTAAATTATTCAAGCGCCATCTTGTAGTGTGGTCATATTGTGTAGGCATGTAAATACTGCAGATATCCGCAGCGAAACGTATTATAGTTGAGACACGATTTATACGTTAAAGTCAAAACGCAAAGACTACAACTATTTATTTCACTATTATTTCTCTCCGCAGTAGCTTCGCTTTTAGGGTACGTGGTCGGCTGGAAAGGGCTTGCGTAGCCGATCGTGTATTAAGGCAATTTGTTTAAAGATTCCGACGCTATCTTAGTATGGGACGAGAAAGTTTTAATTCTGGCAATTTCTTGATATGAGGTCTCCATTATTAGCAAAGTTCATGGGATCGATTATTCCATGTGCAGAGGGTTTGATTTTATGATTTGCTTTCTTAGCAAGCGTGCTCTGTTTTTGGGAAGGAGCTTTAAGAGCAGGTCCAATACTGGTTGCTAGCTTGGTTACAGGACATAGTTTGTACTGATTATGTTGAGAGATTGAATGTAGGGCCAGTAAAAAGATTTAAGGTTAGTGTGGCTTTCAGTATAGAAAGAAAGAAAAAGGAGAAAGAAAAAGTTGCCTGAGATTAGGCAAAACTAATTAAGTACACATGTATATCATAAACAGTGTATCATCAACAGTACATCATCCAATTTCAACTTCACAGCAGCACTGTAATGTGACAATATTAAATGGTGATTCGCTTAGACTTTTCAGGTTCATTATTGTTCTTGTGGTGGCCAAACATATAGGGTGGTGTGATCATTGGTCAGTTAGAGGGTCTTATAACCAATGGTGCCACTCTTGATCTTTATTAAGGCCAGACTCTACGGTCCCATAACGAATTATATAGGCAATTTCCTTCTGTCTTAAACGTTGTTCCAGGTTGCCACCTCTGTCATGTTGTTTTATTTTTTCTAAACCACAAAAAACAAAATTCCGATTATGTTCATGATGCAGGTTAAAATGTTCAACTAAGGGTTGTCTGTCATCTGTTTTGTGGATGTTTCGATAGTGTTCCTGTATTCGTTTTTTGAGTGGGCGAATTGTACTCCCAATATAATGTTTCCCACATGGACATGTGATTAAATAAATCACATATGTGCTCTCACAATTGATGAAGTCATTGATATAAACGGTATGACCATTTATCCTCGTGTGTTGTACTTTTGATTGGCCCAGTTTACATATCGAGCAGTTAGAGCAAGTGTAGAAGCCATTTGGTCTCTGTAGAAAAGCTGCTGTTTTGTGTTTGGGTTCAAAGTATGATGAGCATAGTGAATCTCGTAAATTTTTATTTCTCTTGAAGCCAAGTTGGGGTTGGTCTTTGACTGCAGATCTGACTGTTGGATTTAGTGTCAGTAAGTTCCAGTGTTTTTTAAGAACCTTGCGTATATGGTAATGGCCATTGTGAAAAGGGGTAAGAAACCGTATGATAGGTTCCGTCTCTTTCTTTTTCCTATTTTGTAGGAGGTTGTTTCTGTCCAGATGAGAAACTTGATGTTTGGTATTTCTGAGGGAGCAGCTGTTATATCCTCGTTGAATGAGTCTTGATGTAATGTCTCTTGAGTGTGTTTCAAAACCTTGGTCTGAGTTACAGTTGATTCTGGCCCTACGAAACACTCCTGATGGTATATTCTTGATGGTATGCTGAGGATGGCTGCTGGTCGCGTGTAAGATTGAGTTGGCGGCCGTAGACTTGCGGTGGAACTGTGTTTGTAAGAGGTTATCTTCAACGGATATTTTTAGATCCAAGAACTCTATTTCATTTTTAGATGTAGTAAAGGTAACATTGATGTTCCATTGATTGGGGGTTAGAGTTTTGATGAAGTTGCGTAGACGTTCTTCAGATCCTTGCCATATTAAAAGCACATCATCGATGTATCTACCCCACATAACTATGTTCTCAGAGTAGTTGGTTTTGTTGTCGCCCCAGATCCAGTGACGTTCTACTTCTCCCATAAGGATACAGGCGTATGGGGGCGCAAATTTGGCCCCCATCGCTGTACCTTGGGTCTGTAGATAGTAGGTTCCATTGAAGAGAAAAACATTTCTTTTATTCGTGATACCAAGGATGTATTACAGAAGCTCAACAACATTACATGGCAATCAGACTATCTTCTCTCAACTATTGATGTAGTCAGCTTATACACGTCAATCCGACACCCTGATGGTATAGCAGCAGTAAGGAAATGCTTACAAGGAAGATCTGTTCACTTCACTGCAAGAAACAATATGATCTTGGAATTTCTGGAATTCTGTTTATACAACAATTTTTTTCTCTTCAATGGAACCTACTATCTACAGACCCAAGGTACAGCGATGGGGGCCAAATTTGCGCCCCCATACGCCTGTATCCTTATGGGAGAAGTAGAACGTCACTGGATCTGGGGCGACAACAAAACCAACTACTCTGAGAACATAGTTATGTGGGGTAGATACATCGATGATGTGCTTTTAATATGGCAAGGATCTGAAGAACGTCTACTCAACTTCATCAAAACTCTGACCCCCAATCAATGGAACATCAATGTTACCTTTACTACATCTAAAAATGAAATAGAGTTCTTGGTTCTAAAAATATCCGTTGAAGATAACCTCTTACAAACACAGTTCCACCGCAAGTCTACGGCCGCCAACTCAATCTTACACGCGACCAGCAGCCATCCTCAGCATACCATCAAGAATATACCATCAGGAGAGTTTCGTAGGGCCAGAATCAACTGTAACTCAGACCAAGGTTTTGAAACACACTCAAGAGACATTACATCAAGACTCATTCAACGAGGATATAACAGCTGCTCCCTCAGAAATACCAAACATCAAGTTTCTCATCTGGACAGAAACAACTAGGGGTGTGCGGAATTTGCGTAATCGCGTTACGCAAATCTCCGCGAAACGGTAAAAAATCTCCGCGAACATGCAGAAATTCCGCGAACACGCGGAATTGCTTGTTCGCGATACTTTTTTCCTGTTCGCGATCGCTGTTTGCGTGCTCGGGGTGAAATATCTCGCGAACACGCATACTGAGAACGCGAACAAGCAAAAAATTTCGCGAAGTTGCGGAACGTGGATTTTTTTGCAATTTCGCGTTCTCCGCGGAACGCGAAATTACCCAAATTTCGCAAATTCCGCGAACGGAACGGAATTTATCACCCAGGCCTAGAAACAACCTCCTACAAAATAGGAAAAAGAAAGAGACGGAACCTATCATACGGTTTCTTACCCCTTTTCACAATGGCCATTACCATATACGCAAGGTTCTTAAAAAACACTGGAACTTACTGACACTAAATCCAACAGTCAGATCTGCAGTCAAAGACCAACCCCAACTTGGCTTCAAGAGAAATAAAAATTTACGAGATTCACTATGCTCATCATACTTTGAACCCAAACACAAAACAGCATCTTTTCTACAGAGACCAAATGGCTTCTACACTTGCTCTAACTGCTCGATATGTAAACTGGGCCAATCAAAAGTACAACACACGAGGATAAATGGTCATACCGTTTATATCAATGACTTCATCAATTGTGAGAGCACATATGTGATTTATTTAATCACATGTCCATGTGGGAAACATTATATTGGGAGTACAATTCGCCCACTCAAAAAACGAATACAGGAACACTATCGAAACATCCACAAAACAGATGACAGACAACCCTTAGTTGAACATTTTAACCTGCATCATGAACATAATCGGAATTTTGTTTTTTGTGGTTTAGAAAAAATAAAACAACATGACAGAGGTGGCAACCTGGAACAACATTTAAGACAGAAGGAAAGTGCCTATATAATTCGTTATGGGACCGTAGAGTCTGGCCTTAATAAAGATCAAGAGTGGCACCATTGGTTATAAGACCCTCTAACTGACCAATGATCACACCACCCTATATGTTTGGCCACCACAAGAACAATAATGAACCTGAAAAGTCTAAGCGAATCACCATTTAATATTGTCACATTACAGTGCTGCTGTGAAGTTGAAATTGGATGATGTACTGTTGATGATACACTGTTTATGATATACATGTGTACTTAATTAGTTTTGCCTAATCTCAGGCAACTTTTTCTTTCTCCTTTTTCTTTCTTTCTATACTGAAAGCCACACTAACCTTAAATCTTTTTACTGGCCCTACATTCAATCTCTCAACATAATCAGTACAAACTATGTCCTGTAACCAAGCTAGCAACCAGTATTGTACCTGCTCTTAAAGCTCCTTCCCAAAAACAGAGCACGCTTGCTAAGAAAGCAAATCATAAAATCAAACCCTCTGCACATGGAATAATCGATCCCATGAACTTTGCTAATAATGGAGACCTCATATCAAGAAATTGCCAGAATTAAAACTTTCTCGTCCCATACTAAGATAGCGTCGGAATCTTTAAACAAATTGCCTTAATACACGATCGGCTACGCAAGCCCTTTCCAGCCGACCACGTACCCTAAAAGCGAAGCTACTGCGGAGAGAAATAATAGTGAAATAAATAGTTGTAGTCTTTGCGTTTTGACTTTAACGTATAAATCGTGTCTCAACTATAATACGTTTCGCTGCGGATATCTGCAGTATTTACATGCCTACACAATATGACCACACTACAAGATGGCGCTTGAATAATTTACCTTAGCGCCACAGACACATGATCGGCCGTAATAACCCTTTTAAGATGGCCGCGGACCACAACGCGAATATATCGCGCTGAAGAACACCAGTGACGGGAACCTCTTCTAGACCTTCACTCTTAAGCCTGACAGTAAGTAACCGGCTATACAGAGTCTCCCCTCCTAATAGCACCACTGACTTTTGCGGCTTTTTAATGTCTCGTAACTCTCTTTACGGGCTAAACCCGGTTTGCTTAAACGAGACTGCTCTCGTTATACGACAGGAGAGCAAACATCCCTTTTTCCTAAATCGCCTGCCTTTCTAAACCCTTTTGATCAAGCTCATGGAATTATTGAGTACAAGTAACTAATCACGACATCGCGATCATTGTAATTATTAATGTATAGCAATATGACTAACTTTCAATTGCCTGTTGGCTCTTAAACTGATTGGTTTTCTTTTTCGTTTCTCTCTTTTTTCTTTCCTATCCGCTGTGTCTTTTTTCTTTCATCTTACTACCATGCATATATATTACTCTTTTTCCCTTCTCTGGTTTTTCTTCCTTTCCTTTCTATTTCGGTTACTTTTTCTTCACTGTGCAGAGGTTGGATCACCTGTATTGTACAGTATCCTTGGAAAATGTGAGATGAAGCATACGCAATATTTTTTTGTGCCAAAAACGAAGGTATCAATTTGGTCTTATCTTTTATTTCAAAATTGCACTTTAACCTAACCTACTACTTCACTGAATTTCACTAATTTAAGACTGGTCTAATAACACAAAACTCTCTCCTTGCCTAAAATTTCCGTCTTATCCCATTGGTGAAAGCCTGTCAGAACTTTGTGGAATTAACTCCACTTATCTACTATAACGAAGACTAACATCCCCTATTTTATGAGGAGAACCAAATAATAAAACCTTCCCATAATAATTCCCACTGAATGCGTTTCTTGAGCACTTACCTATGGAATTGGGTCCCCATTCATCACACATTTTACTCTATTTGTTATAACTACACATGGTGTGCTCAAAAAAACTTTCTTTTTTAAAAAAAACCCTCATTCCTAGGACTTATTTTTTTCGTTTTTTCTTTCTTCTCTTACATACAGCCTTGAGAAAGCCCTGGGCAAAATCGTGCCAAAAGGGGCGAAACACATGTTGGCTGTCCATCTTTGTTATGAATAAATAATACTCTGGATTTACCAATGTATTGGATGCTTCTTATCTTAGAGGGAGTGAAACTGACTCACAACCATAAGTACTTATCAAAAAACACACTGCCACCACCCTCAGGACCTCCCCCCGGACCACCCCCCCCTACTACCATGAGGCAGCACACAACAGGACAGCGAACCTTCCAAAAAGGGCATGGCCCCTCAGCCACACAATATCTGAATGTTGCGAGATGTGGCAATCAAACATGTGTGAAAGATGCAAGTCACCCACCAATAATAATGCACACAATACCAAGTGTAGCGGTGATGTGCTGGACAGACCTCACTATGCAGAGTACAAACCTCTCCATGTGTACATATACTGCTGGTGCTTGTAGTGTTGTGGACAGTGGACACAACCATGTTACCTCAGGCAGTGGGGAAGATCTCAATCATGTACCTGTGTCATCGATTCGTCCCCTGTAAGCGGAAGCACCGTGGGCTGGTCCAACGTACGCCACTCCAGCGTAGAAGTGTGAATAACAAGGCCGGGGCTCTGGGCGGGGCTCACTTGTGTGAAGGCCAATGTGTCTACAAGAGCAGCGGCCCTCACCCTGTCACGTGGCTGCCACCATGACCGTGGGCCTCCTCTACACAGGCCCCCTCCGAGCACAGCGGCACAGCGGAGTTACGTCTGTACACACTACTGCCTTCGATCTACACTGCAGACAGCAGGGATCACAATTCAGATGGAGTCGCGATTGCAGATGACGCAGTCCAGTAGGCAAGACACATTGCTCCCAGTGTGGCCCATATGGACCACGCATCATCACACGCTGCATCCACGCTGAGCGCCAGAGGTACCACTAACTCAGTGCACCACAAGTCAACACCACATGGCCTTATTAAGGCAGAAATCATTAGACACAAGACATTGCTGCCAGTGCGGCCCGCCCGGACCACGCATCATTGCAGGGTGCGCTCACGCTGAGTGCTTCAGGTGCCACTAACTCAGTGCACCACAAGTCACCGCCACGTGGCGTTACTGAGGCAGAATTAATTAGACAAAAGACATTGCTACCAGTGCAGCCCGCCCGGACCACGCATCAACGCAGGGTGCGCACACGCTGAGTGCTTCAGGTACCACTAACTCAGTGCACCACAAGTCACCGCCACGTGGCCTTACTGAGGCAGAATTCATTAGACAAAAGAAATTGCTACCAGTGCGGCCCACCCAGACCACGCATTAAAGCAGGGTGTGCACAAGCTGAGTGCTTCAGGTGCCACTTACTCACTGCATCACAAGTCATCACAACGTTGCCTTATTAAGGCAGAATTGATTAGACAAAAGACATTGCTACCAGTGCGGCCTGCCCGGACAACGCAGCATCGCAGGCTCCGCACATGCTGTTGCTTCAGGTGCCACTAAGTGTGCAGCTCAACTCAACGCCACGTGGCTGTGGGCCCTTGCTGGCCGCTGCCTCTGGCCTACACTGCGGTCAGCAGGGCTCACAATTAAAATTGAGTCCTGATCAATTAATTACAGAGTCCAGTACGCAACAAACTACAACGTCTTCGAAACCTAAATAATATCCTTTTAGTTTCCTTGCTTCAAGAACTTTTTTGATGTCAATTATAGCTTTAGTACTATGACCAAATTCATCTTGCAAGTCCAAAGGAACGCTGAATGGCAGTCAACACTGTGGACAGCAGAGCTCACAGTTCGAATTCAGTTTTGATTTATTTATTGCAGCATGAACTGTACTCTATGTCATTGGATTTTCTCAAGAGGAAGTCACAAAAAGCATTCCTCGATGTCTGTGCTGAATACTGCCTTCGATCTACCCTGCGGACTGCAGGGCTCACAATTCAGATGGAGTCGTGATTGCATATGACACAGTTCAGTAGGCAAGAGACATTGCTGCCAGTGCGGCCTGTCCACACCACGCATCATCACTGGTTGCGCACACACTGAGCTCCACACCTACCACTAACTCTATACAGCTCAAGTCAACGCCACGTGGCTGTGGGCCCTTCCTGACCACTGCCTCCGGTCGACACTGCGGTCAGCAGGGCTCACAATTCAAGATTAGTACCAATGCAAATTGTGTAAGAGCCTACAATTGGTTAAGAAAACCAAATGCTCCCAATCTGTGCAGCTAAAGTTAATACCCCGTGGGCCTTGCTGACCGCTGCCTCCAGCCTACACTGTGGTCAGCAGGGTTCATAATTCAAATTCAGTCTTGATTCATTAATTTCAAAGTCCAGTAGGCAACTAACTACAACATCCCCGAAACCTACACATTTCGACAATGTATTCCATACATATTTCAACTTTTGTTACCTACACTGCGGTCAGCAGAGCTCGCAATTTACACTGAGACATGATTTATTAATTGCAGACAGAATTGTACTCTGTGTCCTCAGATTTTGTCAGGAGGAAGTGACAAAATGCATTCCTCGATGTCTGTGCTGACTACTGCCTTCCATCTACATTGCGGACTGCAGGGCTCACAATTCACATCGAGTTGCAATTGCAGATGACGCAGTCCAGTAGGCAACATACATTGCTACCAATGTGGCCCTCCCAGACCACGCATCATCGCTAGCTGTTTAAACGCGGAATGCTTCTGATACCTCTACCTCAGTGCACCACAACTCATGGACCCTTTATGATAGAATCTTTTGTGTATGATTTCAGATATGCTGCCCCTACCTCAGTGTACCACAAGTCATGAACCCTTTATGATAGAATCTTTTGTGTATTATTTCACATCTGGTGCCCCTAACTTAGTGCAGCACAAGTCATGGACCCTTTATGATCGAATCTCTATGTATGATCCGATGATTACTGTTGTACTTGTTACCAGCACCAACCATTCCCAGAGGGCTGGCTTAAAGTCACCCCACACACATCCAGCACAGACGTCACTGGACATGTGACCCTGGTAATAAATATAAGTTGAACGCATGTGCCCGTACCCAGTTCCACTATCTATCTGTGTCCGTGTGTTCATTATGTATGCAACATGCTGCCCCTGGGCCCTACCACATACATTGTGCTCTGGACAGCGTATGCAACCAACTTACCTTTGACTGTGGGAGAAAACTTTGGTTATGTAACTTTGTCTCGGTCATTGTACAAATACGTACGTAGAGACTGGATGATTAGAGTACAGCAAGGAGAGTGTATTGTGAATTTATAAGTGCGTGGGGATTGGCGGAGTGATTGTATAAGTACATATGTTGACGCAGCCTAACTCCGACAATGAGCTTGTCTCTAATTGACTGCCCTCCATGTCCCAAAAACTGAAATTTGGGCTTTGCATGGCATTGTATTGCTACAGCTGCAATACACTGAATGTGCAATAAACATTCACATCCACACAGATGTGTCAAGTCCACCATCTTTCTTGTGTAGAACTATGGATGAATGTAGGGTCAGTGATTCCCCGTAACTTCCATGTTGGCCATGTTGTGGGACTTGTCTCACAGAGTGACACATTGACGCTTGCGACCCGAGTGACGGTGCCAGTGTTGCCAGATTTTTTAAACATTCTCTAGCCCAAAGCCAACCAAAAAGTAACCCAAAGTAGCCCAATATTGCAACTTTAAGGAAGGACGGGCAGGGACATCGTCAATCAGGCAGTGAATGCATTGGAATTGATGTTGCAGCAGGCTGCCAGGTAAATATTTGTATAATAAAGTGCTTTAACATACTACTTTGCTGTAGCGCTGTATATATATTTATAATCTGGCAACTAGCGCAAACCAAACGTTTACCACACAACCGGGAAAAATATAGCCCAATTAAGCGGGATCTAGCCCAATATGGCAACAGTGATGCATCAGTTGATTCCTCATACAGCTCACGATGGAGCCAAACCCACAGCTCCGGAGTCATTCTTCACAGCCTCACGCAGGACTGGCATACGCCAGGCCAGCCCATTCTACTTACGCTTACAGGGAAGGACAACAATGCTACATGGCCCAGATTTTCATTGCAGTGATCTGCTGGTCACACCCTAGTTGTCAGTATGCCACAGACACTCCCTCATGGCTAGTATACACCCACACCACACACATCCAGCACAGGCGTCACAGGACATGTGACCCTCCCAATAAAAAAGACCGGGAGCACATGCTTGACGCCATTTTCATTTTAGTGTAGGCCTGAGCCATCGAACAGCGTGGCCTCACTGGTTACTGAGTTAGTGGCACTGCAAGTGCTGAGCGGGTGTGCAACCTGCGATGATGATGGGTGCACTGGTAAGTCCTCTGCCATGGCAAAATCAAGACGCAGCACCAAATGTGAGACCTGTTGGCCTGCGGAGCGGGGCTGCATGATGTGGAGGGTGCCCTGTTCGCTACAAGGTGAGCAGTGAGACCTGGGTGCGCAGGGGCGGGCAGACACCTGTGGGCGGTGGGAGTGGATGGGGTGCAGCTGCCTGGGTGCGCAGCAGCGGGACAGCGATTTAGGCATGCGCACTCGTATATACTCTGTCATTACTAATTTGGTACTATGTTTCAGATGTGGGAGCTTGAGGTTTCCACTAGGTCCCGGCATGTGGTTGGAGACACAGCGGTGGCGTAAAGGTGAGCTGTGAGGGTTTTGTCCACAGTATGGGCACTCACTGTATCTCTTCATCTCTTCCTTTCTATCCTTCACACTCTTTCTCTCTCTCTTCCTTTCACACTGTTTCTCTGTTTCTCTCTCTCTTCCTCTTTCTCACACTCTTTCTCTCTCTCTCGCACAATCTCATCTTGCTTTTTATCTAACAGGCTGTGATTCACGAATCGACGTCCACCCCCCCAACACCACCACAGCTGAACGCATGTAGAACCTGCGATGATGCGTGGCCATCCTGACAACGCCTGAGAAAGTTGCTTCGGCATGTGGTGGACCCTCTTACACACACGCAGGAGGCGGATGGTGAGCAGAGAGAAGCGGGCAGTCACCTCTTGGTGGTGGGAGTGGATAGTGTACAGCAGCCTGGGTGCACAAGAGTGCACAGACACCTCCGAGCAGTGTGAGTGGATGGGCTGCAGCAGCCTGAGTACGCATTGGCGAAACAGAGAATTAGGCGTGTGCAGTTGTATGTACTCTGCAATTACTAATTCTATACTATCTTTCAGAAGACTAAACTTGAGGGTGCATTATGTTCCGGCACGTGTTTGGAGACACACCGATGGCACAAAGGCGAGCTGTGAAGATTTTCTCCAGTGTCAACACTCCCTCTCCCTCTCCATCTCTTCCTTTCTCTCGCTCTCACACTTCTCTCTTTCTCTGTCTCTTCCTCTCTTTCTCTTTCTTCCTCTCTCTCACTCTTTCTCTCTCTTCAAAACTTTTATTTTTCTAATTTCTCAGCAACTACTGAACGGATTTACACCATTTAAAAAACAGGTCACTTTCTGATCCAAGCACTAGGGTAATTCCGTTCAGTAGGTTCAGCTCTAGCCTTGCACAAAGTTTCCTATGGGAAATTGATTTTTTGACTCTTATGTTTTGAATTTCTCAAAAACTACTGAACGGATTTACACCATTTCAAAAAAGGTCGCTTTCTGAACCAAGCTCTACCTTTCTGCCAAATTTGGGGTAATTCCGTTCAGCAGTTCGAGCTGTAGCTCGTCGCAAGATTTCCTATGGAAATTAACATGTGGAAAACGTGTTTTGGGACCCCCCTTTTTTCTCAGCCCCCGCTTCACGAATAACACCCAAACTTTCAGGATAGGAGCTGACCTGGATAGACTTTTTTGGGGAGAATTTCGCAAAGATACGTCCAACAACGCCAAAGTTATTAGCAAATCAAAAAATGCTTTTCCTATGGAAACTAGGTTGTAACTATAACTGATAATATATATATATATATTATAAGAGATGAGCAAGACTATCGGTATGGAAGAATCCTAACATTCGCTAAACGATTTGAAACCCTAAAGAGAAACTACCCTGCAAATGCCCCTAGAACAACCGGCAGTACCACTGCAAGTGAATCGGACCTTAGTGAAGGAGAATTGAACATTGGGGCAACACCGGGACCAAAAACCAACTTTTTAGAGGAAATGCGCCTGATGCACGTGGACCAAACCCTAACACGAGGAAGAGGCCGCGGAAGGTATCCGAATCACGGACGAGGAAGGGGAGAAAATGTCTCGCAAGCACCAGATAAACCCGACGCGCAAAGCGGAAGAAGACAGTACCCGCTACGAAGTCGAAAATAAGTGATGTTAATCTAATCATTAACCTCTCAAAACATATATTGACACCGGAAGAAGAATCTGCATTAAATAAAGGATTATCTTTCTGCCCAGAAAGCCACTTTGACCACACACAAGTGAGAATAGATCTATACAAATATATTCGCAAACTTAAACTCGCAAAAGTCCATGTCAATCATACCTCCAAGAAAACTATGAGTGCACAAGCACAAAACGACGAGCCTACATCAAACTTGGAATTAATGCTCAATATTGATCAAGCAACTGACTTAAAAACTATTTTCGACCTCCTATACGATCTAAAGGATGGCGACATGACAGAAGAGCAAGTTCTGGAACATTTGTCAATAGAAACAGACAAGAGAACAGATAGCGGACTAAAGAAAAAATCCAAGTACTGCCCTGTTCTACCCCCTGGGAATCGCTTTGACCAATTCAGTGAGGCAGTAATTGAAGAATTGGATAAAATTACAAACAGCAGAAATGGAACCCACAGAGAAAATTTGAGCAAAAAAGAACGGGAAGCAATCAAAAACCTGATGCAAGACAAAACTTTGACAATAAAACCTGCGGATAAGGGTGGCAACACCGTACTTCTAAATACTACAGACTACCTAGATGAAGCTTATAGACAATTGAATGACATCGCAAATTACAACAGGGTTACCACTAACCCGATGAATAAAATGATATATGATTTAGGTGTTAAACTAACAAAATGGTACAATGAAAATTTGATCAGTGAAGAAGAACTCAAATTCCTGACAAATGAATTCCCGGTCATACCGACCATATACTTTTTACCCAAAATCCATAAAACCTTGAATCATCCACCGGGTAGACCGATTGTTTCTTCGTGCGATTCGCTGTACGAAAATATTTCGGAATATGTGGACCGCTTTCTTGCACCAATAGCTCAGAGCATGAGCTCCTATATCAGAGACACTGGAGACCTCTTACGCATCCTGGATGGCATCTCTTGGAACAATCAATTCCTTCTAATCACCATAGACGTTGTGTCATTCTACATGTCAATACGACATGAGGTGGGCCTGCAAGCATGTACTTATTTTCTGAAACAAAGAAAAATTACTGAAATGAAACATACACAAATGCTACTTAGTATGATTGAGATATGCCTCACTAACAACATCTTTTGCTTCAACAAAGAACTTTTTAAACAGATGTGTGGAACAGCAATGGGCATTTCTTTTTCTGTGAACTACGCCAACATCACTATGGGATGGTGCGAAAAGACCATAGCCTGGGACTCAGACAATCAAGATGAGTTGGATAAGATCATACTATGGGTCCGCTATATTGATGACCTGTTCCTTATCTGGAATGGAACGAATGAGGACTTTCAAACATACTTTCATAAATTGAATAACAATGAGATTGGTCTATCTTTTACATGCAATATGAGTAGATCAGAAATTCCATTTCTTGACACTCTGATTTATATTGAAAATGATCAGATCTACTCAACACTCTATAGAAAGAAAACAGCTACTAACAGTATCCTGCATGGAACTAGTTTCCACCCCAAACCGTTGCTGGACAGTATCCCCTTTGGGGAATTTATACGACTCAAACGCAATTGCTCTAAACCAGAAGATGCGGAAGAAAAAATACAAGAATCCATGGAAAGACTCAAGCAAAGAGGATACACAGAGTCCACCTTAAAGCGAATTAAAAAGAGAACTGATAACAAAACCCGAGCAGACACCCTAATACCCAAAATTAAATCTACATCTGAAGACGAGAAACAAGTCCCAAGGTTCATTACTACCTATAGTAAAGAGAGCGGGATTATCATGAGCAAAATCAGGAAACACTGGCATCTGATTACCAAAGACCCTGATATAGGTAAATTAGTCGGGGCAAAACCAACAGTAACATACAAAAAAACGATATCCCTAAAGGACATGCTCGTCAAGAGCCACTTCGTACAAGAAGAAAAAACCAGCTGGCTAACAGAACAACGGAATGGGTTTACTAAATGTAATTCATGCAAGGCTTGCAATATTGGCAAAAATGTAAGAAACATCACTGAACCCAATGGAAATGTAATAACATTAAAAAAAAGAATAACTTGTAATACCAAATTCACCATGTACGTCATCGAGTGCACTTGCGGACATAAATACGTAGGAAGTACTATTTGCCCACTAAAAAAGCGTATCCTCGAGCACATCCGAGCAGTCAAGAACAAAGACACTGCATACGCAACTGCCAAACATATGATATTGTGCCAAAACGGAAACTGGCGAGCAATGTGCTATTATGGGATTGACACCATCATACCCAATGAACGAGGTGGCAATAGAACTAAAAAACTACGACAATTGGAATCCCGCTACATCATTAAACTGCAAACAAAGACACCGAGAGGAATGAACAACGATGAAGAACTCTATGTGCACTTGGAATGATGAACTGAACCCTGATGAACCTATTACTTCCATAACCTTTAATGAAAATTGAAACATTAGTATCATCTCCCCTCTCTTCTCTCCCTTTCTTATCTCTCTCCCTTTCATAAATTTCAAGTATTGGAACCTTCGATCTGATATCGATCTCTGCTCTTTCACCTCTTCCTTCTTTCTATCTCTATTACTTGTTTTCTGCTGCTTTTTTAATACTGTACTACACAGAAAAATCAAGTTGAAACCAGTATTTTGATGCTTTTGCAAACCAATGATATCGAATACTTTTGTACTAGACAAATGACAAAGCAATTATAAGACATTATGTGTATTTCAGGTACTATACCCTGACCTGCAAATCCCAGCAAATATTGTTTTCCTGTTAATAACAGTATAAATTTCGATTCCTTTTTTGTTAAAAATACAATTATGTTTCTAATTGCACTACAACTCCCAAAATGCCACATTAAGGCCAGTTGGGCGTATACATAGTGCCATAGAAGAAGGACTCACTGACCGTGAGCAAAGCCGTATAGGCTGAAACGCGTTGGTTGAGCTGTGTTGTGAATAAACACATTTTGAAATATCTCCTTTCCGAGTGCCGCATCTTTGGAATGATAAAGTGGTTTTCGTGGCCAGGATCCGGCCCGTATGCAGAGCACCCGCTGTAAGCGTGCCCCGGAATTTGGATCCCTTTGTTTGGAAATATATATATATATATATATATGTGTGTGTGTGTGTGTGTTTTTTTTTTTTTTTTTATAGGGACACGAAATAATGAGACAAAATATCCCTAGGGAATAAAATACAACATATCCTTAGCCCATCTAGGGTGAAATATTATGAAGGAAGGGTATTCCAATTAACTAAGGAACTATTCTGTAAGACATGAATGAAATGTTTGTTGTATCTGTATTTGCACATATGTTTCTGCCCATTCAGGGCGTAATTCTGTGAAGAAGGGTATTCTAATTAATTCAGGAATTACTCTGCAAAAAAAGAAATGATATGCTTGCTGTATGTGTATGTGCATATATGTTTTTAGAACTCTAGTCATAGGAATATAACATCTCCTTACTAGTTCAAAATGGCAGCCATTTAGATCTGCTTTTGAAAGAGTTTTTTGAACGTCACAGTCCTCTTTTCATTTCAACAATGTTCATTTATTCAGTGCAAACATTGTATGCATTGACATTGACAAAGGCCAGCATGGCCGAAACGTGTTTGTCTGCCATTGGAGCGGAATAAAAGAACTTGAAACATTATCAAAGTGTGTGTGCCACGTTTGTGTCAACGACTAAAACGTTTGGAGAAATATATATATATATATATATATATATATATATATATATATATATATATATATATATATATATATATATATATTCACTGAAAAAAACATAGGTTTCACACATGTTATAGTTAGCTGTACATTTCACTCGTAAAAAAACAATGAAATTCCCCCGTTATAGTTAGTGCAGGCAACTATAACTCACGCGACCGCAATCCTCTGTTGATGCTAATACTGTATCTTTAGCTATACATATATTACAAATATTTATTTTTTATAAACACACATATGTCATCAGTGATGTAATATCTGACATCATCAGCAGAGGATTGCGGTCGCGTTAGTTATAGTTGCCTGCACTAACTATAACGGGGGAATTTCATTGGTTTTTTACGAGTGAAATGTACAGCTAACTATAACATGTGTGAAACCTATGGTTTTTTCAGTGAATTTGCAAGGTTTTTTAAATGCTAATTCCTAACTATAACGTGTGTAAAACCCATGGTTTTTTCAGTGAATTTGTACGATTTTTTAAATGCAAATTTTTTTTTGAGATTTTTTGTAAACCTATGTATAAAATAATATATGTACTATATCCTGCACTCCGTACGTCATAAGTACGGTGCACGTACGTAATAGGATACGTGTACGGTAAGCTGACGCTACGCGCTCCGCACGTCATAAGTACAGCGCGCTTACATGATACGTGCGTGACGTACGCGTACACGCGGAAGCAACGTCGCGGTTACGCAGGGGCGTGTAATGCGCATGCGCGAGTGCATCTTACGTACGCGCTCCGTAAGCGCTCCGTAAGCGTCACGTTTGCGCATGCGTACTTGTTTATGAGCGCGTACCGTAAGCTTACGGAGCGCGCACGGTAGGTCATGTGATCCACAAAGAACACTTTTCATTGGTTGAAATTACTTTCAGTTCCAGAAACTTCCCACACCACACCCATTCCCCTCATTACTGCTTGTGATTCTCTAGGAGCAGGAGCTGAATTGTCTTTGGGATACAATGGCAGAACAGCAGACCTCTTCTGAGAGTGAGACTAGCAGCACCACCATCATCCAGAGAAGGAGGAAACAGAAGAATTCTTTTATATGGGAGTATTTTACTTTTCCAGAGGGGGAGAAAAAGGTCAATGCTCCACTGGTCACTTGCACACTTTGTGACCGTGTTTTATCAAGAGGAAATCCTAGGAAAAAGTATTCCTTTGGAAATCACTCTATGATGAGACACCTTAGGGATAAACATCCCAGGACCTTTGCTCGACATACTGGAAAAAACTCTTCAGTTAGTCACCAGAGCCCAGCCTCAGAAGCTCAGCCGAGTACATCATCGGCAGCTCAGCTGAGCCCTTCCTCTGAGGTGGGAGCATCACCTTCTTCTGCTCCTCTGGACGTTAACCCTCGATTTGGGAGGGTTGTAATGAGGTGTATAACGTGTTGTGGTCTTATTGTTTTTGGGGAGACCAGTGTTCCCCTTATTAACAATAAGATAGACCAGCACGTTTGTAGACGCTCATAATATTCCCATTCTTTCTTTCCTCCATCCCTCTATGAACCCAACTTCTTTTTTAAGAGCCAACCTTACCTCACAATTATTATTTTTTTTTTAAGCTTTCCTTTTTGAAAAAAAAGTTTTACCGTGTAATTACGCGAATTTCGCGGAATTTCTCCGTTTACGCCGTGCGCGTACGCTGCGCGGATTCGGCGATTTTTTTTAAAGAAAAATTTAAATAAATTTTTTGCCCTTGGGGGTCCTTCTAAGACCCCCTGACAAAGGCTAGGGGGTCAGGAACTGTCCAGCCTGCCCCCTTTTCACGTTATCCACCTTTGTTTTACACCCCCTCAGACTGCGAGAGACAAAATGGCGGCCGACACTTCCTGATTTCGACCGATTCGAATGTTTACTAAGATCTAACAACCAATCAGAATCGCGCTCGCGCACGGCACCGTGCGCGTACGGTAAGCTTACGGTAAGTGCACGGAGCGCGCCCACAGATATATATATTAATTTAAATGCTATTTTCTCAGGACCTACTGAACAGATTTACACCAGACCTACAAAAGGCACTTCCTTGACCTGAGGACTACCTCTCTGCCAAATTTCAAGTAATTCTGTGCAGCCGTTCGGGCTGTAGCTGTGTCTAAAGGTCCTATGGAAAAATGCAAGGGGAAAACGCGTTTTGGGACCCCCCTTTTTTCTCAGCCCCCGCTTGACGAATCCCCCCGAGACTTTCAGGGTAGGAGCGGAGCGTAGCGCCCCATTAGTTTTGAAAATTTCGCGAGGATTCGTCGACCGGTGCCAAAGTTATTCCAAATAGAATGTTGCGGATTTCCTATGGAAACAGGGTCCTAACTATAACTATCTACTGGCGACCGCCAGTAGATAATATATATATATGTATGTTCAACAAGTATCCAATAACGTGCGCTCTCAATACCAAAGAATCCACGGAGAAATGCGGTAAAGGGGTGTTTATTCACAACGCGTTTCAACTACAAGAGTCTTGATCACGCGAACATTGGTGCTCGTGTTACTGGCTGAATAAGTACTAATGGGCTATGAACATAAACAAGGGACCATTGCACGTCATGACTGGTGACTACGGCAGACATCTTTGAATGGTCTAACAACATCACTTCAATGCAGTGAATTAAAATAAAACGTAATGAAGGTGTAACAAAATTATGGCAAATAGCAGACATGTAAAGGAAGCACATTGCAACATGAATACCTTAATACATTATCAATTGTCAATAATTGATGATCCCATCAGTTCGACACATTCAAATAATAAACATAATACACAGCAGTGTTCGTCAATGTGCAGTGTGTCAAAACCCACATGAAACAAGGAAAACACGTGTCATCTGACCATGTACAATTCCTCCAATGCCCATGATCACATGATCACAACCATACGGATGTCAGGGAGAATTGAATTGAATAGGATATAAATATAAATATAAATATAAATATAAATAACCCAGAGAAATAATCTGGGCATTCCTAGCAGAAACATGGTCACCACATGTATAATCTCGACCATGTGGAATGTACGGGTAAGTGCCCCTATATCCAGTCTTACTTTCAACAAGAAAAGCATGGCAAATAATCGCAGTGGAAGAGATACAAAGTATGTGTTCCCCAAGTGGGGCTGACCGTGTTGATAGACAGGTGGTGGTCCAAAGTTCTCAAATGCCCATACTCACAGTACTAGTGGTGATGACAGTGATGAAAAGGGGGAAAAGGGTAGGATGCCCGTGCAAAGTGAGTGCCGGTGTTGGGGCCCCTTCCTTTCCTCCTAAAATAAAATATACAAAATTATACAAAAATGTTAAAATTGATTGAAATACATAATCAAATACTTAGAGGTTACATTTACAACATGCACTTGCATGTTGCTACATCTGAAAATTCTAGTGGATGTTCGTACAAGGAAGAAGAGAGTAACGAGAATTACATTAGCATGACGAAATTAGAGAAGAGAAGCAAAGAAAGAAGAGAGCAAAGAGAAGGACAAAAGAAAGAAAGAAGGAAGAAACCGAGAAAACCAGGGAAAAAAGGAAAGAAAGAGGAGAAAGAGGAAAACAAGGGAAAAGCGGAAAAACATGGAGAAACACAGAGGAACAACTGTACATGACTGTCCGGTAAACAATTGTAACAAACAGAAGCTGTGCTATTGCTCAATTATTCTCTCAAATGTATGGCCAATTCTTCATCCTGGTTAAGACCCCCAGGATCCTTGGTCTGGAAATCCACAATATATTTCGATTCCCTTTGCCTCAGCCTCAACACCCTGTCACCTCCCCTCGGGTTACTCATGATTTGTTCCAAAATGAAAAATCTAGGTAAAGTGGGGTCTGGAAAATGATAATCTCTGTAGTGTCGTGCAACAGGATATTTTTCATCTGCATGCGTGTTGGCCCTACTGTGTTCAAGAACCCGCTTTTTAGCCTGAAGTGTGGTGCTGCCTATGTACCACATTTTGCATGGGCATTCAATGACATAAATGGCAAACGTGGTACTACACGTGAGAAACTGTTCTATTCTCTTCTCCACCCCATTGTAAGAGGTCGTTTTGAGGAACGTGCTTTGTTTGCACGCCTTACAGTGACCACAGGGAAAAAATCCCTGAAGGCCATGTGCATGCCTCTCGGGATATGTGGTCACATCGCTGTGCACCAACATATCCCTGATGTTCCTCCCTTTCCTGTATGTGATGCTGGGCCGGTTGGGAATGCTAGTGCCAATGATGTTGTCGGTTTTCAGAATGTTCCAGTTCTTAACTAGGATGTGTTTAATGTTGTCTGAGTTGGTATTGAAAGTCATGATAATACGTGTAGTGTCCTCATCCTCCTTCGTGGCCTGTGTGGGTTTGTCCAACAACGTGGAAAACCTAGAGATACCGTTGGCTCTGTTGAGTACCCATTTGGGGTATCCCCTGTCTTTGAAATGCTCAAACATCTCCTGACTAACTTGTAGATACGCTTCCTCTGAATTGCAATTCCTCTTCGCCCTCATCAACTCACCGAAGGGAATGCTCCATTTCAGGGTCTCAGGATGACTCTAAGTGTGTGGAGGATGCTGTTGCCTGCAGTGGCCTTTCTAAAAAGTGTGGTACTTATCTGGTTGTCAATGATGTCAATCTTGACATCCAGATATTCGGCCCCTGTGTTGCTGACATGCCCCGTGAGAACGATGTTGTTGGGGTTCGTGTTGAGACATTCGATTAATTCAAGAGCTTTATCCCTGCTACCTTTCCAAATGATGAAAAGATCAACTATGTACCGCATCCATGTGGTTACATGTTCGAGGTAATGTGCATACTCAGGTTTTGCCAATGTTGTCTCCTCCCAGCACCCCATGAATAGATTCGCGAAACTAGGGGCAAAGCATGAACCCATCGCGGTACCTGTCGTTTGCCTGTGCAAGGCCCCATCGAACAGAAAAATGTTGTTGGAGAGACAAAACTCGATCATCTCCAACAGCATCTTGCTGTGTTTCCTGAGTCTGAGAGGTCTTTTCTTCAGGAAATGTTCGCATGCATCCAACCCCTGTTTATGATCTATAATAGTATACAGTGATTGGACATCAAGAGTGACGACGAACGCCTCCTCATGCCATTGGATGTCTTGAATTTTCATAAGAAAATCCTTGGTGTCCTTCACATAGCTGGGTAAAGTCATAACAAAATCCCTCAGGAAGTGGTCCACATACTTGGAAATGTGTTCAGTCACGCTCCCTCTAGATGACACAATGGGGCGCCCCGGGGGATCGATGGGGTTTTTGTGCAGTTTAGGGAGAAGATAAAGTACAGGGAGTACTGGATGGTCGTTCTTCAGATATCTGTACTCCTCCCATTCCAAAATCCTCTTGTCTTTCCATACTATGAGCTTATCCCATAGATCAATGATACTCTGGTTGTATATTTCTGTGGAGACAGAGATGTAGTTCTTGGAATCCCCCAACTGTTTTTGTGCTTCGGCTACATATTTGTCTCTGTTCAGAATGACTATGTTGCCACCCTTGTCCGCAGGACGTACCACCACACTGGTGTCATTGGCAAGGTCCTGGAGGGCCTGCCTTTGGTCATGAGAAAGATTATTAAACTTGAAATTACTTTTCTTCGTTCTAAAAGTACACAAAGCTTTGGAGACACAGTCATGAAAAGTATCTATGTTGTCATGTGGTAGAGAAGGGAGAAAAGTGGACTTGGGTTTAAAACCAGAAAGTGCACTCTCATCAGTGATAACCCCAAAATTATCCAAAATCTGGGTGTTGCTGGTATAACAACTGTCGCTACCACATAGATTGGCGGAATTCTTAGTACACCCTCCGGTTTCACCTGTTCCCCCTTGTTCCAAATCAATCATGTTAATCAGGGTGTCCATATCTCCAGTTGTAATCTAATTCTGTCGTCTGTGTGTTGGAGATTTCAACCTAGTGCTGTTACCCACTCTTTTGAGAGCCATTTTTTTAATTTCAACTTTCTGATGAACTTAAACAAGTCTATCCTGGCCTCTGTATAGTTAAAGGGCCTAGATGGACAGAAGGACAGACCCAGGCATAGAGTCCTTTTTTCCAAATCAGTCATCATTCTATTAGACAAATTAATGATGGTTCTATTTACCATTTCCATATCCATCAGCGCATCCTTCTGGAGCGGGTTCTGTAGTTTCCCATGCCGCCCCTTGCTCTGCCTCTTCTTCCATCGCTGTTGAATTCTCTTCCTTCTATTTCTGTGCTTCCTCGTCCGCTGCCTCGTCCCCGTCCCCTCTATCCTGATGTCTTCGTCGCCGGAGCCTCCTTCATTGTCCGCCTGCTCCGGCGCAGGTGACGGTACTCCTCTAAAAAATTCACCTGTCCGCTGGTTGTATCGAGGCTGGTTGTGTCTTCAGCCGAAATGTCGGACTCAGTCTCACTAGCTGTGGACGGTGATGGCGTCTGTTCTATTTCCCTCTCTTCTCTCATTGCCGTAGGTTTCTCCTTATTTTCGTAGAGATGATCGTACTTGCGACTGAAGGTGAGAATTCTTCCACTCTCATAGTCATTATAATCTCTATCCATTTTTCTCTCCTTACGTGCTTTAATTTCCTCTTCATGTTTTTTCAGACGCTCTTTCATGCTCTGTAAAGATTTCTCTACTGTCTCCTTGTCTGTCAGTGCTCTGAGTTCTTCCATAATTACTTGTATCTGCTTGAGAATGGCCTCTCTGTCAACCCAGGCATATTAAACTAAGATCTCGAGCATTCTCCTAGAGCTTACGGCTGAATTTTCCAACCATTCTGTTAACATTGCTGGATTGGGTGTCTCATATGTAGGTGTTATAAAAATTCTCAAACCCGTGGGCACCATTTCTTGGTCAATATAATTTTGTAAAGAGATGGCCTCCCACCACTTTGAAATTTCCGTTTTTTTAAGTTTCTCAAGCTTCGCCATCTTGTCATCAGTGGACAACATCATTGTTGTTCCTGATTTGATTGTTAGTGAGCTTTTAGGTTTTCTGGTGAAAATAGCCAGAGCAGCTGCCCTGCGTTCTTCCTCTTCTTCCATAAGCACTACACCCTGGTTTCGTATCCGCTCAAAGTGAATTCAATGGTACCCCTGTAAAATACACGTTACTCCTGCTGGTCAAATGTCACTGCTAACCCACACACCCGGAAAGATGTACTCAGACGAAAAATGAAAAATTTTCTCTTTGCTGATTCAGCAATATCGGACTGCTCTATTGCTTCTCACCGCAATGAACTCAGTGAGAAATACGTGCAAACTCTGTGGCCATCATAACGTTAACAAAGCCAAAACAGTCATTTGAGCATGGATTTTACAACGGATTATTATCTGTAAGCCGCGAATGTGATCCAAAAGACTCTGCACTGGGGGAGTGAAATATTACCCAAATGCGCGGTAAACGTGCTGAGATATTAGATTGGCAGCAGACCATATTAGGCAAATGCCAGTCTACTCGTGTGTATGCTGCCGAAGATGTTATATCCGTTTGATGTGTCACTGTACTGCATACAAGAGAAAGTCATTTGCTTATCCAATAATGCACCGTAACTGAGTAGTGCAGTGTGTGATGTCCGGGTAGTGTGAGCGGAGAGTTAACCGCCGCAACCCCAGAGGTGAAGGCAAGATTGCCGCTGCATGTTTGGTAAACGGAAAAGCGCTGAACATTGGATTTCCGGTGTGCTCCGCCGGTGTGTGCGCCAACTCCCTTGGGTCCAAGCAATCAGAAGGAGAATTCTGGAGTTTGAACATATATATATATATATATATATATATTTGGCTTTCCAAACGACCAAGGTTTCCAAAGTCTGTGGCCCATAGACAGGTGGCAAGTCAAACCGGGCAGGTCTCCCGGTAAATATATCACGCACAGCAGTCTTCTTCGAAGAAGGACTCGCACTCAGGGAAAAACCAAGATTTATTCACCACGGTAATAAATCTTGGTTTTTCCCTGAGTGCGAGTCCTTCTTCGAAGAAGACTGCTGTGCGTGATATATATATATTTATATACCTACTTGCACCTATGGAATACCATATGTTGGATGATGCACAACAAAAATTTATAAAGTGTTTTTTTTATCCCACAGGTTCAATTGCTGCTACACTCTATCAATTGATTTTTATTGATATTATCGATATTTATTTATTGATATTCATGTATTTATATGTACATTTCCATATATATATATATATATATATATATATATATATATATATATTACCTACTGGCGGTCGCCAGTAGGTAGTTATAGTTAGGACCACGTTTCCATAGGAAAACCTCAACATTCTATTTTGAATAACTTTGGCGCCGGTCGACGAATCCTCGCGAATTTCTCAAAATAGGTGGGGCGCTACGCTCCGCTCCTACCCTGAAAGTCTCGGGGGGATTCGTCAAGCGGGGGCTGAGATAAAAGGGGGGTCCCAAAACGCGTTTTTCCCATGCATTTTTCCATAGGACCTTTAGAACGAGCTACAGCCCGAACGGCTGAACAGAATTACTCAAAATTTGGCAGAGAGGTAGTCCCTAGGTCAAGGAAGTGCCTTTTGTAGGTTTGGTGTAAATCTGTTCAGTAGATTCTGAGAAAATAGCCTTTAAATCAATATATATATCTGAGCCCGCTTACGGTACGCTTACCGTACGCTTACGGTAAGCGTACGGCGGCGTGCGCGAGCGCGATTCTGATTGGCTCTTAGATCTTAGTAAACATTCGAATCGGTCGAAACCAGGAAGCGGCGGCCGCCATTTTGTGTATTTCACTCTGAAAAAAAAGAGTGAAAACAAGGAAAGGGGGCAATGAGGAGAGTTACAGACCCCCTAACATTTGTAAGGGGGTCAAAGAAGGACAGAAAAGTACAAAAAAAAATTTATTGATTTAAAAAAAAAATCACGGGGTACGCGTACGGTAAGCTTACGGTAAGCGTACGGAAGAAACATGGCGTGCGCGAAGGAGATTCTGATTGGCCCATAGATCTTAGTAAACATTCGAATCGGCCGAAACCAGGAAGCGGCGGCCGCCATTTTGTGTGTTTCACTCAGAAAAAAAACAGAGAAAACAAGGAAAGGGGGCAATGAGGAGAGTTACAGACCCCCTAACATTTGTAAGGGGGTCAAAGAAGGACAGAAAAGTACAAAAAAAACATTTATTGATTTTAAAAAAAATCACGGGGTACGCGTACCGTAAGCTTACGGTAAGCGTACGGTAAAAAAAATAAAAATAAATAAATGAAAAGCAGATTTAAGAGTTTGCTCATCATATGTCCTCCATGTGCGCACGGTGCGCGAAGCGCATCGTGCGTTCATGGCCCATCTAGCGTAATGTGGGCACGCGGTGCGCGAAGCGCACCGCGTGCTCACTGTGCGCGCACGGTGCGCGAAGCGCACCGTGCGCGCATGGAACGAACTGCGTTAAGTGGGCGTGCACGCCACAAATGGCGTAAAGTAACTTAGCATTTAAAAAACCGTACAAATTCACTGAAAAAACCATAGGTTTCACACATGTTATAGTTAGCTGGACATTTTACTGATAAAAAACCAATGAAATTCCCCCGTTATAGTTACTGTAGGCAACTATAACTCACGCGACCGTAATCCTCTGCTGATGACATATGTGTCTTTATGAAAAAAAAATATTTGTAATATATGTATAGCTAAAATTTAATGGAAGAAGACATGGGCAAATAAGTGTCTAAATACAGTATTAGCATCAGCAGAGGATTGCGGTCGCGTGAGTTATAGTTGCCTACAGTAACTATAACGGGGGAATTTCATTGGTTTTTTATCAGTAAAATGTCCAGCTAACTATAACATGTGTGAAACCTATGGTTTTTTCAGTGAATATATATATATATATATATATATATATATATATATATATATATATATATATATATATATATATATATGTTGGTTCTAAATTTTGGCTTAACATGAGTGAGTACCAACTGATTTAATGGCTCAAAACATGGAATGAACTACAAAATGAAAGATGTCTTCTATGACTGTCATCAATGTACGTTATTCACTGTGTATGCACTGTCACTTTAAAAGGCAAAAAAACCTTTGTAGCATTGTCATGTGAACAAGACTCCGTTGGAGTTGAGACGCGCAATGGCGACTGCTAATTAAATAACAACACAGCGATACTTGTGGTCCGTGTCCGTGATTTCTCGCCAGTAATTGAAGCGTGACGATGTCTGTAATATAGGATCCAGAAGGTTTCTGCCTGGATTTACACAGACCCCTGTTCATTAAGAGGCCGACGCCAAAATACAGAAACCAATGGTCTCCGATAACGACTGGGATCATCCTTTTGGTAATCCGGGAGGATTATGTGTGTCGGCCCCCCCCGCAGCACCAACAACGGTCGTAAAGCCTTAACCTCAGCCGGCGACGCCGAATCGAAGGATCCGGAAGATGCCAGCCGGAGTACAGGTAGGCAGCATATGGTATTGTTTGGGGTGAACGGTATCTCGCTTAAGGCATAGCACTCCTTCCCTCGAACGGAAGAGGTGTAAGCAGTAGTAGCCTGATTTAGAATTACAGCATGTCGCAAGACACAATGCGCGATCGAGAAGCAGCGGCAAGTGAATTATTTAGTGACTCACCAACAGTCCGTGTAACTACTGAAAAAGCAGCAAGCAGTCAAACCAATGTAGCCAGCAATAGTAGAGAAAAATTCAAACAGCTGGAGAAATGTATGTGCCAGGAACAAAGCAAATGGTGGGAATCAAAATCATTACAGGGATATATTGACGTGGGACGTGTACCCAGAGGATTACGAATATTCATTGCAACAATCTATGACAATCCCAATCCACTAATGATGCAGGATTGGGCCAATTGCAATTTGGAGTCATCGAGAAAACTAATTCAAATATTAATTAAATATGCAGACATTGACAGAACAGCTTTACTTGAACAGGTTGACAAAATTAACGAGGAAATACAGAAACTAGGTCTGAGTGATGAAAGTGCAAATTGCATAAAGAAATGCTTGTCCGTTTAAAGAAGGAAGAGGACAAAATCAAAGATCGTAAAGCTTACAAATTTCAATGTGACAAAACAGATTATGAACTCGGCCAAATCTTTAAATTTTCCAAGAGATATGATGCCATTCGCAATATGAAGGAATATAACAAGAAAAGTGACAAACCAATGCCAGTACATCTAGAATAGACGAACAGCTGTTGCCAACCTCTAACTCAGATTTAAGTTCTGCCCTGGAAAGAGGATCGGATTCTGAATTAAGAGATCCTAATCAAGTGAACACACAAAATAAAAAAACACCTGGCGAGGAACTTCATTTTTTAGTAATGGACCGCAGGGCAACTCTACGTGCACGAAATCCACAAACACAAACTTCGGGAACAGAACCTACAAACGCAGACAGAGGAGAAAGGCGAGGAGGCAACACATCCAGACCCAGACGAAGGCCCACGGGTCGATGGAACCGGTGCTAAAAAAACATCCCATTGATACTGACAGTAAAACTATTGTTAACTTGGCAAAAATTAATCTCACTCTTGCAGAGGAACAAATTCTTAAATTGGGCCTTTCACATTGTCCCGAAAGTAATTTCAACTATGTAAAAATGAGAATGGATGTATACCGATGCATCAGGAAGGTGAAACTAAAGAAATACGTTATGTTGAACAACAAAATAGACAGCACCTCACAAGATTCAAGTCAGCCACTACAAACAGTAACTTCTGCGCCTGATACCGACAGTCTGTTACTAACAGACCTTGAAGACCTATGGGATGAGGGCAATACAGCAGCTACACAGGTAACGATAACTCAAGCTAATACCAGCACACATACTGAGCCCCCCCATCCAACTCCCTTTCACGGCATATCGACTTTCAATCCCATCATGGGCAGATACTCTATTGATATCTTTAATGAACAAATTACAACGCAAATAAAAAAACTACAAGGTGGAGAATTCCAAAAACAAAGTCAATCAATGTACTATGAACTATCACAAACTAATGCCTCGATTAGAAAGTGACAATTCCATTGTAATCAGGAGCGCGGATAAAGGCGGAAATATAGTAATTTGGGATAAAGAAGAATATACTAAGGAAGCATTGTCACAACTATCAGACCGTTCTTGCATGCTTAGACTTAGAAGAGTTAACAGTGATGCTGTGACTCTCAAACAAGCCCAAACTGAAAGTAAGGTCAGATTTTTGGCAAGGGGCTATTCTTCCAACACCATTGATAGCGCCATCGCCAAATCAATGACAGTAGAAAGATCAGATCTACTATATGGCAAACAGTTAATCAATTCCAGTGATACTCAAAAATCAGCCGTTCAAAGGCTTAAACAATCCAACTTTAGAGTAATCGTAGAGTTTAATAAGCAACATAATGAGATTCGTAAGATTCTCCAACGAAACTGGCCACTGGTATTAGATGATCCAATCACAGTAGCGGATTTGCCCAACAACTTAACTATCACTTACAGTAGGGCTAAGTCAATGAGGGATATTCTAGTCAAAACTAACTCTGATGTCATAGACAATTGCAATTGGCTATCGACACACAAGGGTTTTTTAAATGCAAGACATGTAAAGCCTGCCAGCATGCAATAAAGACTCTAACATTTGTGACTTCTTTTGGCCCTATGCAGTTTAAAGTCAACAAACCTCTTACTTGTAAAACAGAATATGTAGTGTATGTCCTTGTCTGTTCATGTGGCCTCCAATATATTGGAAGTACCAAACTACAGGCACATAAACACATTTTGCAACATCTGCGAGCAATTAGCAATTTGGACAATACTTATCCTGTAGCCAGACACTTCAGGGATACACATAATTCCAACAATGCCTATCTTAAGTATAATCTTATTGATTCAGTGCCAGCCAACCGCAGAGGCAGCAACAGAGAAGAGGCATTGCGCAGATTAGAAACCAAGTATATTCTATTAATGAATTCCAGACAGCCTAATGGGTTAAATGAAACTGAAGATCTATACACTTGCATATGATAGCTATTAACTGTCCTTTTTAAAAGATTCTCTGACACTACCATTAGATGAAATTTTCTTAGTCATTATTTGCCACTGAGAGAGGGTAGATTTTGTATCATAGGGGGCCCCTGGCCCGTTCTGGCCACACCTGAAGTATGAGACCCTTGTCCTTGCCCTGCCAGCCTAATTTGTAGGCCGTATTAAATTGACCAGTGGGTCCAGTGTTACTATATGACAAATACCCTGGGACATCCTTACCACTCGGCCAGCATAAAACCCCTGTGTGGGCCCTTCTGTTCGATATGTGGGCCTCTTTGTTAAATTGACCATAGCTCTGCCATTTTAGTGTATTGCAGGCGGGGAACAACCTTTACAACGCAACTTTTACAACACACTACACTTACAACGCAATTTTTACAACGCAACATCCACTACAACGCATTCCATTACATCGCATGACACTACAACGCAGTTTTAAAAACTACCTTTACAACGCATTCCATTACATCGCATACTACCTTTACAACGCATACCATTACAACGCATAATATTACATTGCATTTAAGGTAAATATTGGATAGTATAGGGGTAAAACCCCTACACTATCCAACACTTACCCTACTGTTGCACCCCCTGGAGTTAGAATAGTAATTTTTACCCCTACACTATCCAACACTTACCCTACTGTTGCACCCCCCGGAGTTAGAATAGTAATTTTTACCCCTACACTATCCAACACTTACCCTACTGTTGCACCCCCTGGAGTTAGAATAGTAATTTTTACCCCTATACTATCCAACACTTACCCTACTGTTGCACCCCCTGGAGTTAGAATAGTAATTTTTACCCCTACACTATCCAACACTTACCCTACTGTTGCACCCCCCGGAGTTAGAATAGTAATTTTTACCCCTACACTATCCAACACTTACCCTACTGTTGCACCCCCTGGAGTTAGAATAGTAATTTTTACCCCTATACTATCCAACACTTACCCTACTGTTGCACCCCCTGGAGTTAGAATAGTAATTTTTACCCCAATACTATGCAACACTTACCCTACTATTGCACCCCCTGGAGTTAGAATAGTAATTTTTACCCCTACACTATCCAACACTTACCCTACTGTTGCACCCCCTGGAGTTAGAATAGTAATTTTTACCCCTATACTATCCAACACTTACCCTACTGTTGCACCCCCTGGAGTTAGAATAGTAATTTTTACCCCTACACTATCCAACACTTACCCTACTGTTGCACCCCCTGGAGTTAGAATAGTAATTTTTACCCCTATACTATCCAACACTTACCCTACTGTTGCACCCCCTGGAGTTAGAATAGTAATTTTTACCCCTATACTATCCAACACTTACCCTACTGTTGCACCCCCTGGAGTTAGAATAGTAATTTTTACCCCTATACTATCCAACACTTACCTTAAATGCAATGTAATATTATGCGTTGTAATGGTATGCGTTGTAAAGGTAGTATGCGATGTAATGGAATGCGTTGTAAAGGTAGTTTTTAAAAATGCGTTGTAGTGTCATGCGATGTAATGGAATGCGTTGTAGTGGATGTTGCGTCTTAAAAATTGCGTTGTAAGTGCATGCGTTGTAAAAGTATGCGTTGTAACGTCATTCATCCATTGCAGGCTGATGGCAGGTCTGACCCAAATCATATTCAGTTCCTCTTTCTGCGAGGCCTCCTGCTCCAAACTAGCAGCCTCCACCCTACCCGAGTGCTCAGTTCACTGTATCAAAGTTCAACATCTCCCTGAAACTTTCGACATACAGTAGGCTGCATCCTGGCCTGGTACTTGCTTCCTGGTCAGGTTCATGCTTTTATGGAAGTGGCAACCGCAGTGCGTCAAGTTAGAGATCAGAGGAGATTTATACATTTATATATCAAGTTCATGCACAATATCTGCCTTATTTTCTGCTTGCTCTATGAAACTTACGACAAGCGATTGGCCTGAGAAAATGACCTTTTCACCTAGTCCATTGTCAGCATTAAGTGGGTAAATGACGAAATGTCTGGTGAAAACTGCAGACGAAGCTCTTTGGGTAGCAGAAGTAGCGTGCAAAGAAGCCCACAAAATGATATAAATAGGGAGCACCCACAGTCATCGACGGACTACCTCGCTGTCTGTATGTAGGTAACAGGCTGTGCAGGTTTTTCCCCAAGAGCTAGAAGCTCTTGCCTCCTCTTGCTTAAAATGTCTTGCTCTGCTTTGCTTGAAGTATCTTGTTCTATTTTACCTATATGAAATGTCATGTTATGTTTAACCATTGTTTTTTTATTTTTTTATTTAAAATGTTTTCATTGTAATTGCAGGAATGCTTGCTCTAGAGTAAACATGAGTGTTCCTAGGTATCGGAATTCTTATACTCTGAAACATTTCTCCTTGGTGTAACTTGTTTCTTCAATTGCACTTATAAATGTGTTCTCTTTCTCTCTGACAGTACAATAGTTCAGATACGGAGAGTATCATGAAGTCCATGTGATTATCTGGATTCTATATATAGTATTGTATTTTATGCCTTTATCTTGCAGTGTCTTTGAAGTTGCATCTTCTCATTAAACTGCCATTGTATTCAGCCTCCAATTCCATGTCTCACATGTCTGTTTTCTTCATTTTTAGACCAAGCGTTCCTAGGCACCCCGGCTCAAATTAAGGTGCCCCTTTTGTCCCTGACTCACTCTCTTGCTCAATTCTGTGGTGGCTCCCGGGGCTCTGTGCACAGCCCCCTGCCCTCTTGACCTGTAATAGATCTACCCTCCAACACCACGCTTGATGACTCTAACTATCCTCTTTTTTTACACATTTTTACATATTTAGTGACATGTGGACCCTTATTTAACTATTTATATATTTATACAAAATTTGATATGTATTTATTTATTTATTTATTCATTAGATGGACATGATCCCTATCTATAAAATGTGTAAAAATAACTGTCTTTACTTGATTTTATTTAAATTATCATCTGATGATTTATATATTGTACATATCCACAAAAAATCCTTTTAACGAATCTTTTAAACAAAATCTCGGAGGCACAATGTGATACGTCCACGCTCTAAATTCCTTAGATGCACCACCACACTAATATCCAGGCTTAATGTGGGCCTTTTCTTTTGAATAGTTAAAACTGATGTGTTTTTCCCTTTAGATCAAGCACAAGATTATTCCCTTGACATTCTTTATGATATGCAACATTCTCTAGCGCCTCTACTTCAAACGATATTCTTCAGTTTAGACTATTGGTGATGTCATATAACAGCATGGTAGATAGCAAAAAAAAATGTTTATAAAAAATACATTTTTCCTCGTCTTCACACTTATATATATAGCACATTTGCACAGAAGTTTAACTTTATGACAGTTTTTAGGATATTACCACACCAAGCCATATTTTTGAGATATTAGATACCTGAGATTTAGATAAACATCACTATTTAGAATTTAACTTACAAATATTTTTATATGCTAAACTACAGGTTGACAAGTCTCATGTGATTAAAACATTGAAAATTACAGCATGTAAACCAAAAGAGATATTTATCAAATTGGTCTAGTAACTTTACATTTAAGTACCTACTTGCACCTATGGAATACCATATATTGGATGATACACAACAAAAATTTATGAAGTCTATTTTTTATCTCACAGGTTCAATTGCTGCTACACTCTATCAATTGATTTTTATTGATATTATCAACATTTATTTATTGATATTTATGTATTTATATGTACATTTCCATATATATATATATATATTGGTTCTAAATTTTGGCTTAACATGAGTGAGTACCAACTGATTTAATGGCTCAAAACATGGAATGAACTACAAAATGAAAGATGTCTTCTATGTCTATGACTATTGTCAATGTACGTTATTCCCTGTGTATGCACTGTCACTTTAAAAGGCAAAAAAACTTTCGTAGCATTGTCATGTGAAGAAGACTCCGTGGGAGTTGAAACGCGTAATGACGACTGCTAATTAAATAACAACACAGCGATACTTGTGGTCTGAGTCCGTGATTTCTCGCCAGTAATTGAAGCGTGACGGCGTCTGTAATATATATATATATATATATATATATATATATATATATTCACTTAAAAAACCATAGGTTTCACACATGTTATAGTTAGCTGGACATTTCCCTCGGAAAAAACCAATGAAATTCCCCCGTTATAGTTAGTGCAGGCAACTATAACTCACGCGACCGCAATCCTCTGCTGATGACGTCAGATATTACATCACTGAATAAATATGTGTCTTTGTGAAAAATAAATATTTGTAATATATGTATAGCTAAAGATTAATGGAAGAAGACATGGGTAAATAGGTGTCTAAATACAGTGATGTAATATCTGACGTCATCAGCAGAGGATTGCGGTCGCATGAGTTATAGTTGCCTGCACTAACTATAACGGGGGAATTTCATTGGTTTTTTCCGAGGGAAATGTCCAGCTAACTATAACATGTGTGAAACCTATGGTTTTTTAAGTGAATTTGCAAGGTTTTTTAAATGCTAATTCCTAACTATAACGTGTGTGAAACCCATGGTTTTTTTAAGTGAATTTGTACGGTTTTTTAAATGCTAAGTTATGTATTTATTAATATATATTTTTTTCAGGTTCTTCACCGTGCGCGCACCGAGCGCCCACGATGCGTTGTGCGTGCCGTGCGCATACAGTGTGCGCACCCCGCACTTTTTCGAAAAATAAATAAATGTTTTTTTCATCCTCAGACTGCGAGAGACAAAATGGCGGACGACACTTCCTGATTTCGACCGACTGGAATGTTTACTGTCATGTAACCACCAATCAGAATTACGCTCGCGCACGGCAGCGTGCGCGTACGGTATGCTTACCGTACGCGCACGGTGCGCGCCTATAGATATATATGTACTTTTAACTGAAATTTTCTCAGGAACTACTGAACAGGTTGACTCCAGATATTCAAAAGGCACATCCCTGACCTGAGGACTTTCTCTTTGCCAAATTTCAAATAATTCTGTTCAGCCGTTCGGGCTGTACCTTGGACTAAAGGTTCCTATGGATAAATGCATGGGGAAAACGCATTTTGGGACCCCCCTTTTTTCTCGGCCCCCGCTTGACTAATCACCCTGAGACTTTCAGGGTAGGAGCGGAGCGCCCCACCTATTTTGAAAAATTCGCGAGGATTCGTCAACCGGCGCCAAAGTTATTCAAAATAGAATTTTCAGATTTCCTATGGAAACACGGTCCTAACTATAACCAGCTACTGGCGACCACCAGTAGATAATATATATATATCATAACCAGTCTCTCCCACTTTTAAGAAGAAAGTGTGAAACAGCTCCGGGGGAACAATGGCAGCTTTATTGCTGTAAGAGCGCAAACAAACAAAGGGTCCCTGAAACGCTAGGCAGACACGTTTCGTCCTTCAATCAGAATCTTCAGTGCCCGTTTCTTTTGTAACCATTACCGAGAGTCCTTCGCTCAGATGTTTTTCAAAGCTGTGGCCAATTTCAATTTTGTGGCCACGCCCTTATTCTGCCTCACAGGTGTGAAGCTCGGTGCGCTGAACCTGCTCTCTCATTGCATTCTGGGTGTTGTGGTACACCACAGAAGCCCATACAGTGAAGGGATTCTCTGAACATCAGGTGATGCTTCCATCAGTTGTGGGCGGTGTTCCACCGCCAATGCAGTCGTATCGCAGGAAATAAAGTCCTCCTTTGTTCCCCCTTAAACAGGCTGTCGGATACTGTCTCCTCGCTCCCCTCGTGCTAATAGCTACCAAGTGGAACACCAGCACTGGGGGGTGACGCGATTGCAGTTCTGTGCAAATTCCACCAAAGTTATCAGGTAAGTCGAGTCACTCCCGATCGAGAGCCAGCACCTACTAACTGGTAAAATACCAGAACCAGTCTCTCTCCCACTTTTAAGAAGAAAGTGTGACACAGCTCCGGGGGAACAATGGCAGGCTTTATTGCTGTAAGAGCGCAAACAAACACAGGGTCCCTGAAACGCTAGGCAGACGCGTTTCATCCTTCAATCAGAATCTTCTGGCAACATATCAGAACCAGTCTCTCTCCCACTTTTAAGAAGAAAGTATATATATATATATATATATGCAGGAGACTCTGTCTGTAAATCCAACCTTGAACGCAGAAGACAAACACGGACCCAATAATAGGTGCAAAGTTCTTTTATTTACTATAAACACCACATCCACCCCCATGATGCGGTTCGGCCTACAGGAGGACTTGATCACATGACCCTGTGACAGGAAACCAAGTATTTAAAGTGCTAGTGCAATATCACATGCAAACTCGGCAGATAGACATAAACAAAATGTTTGTCTCGAAATCTTCATGGGAATACAGTACCAAGCGCTGAGTTTTATTAATTGACAAACTGTGTCAGAGGTAGCCACATATGTGGAGCTTAGACTGTGCAATTTGGCAAACATTTATGAAACCTGGTTAAAACATGTATTTTGAGATAAAATCTCTAAAAATGCCAAAAAGTCAGTAGAAACACATACAATTCTATGAACAGATAATGTCTTGTGCAAATACGCTATTCAGTGCTCTATTGACATGTGCAAACAGGGCAGTAACTATGCAAATACGCAAAATACCATACAACCTGATTGAAAAAATTTTTTAAGGGTAAAATAACATGTGCTATCACAGGTCTAAAAAACGTTTTACACATTTTCATGGGTAAGCTGTTTTGTGCACACATGATTAACAGTGCTCCTTTAAATTATGTCAATGTACGGAATAGTAAAAAAATCATTAGTTTATTCAAAAAACATACATATATGCATATGCAAAGGAAATTTACCAAATTGTGGTAATGCGTGCATCGTGCGATACCATCATACCTGGCTTGTGTTCTTGAGTGCACACCAATCTTACCCTAGTGGGTCCAAAGCCAGCTCTTAAAGATGTACGGCAAAACTGATACAGACATCCATAATACTGTTTTGCACCTAAGCCTTATCCTGATATTATGCGTATGGGTTTGCAATGCCCCAAATGAAACCCTAGTGGGTCTGCATGGTATGTGTTTCCCACAAAATATGGTTATACTCTCATGTGCATGCTACTGTACAACTAATGTGGAGAAACAAACCAAAGGATGAAAGTGTAAAAGGGGACAGCGATGATCATACTGATAAATTTCAACTGATACTGTGTCAATGGTTCCTCAAAGATAATATTCTCCAATATAGGAGGGGTTTTGTCACCCTTAACGTTCCCATAGTGGCCAACCTCCATATGAGTTCAATTTCACATCTATTAAAGGTTGGACTACGACAGACAATTATACTTAGCCCGAAACCCTGATTCGATATTTATTAATTCATAAATGTTTAAATAACAGAACTGGGTTACTCAAATCTAAATATAGCCCTCTAAAAATCTTAAAACTAATTTAATAGATAAGATCCTAAAACCTTAATAAATATTTATTACACCATAAATATTTAAAATCAAATTCAATTCGTATTAGGTTATGAAAATCCAAAGAATTACTTACTGCCCTTTCTACGTTCTAGCAGTGGCATCAAAATGGAGCCACAAGATGACTTAGTGTCTGTTCTGCCTTAACTACGTGCTTGTGCCTAAACATAAAGTGCAAAAAGTAAAAAATAATACCTCTGGTAATCATGAGGAGTTTGGGTAACCGAATGCATGTTCAGGAAAAATCGTGCTGAAGTTGTCAAAAACTGTTGCTGGGTTAATTTATAGCCATGTGAAAAAGTCTTCACTCGAGTTCATTCCATTGGGTGTTTTAGTGTCCAACTCGAGGATGTACCTTGTTTCTAATTTTCTCAACAAGGCTTTACGATCACCCCCTCGTCTAAGTGGCGGAACCATGTCCACCACAAAGTAGCTGAGGTGATCCAGGCAACTACCATGGACCTCCGCAAAGTGCCTCGCTACTGGATAAGCTGCGTATTGATTTTTAATTGCCCTCATGTGCTGGAGTATACATCTGTGAACCTGCAACTTGGTACTACCAACATATTGCAGGCCACACGTACACTCCAGCACATAAACAGCAAATTCTGTCTTACAAGTCAATTTTTGGGATATTGTTATGGGTGCATCCTGGAAGGGAGTTTTATACGTGGTTGTACTCTTACCCAATTTACAAGCTTTACATTATGAACATTTGATGAACCCTTTAGTAATCTGTAACCAAGTGCTGGTGGTCACTACCTCTGGACTGCTTTTCACAAGCATATCACTCATGGAGCGAGCTTTTCGGAAGGTCAGTTTTGGTTCCTCTGTTACAGATGCACCAATCACGGGGTCATTACGGATAACTACCCAATTCTTATTAAAGATTTTTCGCAGAGCATGATGTTGACGGCTATATGTTATTATTAGTCTTGGAGGGTCGGTGGATGTGGTAGGTATAACGGCCACTTCGTCTGACCTGGAACTGGGATCTAAGGCCATAGATCTAGAAATAGATCTGGTTTTCATAATTGCTTTGTCTACCATGTCTGGGTGGTATCCTCTGGCCAGAAACCGACTCCTACTTTCACTCTGGGCTTGAAAACAGTCATCATCTACAGATGTGTCTGATGCGCAGCATCTCACCATAGGGGATGCTGCTTATCAGATGCTCTGGATGATGACTGGTGGCGTGGAGCACCGTATTGCCCGCTGTGGTTTTGCGATGCAGCCTGTTTTCTAGCCTACCTTCCTGGACGTACACTTCCACATCCAGAAAGTTAACTGATTCCTGGCTGACATATATCAAGTGAGAAAAATAAAGGTATTTTGATTTTATAATTCGGTGTTAAAATGAGAATAGAACTAAGGTTAAAGATGCCAAAACCCACTGAAGTATACTGAACTACTAACCCAATTTAATAGGACTGTAACTGCAGCAAGCTAAATATATGGCCCCGAATTCAAGGCGTTTTACAGGGTTGCAAATTAAACTAAATCATAATGTACTTTGGCATCTAAATCAAGGATAACAATATGCACCTGTTAAATTAGGACATTTCCGTTTATCTGGGCAATGTATCAAGATTGCACCAAAAGTGCAAATAGCTTAACTAGTTCTACAATTACAATACTGTTGAATAGCATTAGAAAACGCCATAATCTGTCGCTACGAACTGTAATAATTTGCGATCAAACTCAAGTACTCATAAATGCAAGCAGTGATTACAACTCCTTCTTGCAGCTATTGGACGTCCATCAGCTGTCAGTGACTTGACAGCTTACTTGAAAACATGATTCGAATATATCACATTGAAGCCTGATGTGTGAGGCGCTACACTGTGGAATTTGTGCAAAACGGAAGGTTTACTTCAGGTCGGATCAGTGCACTTCTACACTTTTGCATATGTTCAGGCTCTGAAGATTGAAGAATAGAAAGGTCTGAGAGCTAATCAGGTTTATTTTATGAAAGAGCCAATTATATCTGATGAGTTTAAACTTACTAATTGAAGGCGACAGTTTCAGATTAATAATATCGCTTAGTGTTGCACGTGACCCCCTGGTTTAATTTGCAACTGGATTTGCAATTACACAAAAATATAATTAGCATTATGCAGGTTAATGTAATTCAAAATATAGACTATAGTTCTGATTTCGTGCGACACATTCAGCGAGTTTCTGTTATGTCTACAGAAGTATAGATTAATGATGTTTGTCACATTTCAGATCATTCTGTACAAAGGTTAGGTTTTTACCACTACACATCTAAGGCATTCATATAGAATAAATTCCACGGAGCAGTGAAATATCCGGTTGCAGCAGCTATGAATGAGTGCTGTACATAGAATACGAGGCAGCAGACTGAGGTACAGCAGACTGAGGTACAGCAGACTGAGGGGCGCATGTAGACCTCAGAGGAAGTATCCAGTTGTTCGCACCCTGGGCTAATAGCATTTACCCCAAGACATTAAGAACAACTTACTCTCAATTAAAGCTATTACTGTGGCTGCACACTTGCATTATGTCCATATGGACAAACCTGGTGATTTTTGCATGTGTGCGTTTTTTACTGGCATTCTTGCACAAATACTTTTGTGCTAGTACAAAAATCGTGCATGATGAACCCACGAGTAAAGAGAAAGTGAGTAAAAAACACACCACTGTATACGGCGAATCCACAGTGCAGTTGCAGTAGAGCCTGTTCCATAGCCATTTCCTGTGACGTAGTGCTGCCAAACCATCAAGAAACACAATAGCTGACCTGTGCCAAAATTTTAAAATTCGGAGGTCTGCACACAATTAACCACCATCCTCCCTTTGCACCATTAGAAGAATGGACATCTGTTCCACTGCTGCAGCTATGCCGACAACATGCCAAACACGAAGTTGTCCGATAAAAAGACTGTTTAGGCAGATGTATTGGTCAAAGTACATGCACACCTCTTTGGAAGCCTTGTGGTAAAGAACTGCACCCGGTAAGTCAAGGCAGTGTGGGTGTTAAGTGTTCACATAGCCCCACAATACCAGCATGTGTAGAAGAAGTGGATGTCCTCAGGCATGGAATGTAAGAGGTCGCTGACAAGTTGTCAAACGTAGGAGCTTGAGCCTTAGAACAGAAGGAGGCTCATCACCAGTATACACCTTAGGACGTGGGAGGAGTCAAGTCTGATGATACTCAATGCCACAGAAGTGAGAGGGGTGGAGCAACGTCTGAAGTAGCATCAGCAGCAATGATCATATCATCCAATATTGCAGCAGGTGCAGTATCATGGAGGATTGAGAGGGACCTCAATGACTCAGTTAAGGATATTTCCCACTGTTTTGCATGGTCCATTTCCAATGCTTACATTAGGGACCATCACATCCTTGCTGACAGTCGTTAATTTGCAAAAGGTAAGTACCAGGGCCCTTCCGGAGTCCACCGCATCTTGCAACACCCATTGCCCCTGCGGGTGCTAACAATGACAGTACCAACAGAACTGCTAACCTAGGGGTGGGTAGAGCTCGTGGAGTGAACTCCGCGGAGTTACAGAAAATCTGCAGAATTCCACCCAGAGGTGGCAGGTGACATTTGAAATTGGTGAGGCGTAAAATTATGGTCATACTGCTTTTTGGCGAGCCAGCGTCGCGAGCAATCCCGAACAACCTACGGGCGATTTGGGGGGATCTCCCCCCGAGAAAATTTTTAAAAAAGATTGGACAAATGGTGCATTTTCCAGCAATTTTCTAATCAAGGTTCTGGGCGACCTGTAAACATTCTGCTCTTTTGACTGCCTTCATGACCCCTTAAACCAAGGCAGCAGAGACCGAGCCAGGTTTACTTCCTTGAAAAGACGGAGCCAAACCATTGGCATGCATGCTCATTAGTTATACTCCCTGTAGAAGTAAACGTGGGGCCTAGAAGCCTGAAGGGCCCACTGTACCTTGATTATGTCTGTAGTTCACAGTTCAAACAGTTGCCAGGAGACTCGTTTACTTCCTTGCACTGGGCACAAGACACACCACTGGCTAGGCCATTGTCACAGACAGCAGGAGTTAGCCCACATTAGTTATAAATAACAGAAAAGCCTTGCTTTGCTGAGTCATATCTGATTAAGTGCATAACCAGAGAACACAGAAGCAGGTAGCTTTGGGGAGAGAATCTTGCAGACAACTCTGGTGGAAAAAAAACCTTCAGAGGTGACTTGTGATACAGAGAAACCAAGGTGAACAGAAATGTGCACTGGGGCACATCGACAGCAGATTCTCACAACTGAGTGTTAGTGGATCATGAAATGTCAGATGCATCAGAGCAACCGAAAAAGTGCAATATAGGAGCAGAACTTTTCAAATTCAGAGAGACAGGGAGACAAGATTCCTGGGTGGAATTTAGAACCCAGATCAAGAACAATACACCCACCTCACAGAAAATATGATTCAGAAACGCTACGCTAGAAAGACTGCCACAGGTGCACCTAGGTTGTTGGATGGCCACAAGACCCATTGTTCTATCCAACAGCATGCTGGAGCTGACATGACTTAGATCCACGCCCTCTAGACCAGAACTCCCACTGTGATACCGTGCACATCTAACCCACCACACACTGCCATGAATTATACTGGTAGGAGCCATGGTCCCCCCTCTCTATTTACAGAACACCTCAGTGAGGATGAACCACGCCCACACGACCGCCAAATTACAGATAATGCGGATATCAGAAATTTGTGGATGCATGAATACCATTTAATTGTGAGTTTTCACCTTAGGGTGCCCCGAGAAATAGGTAATTATGTCTTGAATCACAAATATAAAATCTGGTTCCAACAGTAATTCCATATTTTTGGACTTTTCACTCGAAATGAAATCATCAGCTTCCAACTGTCGAAACCTCAGCTGGTAGAGGGGATTTCCTGGGATGCGGTGTTCCTGTGCCCCTTGTAATTCCTGTTTGAATCATGAATTTTCTGAATTCAGCGCTGGAGCTCTGTATCTGTAAAACCCAGATGCTGCACAGATTAACATCCCTTTTTAGACGCCTCACAGTACTCACCAATATCAACGAAGCCGGAGCTACATCAACCACCCTCTGCATCAACCACCCTCTGCAGTGTATCTGCACTTGACCTGAGGAAGACCACACGTCAGAGGGAGTCTAGGTACCGCCCAATCAGATCTACGGGAAACAGAGGTCAGAGATACATGCAAGGAATGGCAAGAAATCGGCATGGCCTATCAAGCTCGGCGTTCCTGGCGTTCGAGGACGGGCGGCAGAGAAGTAACAGGACCCTGTCTTTTTCTTCTTACCCAGAGAAGAAAAATACAGTGTCCGCTTCTGCTCTGTAGCTTCAGCTGCCTTCCCCCCTCCCCCCAACTCTTTCCCTCTTCCCTCTCTTTCTGTCTAGCAGTTCTTCTCCTACTGAAAACCATGACTTCAAGAAGGGGTTTTCACTCTGTTTCCTCTCCTTTCTCTTATTTCCTCCCCTGTGAAATGGATCAAAAAATGAAAAGAATTTTTGCTGGAAATGTCGTATTTTAATTCCAAAGTGCAGCATCTGGAATAAAAGGTTAAAAATAGGAAAAATAACGAAGTAAAGTAAGACAGACTGGTAGCCAGAGGGCAAAGAAAATATTTCGGGGGGGGGGGGGCTTAATCTTTAAGCAATAGGCAGAGTGGAGCTGCAGGGGCTCTTAGAAGGGGTGAAACAACAGCAAGGCCTCATTAACATGCAAATGGTCTTTAAAAGACCTGTGAAGTGCTCGGGTGCGGCTGTCTGGGTGCCCGGGAAGCTGTCTCATCCCGGGCTGCCACACACGATGGAGGGATAGGGGGGGGGGGGGGGGGGGGGCTGAAGCCCTTTGAGTCCAATGGGTGTTGCGCGCCTGCTGGTAGCAAACTGACCAGATTGATTTTATTCACACCCAAACACATTAGCTCCACTTTTACAGAGTTTGCCAGTGAAGTGCTATTTTAGTTTTCTTGTCTTTGTTTTCCCTGGGCTTGCAACTAGTGCACCAATCCTGGAGGTCCTGCAAAGTGTGGATTGGAAAACAAAATGTGTACTGCGGCTCTGCGTACAGGGATGTGGTCTTTTTACCATACTGCCTACGTTTTGTAAAGATATAAGCAATGGGCATTGAAATGGGTCCATTCAGGGCCCTGTAGTCATGTCCTTAACTTTTCAGGCAAGAGCACTCACTGATTTCTGAATAGTGAGTGTAAACGCATTAAGATAACCATGTTGTTCCTGCTTACAATTCACATGGTTTGCTAAATTTTGCATTCCCTATGAGTGTTTGCTTTTTCCAGGATGTTGTCACTTTTTTTTGTAGGCTGCATATTGCTCTGCGTCATTTAAATTGAGCCACATCCAGGTGTTTATAGCCGGCAGCAATTGGGTTGTAGTTGAAGGCAGTGTGAGTTTTTCTCAGTGGGGCAGTATGGTGTTCAGTGGGGGAGAGAATGTGGCACTATGGCCAGAGCTACTGAATTTGTAACTGGGGAACCAGGTTCAGCCTTAATAACCAGTCCACCAGACCACTCTCCTGAGAGAGCACAATCCCATGCTAGACCTTAGTAGGCTGCGCATTCCTTAGAAGCCCTGGTGTCTTAGCACCAGCAGGTGGACCCTAGCAGTGGCAAGTGTGGGTTAACCTTCAAGGTTTGTCCACCACAATCCATATTGAAGTTCACCTCCAGTCTTGCAGACAGGCCTATGAAGCAGCACACCCTAGAGCGACAGTGACTCTGTCACTGAGGTCACAGGACACTTGAGAAGGGCCAGCTCTAGGGCAGTGCAAACGGTGTGACCGCACTGGGTGCTGACTTTGGGTGGAGGCATTATGTTTGCAAGTATATTAAGGTTTTAAAAGTGCTTGCTGCCTTCTTCCTGGCCTCCAGCAATTTTCGGAAACAATAAAAATGTCATGATGACTCTAGTGTTTTAATGTTCTTCCTAGAGAGAGATCATTTTGTCTAGTGGAAGTTCTGATTCATGGAAAGGTAGCTCAGAGGGTTAATGTGCCTGCTGCAAAGAACATGCACCATACAGATTGTGAGAAGTTGGCCTGGTATGGCCTGGCTGTCCACTAGTTATAGTGGGCACCTTGTACCAGTCCAAACAACCCTTATTGATGATAGGTTTAAAGACAACCTTTATTGAAAGCTATCCTAGTGGTAGCTATGGAGAGCAGCCTTCAGGCTAAGTCTTGAAGGAGTGTAAAGCAGCTTGGTTTACCAGATTATAACGTCTTGAATTACTAAATGAAAGGAGATCCACACAAGGTATATATAAAATATATGTATTTATTTCTAAACACTCACTACTAATCTCTTTATGAGATTAGAGTCCAAGATGCACAATAATACAGTTCTAAAACGACAGTAAATAGCACAATATACAATGGGCCCTAGGGGCGGACCAAACCATATATTAAGAAAGTGGTATAAGAACCACGACTTTACTAGACACAGTGCCTAAAGCACGTAGAATCGCTGGGACCCCAAGGAACCACCCAAGGTAGTGACACAGGAGACCCACAGGGGACGTGTGCAGTGTGAGAACACAGGCGCGAGCCCCGTACTATTTTATGGGAAAGTCACGGTTGGAATTTTAGAAGTTAAGGACACTTAGGAGAGGACTTTGAGAAAACCCCTTTAGACTTAGGGGGTACTTGGGCCAGCACCCATGGGAGCACCGGAGTACTTGAGTTACCTCACCCAGGGAAGCTGGGTGCAAAGGTGTCAAATGGTGTCGGGGATCGTCGTTGATCTCAATGGCGATCTACTGCAAAGTGCTGCTGCCGGGAAGGAGAAAAGTGTACGGTGTGATCCAAGCCTGGATCGAAGATCAGAAGAACCTGAAAGCAGAGGGTACAGAGTCTGGGTCACTTGCCAGTGACCAGGGGCACGGTAGACAAAAACACACCGATGTTGGGTGATTCAAGTGCGAAGAGGCGAATCTTGACTCTGCAGCCACGAGGACCAGGAGGCGTCGACGACAACCAGAAGCTGGATTTGAGCTGTCCCACAAAGGATGTCGAGTGCTGGGGTGTCGGTCCTCGTATTAAACAGAACAAGCCTTGCCAACAGCAACCCACGCAGAAAGAGAAAAGATGCTTTGGTGCGGACCAGCAAGGTCCTGGGGACTCCCCAAGCAATGGAGAGTCAGGACACGTCTGGAGCAATCAGGTAAGCCTAATTAGAGTTAAAGTTGCCTTCACAGGGACCCACCAGTCGACGGACTAGGGATCGCAAAGGGACCTCGAGAGAAAACACAAAGGGCCAGCTCACGGAACACTTGTGGAGTGTAGGCGGGCAATCTTCAGTGCAAATGCTGCTCGGGGTAAGGGCTATAAGTAATCCAAAGCTTAGCTGCAGGAGTTGTTGGAAAGCTGATGCTTCTGCAAAGTGACGTGGTGTCTAGGGGTTCGGTTTGCACGGTCGACACGAGGGATACGGGCCTCAGACTTGCTGTGGGCACTGTTCTACCTCTAAGACCACGGAAACCCACCTCCTGCCCACCTCCTGTGTTGCAAAGTTCTTCGGAGTCTGGCGGGAGCTTCTGAGCTGCAAACCGGTCAGATCTGTCTTTGGTGCCTGCCTTGCAGGGGAGTAACTACTTTACTCCAAGGGAGATTCTTTCCTTATCTAGTACAATGTAGATCGTCGAAGTTCCAGGATTCAGTATCAGAGTTTCGTCCAGGTGTAATCTAAAGTCCTGTAGCCAGTGGTTCCTTTCTTATACCCAAGGAAGGGGTGGGGCAAACTCTAGGGACCCACCTATGGGAAGGTCAGGAAAGAGGGGTGGCTAAACCCATTTCCTTTGTCCAGTTTCGCGCCAGAGCAGGGGCTGGTAGCCCCTGCAACCGGTTTGAGCTGGACTATGCACAGGGACACCAAATGTGCCCCCAGTGCTGAACTTCAAAGCACTCTTGGAGTGCACCCAACCAGCCCCAATACACTAAAGCCTTTCTGGGAGGTGGTGACGCCTCCCTGTGACAGGAAACCTATTGTCCAGGCCTCCCCTGCCGTAGTTTCATCCAGCAACAGGAGGGCAGACTCGTGTCTGTGGCTGGCAGCATCTATTTTGTGATGCCAGGGCTCTGTTAGCTGGTACCGGGTATACCGGTGCTGTCATGTCTCTCCCTCTAGAAGGGTGGGATCATACTCCCACACCAGTTACTTGTGTGGGGGTATGATTCCAAAGTGTTTGACACCAAATACAACATGTTTCCGTGCAGCCATTCCAAAGTTAGCATTTACCGTTTGGTTATAATGCACTTAAGAGTGTATGGTTTGGCAGCATCACAAACAACCCCAGAATAAAGGTTCTGAAGGCTGCTGAGGGGCTCTGCTCATGCATGGGCACCCTATCACATAAAACCCAGCACCCTGCCTTCAGGATTGGTAAGGCATGCCATAGGGATGAATGATAGGTTTATATGTGCAGTAATATGGAGAGATATGGTGAACCTATATCTCAGTAAGGGGTGCATGCACCACCTTACCCAGGCTGCAGTAGCAGACCTGTGGTGTCATTTTGGAAGGCTTCCCAGGGGTGACACAATACATGCTGCAGCCCCTGGTAGGCCTCTGGGGTACCTATGCCCTTGGTACATAGTATACCATATACTAGGGACTTATAAGGGTACCCCAGAATCCAATCTGGAGTGTACCTATAGTACTTGTAATCAATTTAAGGGAGAAAGCAGATAGGCTGGGGTCCTGAATAGCAGGATCCCAGCCAGACTAAGTCGAAAACCAGCAAAACACCAGGAAAAAAAGTGGGGGCAACCATGTAGTCAGATTCCACCTTCCTACACAGATCACAAAGTGCACATAATGTAAATAGGTCAGTGAGCTACTGCTTTTGTCAGAGAGATCCTTTTGTTACTTGCAGTTTATAAGTTAAAATCCTAACATAGAACAGTGAGCTATTAACTTTCATCTAAGAGCTGCATACAAACAGCAAGGTATAGATTAGAGCGTTATGTTTTCTCCCCTAGTCTTTGATTATCCCAATGTTGTAAAAAGTGTTCTTTTGGACAGAAATCAATTCTGATTATTAAAGAGAACCCCCAACCATGGTATTATGTTTTAAAATTCTGAGTTTGTTTCTCCAGACCAATCACTATTAAACTATACCGCCTAGTAGTATGGTTGTCATGTGACTCCTACACCTTCTAGTCCTTAGTCTTATGTAACATTTTCTATACAGTGATTTACACACATATTGATTGTCTCTGAGTAATGTGTGTGATGTAAAGTGCTCTGACATCCTACACTGGTATGAATGGCGCTGTAAATCAAATTAAATGCATCTGAGAGAGAGTGTGGTTATGGAGACTTGAGGGGCACTGTTAAAGGGTGGTAGTGAGGGAATCCATGGCAGAGGTGTATATTGGGGGGTACTAACAAACATTAATGCAGAGGGCACCACCAGTGCTAAGACCGGCCCTGCCCTTAAGGCCAGTCTGCCTCAACCATAGTTAGCTCCATTGGCCTTGTTTCAGAAGTAGTAGCTGCAACTCACCAGGGATTGGCAATGCAGATTTTGGCACGCACACCAAACTAAGTTCGCAAACTTTACAGTCTCTCTGCTTCATTCACAAGCACTTTTAACATGTGCTGCTTGCTGTGGGGTCACTGGAATTACATATGCAGCAAAGGAGGACAAAATTATGCCACAGTGTTGACTAAATTATGCATTTAAAAAAAGGCTGCAGCTTAATGCAGTATATTTTGTGATATTTTATTTTTTTGACGTGTACACATGCTAACAGTCTTTGGAAAGATTTTGCCTTATTAGCACCAGTGTAACATACAAATGCAACAGTGATAAAGATGATCAGTCAACCTTTGCAATAAGCCATCCACTCCACAGCAAAACAAGTCACATTTTTTGTTAACTTTTGATACATTTGAGCTATAAACAATTTATTAGTTTAAATGGTCAGATCATGCAGCAGATCTTGCATTAGGAGGCAAATATGGCAGAGCCAGAGTTATATAGAAAACATTTGCAAACTAGGATATTTTGCCATTCATGTTTGAACTGCTGTTGTGGAAAAAGGGAGAAGTGCTGATGATAAACACCATGGCTCTGCGAAAAATGGCCTGTGCTTCCACATTTTATCGTATTTGGGACAGTTTTAATGTCAATAACTCATTATAACCTTATATAATCATGTGTATCCATTGGTTGATTAAACTGGGCAGTGAAATACCAAACAAATACTAAAACTTGGGATATTTGCGCATTCTGGCCACACCTCTGGCTCCGCCCACTGAGCCAATCCTTGGGTTATTCCCACCCTCTGATTCTCCGCCCACAGTTCCCCTACTTTTTTCCCCCCACTTCGACCACTGGCTAAACCTGAGCAGTGGTCAGATCTGCCAGTGTGCCAGCGTGTATGGATTCCAGGCTTCTCTTGCTATCGACCTCATGGGCTGTCATTTAGGCCTGGCCCGGGCTGCAAGTGCCGTTCCGCTTGGCCTGTACCTTTGCTGACCCCTTGCCTGCTCCACCGTGCCCCTGCTGTGCGGCATCCCAAGGGCACTATTCGGGCAGCCCTTCAATCCTGGCTGCCCCTGTGTGCTGTCGCATGCTCACCTGTGCCCCTGCCATGAGGCATCCCTAGGGCACTGTCTGAGCACTTTTTCTACCTAATTTATTCTGTTTTGTAGGTACCTTTCTGTGGTGCTACCACCTCGCTGCCAACAGTTCCCCAACCGATGGCAGCTCCCCCATGCAGCCTGGGCTCTCATGAAAACTCTATCTGCTCCAGGACCCCGACTATGTTTAAAAGGAACATGTCCACGCCCACTCCAGTCAGATGCACCCCATCCTCAGTGTGGTAACCTGGTGACCTAATGTTGATGAGCCCATGTCTCACGAATCCCCAGCAGTTGTCCCTGCAAATCTTTGCCATTCTCATGTTGAGCTTTTTTCCAGACCTATCCACTGCCCCTGGGTCAATGGCCCCCCGCCACACCCATCGTGCTATCATTTCTGACCAGATCAGCTCCGCTGGGTGAAGTATTTTTGCCAGAGCCACCATCCCTGAGATCATGGTGCTCAGCGATTCCTTCCTCCCTATATTCACCAGGTCGTTCCCTCCCAAGTGAACGATGATCGCATCCAGCCTCCTTCTGGTCCGTAGTTCTCTTTGCATTGTCGGGAGTAGCTGCTACCACCTCATGCCTGGTTTTCCCATCCATTTCACATCCATGTGTCTCAGTCATATTCCCTGGAAGTCCTTGCGTGTCGCCGCCCAGCATTGCACCTGCGTGACGTATGTGTGCCCCACGATCCATACCATGCACCGACCCCCCATCAGATCTGTATGCCTTGTCCACAATGCAGTTGATGCATGTGTCCCTCCGTTTGCCGTTTTGATCAGGTTTTGACCTTCTCAGTTGAACTATCATGAAGATGTCCCCTAAGTGTAGATCTCCTATCTGTATTCATGCGTTTCTCCTGGCTGGCGCCACCAGTTCGCTCACTCTGTAGGCCCCAAAGAAGGCCAGAGTGAAAGATGCTCTGAATAACTGTCTTTCGTGCCCCTCCGGGCATATTTCCTCCAGCTCCTACAGGGCTACCTTTAATACGTAAAAGTTGATAGGTCTCCTCCTGTCCTGCTGTCTGGGCTGTAGCTTCCACCATCTCTTCATTGCTGCTCTGCATCTGCCAAGAAACCTTCCGCTTCTGTTTACGTGACCCTGTCGGGAGAGACTCCGGCCTCGTTGCCCTCTTTAAAGTTTCCCAGCACTTACTGTATATGCCTGCAGTTTTCGGAGCCAGCACGTTGCCCACCAGTGTTTTCAGTGTACTTCCATGATATCCCATATTTGCCCAGGCAATGGAGTCATGTCCCGTTCTGCCTGGGGTGCCAGCTCCCTGAATCTGTCCCACTGAAAATGAGAGATGTCATCCACTATTGAGCTGTCCATTCCTTGAATGAGTCGCATCCTAACTGTAATGTTCACCCCTAGCTGGAGGTCTGCCATCCACTGCTAGGCATTTTGCAGATCCCATGTTGATTGCCTGTACTACTGCGTGGTTGTCTGACCACAGCGTGATCTGCCTGTTCGCTAGCCTCTCTTTCCAGACGGTAAAATCCACTATGATGGGGAAGAGTTCAAGCAATGTGATATTTTTTGTGACCCCTGTCCGATGCCAGCGGCATCTGTAAATAGTTACAGCTGCTCTGAAGTCACCCACATGAGCGACCCATTGAACCCACCTAAGAAGGCATCCCATTGGCCCAGATCCTCTTTAACCCTCTGTGAGGCCAACCCAGTGGTGCTTTTTTGATAGTCCTTTCGTCAACCATGCTATTCTCCTAGCAAAAGGATGTCCGGCCGGGATCACTCAGCCTGCAAAATTCAGTTTCCCTATCAGTTGTTGTACTTCTGTCAAGGTGGCCTTCCGCTTTGGAGCTGCCTTATCAACTGCTGCAGCTCTTTTACTTTGTCCTTGGGTAACCTATACATCCCTTCCATAGTGTTCGACTGTATGCTCAGAAAGGATAGCCTTGTCATTGGGCCTTCTGTTTTTCTGGTGCCAGTGGCACCCCCGGCTCCTCTGCTAACTCTTTGAACTGTTGTAGTAGGCTTGCGCATTCGTTGGTCCCTGGCTGCAGTATAAACAGGAAGTCATCGAAGTAATGTAGGCATCCTCCCGCCGAGTGGCGTCTCCTCACTTCCCATTCCAAGAAATTACTGAATGCTTCAAAATAGGGACAAGATATTGCACAAACCATAGGTAGACATTTGTCATAGTAGTATGCCCTGTCCATCTGGAAACCCAACAGGTGAATACTGTTGGGGTGTACAGGCTGGAGGCGGAAAGCTGCTTCTATGTCAGTCTTTGCTAGGAAAGTTACCCGTCCCATATGTCTAATCTGATCCACTGCTTCGTCCAGCGACGTGTAGGACACAGAGCAGCTCCCTAGATCTAGACCATCATTCATTGACTCGCCCTCTGGGTAGGATAGGTGATGAATGAGGTGATACTGCCCCACTCCCTTTTTTGGCACCACCCCTAGTGGGGATACCATCAATCTTTCCATTGGAAGGAGCCTGCTACTGTTCCTAGTCTGACCTCTTTTTCCACTTTCTGCCTAGCCACCTCCTAATTTTCCCTCACAGATTTAAAATTCTGGATACTTCTTGGGAGCACCTAGCCTTTGCATGGTATTTTGAAACCTTCTGTGAAACCCCTAGCTAAGAGTTGTTCATCTGTCTGCTTTGGGTATGTGCCCAGTGAATGCAGCAGTCTTTGAACTATTATAGGGGTGGGTAGTGTTTGTGTTGGTGCCATGTTTGTTCCCTCCCTTTGCCCGGTGTCTGTTCCTCTCTATTTCTTGTGTTTGCTGTCATCGCCCTCCCGCGCTCCCTTGGGCTGCTTACATCGGATGGCCAGGTGGGTGCTGCCACAATTCCCACAGCAGTGTCTAAACCTGCAGGCCAGACCCCATTTCCATTTGTCCTCGTCATATTTCCAACATGCGGCCGTTCGGCCTTTCCCTGCTTTGCCCCCAGAGGTGCTCTTGTACTTTGCACCCTGTGTGCCACTCTTAAATTTTCCTTTACACCCTGAGGAATTAAAATTGATTTCACGGGCTCCAACCCCTTCTCTGGCAGATACCATGTGGCTTGTGAAACCCTCCAAATCCTGGTGGTCCCATTCAATAACTGGCCATGTTTGCATTTTTTCTCGGAAGCCCACGTTGTAGTGTAACCAAGCCTCCCCGTGGAACTTCTGCTGTGCCTCATGCACCTCCTGTTCGTGCAAAAACAGCGCTGCTGTGCTCTGTGGGAATGTTTCTACAAATACGCATGCCAAGGTTCCCATTGCCAGCTCTCTATGGTCCTCTCTACCCCCGGGCTTGCGTCTCTCCCTCCTACCTTCCTACTTTTTTTCCTGTATGGTGAGGTCTAGCCCTGCCTGGCGCACTTCTAGTAAGGAAAAGATGTCTATGACTCCTTCCTCCATATTCTCTCTTTTACTGCCAGTGGTATCAGGTTGGTGAGGCCGGTTAACCTTGTCGTGATGGGAGGGGTCCCCCGGGGAGGTGCGGTGGTATTTGCTTGCAGGCTTGGACCCATCCCCCTGGGTCCCTTCGTTCACCCTGCCACGTTTGGGTTCACCCCTTTCTCTCCCCTCGTGCTCCTGGGGCGCTGCTCCCTGTGCGCTGTCACCTTGGCCTCTTCTCCACTACGCCTGTAGCTCCATCTGTCTTTTGGTGAGCACCCTGTGGGCACTCCCAGCCTCACCTGGGTGGTGCTGCAGGGGCAACTGAGCTGGGCTGGTGATGTGGCCTTGGCAATGGCCACCATGGCATGAAGGGGGGCGTGGTCGCCCATGCTCTGTAGAGCTGTTAGACCCGGCCTCGTAGCATGGCTCTTCCTGTCCTCGCACAACCTAACCGGGTACCAGGGACCCCAAGCACACGGCCCAGCCGATCCTTCCCACCAGAACACACACACGCGACCCGGGCCTCCCCGTCCATGGCCTCTCTCCTTTCGGCCACCCCGGGCACGCGTGCCCACTTCGTGCACCAAGATGGCCGCCCGGCCCCAGCACAACCCGGGCCTAGAGGCGCCACTCCGGCTGGAGGACATCACGCTTCCAGGGGATGAGAGAGGGAGGAGCAGTTTCTATCGCACCTCTGAACTCCCCTGGGACGATGGGTTTCGATCGGCCCTCCGGCCTCCCTGAGGGCTGGCTCCACGCCTGCTGGGTGTCTGGGACTCCTCCCGACCCGGCCCTGAAAGGATCAAAAGACAATGGCAGGAAACCTCGACAAGCGACCCCCAGGTGACAAGACCCCTGCCTGCACAGACTCCGGACATCAAAGAGGGGTCGACCTATAACAAGGGGTGCTCTGGGACTGTCCGGCAGATTCGCCTTGGAACATCTGAGCCCTGCTGAGTGACTCGCGGCTCCCCGAAGATCGTAAGACCTCCGAACTGGTACCTGAGCCTGCTGAGTGACTCGCGGCTCCCTGAAGATCGTAAGACCTCCGAACTTGTGCTTGAGCCCTGCTGAGTGACTCGCGGCTCCCTGAAGATCGTAAGACCTCCGAACTTGTGCTTGAGCCCTGCTGAGTGACTCGCGGCTCCCTGAAGATCGTAAGACCTCCGAACTTGTGCTTGAGCCTGCTGAGTGACTCGCGGCTCCCCCAGACTCTCTTTGGTCCCGCCGGACCCCACGACGACAAGCGTATCCCCCAGCTCGAGGATTGTGAGCTGTGCACCGGGTACGCTCCTGCATTTGATCCATATCCCCCCAAAGACTGTCCCGCTACCTCCTATCCCCGCCAAGACTCTGTGAGCCCACGCTCTGCTTGTAAATATCTGCCTTGCTGATCATAAAGATCTTACCACTTCGATTTGATAAAGCTTGAATCCTAAGAACCCTCGGTGTGGTGTCTCTTTGTCGTGTGGTGCCGAGTGTACGATCCTAGATACGAGATTCCTCCCCTGCGGAATCTCCCGCCAGTGCCCGGCTACGATACCTTGAGGGTGGGTCTCAGGACAGCCAGGGCCCCCTCCGGGCTCCTCTGAGGTCGCCTTCTAACAAGAGCCATGGGGCCCCATGATTCACCCTGAAACCCCTCCCCCCTGAAGGGCCAGCACTTGTAATGGCCTGCCAATGGTAAGGGGAGACCCACGGACCCTGCGTTGTGGCATTAGTCACCCCAAGTTGTGTCCCACAATTGGCAACACTGCCCGGTCCCCCTGGGATTGCCCCCTACCCCTTTTTGCTGCACATTATGCTGACCAGAGGTGTTCTCCCGCCTCTCCTGGGGGCCGCCGATGTGGCCACAGGTCCCCTTTAGGATTCGCTGCTGCAGATGTCTTCCATTATCTCGATATCCACTGCAGCTTGCCAGCTTTGTATGGACGCCGCACCCTTTGCCGCCCACTTCCCCTTGTCCTCCTTCCTTCTTGGGTGTCGGGCGTCCTCTCGTGGTCCTGGAGTCTTTTTTCCAGGGGGAGCCGCCGTTCTGGCTGCATGCCCCCTCCTGCGTGGCTCAGCCCCCTTTCTATTATCCAGCTGGAGTCTCTTTACAGGGCCTCTTTCAGCCCCTTCACCATCTGCTGGTCCACCCATCCCTTCCCTTTGGTTTCGATCAGGGCTCTGGCTGTTTGCAGCATTGCCTACAGGTCGTCATCCAACATCGGTCCTGAGTCCCTCGCCCTGTCTCTGCCCGGCCTTAGTTGCTCCTCTTCATCCTGAAAGCGCACCGGCCGTCGTCGTGTTCTTCCCGCCATCCGGTCGGTGTGTCCTTTTTTTTCCACACATGACCCATGTGTAATCTGCTGCACTTTGCAGACACTTCTTTAACCAAAAAGGGGGTGCCGAGTAATGCCGCCAGATCTTATAGTCCCACAGGCTCCGCAGCGTTCTCCTCTTTATTGGCCCACCTTCTCCCGCAGGCCCTTGCTGCTTTAAGAACACAGGCCAAGACTCTCAGCACTCGCGAGTGCTGCAAAAGCCCTCGATTGAGCAGGCACTTACCAGAGTTCCACCCTCTCCTGCATTTGTGCCTGGGAGCTGTGCCCACTTGCTCGCCGCCACTGAGTCAGATCTGTGGAGGCTCCGACAGGCCCATTGGACAGGGGCCACGTGGCGGTGAGTGCATCAATGAATGAGGGACACAACACTCATGGTAGTGGTCTGGGCCGGAAGTCCCGAGCGACCTCCGCCCATTTATTTATTGTCTCTCTGGCCACGCCTGGCCAGAGAGTGTTACAATGTGTGCATGTGCTTCCTGCAACCTTACGTTCCTTGCGACAACTAGACCGCTACATCCCATCCCAAATCAGTTCTTTTCTTTCCGACCTAGCTGTGCACTCCATGCAAACTCCGATAGCTGGCTGTTCGGCTGTGGATTAGGACGTAGATTGTACCTGTGTCGCACTGTCTCTGTGCCTCTGGTCGGGCTACCCGTTCCGGACCCACATGGTGTTTCTGTTGGGTTGCTCGCCTCCGTTCTTATCATGGTCGGGGACCTCGGTTGCGGACTGATAGGGTGATCGATGCTCGGATCTATGTCCGCTATGCCGGTACAAGGGGTTCTTTCTGCCCCAGGGCGATCTTCCTCTGCCTCCGGAACTTCTTTGAACCAGGATATATTTCTGGTTACTAGTTCGCCGTTCCTTTCTGCTGTCACAGCGGTACCTCTGACCTCCTGCACCAACCATGATCCTGCCTCATAGGGTGTTCGGAGCTTTCCTCCTGGTCTACGATTTCTTATCAGCACACGGTACCCTGGCCTCAGAGTCCGACTCTTCGCTCTTCTCCGTTGACTGGCTCTGATATTGGTCATGGTTCTCCTGTGCTGAGTTGCAGACGCATCGTACGGTTCTTGTTCCCACGTTTCCGACACCGGGAAACTGTCTCGCCGAGGTCCAGCCAACATTAGCGACCACGGGGTCCTCTGAGTCGTGCAGTGTGGTGTGCTGCGATATTCTTGCAGAAATTTCTGCAGCACTACTTCGGGGTCAGATTGTTCTGCCATGGCGATGCGCAGGATCTTATTCAGAGTTCTCATGAACCGCTCTGCTGTGCCATTGGCTTGGGGCCATTGGGGAGTTATGCGATGGTGTTTTATTCCCAACCGCGCCAGGAACTCCTTGAACTCCCCTCCTTGAAAGGGGGGCCCATTGTCAGTCTTGAGGGATCCAGGCAGTCCGAAAAGTGCGAATATTTTTAGGAGCGCTGGAGCGAGGTGATCAAACGCTGTGGATGGTAGTACTTCTACACACGGGTATTTTGAGTAGCTATCCACCAGCACTGCAGTGACCCTCCCATCTGGGAAACTCCCAAAGTCTAAGCTCACACTTGCCCACGGGGCAGGTGCGGGGTCCTCCGTGATCACTGGGGCCGGTGCCTCGGCAGTCCCAGTCAATTGGCACGCTCGGCAGTTCCTGACTACCTGCTCCACAGCCTCCGCTAGTCCGGGGAACCACAGCTTTTCTCGCAGACGGGACTTCATTCTGTTGACCCCTTGATGGCCTTCGTGTGCCAGGTTAGTGATCCTATCCTGCAAGCTTTGTGGAATGACGATTTTTGACCCTCGCAGTAGAACGCCACTCTCCGTTGTGCTGAGTTTGTCTCGCACTCTCCATATTTTCCTGAGACGCGTTCTCTCTGCCTCATTCCACCCTTGCACATTGTTGAGAAAACCGTCCCACGCCCCTGTCCTTATAGTGTCTACTGTCTTCTTGAGGACTATGTCTGAAGCCATGTTTGCACTCACTTCTTCACACGACACCGCTTGGGGGCACGCCCATTGGGACACCATGTTCACAAAGTCTTCGGTCCTCCGTTCCTGTGACGTGTCCCCTTCTTCTTGCCGGCTCGGGTGGCGTGACAGAAAGTCTGCTGGGTTTTTAGCACCTGGCCGGTATGCCAGTTCCATCTGGTATTGTTGAAGTTGTATCGCCCACCTTTCAATCCTCGGTGGTGGGTGTGGGGCTGTCCCTCGAAATAAAGGGAGCAGTGGTTGGTGGTCGGTCACTACTCGGAACGGGTGCCCGCTGACGTATAAGTGAAAATGGTTGCATGCCCACTTGATAGCGAGGGCCTCTCGCTCAATTTGCGAATACCTGGATTCTGTTGCGGTTAGAGCTTTGCTGGCGAACGCTAGCGGCACCCATGTTCCTGGTTCCGTCTCTTGGGTCAGGACTGCTCCCAGTCCCACCGGACTGGCGTCCACGATCAACTCTGTTTGCCGATTGGTGTCAAAGTACGCCATTGTCGTGCTGGCTAGCAACGCTGTCTTGATTTTCTGGAAAGCGTCTTCCTCTCTCTTGGACCATTGCCACCCGGCGTCCTTTTTCGTGAGCTGGCGCTACGGCTCAGCTATTGTCGCCAGGTTCGAGATGAACCTCCCGCAGTACGTCGCCATGCCCATGAAGCTCCGTACCTCTGATGCAGTGTTCGGTGCTGGTGCCAGTTGGATCGCTTCCGACTTTTTTGGGTCAACTTTTACTCCCTCAGGACCAAACACGTACCCGAAGAACTCAATGGACCGCTGGAAAAATTGGCATTTTTCCTTATGTAATGTCACTCCATGTTCTGCTAGCCGCTTCAGCGTTGCCTTTAGTCGGCGGTGGTGCTCCTCGAGTGTGGCAGAATGTATCAGGATGTCATCACTCACATTCATGACTCCTTGCAGCCCTGTTAGCACTTCCTTCACTGCATTTTGGAATATTTCCGCGGCGGATGAAATTCCAAAATTCAACCTGCGGTATCTTCGTAGTCCTAGATGTGTTGAGAAGGTGGTGATATACCGACTGTCCTTATCCAGCTTTAGCTGATGATACCCAGCATTCAAATCTAGTTTTGAAAACCATTGTGCGCCGTTGAGATCGGCTAGAATGTCATCGACTGTGGGTGTCAAATGTCGTTCTCTCTTAATGGCTCAATTAGGTATTCTCATATCAATGCATATGCGGATTTTCCCCGGTTGACGAGGTTTTTCCGCAATCACCATTGGGGACACCCACGGGGTCGGACCGGACACCTCCTCAATTACACCTTGCTGTTCCAGCTTTGTCAGTTCTTGCTCGACCAGTGGGCGCAGGTGAAACGGTATTCTTCTGTGACGTAGGGCTATTGGTTTTATCGCCGTGTCAATGTGTAACTTAATAGGAGGTCTTTTGATCGTACCTAGACCTTGAAACAACTGTGGGAACTGTGTTAGGATTTCTTCCGTTTGTGTTGTCTTGACCGCGTTGGCGAACGTGACTAACGACAGGTCTTCTGCCGTGTGGCTTCCAATCAAAATGTCTGCTTCTTTGTCCACCACGTGGAACGTGGTAGTAACTTCTTGGTCTTCTGCCTGCACGGTCACTGTCATTTTCCCCTTTAGCGGGAGTGGTACCTGGCTTCCGTACGTGAGGATTCTTACTTTGGACGGCATTAACTGAGGTTTTGCCTTGAGCGCTCCGTAGTGTTGAGACCCCATCACATTCACAGAGGCCCCAGTGTCTATTAGTGCGGTGACTCGTGTCCCTGCGATTGAGACTTCGCATGTTGCTTGAGGACGACGTTGTCTCTTCAGGTCACACACGAACGACACAAAATGGCATTCTTCCTCTTCTTCTTCGGACGAAGAGGCTTCGACATACCGTGGATGCCCTGATCCGGTTCGTTGTGACGTTGCCTGCGCTGTCTCTTCCAGCGTTAACTGCTTCACTTGCCTGTATGGCGCCTTTCGTCCTGTCCAGCCTCTCAGACGTGGGCCTCCTCTGCATACGCTTGCAAAGTGGTTGAGGGTGCCGCATTTGGTGCACGTTTTCCCCCTTGCTGGACAGCTCTCTGGAGGGTGGTCTTCCTTCCCACAGTATCCGCACTGAGGTCTCCTGGGTGTTCGGGTGGGCCGCCTCCCTCGAGTACCACGTGCCACCGTACGAAGTGCGTCCGCTCTCTCCGTCTTGGTGGTGACCGTCGGTTCCGCCGCAGTGTGGAGGGCCGCCTCCATCGCAGACGCGCGGACATCAGACAGTTCATGTGACCTGGCTAGAATGAGTATGTCTTCTAGCGCAATGCGCGGTTGACGGAGTATGAGTGTCCTTAGTGTTTTGTTGCGACACCCCTGGATCAATTGAGCTCGGGCTTCCTTCACGGGCTAGCCAACTCTCTCAGGCGGGCATGAAAAGCGTCCATTGACTCCCCTTCCCTCTGCTTCGCTTGACACAATTTGAACCTCTCATAGTCAGGGTTTAGCTGGGGATCAAAATGTGCGTTTAAGGCCCTGACCGCAGCGTCATAGTCGGTTGCCGGTCCAGTGTTTGGTAAGTGCGCAAATAGTTTGTAGATCTCATCCCCTGCAAAGTGTAGCAACAACGACCGTTTTACCTTATCATCCGTTTCTCTAGTGGCAATGAAATAGTTGTCGAGGCGACCCAGCCACACTTTCCATCTTGGGGACGCCGTCGCAGGGTCGATCAGCTCACTGAAGGGAGGCAGGGCGCTTACTTGGGTGTGTGTCGGTGTCGCGACAGGCGCAGGTGTCACCTGTTGTCTGCTCGTGCTTGCCACCTGGTCCACCATCGCCGCTATATGACAAGTAGCCTCCCAACACCAACAGCCGTGGATAGATAGACCCGCTTCTGGGTGTGTCTTGAAGTATGCGCGGCCGCCCCGTGCTGCGCTACGGCGAGACAGAGCAGACTCAGTCCAGCCTGCTGTCACACCAATGCACAAGACCACCTCCGCTGGCGAGCAGTGCAACCTAAAATATGCCTCTCAATCAGGTGCAAAATACAGTCTCAAAGTCTATCCCACTGTTGCATGCGCCAATACTTGATGGTGATGATGATAACTGCTGCATGAGCCAATGCTTGATTGCACTTTCTTTCCGTGCTCCAGGGAGGTACACAGCCGCTCTGGAGGCCAGGGAGATCATACACGGGATGCGTGCAGAGCAGCACAGGCAGGACAACACGTGCGCACCAACAGGCCTCAGAGCGTGCTCCCGCGTCGCGTCTCACCGTCAGGCAGGTGCTGCTCCCGTTGCGCGCGACTCGCGCTGCTGGCGTCAAAGGGAGACGTGGGACCACACCACCGGCATACAGCCGCTCCGCATTACCGGGCAGGCAGCCCAGGGAGCCCGGACAACAGACTCGGTCCGTCGCGGGGCAGCACCCGCATCACCAGGGCAGCGATCGTTGCAGCAGCCGACCAACGCCCACACCGAGGCACACGCTCACGGGGCCACGCAGGACAGGTGGTGCCCACCCTCGTCGCCAGTGTGGAGGCTCCGACAGGCCCATTGGACAGGGGCCACGTGGCGGTGAGTGCATCAATGAATGAGGGACACAACACTCATGGTAGTGGTCTGGGCCGGAAGTCCCGAGCGACCTCCGCCCATTTATTTATAGTCTCTCTGGCCACGCCTGGCCAGAGAGTGTTACAATGTGTGCATGTGCTTCCTGCAACCTTACGTTCCTTGCGACAACTAGACCGCTACAAGATCCTCCATTCCTCCCTGCAGCACTGCTCCGGAATGGGAGGAACCGGCTGGTCCTTAACAGCTGTCCGCTGCAGTGCTCCCTCTGCCGCCGCCAACTGCCTGCAACTCTCGCTCCTCTCCTCCCCACTCCGCACTTCAGGGGGGACGGAAATTTCCCCAGCCGATATTCCGTACCACGTGGTCGCCCGTTGGTTTGGTGATGGTTCAGTGATTGCGACCTCTAGAAATGCCGATCTCAATGGTGAGGTTAGTGTAACTGGGAAGAATTGCCTTGTTCTGGGGATCCTACCCCCTTTTTACTTCCTGGTCCCGGTCACCTCCTACTCGCCCATTGGGTGACTTTTCCTATTTAAATGTCGCGCCAAATCCTGGCGCGCTTATTTTTGCTGCTTTCGCCCCTCGATTTCGTTCCTGCCACCGTGAGGGCTTCCCCGTGGGCCTCTATTGGTCCACTGAGCTTCCCGGCCCACGCCCCCAGTCCACTTCAGATGTGATAGTAGCAGGCCCAACCACTGTCCACCTTAAATTGACTTCCTTGTACAGAATACCATCACCCACCACAGTCTACTTTTAGTGTGTTTCCCATACAAAACAGCAGCACTCCCATTCCAGTCCAGCTTTAACTGCCTCCCAGTGCACACACAGAGCAGTGACACATATAACAGCTCAATTGTAATGTGCATCACACTCACAAACAGACCAGCAGCACCCACCGCACAGTGGGCATCAAGTGCTGGACAAACAGGGCAGCACCCAAAGTACCGTTATCTTGAACAAGCAGAGGGGCATCACTCCGAAAGAATAAACAGAAGCTGAATCTCACTCTAGACTAGAAGGTACATACAACATATTTGAAATGCAAACATTTTGTATAATAAATAAATTACTCTTATTTTTACTGAACAACTTGATCATATGCCTAGAGCATTTTTTTTGCTGTGGCTGTTAACAATTTATCCTCTAAAGGATACTTTTTTTTACAAACCAACACCATCTGCTCTTAGATAATTGCTTGCCTGCACATATATGTATACACACACTTTGCAGAGTGCTCAATGTCATGATCCTGCGGCCAATGTAGAGGTCCACCTGTTCGAGAGAATCTTACCTTTGCAGTTCGTTATCACCAGCTTCAGGACAGATTCACGCTTGCTGCTGGTGAAGTTGGGGACCGTTGCTGACTTGGTGAGGCCATTGGCATGGTGCCCACCAAGTCGAATTGAGAAAGGCAGGTAATCGAGCAGTGGTCGATGGGCCGGTGCCTCAGGGACTTTAATGTGGCACCAGCATCGCAGAGCACTCCCCTGACATGCTATTAACTGAGGCTGAGGTCCAGGTGTTGCTTTAGCCTTTGAGGCATTCTCATCTTAGCACTCTGCCTCTCATTCTCAGCCAGGAGGCCACTTCTCTTACCCCCTCCCCAGCCCATTATAGCCTCATGGCATTTAGCTGGCAAGAGAGGTGTCAAAAGCAGTGTTATCCCCCACAGGACCATCTCTCTTAGACAATGGGTGTGGAGGAGGGCACAAGGAGGGTGTGTTGTATGCAGGGGCCTCACAGGGGTGCAGGTGATATTTGGTTATTCTTACCTAACTTTCCCCCCTTGAGGCTGTAATGGGTTGGGGAGGGGGTAAGAGAAGTGGCATCCTTAGCATCCAGTTGCTGTCACCTCAGCCCCAGTGTCTTTAAGGCCTTTTTGGGGGCTGAGGAGAGGGTTGCATATAATTGAATGCAGTACCATGGGCAGAGCTGCAGATGTTGAAACTGGGTTCGAGTTCCAGTGTCATCTCAACATCCTGTGATTCTAGGCACATCCCTTAATCTCCATACTAAAAATGAAAATGAATTTGATCTTGTGTAATGTAACTGGTTCTCATATCTCCAATGACTTTGGACTGAGTTCATGCTATACAAAACTATAAAAAAAATAATGAGCCTGATTCTAGTGAGACTAACCAGATGGAGAATGTGGGCCACTTTTTTGGGAGTGAACGGGCCTAATTGTGATCCCCTTCTGACCCTGGTGCCCAACCCAATGGGGGGGAGGAGACTCTTGCTCTTCAGGTGCTAGATGGTGCATGATGATGATGAGGAGGCAACAGAAGGCTTTTCTGCCGACTCACATTGAGTCCAATATAGTCCATCGAATCCTCAAAGCGTAGCCACTTCTGGATGTGGTTGGCCATGAGAATTTGGTGTTTTATGGAGACAAGATGGATAACACCCTTCCCTGAACTACTGTTATTGAGCTTCCTCTTCTTAAAAGCACCTCCAGCACTCCTCACACATGGTTACATTATCTGTTGCAATGAATTATGGGAATAGGCATCAGACAACTCCTGATGCCGGGTGAATGGGCTTGTATCACATCCCCTGTATAAGCCAGATGTCCTGTGACTTTGACAATATACATATATACTGTGTACTGTGTGTACAGGCACCAGCGTAACCGTCACCCACCGGAAGTGCTCTTGCCCGGTTCTTTCATAATGCTTCTCGCCGATCTCTTCCTCAGAGCATAGTGGCTCTGGACTCCCCGTGGCTTGCTCTATGTGAAATTACACTCTGATTGGCTGTTGCCATTTATTTATAACATCATCATGCATGTTTTATGGGGGTGAGTGCTTAGCACACCGGAAAACTCTGTTCCTCTGGTGGTTTTTTGCCAAACTCTGCACCCCAATTGAAGCATGGAGTTGGAAAACTTCACGAAATCCACTGGTGGAGCATAGTTCACCACCCACCCCTACCAACCACCACACTCCTTCAAATGTGACAAGTCAGACTTGGCCAGAAATAAAAAGATATCGGCAGCAGGGAATATTCATTTTTAATGTATATTGAATGATTAAATGTCTGTTATTTCGCTCATCTCAAAATTAGACAACAGCGCCACCAAGTGGCAAGCTGTCATTAGAGCCCGTGCTGAGCAACGGAAACTACTGTCTCAAATTAAGCACTGCATGAATGGTCAGCATGTGGCAAGAATGTATAATAATGCACACACCACCACTTCTCATAAACAAGAATATACCATGCATACTTTCAGTAAATGCATTATTATTACACCAATCACTTTACATGTCACACACACACATTGACAGAATGAGGAGTCATATGTTAGTACAGACATACATCCACAAATATTGAGGACCACTAGGCCTGCACCACAGACTCGCCAAAATACTAGCTCTATCCCACTTGTGGCAGTCTCAATCAATACCTCTGCTTTTTGACAGCAGGACCACTAACATGGAGACATTTTTATTGTAGTTCAGAAAAAGGAACCCTAATGTGAATGAGGAGCAAATACTTCACTGAAGCTCCAAAGCCTCTTACAAAGCAGACAGTGAGCCACTGCTATAATCCCTACATGTATAACCAGTACCACTGACACCTGTCCCAACAGCCAGTAATTGTTGTCCAATACAGCCAGAGGAACTCTCTAAACCCGTAGACTGTTAGGAGATAACTATTACCAAAATGTTTTTGTTTTGTGCCAAGAACAACATTACTGAACCACTTACTGAATCTACCACTCCATTCCATTGTCCATATAAACACACACACATATGTGTGTGTATGTTTATATATATTCACTGAATAAAAAAACCTTGGAAATCCACTGAAAAAAAACAAAGGTTACAGGAATGTTATAATTAGGCTCAGATTTCACTCATTCAAAACCAGTGAAATTCAACAGTTTTAGTTACCTGAGCTACCCATAACTTACACCCCCGCAATGCGCTGCTTATGACCTCACATATTACATCACTCATGACATAGTCAGTGACATCACTGATGACATCACTGATGACATCTCACATGACATCATTGATGACATCATCTAGTAATTATGAAAAAAAGTTTTTGTGTGTTAAACGTATATACTAATGTTTCACAAAAGTTATATTTGTATATTTTGTTTACTACTAATGAGTGATTCCATTTTTAACATAGTTTATGTGAGTCCCTGTGTAACTATGTGCATATGTGTGTGTGAGTGGGTGTCTGAGTGACTGTACAGGTGTGTGAGTTGGTGTGTGAGTGACTGTATGGGTGTACAAGTGGGTGTCTGAGTAGCTGTGTGGGCGACTAAGTGGCTGTGTGAGTGGCTATATTGGTGAGTTAGTGGGTGTGTCAGTGGCTGTATGGGTGGGTGAATTAGTGGCTGTGTGAGTGGCTCTATGGGTGGGTGAGTGGATGTGTCAGTGACTATGCATGCATGAGTGGGTGTCTGAATGGCTGTATGAGTGAGTGACAGTGTGTACGTGGCTGTATGTGTGAGTAGCTGTTTGAGTGAGTGTTTGAGTAAGTGAGTTGGTGTGTGAGTGGCAGTATAGAACAGTGAATGTCTGTGGGATTGGCTGTATGGGCGAATGAGTGGCTGTGTGAGTGTTTGTATGGATGTGCGAATGGGTATGTAAGTGGCTGTATGGTTAAGTTAGTGTGCGAGTGGTTGTATGGGTGAGTGAGTGGCTCTGTTGAGAGGATGTATGGAAGAGTGGGGTTGTGAGTGTCTGTATATATGAATAACTGGGCATGCCATTAGCTGTATGGGTGAGTATGTATCTATATAAGTGGCTGCATGGGTGAATGACTGTTTGTGTGATCAGGCTCTATGAGTGAGTGGGTGGGTATGTGAGTGGCTCTATGGATATGTGAATGGTTGTGTAGGTACTTGTATGGGTATGTGAATGGTATGTGAGTGGTTGTGTGGGTTTGTGAGTGGGTGTATGAGAGGTTGTCTGGGGTGTGAGTGGTTGTGTGGGTGATATCATCAGTGATATCATCTGTGATGTCACTGACCATATCATGAGTGATGTAATATGTGAGGTCACAAGCACTGCATTGCAGAGACATAAGTTATAGTTAGCTCAGGTAACTAACTGCTTAATTTCACTGGTTTTGTAGTAGTGAAATCTGAGCCTAACTATAACGTCCCTGCAACCTTTTTTAGTGAATTTCTAAGGTTTTTTTAATTCTATTTCCTAACAATAATGTGCCTGTAACCTTTGTTTTTTAAGTGAATTTGTAAGGCTTTTTTTAATTGTATTTCCTAACTGTATCCACTAACCTTTGACACTGAGTGTGTGAGTGAGTGCATGAGTGTCTTAGTGGATGTTTGAGTAGGTTTATAATTGGGTGTGAGACAGTATGAGTGGGGCTGTAAGTTGGTGTATGAGTGTCTGAGTGGGTCTGTTAGTGGGTGTGTGAGTCTCTGAGAGGTCTGTGAGTTGATGTGTGAGTCTCTGAGCAGATCTGTGAGTGGTTGAGAGAGAGTATGAGTGATTCTGTAAGTGTATGCCTGAGTGTCTGACTGTGTCTGTGAGTGGGTGTACGGTGTACGTGTCTGAGTTAATCTGTGAATGGGTGCATGAGTGAATTGGTCTGTGAGTGGCTATGAGAGTGTCTGAGTTGTTCTGTGAGTTGGTGCATGAGTGCCTGAGTGGGTTCTGCTCATTTTCTGTAGGCCTTGGCAGAGCTTGCGGAGTTGTAATCTGAGGAATTCCACAGAGTTACTGAAAAACTCTGCCAAGTTCTGCAGAGTTACGTGAGTGGGTGGAGTATTGCTCAGTCATCCCTAATGAAGTTCCCTTGGCTGCTGAGGGATATTGGGGGCCAATAACACCTATTGTTCCCCCTAGTAAGTTTCCCACAGCAGGATTGCTGAGACCTCGTCAGAGGCCCCCTTATCACCCACTCTGCAGATGCTCCGCCAGCTGCACTACTGGTTAGGGGATGAAGTCTCCTTGGCTGCTGAGGGTTGTTGGGGGCCAAGAACCCCTATTATTGCCACTGGTTAGTCACACACAACAGGATTGCTGACATCTCATCGGAGGCCATGCCCCCTTTCTCAACACTCTGCAAAGGGCCTCCTGGCTCATTACTGGTTGGGGGATGAAGTCCCCTTGGCTGCTGAGGGTCACTGGGAGCCAAGAACCCCTATTGTTGCCATAATTAAGTCCCCCAAAGCGGAATTGCTGAAACCTCATTGGAGGCACCTCCCCCTTTATCAACCACTCTTAGGAGGGGCCTCCTGGAGCACTACTGTTGAGGGATGTAGTCCCTTTGCCTGCTGAGCGTCATTGAGGCCAGGAAGCCCTATTGTTGCCACAAGCAAGTCACCCACACTGGGATTGCTGAGGCCTTGTTGGAGGCCCGCCTCCTTTCTCAATCGCTCTGCAAATGCACCTCCTTTCGCACTACTGGTTGGGGATGAACTTCCCTTGACTGCTGATGGTCATTGGGGGCCAAGAATCTCTATTGTTGCCACAAGTAAGTCACCCACAGCATGATTGCTGAGACCTCATTGGAGGTCCAGCCCCCTTTCTCAACCACTCTGCTAAGGAGTCTCCTGGAACACTACTAGTTGGGGGATGAAATCCCGTAGGTTGCTGAGGGTCGTTGGGGGCCAAGAACCCTTAGAGTTGCCACAAGTAGGTCCCCCACAGCAGGATTGCTGAGATCTCATCGGAGGTCCTACCCACTTTCTCAACCACTCTGAAAATACGCCTCATAGTGCACTACTGGTTGAGGTAAGAAGTCCCTTTGGCTTATGAGGGTCATTGGGGGCCAAGAACTCCTATTGTTGCCACAAGTAAACCCCCAAAGTGTGATTGCTGAGATCTCATCAGAGGCCCCACCCCCTTTTTAAACTACTCTGCAAAGAGGCCTCTTGGCACTGTACTGGTTGTGGGATGAATTCCCTTGGCTGTTGCTGGTTGTTGGGGGCCAAGAGCCCTATTGTTGCCACAAGTAAGTACCCCACAGCGGGATTGCTAAGACCTTGTTGGAGGCCCCACCCCCTTACTTAACCACTCTGTAAAAGGCCTCCTGACGCACTACTGATTGGTGGATGAAGTCCCGTAGGCTGCTGAGGGTCATTGGGGGCCAAGAACCCTTATTGTTACCACAAGTAAGTCCACCACATCAGGATTGCAGAGACTAGTGGTGAGTGTACCTTAAACTCCTCTCCGCCAGTGGATTGGTAGAGTTTTCTGTGGAACTCCGCATTCCAAGTGGAGCACAGAGTGGCAAAACTCCGCAAACTCAGTAACCGGAGCAGAGTTTACGGCCTACCTCTGCTTTGCACTTAGTCACTTTTTTGAAGCTTTTCTCTTGTTGATGTACTCATCGGTGAGTCCTTGGGTCTTTTGGATCTGATGCTCATTTTGATGAAAGCAGACTGACTCAGTGCAATACCTCGTTGTGTCTCTGGAGGTCTTTGTCCTTGACATCGACAATGTGGAGTGCTGGTGGAGCATTAAGTGGAACAAGCTAGCATGGTCAGGCCGATTCTCAAGTCGATGATGTTGGCTTAACTCATCATATTAAGCCAGTCTTCTCTTGGAGCTTTTTACCAAACTTTTGTAAAAAGATCCTAAACTTTCAGAACTTCTTCTGAGTAGTTTTCTTTGGGCCAGAAAGTGTCCAGCAACATCAGCCAAGAGTTCAAAAGCTCTGGATTGCCTCTTTGGGTCTGGGACTTAATCTCCCACAATGCATCTGGTCAGTCAAGGAAAATCCAGTAGTAGCTGGTCAGCTGGAGTAGTCCTTTCAGTGACTGTTGCAGGTGGTTTTTCCCTGCCCTTTTCTAACTGTTGCTGCTCAGGAAGTCTACTCCTTTTCCCTCAATTATGCACAGTCCTTCTTTTGTGAAGTCCTGAGAGTGCAGCAGGTGCAGGCTTTCTGAGTGCAAGCCTTCTGTGGTGCTGTCCAAAGGTCCAGCAGGGAAGTCTTTCTTCTCCTGATGTTTCAAGCAGGGATTTGAGGGGCTCCTGTAGATCGTCCATGTTTATTCCACATTCTGCACTGGCAAGAGGGGGGATACCCCAACCAATGGGGTTCAAATTGCCACAGAGGAAGCATCCACAAACCACCTCCTGGGAAGTGTGTCATATTTCTGACCCAGAATGGACTATTTATCATAAATCTAAATAGAGAAATGTTCTCTTTAGAGTGTGTGTCTGGCTAACACAACCCAGATGTGTGGTTAACATTCACTACACTCTCTTTTCAGCCCCTCTCCTTATCTAATTAGGATCTTCCAATCTGGCTGGGGATCAAGGAAGTGGATGCTAGCTTGGGTCTTGTGACATCTGTTCTTCTACCTTTGAATTTCACTTTATCTCATTATCCCCTTCCTGTCCCTGGCTTCAAAAGAAAGCAAATCTCCTCTTTCCAAATGGCTGTATTGTTTCAGCCCCAGGCCTTTTCACATCTACCCAGGGAGCAGCTTGGCTTAGGCTGTCAGAGGATGGCCAATCAGAAGAGGCTACTACAGGGCTTTTTAGGTAACTTCAGGATAGTAAGTAAAACTACTTTCCTGTAATAGTTATAATAAATCTGACCATGACAGGTTGTTGGATTTATAGTAGCTAATCATGTTGCTAGCTAACTCCAATCAAAAGTTAGACTTTATTAATGTTTAATAAAGCCTTCCCATGTTAGTCTCTGCAGCTAGCAGCACTACAATGGGAAAAAACAACGTTGATTGTTTTTCCCCGAAGAGGGCATATAAAACATATTTTATAATGTCCCTGATTTTTATAGCAAGGCACCCCACCCTTGGGGCACTTAGGGCAGACCTTAAGGTTGACTTCTAAGGAATAAAAAAGTAGTTTTGGCCTTTGGAATACTTTTAATTCCAAAATTGAATTTAGAAACAGTTTATTCTAAAACTAGCCTGCAAGGCAGGCCTGGCTTTAAAGTGACACTGCAGCAGTGCACACTTAAGTGCATTAAGTCCACTGGGGTCTCTAAAGCTATATGCCCTACCATATACTAGGGATTTACAGGTATGTTGTCTTAGACAATTCATACATGTGCTTAAGGTCAGCAGTGGCTTGAACTTACTGCTTCTTGGATTACAGAGACGGACATGATTTTAGATCTGGTTGCTTCGCAGTATACCACCAGAACTTCATCACCACTTCTCACTGATAGGATTGCTAATAGCAGATTATATGATAAAATATTTAAGACCCCGACAATGCTGCTGCAAAACTGTTTAGATTTGTTGCTAGGGGTGAACAGTTACATAACTAGATCGCTCAGTTCAAAGGAAAGTGTTTTTGCTTCTACAGGTAGCAAATAAGGAGGTAAAGGATTTAGGGAACTGTCTAACTTGTTGTGCATTTGTGTCTTCTGTTTGCATGCATTCCTGCAGCTCCCTAGTGCTTCATTGGGTTCTTCCTCTGCTGAATCAAATGCAGGAGATTACCTGGGAAATACACGTTGCTTCTATGGTTATGGAACCTGGTCTTTACTCTGACACACAGTCAGTCAGTCAGTTAGTAAGAATATCCAGAATGAATTTTCCCTATGTTTTATTGTTGTTTTTATAAGATTTTGTAGTGTACTTTAATGGTTTTAATTAACCCAATAAAGTGATTACTCTGACACACCTTATTGAGAGTCTTCTTGAGGCCAAAGGTTGGCACTACGCAGCCCAAAATGCACCAGCGCAAGGAGGAGCTGAATAGCTAGTATCTGTGTTATTAAATACTTGGGTAGACCCACATAGTCAGAAGAATAGTAGATGATGCAAGGCAGAGCCAGAGTTTGCAACAGTACCTTTAAGGAAGAAATTGAGATAAGTGTTCTGAATTTATGAGTATTGAACAGCAGGTATGAACAAGTTGTTAGAACAGAAGCTATTTCATGAGCCAAACTCAAGGACAAATTAAACTGAGAGCTCAGATTCTGGACCGGCACAGAAAATGGCACAGCACTGGGGGCAAAATAGTGAGAGGAACAGGATAAGAAGAAACAGCAGAGGAGAAATGTGCCTCAGTTTTAATGGGATTAAATTTTGAGAAGATGGTGACCATCCAGGCCTTGGTAGCCTAATAGACAGACAACTTCCTAGGACTTCACCATATCAGTGCTATGAGGCCAATTGTTGCCCCATGCCCCTTTGTTTGGAGCATGGGGCAGTTCAGAGGTTTGCCCTGCATCATGATGTCATACGGAGGTTGGCATACATGTACTCTTGCAATTGTGCTATCAGAAAGTGCCCGGCTGCCTGACCTTCACAGTCAGACGAGGATCTGACTATAAGTTGGGAGCAGGAGGAGCCACAACATTCTATTGAAGGGGCCATCTCTGTTTCTGCCCTTTCAGAGGATAATGATTACCTTGGGCTCCTCAAGGGGGCTTACAGAATGAGGGTAGCAAGGAGGGAGCATTTGCACCGGGTGAGACAGTCTCCTCCTATTAGATCTTACATTTTAAAACTGGTGCTGATGGAAAGAAAAGTGCCTCATATTTGCTGAAGACTACGAGGAAGTCAGGCAGTTCCTCTTCTGGCCCATACACATTCGGAGTCCATTACCGGACTTCCACTAACACAATGTGCATGTGCAGAAGACCTTAATCTTTGGTGAGGTAGGAAGACGATGACCAAAATATTCTGCAGTCCCCCAAAGATGAGGGTAGCAAGGGAGGAGTAACCTCACCAGGTGAGACGCAAGAGGAGTACATGTAGAATTATATGGTGTTCGACTGGGGTGCACTCCACTGAGGGCTATATTTGACTACTAGTACCTACCAAAGGCATATGCTTCAAGTTGTTCCTATAAAAATTGAATTCCAGATTTTCATAGGACAGTATGGTAAATCAAAATTAAATTTCCATGTATAACAATGATGCATGCCTCAGAGAATCATCTTGTTATGCAGATGATATACAATAAATAATGTCTACGTGGCTGAACCACTAAACCCCTTATTTTGAGTGGTCGAATTTCACGGTTAATGCCAGATGAAGTTAAGCCACCCACAATTTCAGGTACCTGTACCCCTGGAATTATGGGGTTCATAAACTCTGACTGAATAATTATAGAACTGGAAATTTCAGGCCCTTTTCCAGGATGCAAGGGCTGCACGCAATAGGACAATGCTACTCCTGCCAAACCCATGTGGCAGCAAGAGGTAAGAGACATTTCTCCCTCCTGGCCTGAAGTCTGCCCTGACCCCCACTCCCCACTCAAAAATCACCCTCCGCAATCTCCACCTGACACTTTCCACCTGCCCTGAGTCAGCAGAAAACGCCACAGGAATCAGAACAACATGGAAAAGGTTATGTGTGGTTATTACTCATTCCAGGAAAAGAGTCATCATTGACGGTCTTCAGTTCGGTGATACCAGACGGAATCCCATCTACAAAACCTACCAGGCTCATAATGGACCTTAGCCATCTGTGCACTAGGGGGCAGATTTACTACAAAGTAACGCAGCACGGTGCAGAAAGTCCTTTTGCTGTGCTGTGCTGCGTTAGTTTGGAAAGCACAGAATTGCGACATATTTACAAGAATATGTCGCATCTCTGTGCTTCCCCTGTGCTGGTGCACAAACTGCAGCCATGCGCCGGCACAGTCACCCTTACACCATGGTGCAAGGATGCCTGCATTGTGGGGAGATTGTTTTTGTGCAGAAAGGAACACCTTCCTGCACAAAAACAATCACAAGAGGCTTTTTCCTCTTTCAATGCGTGCTGTAGAATGCAGCATGCATTGAAAGAGGAAAAACGAGGAGAAATGAAGACATTTCTCCTCGTTGCGCCTCGCTACGCCACCTCTAGGGTGGCGTAGCATTCACAAGCATCTCCAGATTTACGATTTCTCGTAAATCTGGAGATGTGTCCTGTTCCATGGGTGTTGCGTGGGAACACCCACAGCAACCCCCATGGAATGCCCCTTCCACGCACAGTGCTGCGTGTGCAGGGGCCGTATTTACAAGGAGAGGAAAAGTAACGCAGGGTGGCTTTTTCTCTCCTTGTAAATATGGAGGAGCCCCCTACGCGCAAGGCCCCTGGCGCAGGGGCCTTGTAAATCTGCCCCTAGATATTTAGCCTTCCAGGGAGTTCCATTCCTGCATGTTTGTACACTCAGGCCACAGGAACAAAACTGTAGAAGCGTACAAAGCATCTGTTCAAGTCCTGCAGGCTGTAAAGACTCCATGATAAACTTTCTGTTCTTTTGGAACGTGGCAACAAGGATGGAAGTGGAAAATGTATTACACTCATGTGATGTAGAGGCAAGCATTACATGTAGTCTTCACTTGGTGTTTTGAATTGCACAGATTTCTTAGATTTACTCCCGTGCCTATGGTGGGACCAGTGGAATGAGAGGGTGGTCCACTGGTCTATGCTATATTCAGGAAACCCAACGTGGCATATAGCTTTGCCTTTAGTGCATGGTGTGCTCGTTCCCATGCCTTAGCAGTGCTTCCATGACCTGTGTAAGGATTTGCAAACATGGGGGCAGATTTACAAGCCCCTTGCGCCTCATTTGCGCCACCGTTGCGTCACTTCTGTGACGCAGCGGCAGCGTAAACCTTGCGCCACGTTGTGCCCTATTTACAATGTGACACATCTAGGGAGATGTGTCACGTTGTAAAAATTCTGCGCCTGCTTGAAGCAGGCGCAAGGAGTGATGCAGCATGTTGGGCATAGGGCGCCCCTGAGCCTTGCTGGAGCCGCGTCGCGCTTGCAACGTGACTCCAGCAATGCGCTACCTTTACGACAGGGGATGCGACAGGCATCTGCCCATCCGTGCGCCACGGCACGCCGCATTGTAAATGCGGCGCATCAGTGGTGGCGCACGGGTGGTTTTGCCTGTTGCAAGTGCAAGTGTTCTGGCGCATCCCTGTTGATTTGCAGAGATGCGCCAGACCTTGTAAATATGCCCCATGGTGGCTGGGACAGCCCATAAATCAGTACAAATATTCAGTGTATGAACGCCAAATGTGAAATCTTAGTATTGTCAGTAACTTCATCCAGGGTACTAGGATCCATTTTACATGTTCGCTCTAGGTCTTGCCAGTAGCACTGGTGGTGTCCCTGTTCCACATGTACATTCTCAGCATCTGGGCGTTTCGTGTTCTTTGGGTTTTACCTCACGTGGACGATCAGGGGCATCCTTCACATTGTTGAAACGTCGGGTGCTCATGGCCACTGTGCAGCCTGCTTCTCATTCTCCTCTTTTTCCTTGTGTGTCGTGTCTTCATCGTGTCTTCATCAAGTCGTGTGAAGACCTGACATCGCATAAGCGCGTTTTGTGCAGCAGTTTGTATTTGCTGTCTAAGGCTTGATTGCTTGCTGGTGCTGCATTTGTTGTGATGAATAGACATCAAATCAAATCTGTTTGTGGGAGGTGTTGCTGGTTGCATATGGTAACAGTTTTTTGTTTGAACTGCTTCTCTTCATTTTGTGCTTGTGAAGTAGGCGTTATATCAGCAGATATGCGGTGTCATGGCACGCTCGTTTTGACTCTTATTTCCATTGATGTGGTGCCAGGGCCCTATGGATCTATAACATTGTGTTGTTTTGAGGCACAAATGTGGATGTGGATGCATTTGTCACCTACTTTGAGGTTAGTTGAGAATCTCAGTGCAAACTGTTGCATAGTGATTGTTTTTTTATTTTACAGTGTTTTATATAGCGCGAACCTGACCCGAATAGGGTATCAGAACGCTTTACATAGCACCAGTTGCATTACATGAGAACACATTCTGGTTTTTTTATTAGGCACAGGAAGATTACGTGATTTGCCCAGAATCACAGGATGTTCAGCGTCATTGCTGAGACTCGAACCCAGTTCCCCAGTTTCGAGGTCGACCGCCCAAGCCGTTAGGCCAACTCCTCTCCTAGAGTGTGACCTTGATCTGTGCCTGTAGTTTGCCACCCATGACTGTCGGACTGCTAGATAGGGCGCTGATGTTAAAATTTGCTACTACAAAACTGGGAACAAACAATTGTAAATAATCACAATGGCTGTTTGTTGATGGCATTCCTGTTCGGACATATCATTGGGAATACCACTAGGGAGGTTAATTGCTTTCTGATGTCACAAAACTCCAAAGTAAGCTATTCTACATCATACGATACAGGTGACCTATTTAAACCAAGTAGTATCACTTACAATAAAACACACAGATGTGCAAGCACACACATGTTAGAAGTTTGCGAGTTAAAAATAAAGAATGCATTTCATATGTATTCAGTGCATCTTCATATTTAAAGCCCACCCTTTTCCATGAGAGGCTGTTAGAACACGCTCTTGGCAAAGTGAACCAGCTCCTGTTTTGTGCAAATATCTCAACACTTGTCAGAGGAAGACCAAAAAAAGATCATCAAAACAAAAAGTGTCTCGAACTGTGATATGAGAACTAGAGCTATGTAATATATAAGGCTGGCTTGACATAAGTTATAATCAGCTACAGAAATATCAGGTAATACCTGTCACTTTAACATTATTAAATTCAGAAGAAGGACATTTCTGTGGTTTGAAATGAGCTGATAGGCTGCTGACAAAATAGTCAGGTTGTCTTTTTTGCAATCTTGCTACAGATAGCTTCAGCTGTCTGTCGTAGACAGCATCTGATAGAGTAATACATAGAGTGGGCTTTGGGCCAGATCTTTGCTCTTGACTGTTTGGCTTTTTGTCCTTTTCTGTACCCTGCTCTTTATTTGGATGGCTTGCCTTCTCATTTTGTGTTTGTCCCACCTCTGTAGTACAACATATGTACCCTTGTTTTTCATTGAATAAAAAAATGTATCCTTCCACTGCTGACATCAAGGATCTACCTTTGTTTTTTGTTTCCCCATTTAATTATTGATTTAGAACTCCATTGGAGTGCACATTTGCTCCTTCCTCTTCTTTAATGCTTGGAAGCATCCTTGCACTCTTTCCTTGTGCTTCAAACCACCTGCACTTTGTCTTTCTACTCCTACTCTTCCTCCCACTAATTCTTTACGACTCACCAGGCACTACATTTAATGATACCCTGGATGTTTCACCAAGTCGTGAACCTCTCCTACCCCGTCACTCCCAACCATTACTTCTATACAGCATGCCACAACCTGCATGGCAGGCACAGTGATGACCTGGATGTTGTCCAGCAGCACTTTCCTGTGCTTAGTGGTGCCCCTATTCCCTGTATTCTCACCCTCACCTCTGACCATCTCCCACCCAATGGTGGATGTTGCTAGTGGGCTTGGGCAAGTATAGAAAACAATGTGTTCGAGGCATGTGAGCTGTATATCACATCCTGTTCATAGCTCGCCATCTAGTGTTGGATCTGGATGTTTGCACTTTGTTTTTGTTCAAAGAAGTCTTTCCAGTCACAAAGTAGGCTACTCCTCCTTTTGGTGATACTGCGCATGGACATTGGCTCCATCGTTAGATTGTTTTTTTTCTGCAATCGGGTCCGGATTTGTATTGCTACGCTCCGGTTTGGCACTGTTTCTCGGACCCCTTCGACGCGCAATCCACTACCCTCGACGGTATTGTTATCGATCGTGGTTTCCCATTCTTCGCGTATCGTCTCAACTCAAAACAACTTTGGTCGGAAAACTCGTGGTGGGCCTTCAGGCCTACACATAGCGACTTGCACGAAGTGTGCAACCTCTGCCTGTCCCCAGGACACGATGAGAAAGACTGCGAAGTGTGCCGATCGTTTCGATCAAAGAAGACACTTCACGACCGTCAGGCTCGACTTCACGAGATGCAACACCAATGCGCCTCCACACTGGACATCTTTGGCGAAGATTCCGACACAGAACATCATGGTCAAGGAGCAGAGGAAGAAGAACAACATATCCCCGTGCCCAAAGTGGACTCCGACATGGAAGAGGAGGAGCAGGTTACTCCGGGTCAGTGTACCGTGAGTAAAGATGCCCCCTTGACAAACAAAGAAAAAGGCTCCAGTTCCTCCTCTGCCTTCGAGCCAAGGTAGGCGCCGACAAAAGGTTTCAGACGCCATGCCCTCTGGCCCGGCTCTGAAACACAAAGACAAGCCTTCTGGCACGGGCTTGAGCTGGCCTCATATCTGTGCCGAACCGACACCTTCGGCACCAAAACCGAAATCGAAACAGCTCTTGATAACAATTCCACCATTACTGAAGAATCCACCTTCCACACCAAAAGGCTCGAAGCCGAAACCTTTCGGCGAGTAAGGAGAAAGACATTCCATCTAAAGAGCCTTGGCCCGGTGCTCCGCCTTCGGATCTGAAGCAGACAAAACTGGCTATAAACCCTGATACAGGACATATTCATGCCACCCTTCCAAAGAAATGTAAATAGACCAGCCAGAGAATTACAACATTCCTCTCAAAAAGAAAAGTGTGGGTACTAACCCTTCTCCCCCTTACATTACACCTCCAATTTACTTATGACACCCTCAAATTTACCACCACCACCACTGTCACTTGACCCTCAGAATGACGGGGATGGGGATGAAAATCAGGGTAGGCCACAGGACATTGACCCTTGGGAGGTTTAACATACAGACCCTAATACAGATAATGACCCTGATCTGTATCCGTCCAGACCCTCCCCACCTGATGATAACATCGGATATGTTGAGCTTCTTAACAGGGCTGCTCAATATCATGGGGTGGATCTCCATAAAGAGACGTGAGAAGAGGATTTCCTCTTTGAGACCATATTTCCTCCCAAAGAGCCACTCATACATTGCAAATGCTTAAAGGCATGTTAAAACAAACAGATGACACATTTAAAGATCCTTTAAGGGCAATAATTATTACACCTAGCGTGGAGAAAAATATAAGCCTGCCCCTACTGACCCCGCTTATATCAGAGGTCAGTTGCCCTTAGACTCTCTTGTGGTTCCCAACGCTCGCAAGACAGCTAAATCACAGACCACAGGTGAGGCTCCTCCTTCCGATAAGGAGTCTAAGCTCATTGATGCCTCTGGCAAGAGAGTGGACTCACAAGCAGGCAATCATTGGTGCATTGACAATGCTCAAGCTTTGATGGCTTCCTACGATAGGGCTCATTACGATGAGTTGGAAAAACTCATGCAATTCCTGCCTGATGAACACAAGACTAAGGCTAGTGATCTTAGCCAAGAAGGTAAACTCATCACCAATACCCCTATCAGGTGTGCTCTAGATGCAGCAGACACTGCAACCCGTGCAGTAAATACTTGCTTGCTCCTATGCAGGCATACTTGGTTGAGAATCTCAGGATTCAAGCCCGAGGTGCAAACCTCCATTCTCAATCAACCATTTGATAAGGAACATCTCTTTGGCCCAGGGGTTGATACCTCACTGGAGAAAATGCAGAAGGACACAGAGGTCGCAACATCCATGAGGGTTTTGTAGTTACCTACCAATAGGGGTTCCTTTCACCGCTCCTTTTACAGGGGTGGTTCCAAAAATGTATCCACCGAAAATCTCTCCTCCACTTACAAGGGCAACAATGAATCCCCTTCATCAAGAGGTTATTTCAGAGGAGGTTTTAGAGGAAACAACGGTAAGGGAAGAGGCAGAGGCAACCCCACCCGCAGTTCCCCCGCAAACAAACAGTGACTTCCTTCAGTTACCCCCTGGTCATTCCACTCCTGTCGGGGGCGTCTCTCCCAATTCCCACCTGTCTGGAATTCAATCATCTCAGACAAGTGGGTACTACAAATTATCCAGTATGATTACTGCCTGGAGCTTACAGACACTCCACCAAATATTCTTCCAAGATCACATGCAATGTCACAGGAGTATCTTACCCTTCTAAGGCAAGAGGTTCTCTCTCTGTTGGAAAAACATGCTATAGAGCCAGTCCCATTACAATACCAGGGGACCAGAGTATACTCCCTGTACTTCTTAATTCCCCAAAATGACGACTCTATCAGGCCTATACTAGACCTCAGAGAACAAAATTTATACATTCAGTCGGACCACTTTGACATGGTCACACTCCAACAAGTACTCCCACTCCTTCAGCAAGGCGACTTTCTGTCCACTCTGGACTAAAGGACGCCTATTTCCATATTCCCATTCACCCTGCTCACCGCAAATACCTCAGGTTTGTGTTAGACAGCCAACATTATCAATTCAAGGTCCTCCCATTCGGAGTAACTACCGCACCCAGGGTTTTCACACAATTCCTGGCAGTAGCCGCGGCTCATCTAAGAAGACAGCACATCCACGTCTTCCCTTACCTAGACGACTGGCTCATAAAAGCCAACTCGCAGCAAAGCTGCGTATGCCACACTAGAAAAACAGTGCAACTACTTCATGTCCTTGGGTTCACTGTAAACCTTACCAAATCTCATCTTCAGCCGTCCAACATACAAGTGTATCTAGGAGCCACAATAGACACTCACAGAGCTCTAGTGTGTCCCATCCCAATCAAAATCCACAACATGCAGACGCCAATCTCTCAGTTTCAGCCCCAACACTCATTATCAGCTCAAATGTTTATGCAATTGCTAGGAATGATGGTGTCTTGCATTTTAATCGTTCCTTACGCAAGACTCCAAATATGCCCCCTTCAAGAGTGCTTAGCACGTCAGTGGAACAAGGCTCAGGGTCAGTTGCCAGATCTAGTGTTGGTGAACGGCCGCACCCATCACTCTCTGCAGTGGTGGAATATACAAAACCTTTCAAAGGGGCGGCCCTTCATTGACCCAGTTCCACACATAGTGCTAACAGCAGAGGCATCGCTCACTGGTTGGGGAACACATCTCCAAAAGCATACCATTCAGGGTATGTGGACTCCACAACAAAAGCAACTCTACATAAACCATCTCGAGCTGCTAGCAATTTTTCTAGCACTCAAAGCATTGCAACTTCATCTAGTAGGAAAAGCTGTCCTAATTCGCACAGACAACATGACAGCAATATACTACAAACAAAACCAGGGGGGACACACTCTCTCCAGCTGTGACAATTAGCTCAGAACATCTGGAGATGGGCCATAACTCACAAAATATATCTCCTTGCAAAAAGCCTTCCAGGAGTAAACAACCAGATTGCAGATCTTCTCAGTCATCAACGACAACAGATCCGCGAATGGGAACTCCACCCTCAGGTTCTCCTCCCATTCTTTCAAATGTGGGGCTTCCCAGAGATAGATCTTTTCACCTCACATCTAAATGCAAAATGCCTAAGCTTCGTGTCCCGGTATCCACACCCATTGTCCATAGGCAATGCACTATGGATGAACTGGTCAGGGACATTTTCTTATGCTTTTCTGCCTCTCCCACTCATTCCATCAGTGGTTCGGAAGCTCAGACAGCAGTCCCTGACACTAATCCTAGTTGCTCCCACATGGGCCATCTACCCTGGTTCACAACCCTGTTGGAGTTATCAGTAGTTCTTTGCCAAAAATGACACCTTACTCCCAATCTCCTCACTCAGAACTGTGGAGGGATAAGACATCCAGATCCCAGTCATCTCAACCTTGTAATCTGTCACCTGAAATCTTGGAGTTTTGCTATCTCAATCTTCCCCCAGACTGCATGAATATCATCAAAGAGGCTAGATCCGTACTGCAAGAGCATGCTATGCAGCAAAATGGAAGGGGTTTGTGATATACTATAATAACAATCAAATGAATCCACTGGATGCTTCAATCCAAAACATCATTTGCTATCTGTTACATCTACAGCATTCCAATTTAGCGTACATATCCATACGCTTACATCGTGCTGCAATAGCCACATATCTGCAGAACAGACATCTGTCTCTTTTCAGAGGGCCTGCTATTAAAGCATTTAAGGAAGGACTTAAAAGAGTCATTCCCCCAACACTTACACCTGCTCCAGTGTGGAACCTCAACATCGTCCTTACCAGACTCACAGGTCCACCTTTTGAGCCATTGCACAGATGTGAACTACAATTTCTCACTTGAAAGGTAGCTTTCCTCATAGCCATCACATCTCCGAGGATAGTGAGTGAGCTTCAGGCATTAACCATAGAAGAACCATTTTTTCAAATACATGAAAACAAAGTGGTTCTTAGGACTAACCCCAAATTCCTACCTAAAGTCATTTCTGCCTTTCATATCAACCAATCTGTTGAGTTGCCTGTGTTCTTCACTCAACCAGATTTCATGGCAGAACGCCCTCTTCACACCCTATATGCGAAAAGAGCATTACTATACTACATTGAAAGGACAAAACCTTTCCGTAAGACCAAGCAACTCTTTGTTGCTTTTGCTCCACCACATAAAGGGAATCCTATATCAAAATCAGGTATTGCACGGTGGATAGTCAAGTGCATTCAAACATGTTACATTAAAGCAAAACGCACATTGACAATTCCCCCTAGAGCGCACTCCACTCACAAACTAGGGGCCTCTATGGCATTTTTAGGACACATACCCTGCAAAGCTGCAACATGGTCTGGCATGTAGAGCTGTAGAATCACATACGCCCACCCACCTCCCCGAGTACCGGTACCTGTTGCAGTACTATCTTACTTAGATACAATCTACATGGACATCTCTCTTTACTACTCTTACTAACTCCATCATCACCCTCTGCGGCAAAACAATCTAACAATGGAACCGATGCCCATGCGCACTATCACCGAAAGGAGGAGTCACCTACCTCGTGACTGGAAAGACTTCTACGAACAAAAACAAAGTGCAAACATCCGGACCCAACACTAGATGGCGAGCTATGCACAGCATGTGAATATACAGCTCTACATGCCAAGAACAGATGCATACTGTGGTAAGTAGCATTTTCCTTACTATAGTTTTAAAATGGTGAATTACTACTATTGGCTTTGCCGATGTCGGTCTATCCAATCACAACTTGAGATGGGAAGGAAAAATGCATACCATACATCCTCCAAAGATAGACAGCTATAAAAGCAAAGTGTACGGGACAGCAAAACGTACACAGAACAGATAGTATATCTGGTTTTCATTGGCCCTAGGCTCGAATCCTGGATCCTGAATTTCTAGCTGAGGAAGCCTTCTTATGTGGTCGCCTGCCAACATGTTTCTGCCCTTTTTGTAGTCTTATAAATGTTCAAGGGCATTCATCAAGGCTAATAATAAAAAGGATCCCTACTCAACTTTAATCCAAATCTCCATGCAGGTGAAATGATTTCCTACCTTTACCTAGTGGAATGTTGCGCCTATGGAAAGATTAGAGGGCAACACTCATGATTATGAATATTATCATAAAGGCAGTAATAAATGCTTAAACCAAGGAATGCAATCAGCACAGGTGGTTCTGTTTTTTGTCACTGCAAGATAAGCAGCAAGATCTCACGTGAAGATGTGATTCTGTGGGGACAAAACACATACATGCATCCTGACTTGCCCCACTGTTGGCAGTCGCTTTCACAAGGGTTAAGAACCAATGGCTATGGCTCCTGTAGTCACACTTAAAAAATGATATATTTTGCAAACATAAGCATTAGAACAGAGGCATTTTCTGCCTGTATGAAAACGTCAATCATAGTTTTCTTTACAGACAAGAGAAGAGGGGACTCAAAAAAGCAGGTTGGTCAGTGAATATCCCACATGGAGAAGGATAGTCAGCTAATAACAGCAATTCTCTGTGGTATGAGTCTCAGTTTGGCCATTTGACAGTATATCGTCAGGCAGGCCTACACAGAGGGCCTCCAAATATTGGGAGCAAGACCCAAACGGGAGACAAGACACTCACACACCATACATGGCATTAGGGTAAAACCTACTTCATCAAAGAGCAGCGTCCGCCAGTCAGCCTGCACTACCTCCGTCAGTTGGCTGAATCTGAGGCTGAATACAAGGGAGATGCATTGATAAAGAGGCGGACGCCATGTTGGGGCGTGGTTTGCCAGTGTGTGCGCCACCGTGCCATAGTAACATGACGACGCATAGGCACATAGGTGGATGTTGAAGGCAGAGAGCAGGGACCGCTTTTACCAGTAAATATGCTTGCTTGTGAGTGTTTCAGGGAATCATATGCTGGCACGTTTTAAAATCATCCAGCATTGGTAAAGCCAATAGTGGTAGCAGCACAGCACACAAAATACGGACCCACAAATGCCTCTCTGCTCAGAAACGAACATTCAGATATCTATTTTATCAAGATTAGCAAGCACCTGGATGCCTGTGCACTCAAGAGATTATACAGGCATCAACACACTCAGACCAATCATCACACATCTTCCTGTGCATCAGGGAATCGGCCCTAGTAGTTAATTAAAATCTCTCACTACATCAAGGTAGCTGATTTTTGTGAAATCTCCCAAGCTAACAACAAACACTTGAATAGTTGAAGCATGCAATACTTTTGTCTTAGGGCATGTTGAAGTGTAGTTGCCTGTATGGCCAAAGGACACAAATAAACGGGTTATAGGTTGTAAAAAATATTTAGACGCTGTTGATGCTACATGAATAAATATGCTGCCATTATGTGACCCTCATTTCCCACGGATTTGACCAGTGCAACCAATTCCCTATGTTTCAGACAGATGTTTAAGAGACCTTGAGATTTTCCTTTGAATGAGGCGATGGATTTAATGAGGGTCATACAAGCTAAATACCGCCGTTCGGAAGCACAAGCTCTTAGAGTGTCCATGTTTAAGATGAATCCACTAGTAATCACTGCATTATATGGACCCCCTCAAAGACCACACATCTTTTCAAAGCTCTGAACAGTCATAACTTTAAATTCTGCAATCCCATCTGTGTACAAATACTTTATCATGCTCAAAACTAGATTTATTCGCAAATGCACGGCAGGTGTCAAGCGAATTTGAATTGAAAAAAATCACATTCAAGAAGCAGTAGTTTGAAAAAAGACGATTATGTTAATATGATATTTTTCAATATATTTGACAACAATGATTTAACATTTTTCAATAAAATAGTTGCAAATCACAGTTACTTTTACAATGACTATACACTTTTCTTTTAAATCTGTTAATAAAAGGAACTTCTTTTCAGGATGTAGGGTCGTCTGGTTTTGCTCACATGGAGCTGTCGTTTTAGGATATAAGGAGTTTTTCTCTTCATTATCTCTTCTTTTTCGTGGTTTGTGCTGCCTGGATCCAGAAAGTCTTGCTGGAGCAACTGCAAAACATCAAAACCAGGACAAACATAGCTGTAAACATTTTGGAATAACATTTTATTTATTTTGCAAGTACACAGATATATTCACATTTATGCCCGCAGCACTATAGAGCACCAGTATGAATAACATAAATAAGATTGCATTCACAATGTTAACACTTCTCTGAGTTCTTTCCGTCTTAATGTCAGGTCTACTAGCGGGGATGTACATAGGGATCCTCTATAGCTATTCCACGCCTTCCATTTCGTTTCCCACTTTCTAGGGCACCCTCTAATGATGAACACTTCTTTTTCAGCTATCATGCATCTGTCGAGCTCCGGTAACCACACTCGTATGGATGGTGTCCCAGCAGCCCCCCAGTGGCGTGATAGCTCTCGATTGATCAAAGTGAAGCCCAGCGTTACCATCTGCTGCACGATCTCGGTGAGGTCTGTAGCCTCCCATATATTAAGTAGGCCTACCTGAGGCGTGAGGGTAAACGTTTTCCCCAGCGCGGTTTGAAGCTTAGTCGCAGCCCCCTCCCATATCGGTTTGATCGCAGGGCATTCCCAGACCATATGATAGAACGTGGCCTCCTGCCGACATCCCCTGCTACACAGTGAATCTTCCTTGGCCCCTATTCGTGCTAGGACCACCCCTGTCATATAGGACCTGTGGAGAATCCGTAGTTGGATCAATCGGTATCTGAGGGTAATCGCCGCCCATCTAGGAGACATCAATGCTTCCCTCCAGTCCTCTTCCTCAAGGGGTCCTATGTCCTGTTGCCACTTCTCTTGAAACCCCTCGAATGTATCAGGGTGGTTATTGCAAAGCTTTTTATATGTCAGGGAGATGGCCTTCGATTGCAGTTGGCCATCTAGGAGTCTGTCCTCCAGGGGCGAAACGTCTGGAATGGTATGGAAGTTAGTAAACACCATCTGGAGGCCATGCCGAACCTGAAGGTAGCGAAATAGCTCGCTTTGCGCCATATGGCAGGTTCTCTTAAGTTCCTCAAAGCTGGGGATGGCACCTTTTTGTATCAGATCACCGACCATTTGTCGAACCCTGGCTGGAAACAAAGGGTACCGAGTCCTTGGGTTTGCCATAGTGGCGCCGCTTTAGTGAGGGTATTTGCCCATCCCAGGTGAGAGTTCGCTCGGCGCCAAATGCCAACTGTATGGGCCATTGGGCCTATAAATGTCTGTTTCCTGCCCTTGGAATAGAGCGCTCCCAGATACCCTGCACTTCCCGTTTGGTATTTATCTAATATGAACGCCGGGTCGTGGGGCGGTTGGTACATCCAATGGTTTACCACTACCAACTGCGAGGCCCAATAATACAATTTCAGGTCCGGCAGGGCTATACCACCATCGTACCACCCCTTGGCAAGCTTCCTCATCGATATCCTGAGGGCTCCTCCGTTCCATAGTAAAGTACGGATCTCGCCCTCTACCGCCGTAAAATAGGCATCTGGAACTTTGTTGGGGCAGTTTTGAAGGACGTACAGGAAGCGCGGGAGAGCAAGCATTTTAAAGAGGGCAGCTCGGCCCACCAGGGAGAGCGGCAGGGACCGCCAATGCTCGACATCAGATTTCAGCCGGGCCAGTGGGGGGGACCAGATTGTGGTTGTAAAACTGAGCCGGGCTCGCCGTAACATATATTCCCAAGTATCGAAAACCATCTTCTGCCACCTCCAGCTTGCAATCAGCCGGGAGGGGAGGGACCGTCCCATGGAGCATATATAATATGGATTTGGTCCGATTGATGGCGTATCCGGAATACTTACCAAAGTTGGTAAATATATCTAATACCACTCTGATGGACCGATAGGGGGAGACAAGATAGAGTAGGATATCATCTGCGTAGAGTGATATTTTATCTACCAAATCCGGTGCCCATTGCAACCCTCTTGCCATGACATCCCACCGAATCCATGCCGCCAGTCGCTCAAGCATGAGGGAGAATATTAGCGGCGAGAGTGGGCAGCCCTGCCGGGTTCCTCTTTGGAGCCGGAAGGCCCTGGATGTATGATTGTTAACCCGTATTTGACCCCATATGTCTTCATAGAGTAGTCGTACCCACTTTAAAAACTTAGGACCAAACCCGAATCGCACTAGTACCTCAAAGAGATATGGCCACTCCATGGAGTCAAACGCCTTAGAGGCATCTAATGATAGGATCGCTGCATCCTCCTCCAAGAGGAGCTGTAAACATTTTGAAGTACTGTGTTTTAAGTAGACTGTATGTTATCAGCGTGTATGCGAAGTTATTTTCTCAGCTAAACATAAACAGTGCCCAAACTATTGAATCTGGGTAGATTACATACATTTTCATCGCGCAGGACAAATTGTTCCTGTTCAGAAACGGCATTTGCACCCACTACTGGAAATTGTTCATTTTCAACTAGCTGGTTAGTGCAAATTGTCCTTTGCACCGGTAGGCTTGTTTGTGCAAATTCCAGTGCAAGATTGCGCTGGAAAAGTGCAAGTTTACGGCCATGTTTTTTTGCCTCATCCGCACAGAATGCGTCTTATTAGGTCTGCTTTGGTGCAAGATAATTTGATGTATATTTTATGAACATCACTAATATTGTAAAAAGGATCCACTTGCAATATCAGACTGCTACACACTAATTGGTCGCTTGCCAGTTTGTTTTAAAATATGATTTCCACACCCACATACAGAACCAGCCTAATCTTAATTCTCAGTGTAATTGTGTCATGCGGTTTACCCCACATTGGAAAAAAGTTAACTGGGATCAAAAAACTTCCCTTCTTAGGACGTTGAGTAGTATCGACATATAAATAAGTTGAAAGCCTGAATAAGCCTCTCCGTAAGGCTTCCTTAATATGGGTTACCTCCCATTCAGAAAAACAGATGTAGAATTTTAGTTTAACCCCAAATTTAATATAGACTGTTAATATTTAGTAAGACAATTAAATATGCACGTTTAACAAAATATGTATTAAGGGCCAGATTTACATAGCCCTTGTGTGACTCAAGGATTAAAGACTCCCCCTGCCACCTTCCAGACATTGGCGAACAGGATCTTGGCTGGGTTGGAGCAGTTCAGTGGAGCATATCTGGAGGATATAGCTGTATACAGTTTTACATGGGGGGATCACATAAGCCACCTGAGGGAAGTGCTTCAGGCCATGCAGCAGGCAGGCCAAACTATTAAGGCTAGTAAGTGCCAAATAAGGCAGAGTTCTGTTGTGTACCAATGCCACCTTGTAGGCGGAAGGCATGTACACTCTCTCCAGGCCAAAATTCGAACTATTTTGGATTGGACTGATCCTACTGCCGAGATACAGGTCAGGGCATTCCTTTACCTGACTGGGTACCAAAGAAGGTTTGTTCAGAATGATGAGACCATTGAAGCTCCCCTGACAGAACTGATTTCTAAGAAGAGGCCCAAGAAAGGCCCAGAGTGTCAGAAGGTTTTTGAACTCTGAAATCTGCTATGTGTTCAGCACCAGTGTTACTGCCCCTTGACTATACAAAGGAATTTGTGGTTCAGACAGATGCTTTAGAATACGTGATTGGGGCAGTGTTGTCACAGGTGAATAGTGAGGACCTTGATCAGCCAGTTGTCTTCATTAGCATGCAACCTCTTCTCAGAGAGCGGAGGTGGACTGCCATTGAAGGAAAGGCCTTTGCTGTGGTTTGGTCCCTGAAAAAGCTGAGACCATATCTGTTTGGTACACACTTTCATGTTCAAACGGACCACAGACATCTCTTATGGCTCATGCAGATAAGAGGAGAGAATCTGAAGCTATTTAGGTGGTCCATTCCCTACATGGAATGGACTTTACATTGGAACACAGACCTGGGGTTGTCCATGCCAATGCAGATGGACTTTATAGGTTTTCCCACTTAGCTGAGGAGGACTACCAGGGTGTAGGTAAGTGACCCATCACCTTTCGTTTGGGGGGACTATGTTGCTAAGTCATACTGTGTGCCATGTGAACCCCCATTTTTTGCTGACTGGTGCTAGTGGTAACAGACTCTGACTGTTCCTGGGCTCTGTCTAACCAGGCCCAGGGCCAGTGCCATGTTGGAGACACAGTGAAAACACACACATACATGAGGGTACACTATATTTTAGGATACACTTATAACTGGCATGACCTACCCTAGAAGTCCCAAGTACATAATAGGGCAGGGGGATGAAAACTATCTTTAAGTTCCTAGTACATAATAGGGCACAGTAGTTTAGAGGCAAGTAGCCTTTGTTGCACTTGCATCTATGCACTATCAAGAGTTTGAGGTCATTTTAAAAGCAGCAACTCAACGTTGGTGGTAGGAGCACTTAAAAAGTGATAAACTACAATATTTTGGCATTTTATGTCCCTCCCAGGGTCTCTTCTTGTTGTCCCAGGGGTGGCGGTTATGTAATTATAAGGAGGGTCCCTATAAAATATGTTTCATATGCCCTGGGGATAGGGATATTGCACATTTCACTTTCCACATTTTAGTTAAGTGCCTCCCAAAATCGACTTTGGTGTAAGAGCACTGTGGAGTGAAAATCTTCACTATTTCTGCACATTCAGGGCCCCAATGGTCTCCCCTAGGTGTCCTGGGGGTAGGGGGTCCTGTAACTATAACCAGGGGCATTATAAACAATATTTTATATGCCCTGATGATGGGGGAATTGCACATTGCAGTTTCTCCATTGTAGATGCCTAGCACTCATAGCTATCACTAGGAATTAAATAAAATACCATTTAAGGATTTAGGGGAATGGTATTGATAAATCCAACAATATGCTATTGTTGAAATTACCCTAAAATATACAGAATGGAAGTTATAAGACTTTCTTGTGTGTGAGCCAAAATTCAGTCTTCCTGTGGTCTCCTCTGATTGGTCAGAGCTAACAGGATTAGCCTGGCTGCTTCGATGAAGTGATAAGTGTCTCACACAGAGAAAAGTTATCTGTTGGAGAGAGCTCTGCTACACAGGAATGTCAGAGCAAGGGAGAGGGGTCGTAAATCATAAGCTTCCAATGAGAAATAGGACAGGCAATCCCTGGTCCATCTACCCCCCAGCCCCTCTTACCCAGCCAGATAGCAGGCTCAAAGCAAGAATTTTTTCAGATGGTAGGGGAGGAGAGCTATGGAAATGAGTCACACTGGAGGTTGGTTTAACTAGTTCTTGCTCCTTTACTGGGAGTTCAGCCATACTGAATTTTGGAGAAATTGTGCTTTCTGGGAGAAGAGTATGCCACACTGGAGGAAGTGATCATGCTCCGGGGTTTTGTCCTCGACCTCATTGGACTGGAGTGCTGTCCTGCTTGACCCCAGAGAACATTGAATAAATATGTGAGAGGTGCCATGCCTCTCAGTTCCGCTGCTTGAAACTAAGAAAAGAAGGATTGCCAAGCTGGAAACTTGATTTGCAACATCAGGACCTGCATTCTGACTGACTGTGCCTGCTGCATTATCTGGAACTGCAGCCCTTTGGATATACCTTGCTTCAAGAGGAATACATTGTGGACTCCCTGCAAGCTACAGGTTAACAGAGCTCACCTGCATCAAAAAGAAGACGCGCTAGCCCAGGTAGTGCATGCTGCAAACAGTAAGCTCTAGTTCCCAGTTCCTGAGTGTAAGAACGATTGTTGAGCTCTGTTTTAAACATTTTAACTGTTTTTAAAGCCTTTTTATTCCACTTTTACCTCTCTGAGTGTGATTTCCCACTTGAGCCTCATTCGCCTCACCTGGCCGGTACTGAACTCCTCCCCCGCACGCGCTCACAAAGGTCTAGCGACCGTGAGGGTGTCAGCTGCTGCACAGCAGGGCTGATTGGCGGGGAGGAGCCAGGGGTCACGGGGGCACATATAAAGCACGCTGGAGCAGACGCGCTGTCAAAAGAAGACGCGCTAGCCCAGGTAGTGCATGCTGCAAACAGTAAGCTCTAGTTCCCAGTTCCTGAGTACAAGAACGATTGTTGAGCTCTGTTTTAAACATTTTAACTGTTTTTAAAGCCTTTTCATTCCACTTTTACCTCTCTGAGTGTGATTTCTGACTTGAGCCTCATTCGCCTCACCTGGCCGGTACTGAACTCCTCCCCCGCACGTGCTCACAAAGGTCTACCGACCGTGAGGGTGTCAGCTGTTGCACAGCAGGGCTGATTGGCGGGGAGGAGCCAGGGGTCACGGGGGCACATATAAAGCACGCTGGAGCAGACGCGCTGTCAAAAGAAGACGCGCTAGCCCAGGTAGTGCATGCTGCAAACAGTAAGCTCTAGTTCCCAGTTCCTGAGTACAAGAACGATTGTTGAGCTCTGTTTTAAACATTTTAACTGTTTTTAAAGCCTTTTCATTCCACTTTTACCTCTCTGAGTGTGATTTCTGACTTAAGCCTCATTCGCCTCACCTGGCCGGTACTGAACTCTTTCCCCGCACGTGCTCACAAAGGTCTAGCGACCGTGAGGGTGTCAGCTGCTGCACAGCAGGGCTGATTGGCGGGGAGGAGCTAGGGGTCACGGGGGCACATATAAAGCACGCTGGAGCGGACACACAACGGACGCGCACAGCCGTCTGCGCCCGTCTGCGCCCTGACGGGTCCAGGGGCCAAAACCCCTGTCCGACTTCTGTCGTACTCCAGCTCAGAACTAAAATCACTTAATCTGCACCGCTGCCCCTTAAATATCGAGACTACTCTACTATTGCACTCATGAGAGAAGGTCTCCTCCTGCCCACGAAGGATAGAACTCACTCCAAATCCACCCTCATTCAGGGTCGTGCTCCCCCTCTCACGTTCAATTCACTGAAATTAATGGCCCTGAATACGCGCTCCCTTCATAAGCATGCCACCGAAATCTTTACGCTCCTACAAAATGAGGCCCCTGATATCCTCGCCCTGTCTGAAACTTGGTTGGACGAAGAGTCCGGCCCTACCCTACTGGCTGCAATGCCAGATGGCTATGATGCTGTCTGCCGGTAAAAGAGGTAGAGGGGTAGCGTTCCTTTTTAAAAAATACCTGAGCATAGAAAAAGTGTTGGCTGAATCCCTGGCTGGGGCAGATATGCTAACCATCAGGGTCTGCCATCACTCCTCAAGTATTACGATCTCCATGCTCTATCGTCCCCCCAAATGCTCCCCCAACTTTACTGATCTCCTCACCGAATGCATCTCTAACCTCCGGTCACGTTTTCAACATCTCCCGGTAATGGGAGATTTTAACTTTCATTGGGATCAACAACCCAAGGAGGCTCAGGCCCGCCAACTAGAAGAGACTTTCACCAACCTTGGTTTCTCCCAATTAATAACAACCCCCACCCATGTGCTGGGCCACACTCTACACCTGGTTTGGTCAACCGCCCCCTTCATTACACTAAAAGAGGTCACCCCTTGTCCTTGGTCGGACCACTTCTGCATTAACCTGATACTTCCTCTTACCAAACATATAACTCCGCCCCCTGCGGCCTGGAAACGGGTGCGCACCTGGTCAAAAATAGATGGCCCGACACTGTTAAGCGCCCTCCGCGCCCGCCCGCCTAAGAAGCAGGTGCAAGCTGACATTGAAATAGGGACCACTGCCCTTACCGACCGACTTCGTGCAGCCGTCAACACAGTTGCCCCTGAAAAGAGAATAAAAATCTGCAATAAAGGCAAAGGCGCCCCGTGGTTTACGGAAGAACTCAGGACTTCCAAACGCACGCTACGCCACTACGAACAACAATGGCGAAAAAATTATGAACTTCAGGCCCTGACTGATTATAAAGCAAAACTAGCCTCATATAAAAAGGCGCTGCTGTGCAGAAAGGCAGAATTTTACGAAAATAGGATTTCGTCTGCAACCAATAAACAAAAAGAAACGTTCAGAATCCTGAAGGAACTTAGTCAGAAACAATCTCAGTCTACCCCATCCAGCCAGGAACAATGCAATAATTTCCTCGCATATTTCTTCAATAAAATCCAGGATATACTGACTGAGATTGACAACTCCCCCTGTATACCATCACCTTATGCAGAGGATGCCTCATAGGGCTCTAGTACAGATACCCTTTCCTTTTTCCAACCCCTTGACATAGAAACCCTCTGATGCCTGGCCAAAAAGATCAAATCAGGCTCGCCAGCCGATCCTTGCTCTCCTATAATATTCAATCTAGCACTTCCAGAAATTGAGCAGGACATCCTCGCACTCCTAAACTCCTCTCTACGGATGGGGGAGGTTCCATGCTGCTTCAAGGAAGCCAGAATCATCCTCCTTCTCAAAAAACCCGGTGTGGATATTTCGAACATGAAAAATTACCGCCCTATCTCCCAACTCCCCTTTCTTGCTAAAATACTAGAACAGCATGTCCTGCAAAATCTTTCCAGGTTCCTTGAGGATCATCACCTCCTGGGGGACAGGCAAGCCGGCTTCCGAGCTCACCATAGCACAGAATTAGTGATGCTATCAGTACTGGATGATATTAGACGGACTGCCGACATTAAAAAGCCCTGTGTGCTGGTCCTTCTAGACCTATCGGCAGCGTTCGACACGGTCAACAATGCCACTCTCCTGGAAAGATTAGGATCTATAGGAAACAAGGGATCTGTCTTACAATGGATCACCTCTTTCCTGACAAACCACACCCAAAGAATCCAGATGGGTGACTGGGTCTCGGAGAGAGGCTCTTTACCCTGTGGAGTCCCGCAAGGGTCCGCACTCTCACCCCTTCTCTTTAATATCTACCTCAGTCCCCTTATCAAGGCTCTGGCGGCTATGGAGTGTCAGATCTTCAACTATGCAGACGACACCCAAATCATCCTTCACATTGATAACTCCCCTCAAGCACAATCCCGGGCAAAAGAGATCCTACGCTTTACAGTCAACTGGATGACGGCTAACTCTCTTAAAATCAACCCTGGCAAAACCGAAGTCCTTGCCATGACGGATGACCGCAACCCCTGGAACTCCTTGTACTGGCCCCAGGAGTTGGGCGAGGCCCCAGTCCCGATCCCAGTGGTTAAAAGCCTGGGAATTAAAGTGGATGACAAACTCACCCTAGCCAATCAAGTTTCCATGGTATTTGGCACCTGTGTGGGCCTTCTCCGGCTACTCAGGAGGCTCTCCCCCATTCTCTCATTCTCCGCCATGAGAACTATTGTGTCTGCCATTATCTTGGCTCGCCTTGACTACGCCAATTCCTTGTATATCGGACTCCCGGACTCCTTAGTGAGAAAACTCCAGATAATTATGAATGATGCCGCTAGGCTCATTTTTAAACTACCAAGGCACGCGCGAGCCTCAGCCCTTCTACAACGCCTCCACTGGTTGCCCGTAAAACAAAGAGCTAAATTTAAGGGCCTGTGTATCGCCCACAAAGCTATCTATGGCCAAGCCCCCATCTACATCAAGCAAAGACTCACAAATTACGTTCCAGGGCGCACACTTAGGTCCTCCACAGGGAGCCTCCTATACTGCCCAAGGTTCAACTACGTCACCAAAGGAGGAAGGGCCTTCTCCTCCCTCCTCCCCACTCTATGGAACAGGCTGCCTAGCCAACTCCGGGCGGAAAACCGCCTTCTCCCCTTTAGAAAACAACTAAAAACCATCCTGTTCACAGAAGCCTGGGCGTAACTGTAACTGTATTGCTTGGATTCAACGCTACTCTTCTTACAGCGCTTAGAGACCTTTTGGGTATTAAGCGCTCAACAAATCTAAATTACCATAACATAACATAACATCAACTCCAACAAGAGTCTCCTGCCTGGAGTGCATCCAGTGGACTTCTAAAAGTTTTAGTCAGGCGCATTGTGTTAATTGTGGTCCCAAACTTTCAAGGACCATCCTGGAGCTTCCAGACTCTTCAATTGTGTTTTGGACCCTTTGGACCCTCAAGAGGAACTTCAGGAAGAAGTTCCAGAAGTTTGGAGCAACTTTGGTTAAAAAACCTCCATAAGGTGACTAAGTGCTGGAAAGAGCTTATTCTTTAAAAAATCATATCTCTGGTTCACTACATTGGCTGTTTGTTCTTTTGATATCCTTTTAAAGATACAAATATTTCCTATTTTTATAAATGGGTCTTGGATTTTTATTGTGTACTGTGTCCTAATTATTTTCTGAATTTATGTTTTTAAATGCTTTGCATGCCTGTCTCCTAAGTTAAGCCTGTCTGCTTGCTGCCAAACGGCACAGGGTTGAGCATGGGAATAATCTATTGAGACCTTCAGTGAGCCCTAGACTGTGTTAGTGGCTTTGTTGCCATTGGTAGATGTTTATGTACCACTACTAATACCCACTTTCCAACAATTAGATCCTTGCAAAGGTGACATTTTTGCTTTTCTTGCTTTTTTAATCATTAACAGTTTTTCAATTTCTAAAATGTGTTTACGGCTGCAATATTATTGATTTCTCTGTCAGTAAGTTCTAATTAGGGGCAGAGAAATGTTCTTCCAAATGTTAGTCAAGTGAGTGTTGGTCCAGAATGCTGGCGCAGGGTTACATTCAATAACATCAATTATGTGTTGTGTAGTGGTATTTTATGCTATATTGTGATATTGCACCAGTGTTCCCCCAATTTATTTAGCTGAATTCTAGGTTTGTACTTACATTATGATTAGAGCTCCCGGTTTTATGGTATTCATTTTTTTAACATTTTCGTCTGTATATATCCATATTTACTTTTGGGCCATTTTATCTGTATTTATCCATATTTATTTTGTGTTTTGCGTATAAATGAAGGTGTAAAACTGTACATTTCCATTTGTATTTAACTGATAGACGCACACTTATACTTTGATGTCTGTCGTGTTTTAGCTATTTAAGCTGCCAATTATTACATAACAAGACATCCACTGGAAATACTCGCATTATAACACAAATGTATATTGGCACATCCTGTTTTTTAAAGAAATGTCATCCTGTTTTTTTAATTTCGCATGCTGGACATCTGCTCAGCTGTTATGCTATAATTCATTAAAGACAGCACGGAGAGTCACTTAAAAGCAGCACCATTTTCTGTATTTATCTACTTTTAAAAATAAATGCAGACAGAAAACACATTGTTTTCTGTCTGTATTTATAAGGAAAAATCCGTAAAAATGGAAAACAGAGAGCCTTAATTATGATCTTAGGGAGATATAACTACAAGGCCACATAAACCCTCCATGTGTGGCTTTTCACGGCCTTGTAGATATGGAGTCAGGCGAGGCAGCGCAAGTTGCTGCCTTGTCTTACTCTGCACCAAAGAGGTGTACCATGGGTGTTGCTGTGGGTGTTCCCACTCAACACCTATGGAATTTGGCGCTGCACCAGATTTACAATATCAGGTATACCTGGGGCAGTGCCAAAACCTTGTGCTTCCCTAGATCAGGCTTAACAAGGTGCAATGTTGCTCTTATTTTACTCTTTTCACATGTGCTGCATTCTGCAGAACACAGAAAAAGACATAAACGCCTCTAGGATCACCTTTCTGCATAAAAACAATTGTCCCAAAAACACAGACACCCTTGCACCATGGTGCAAGGGTGCTTGCATTGGTGCACAGCTGCAAAATGTGTGCCGGAGCTGGCTGAAAAGACAGGATGTATCTTGTAAATACGGTGCATTCCTGCCCTTTCGAATTGGTGTTGGGCAGCACAACAAAATGATTTGCGGCGTTGCCCTACGCCAATTCTTTGTAAATATGTCCCCATGTCCATGGCCTGCAGCGAGGACCATTGCTTTGTTTTTCTGTCCATGATCACTGTGCTTGTCAAGGCAGTCATGGACAGGACAAAAGAGCATGTAAATATCACAGCTCACTGATAGGCACTTTACAGATACGAAAGGATGAAAGGATGAGTCGACAACTCAGGATTCAAACTTTGGTCTAGTTTGGACACAATTCAGCAGCAGGTGGTGACCCACTGCAGCTATCCTTCTGGTTAAATATTGATACTGGGAGAAACATCCCTACCCTGCAAATCAGTGTAATCTTTTTAACTTTATAAGTAAGTGAATTTTTTTCCATCCTATTATATATTTTCAATTCATGGATCAAAAACAACATCAAAATAATGACACATTTTCAGAGGAGATTTGGTGTCCAAAATTCAACTGGCGTACTTCTTTGTTTACCTCCCAGTACTGCAGTCCCCTGCTGTGGCATATTTTTTGAAGTTGAAATACTGTCAACATGGCTTCCAAGTTAAACCCATCAACAGTGTTTGGAAACTGTTTCCTCATAACGAGCTCCTCGTCTGCTTCCTCTCCTGTTTCCTCTGCTTGACTGTTTCTGCTGTTGATGAGACTGCAGATACTTAGCAGGGTCGTCTTCCAGAAGGGAGCTCCTGCTTTGTTCACCTAAAAAGGCAGAGAGATTACATGAAGATAAGTGATCATGGCACCAGTACCTTTAGCACAGCAGCAGGCTGCTTCTGACTGTCCAGTCATATGTTTCTGATCACGATGAGCAGCTTCACATAGGAGATGCACCGCTGTCTAGCTGCAGCAAAGCTTCCTGGAGCCAGATCATGAACAGTGGTGATGACTCAGCGGTAAGCCGGCTGCTTTTTGCTTTTGAGGTGCCTAAAGTTCATACATATAACTAAAAAATGCTTGAGGCTTCTAGATGCAGAGAAATCCTTTGATTTGGTGAAGTGAATTACTTGAAAACTGCACTTCAGGAAATGCATATTCCATGCCATTTCATCAAACTGACTGAATCTCGGTATCAAACTATATTATGCAAGGGGTGTCAGTCAAATGTTGGTCATCAGTGTGATAAACCTGCAACCCTGTGGACGAGACCTGTAGAAATGTAAGTCGAAAAGCCATTGTGTAATATAACCATGATATTAATTCCTCCTTGGTATGCCATATGTGTTATGACTGTTTTGTCAGAGCAAAACAAGTTATTGAATTTGGAGAAGTGCGCCTCAATGGTGGAGAAGTGTGGCTCAATGATTAGAGCGGCAGACCCTGATGCAGAGGTCTGGCCCGGGACCAGGGTTCAATTCCTCGCCTCGGCGGGTCTTGGGCTCAAAATTCCACGGACCTGATAATTCTCGCCTCGGTACCTATTCCAATCATGGAGTCCCACTCTGCAACTCTGGGCAATAGCTTGCTTAATCTCCACAATGGCCCCCACAATGCTAAGGATGCCTGGCCTCCACCTTGGGGGTGCCCAGGAGTGGACGCCTCACAGGGAAAGCCAGGATGGGTTCCACAGTGTTATTCGTACAAGCGCCTTTAGACCCTTGCGGGTGAGTAGTGCGCTATACAAGTATTAAATTTACATTTTACATTTACATTTACATTTGCTTATTTATTTGGAATTGTCAAACATTATTCATTTTCCACTGCTCCACCTTAAGAAAGTTCAGGAAATGTTCTCAGTGACCAGCTGCTATTGGACAATCATAGATGATGAGCTCCCCCTGTTGGAGGGGCGCCTGTTGGAACTACCCTCTTTTCGGGCACCACTGGCACTGGGTGGGGCATTTAATGTCCCTCTATGTGTGTTAGAAAACATCACTGGCTCATTCAAGCAGACTAGGACACAGAGAGGCTCTTGTGTGAGGGAAGAAATAAAGGTGCTATAGCAGAGTTTGGATTTAGTGGACATCCAAAAGGTGAAATATTCAGAATGTCAGGAATACACACTTTTCATGCACAGCGAAAATACCTTTAAGTTAAAATACATAGCAATGTACTCTACTTTTATCAGCTCAGGCGCCTATGTATGTCCTATTCTGATTAGGAGGCCATATGATCATAAATCCCTTCAAAGCTGGCTGACATCGTAGTTTTAAGATCCTGGCATAGTATTGAGAAGTAAGTGGGTTCTCTCGCTGCTACAGTTTTGGAATTTAAACTGACTAAAGCTTGGAGATGTTTTTGGATGAGGTTGAACCTCCTTTTGCCAAGTCCAAACACATTAAATTGTGAATGGGAATTCTCTTCCTTTACAACTGTATGGAATCGCAATTCCATTCGTTTTTTCCTCTTCTGTCCCCGGGTGGTAGAAACCGCCTAGCATGTTGCACTTCTCTGTCCAACATACCATGGGTTTAGAAAGAAGTAGATTTTACAAGTCTGACGTAACTTGGGTCTTAGAAACAATAGGATTGCGTACAGCATACTAAGAAGCGATACTAGACAATGTATCCACTTCACTGTCTCAAGGTTCCTGATGTATATGTGCGGGCTTATACAGAAGAAGTGGCCTATCTGATGAACTGGGGGATTTCCCTGCTATTATATTTTGATCTCTTCTTAACTGTATTTTATTCTCCAAACGTTTTTTATTGATGGATTTTATTGAGATGTACCATATTGAACTTGTATATTAACTGTAAATTATATTTGGTGACTTTATTGCTTTTGTGGGATGTGTTCAACATGTTCTTTTATGGCCACGAGCTGAAATAAAGATTTTGATGATGAAGTAATTTAAAGATTAAACAATGTTTTCAATAAACTCGGATTTGTAGAGCACGGCTAATCACTTGTGAGGGTATCCAGGCGCTGGTGCTTTTTACATACATAGGAACTCTGTTGGTGCAGAGTGGTGTGGAATGCATTTAAGACCTTTTTCAGAGGAACAGTGATATCGAAAACGGGCAAGAAAAAAGGAGTTAGAGATAAATGTCCTGTAGAGTACGGAAACCCAGTTTAAACAGGCCCAGGACCTGACGGCAATTGATCGTGAGGAGGAAAATGTTATCCTGTTACTAAGAGTGTGTGAAGATGTGCCTCTGCAAAGGCAGCAGATCTCAATGACATCCCAGATGAGATATACCAACTTTTTGGAGCGTAACTTGCCCTTTGGCAATATTTTAAAAATATAGTAAAAATACTCAGGCACATGACCCGTATAGGCCAGAACCCTGACCTGCAAAATCTGTTAAGGTAAGATAGCAAAAGTGCTGCTTTCAATGCAAAAATCGGAATTCCGATCCTGTTTTTTTTTTTTAACTCCAAGCCACCAAAAATGCACTGGTTCTGTCCTCTTATGTTTACAACAAAATGCATTCTGAGAGTTGCAGTACTGATTCACTTCAGTTGCTCCAATTGAATTTATAAACGAAAGAATTGACTTGCAAAAGTCAAAGGGCCCGATTCACAGAACTAACTTAAGACAAAATCCTAAACTTACTACCATTTTCGTATTCACAGAAGACACCTATTCATTTTGGTATTCACAGAAGACACTTACTCACTTCGGTATTCACAGAAGTTAGGAGTCCTAACTTTAGGACTCCTAAATGCCTTCTGTGAATACCGAAAGTCTTAAAATTAGGATTTTTCTCAGTTTAGGAGTCCTAAAGTTAGGACTCCTAACTTTACTACTACTAAACTGAGCAAAATCCTAATTTTAAGACTTTCGGTATTCACAGAAGGCATTTAGGAGTCCTAAAGTTAGGAGTCCTAACTATACTACTACTAAACTGAGAAAAATCCTAATTTTAAGACTTTCGGTATTCACAGAAGGCATTTAGGAGTCCTAAAGTTAGGAGTCCTAACTTTACTACTACTAAATTGAGAAAAATCCTAATTTTAAGACTTTCGGTATTCACAGAAGGCATTTAGGAGTCCTAAAGTTAGGAGTCCTAACTATAGTACTACTAAACTGAGAAAAATCCTAATTTTAAGACTTTCGGTATTCACAGAAGGCATTTAGGAGTCCTAAAGTTAGGACTCCTAACTTCTGTGAATACCGAAATGAGTAAGTGCGTTCTGTGAATACCAAAATGAGTAAGTGCCTTCTGTGAATACCAAAATGATAGTAAGTTTAGAATTTTGTCTTAAGTTAGTTCTGTGAATCGGGCCCCTTGAGTAGAGCATTGCATCCGTGTTAACATGGAATCATTTGGTAACCTTGCTTTTGAATGTGGTGGAGAAGAATTGGCACGAGCTTTGCCCTGATGGGGCACCACATCTATCCTGTAATAAGTGTATCTGAACTCAATTTTACGTTCATTTTAGGAAATCTATACAGTGTGGTTTGTCATTGTTGAAAATGGGTTCCACCCAAGTAGCGTGCCCAAATATTTTGCTTTTTGATCACCTGGTTTTAGACATTTACAGTGGTTGACTCTCACTACCTGAGCCTCCCTCCCATTAATCTCATGATAAAAGGAACTGGCATGTTTATCAACAGTGTACGCATTTTAACCCCTTCGCCGCGGCGGGAATTCCGCCGCGGCGCGGGGGGGTGCGGGGGGGCAGCGCGGCGGGCCTGTGCTCATGACGGAGCCGCTCCGTCATGAGCCACAGTTGAGCTGTGCTCATGACGGAACGGTTCCGTCATGACTCCGCCCATTTGCGTTGTCGCCCCGCACAGGCGGGGAAACAGCGCCGCGCAGGCGGAGCGGCCGCCGACAGGATTGCCATGACGGAACCGTTCCGTCATGAGCACACGGCAACCGTGGCTCATGACGGAACGGTTCCGTCATGAGCAGGGAAGGGGTTAAGATGAGGGCATTGTGAGACAGCTAGGGTAAGCAGCACTGGGCTTATTACATGTGAATATGTGTGCACACATGCGAGCACATGGGTGCTGGCTGCACATCAGGAAACTATAGTTGTTCACACAGGTATTTTGCTTGGGCAAGTTGTAAACTGCAAATCTGACTTATCAAGATACCTCTTTTGAAAGGCTAACCCTTAATTTTAAATATTATTTAGTCACCCATATGTAGACCTTTTTGCTCATAAAGGCAGGGTACAGATATTCACAAGTAGAGCATATAGAAATTAATGGACAGGCCAATCTTTTTATGTGCGGAGTTCTCTGACCTGACTGGTGAGTCTCTGCAGTTGAAAAATTACCATTACCTTGAAGTTTGTGGATAGCAAAAAAATAGTTAACTTACACAAAAGTGTACGTTTACCTTTGTGAATCAGGTCCTATGTATCTGAGGTTTAAGTATCCCCATAGAGTAGCATTAGTAATCTGACAATTTGGACATGAGATAGTAGAGATAATATGATTTTTCATATTATTTCAAGTCTTTTTGTACATTCTTATTAATCCATGGTTAACTCTTAATTTAGTCAAACATATTGCTTTGCCACTAACATTTTACAATATTAAATGAACTACGAATATTGAAACTCTATACAAATCGAGAGTTTCCCTTTTAAATGACATGATTTAATGAGTCTACTGCAATAAATTCCTAGAAATGTAATGCAAAACATAATAAGTCACTTTGGGCCTTATGTAGGTAGCCTTACATTTACCACTTCATAAATACCGAATTTTACCGATTCGGTATTTATGAAGATGGTGAATGCAATGTAGGTAATCAGTCGGTAAAAATTACCGAATCGGAATTGGTCGGTAATTAAGAATCGGTATTTACCGATTCGGTAATGGTAACTGGCTTCCCATTGATTCCTATGGGCCAGGAGGCCCATAGGAATCAATGGGAAGCCAGTTACCATTACCGAATCGGTAAATACCGATTCGGTAATGGGGGGAGCACAATCAAGGGTGGCAGGGTGTCACAGTGACACCCTGTTGCACCCCTGATTCCTGCATGTGTGCACATGTGGCACACATACATGCCCTAAGGGCATGTATGTCTGCCACATTGCACACTTCTAAGGGCCAAATAATGCTTTTTCTAAGACATTCGTCATTTACCACCAACTTTTAGTTGGTGGTAAATAACGAATCCACACTACACCCACACACTCCCCCTACATCCCATTTCAGGATTCGGTATTTACCGAATCGGTAAAATTACCGATTCGGTAATTTTACCGATTCGGTAAATTACCGAATCCTGAAATGTCCCCCCTACATACCAACAGCCTGAATACCGGTCGGTAACGGGATTTTTACCGAAAATCGGCCGTTACCGACCGGTATTGGGCTACCTACATATGGCCCTAAGTGTTTGAAATGTTGAAACAGACATGTTGACATTAAGGGAAGGTCTGCTAGCTTATAGTCAAAGCTTTGCTATCACACATTAGTAAGATCACCGTGCAAACAAGATATTACATTATGGTAGAAACATATTTTGCAAATATTTGAGCATTTCAGAAATTGTGACTGAAAGAACAAGTGGCAGGTGAATAGACAAAGCATGTGATTGATAATGTTTGGTGTCCAAGGTTGCACATATGCACTACAGTTTAAATTGATAAATCTTATAAGACAGAGTCCTCAACTAAACACTAGTAATACTAGAGTCCCTGATTACACTGCCTGACTTC